>NC_142134.1:71540000-72172500 GCF_024610735.1 Ursus americanus
TTCCCTCCCTTTCCCTGTGGTCCTCCGCGTTATTCCTTATGTTCCATATATGAGTGAAACCATATGATAATTGTCTTTCTCTGCTTGACTTATTTCACTTAGCATAATCCCCTCCAGTTCCACCCATATCGATGCAAATGCTGGGTATTCATTCTTTCTGACGGCTGAGTAATATTCTGTTGTATATGTGAACTGCATCTTCTTTATCCATTCGTCTGTTGAAGGGCATCTCGGCTCCTTCCACACTTTGGCTATTGTGGATGTTGCTTCTATGAACATTGGGGTGCAGGTGCCCCTTCTTTTCACTACATCTGTATCTTTGGGGTAAATACCTAATAATGCAATTCCTGGGTTGTAGGGTACGTCGGCCAAGGGGTTTTTTGTTTGTCTGTTTTTTATTTTTGTAAGGCTTTGACTGCCAGCCAGGTTATTTTCCCTGGTTTTATGACATGAGAAGCGATGACAGTCCAATCCTGCTTTCCACCTAAATGCCAAGTCAAGCCTGAGGATGGAACAGGAATCCCCGCTCAGTGACTGTGATGAACCATAGTTACTAGTAGTCAGAACAGGCTGGGATCAGGGCAGACCGTTCACCATTCACGCCCAGACAGGCAAGAACCCTTATGAAACACTGAAGTTTGGGCTGGGAGGGTGCAGGAAGCAAACCAGCAGATTGTCCTTCTGTGCCTCCCACAGCGATTGCACGTTTTAGCCTCTCAAAAGCCTCACAGCCTCAAGTGTGCTTTTCAAGATGAAGTCCATGGCTCACAGTGGGTTTGCACACTGTTCCCACTCTGTGATTAAGTACAGAAAATGAGAGTAAGAACTCTAAAACTACGATAGCAATCTGACATTGCCGGGACATCCAAGTGCACGACCAACAGACTCATGCCACTGATTAGGATATAGAGCGGCGTAGGTGTTATCCCACTCACGTGGCAAGTGGTCACTAATCAAGGGCTGGAGAAGCTCATGTCACAGTTTGATGAGCGCTTGCATACAGAGCACATGAACCGATTCGGAGATGAGCTCTAGTTTTTTTGAGGAATCATCCAGAATAATGATTAGCGGCATAATACCGTTAGTTTTGAGGAACTTCTCTATGTTCTCAATAAAACAATGAGATAGGTATGATTACCCATTTTACAGATGAAAATCAGTCATTGCCTCAGGTCACAGAGCCAGTCGGGGGCAACAGTGCTTTCCTGGGCTCGGGTCTGGCTTGTCCTCCCAGATTGCTACCCATGGCCACTGCTAGTGAGAACTGGTTTCTTGGCCCCGGCCCATGCAGGAGAGTCAATGTTTTCAAAAATGAGGAATTTGGCATCTGAAACAAAGCTGTCACACCTCACTCTGACTCTCCACTCCTCTTCCTCCTCCTCCTCAGAGAAAAGCTCCATCAGAGAGGAGGCAGAGAATGCCCTTCTGAGCCATGGGAATGCTCCACACACAGAATGATTAAAACTTGGAACACCCGAAGGGCACTTTTAATTGCATTTGGAGATAGAAAAGTAGTACATATGACTGTATGATAAGGGAATTAAAGTAGTTAACTCTTAAGGAAGTGAAATAACTGTAACATAGAGACATCCCAGTGTCTAGAAAACAGTGATTTCTAAAGTCAAGCCAGAGGGTATGGCTATCAGAACATTAAAAGAAAAAAATATATATATATACACACATACACACACACACAAACAGCAACAGTATTTTGGCAGAGCAATCCTAACTGAAAACAATTTCAGAGCCACAAATGCTTCTAATATTCTTGGTCTTAAAAGTATAAATAGGCTTGGATTAAAGAAAGTAATTTCCCAGTCTCAGACACAGAGAAAGAGAAAGAAATTTTTGTTTAACAAGACACTGAAAATAAGGGAGATGGTAAGGTGGGAAATCGGCAGTCCGGGGGAAGAAAAGCTGAGGCGTTGCAGTTAAGTGCAAGATGGAGCCCACAGTTAATTCTCCCGGGAAATAGTCTTCCTAATTGTCTCGAATGGGTAAAAGAAAGTGTGTCAGGAAAATGCAGGGAAGGGGGCAAGGGGAGAACTGTTTGAATTTCAGAGCATAGGCAGAGAAGTAGCCTGAAGTATGAAGAGGGCCTGGGAGGTCTCACTCCTTAGCCATAAGGCCCAGAAGCTTTCTGCGTCTGGTCTTGGGCTGCTCTCCACCTTGGCACAGGAGCCATCTTACTGCACACAGAAAACTCAAATTATTTAAATACAGTGACAATTATTAGATTGTTTGACCTCCTCATCTGTCCCTAGCAGAGTTCAAGAAACACAGAGGGGGATAATAAATACATGAAAGGGAGGGAGGGAGTTGAGGTCAAAGTCTCTGGTGTTAATGAACATAATGAGCTTTGGAGTGGCTATAATTCTGTACCATAATTAAGAGAAAACAAGTAAAATTTGCAATGTCTGCCATATTCCACCCAAAGGAGAAGGGAGGGCATTGACCTGGTATCGTTGAGTACCTACTATGTGCAAGACACAGACTTGGTTTTATTGACTCCTCACAACAAGTTTGGAAGGCAGGTGTTAATGACCTCATTCTACAGAAGTAGAAACTGAGACTCACAAAAGTTCTGGGACTCATCTAAAATCATTCAGTGGGTAAACTGCCAGACTGGGACTGGATCCCATGTTGGCCTGATGCCCTCACCACTCTGTCATGCTGGAGAAATGTCACCTCCTAACGAGAGCTGGGTTGAAGAGCTGGGTGAGGTCAGTCATTTCCACTGAGATGACCAAGCTATTCTGCCAAATTGTCAACAGGCAGTTGTCAACAGATGCAATGGATAGAGAATTCGGGACACTTACGCATAATGGGGTCAAAGCCTGGACTGAACTCATCCCATGATTATCTTACCTCTGTGTTTCTCTCAGACTTCTTCCAAATCCCAGGCCTCAAGAATGTTACCCATCACCCAGGCTTTCACCCCTACAACACCTGGACTACTATCCCCAGTACCTGAACATTTACTTTAAAAACATAGATCTGGTTATGTCATTCCTCCGAGGTGGACTTTAAAATTATCTGCTTAAAACCATCCAGTGAAAATCCAAAATCCTTAGGTTAGCTCAGAAGGCTTTACGGGGTATGATCCCGATCCCCTTTCTGCCCCTATGTTCATTCCATAGCAGTGTCCACTTCCCCAGCCTGATTTTTTGCATGTCCAGCATACCAAGTTCCTCCCTGGGGCCAAGTCTCCTTCTTCTGTATCTTACTACCTCTAGAACCTCGGACAATGATCTACTCATTCAGTGCCTCAATTTCCTCATCAATAGTCCCTTACCTCAACCAGTTGTTGAGAGTGTTACACGAAATCGTACTGGTAAAGGGCTTAAAATAAAGCCTGACACGTAGTAAGTGCTCAGTAAATGCTTGTTCTATCATCATCATCATCGTTCTTACTGCCTGAGATACTCTGGCCAGGTTTTTGCATGGCTCACTCACTATTATTCAGGTCTCAGGGCACATTGTCTTTTCCACCAGTTCCTTCCTGGCCAGCTCTTCTCAAGTGGCCTAACTGCCCCCCCCCCCCAGCTGCTTTCTACCACACCTCATTATCTGTCTTACTTTTCCCTGGAACATCTTCACTGGTGAATTATCTTGCATAGTCATCAGTTTGCCTTTCTGTTGTTCCACTGTTTACCCTTCTGACCTTTCATGCAGGCCACTGGAATATATTTTGAAAGCAGGAACCTTGTCTCTTCCTCCCTGGTGTCTACAGCAGGACCTGATATTTAGTGACTAGAAAGTCAGTAATCTTAAGTCTACTTAGCTCTAGATGCACTCCTTGACAAGTTGGAGGTTTTTAAAGAGGAAACAATTTATAAAATCCCACACCCAAGCATAGCCTTGGAATGCTTGAGAATGCTTATGGAAAGGCTGTTAGCCATCCTTGACCTCATAGACTGAATACCTGTAGTGCTTTTCCCTAAGGAGTTGATGTTCTTCTCTGCAATTCATAAACAGCCTTGTCTGTGAAGATAGGTGAGGGTCATTCACATTATTTGATAAATGTGCCTCAGCTGTAAAACAATGGAGATAAGCATGACTTCTAAGGACTTCTACTTAAGCATTCTAAAAAGAAGGAATACAAAACAGAAATATTAGCAAATTCCACAAGCAAAATATTAATAAACCCCATGCTGGAAATGAGGAAACTGAAACCAGGTGGTGTGAGGCTGACCCAAGTCTATCTGCCTATTAGTGTAGGATGGCTTCTGGTTTTCTTTTTGTCTTGTTCTCTGTTTGCAGGCCACATTCACATCAATCCAATCTACAAATGTTTACTGAGTACTTACTTTATGTCTGGGTCTGCTCTGGTCTCTAGCTATCAATTTCTCTATTGATACTAAATATTACTGGGATCATGAGAATCTCTGATATCCTTAAAATCTTTTTTTTCAAGATTTTATTTATTTGACAGAGAGAGAGAGCACAAGAGGGGAAGTGGCAAGAAGAGGGAGAGGGAGAAGAATGCTCCCCGAGGAGCAGGGAGCCCGATGCGGGGCTCAATCCCAGGACTCTGGGATCATGACCTGAGCTGAAGGCAGATGCTTCACTGACTGAGCCACCCAGGAGCCCCATCCTTAAAATCTTCTATAGGCCAGTCACAGCCTAAGACTAGAAGTCTCCCCAAGAAGGCCGCTAATTTCTTCTTCTTCTCTTTTTGCCTATTTCTCAAGCTTTGTGAAATAAGGTAGGGAACTTACCATTTTTTAAGTCAATAGCGCCAAGGATAATTATGGAAACTTTTGTCCTAAAAGTAGAACTCAACTCCAGAAACCTCACAATGTAGATTTCTTAGGAAAAGTATCTGTAGCCTTAGGAACCAATCAATGAAGTCATTTCTCTTCCTTCCTTTCCCAGCACCCCCTTTTGATTTTGTCAGCGCATTCCCAAAGGAGAAATTTATGGCCATCTACCATATTTTTTAACAGTTTTACCATGAGCAGAAGCTTATGGGGAAAATTGAAAGCTTTCGTGATGTTGATTAACAGAATTTACAAACATATGTGAGATGATAGCAACCGTACCATTTACACTCAACTTCTGAGCTTCAGGACGTTGGATATCCCACTAACAGATGGGAGGCAGGAAGGACCAGAGCTTGCTTTAGAACAAGAAATGTAGTCTGAGTATTGAAAGTGGCCATGCCCTGGTGGTGGGTCTAGTCCTCTGTCAATTTCCTCGACACCAAATGTGTTGCATCTGTTCCGGTTTGAAGTTAAAAGCAGAAACCGTTCCTTTTCTGTGAAATTGGGTGAAGGGTGGGCTAACACTTACCTCCCTCAGTTAAAGAATACATGAGCCCACTTATACGAAAATACTCTGTAAGCTGTAAGATTCTCCTGTGACAACAGATACTCCTCCTCACTCACTATCCAAACCCTCAGTGTCCAAACTCCTGCTATCCTAACTCAGAAATCGATGAGTTCTGAATAAAATTTTAGGTATATCTTTTGTTAGGCCATTCAAGCTACTCGCTATCCAAAACTCGGGGACCAAACTGATTCATTTAGTTCAGGGTCCCCATCATTCAGCACCTGCTCTTAATTCTCGCTTTCCAAATCTGGAAGCCACGTGGGTTTAGGTGGCCAGAAATCATTGAACGAACAGCCACCATTGAGGTCACTAACAGAGTCTAGTTTATAACAGAAGAAAATAATTTGGGGTTGAATGATTCAAAATTGCTATTTTTTTTTTTTGCAGATCAAACACTGCCAAATATTGGCTGTTTCATATGGGTCATCCTAATATTTAAGAAACACGACCCCATGTCAAAGGGAAACAATCATTTGGCTCCATGATTTTTCCGTTTCCCACCATCATCATCCAGTTCCTAGTCAGCACGTAATTGTACATACAACAGCCATTTATTGCCTCGTGACTGTACCAGGCACTGCAAGTGACTTAAAATAACCTTGAAAATCGCATTTTAAAACTCAGTTATATTTTGAACAGATAAGATACTCATATACTAAGTGCAAAACTCAAAAAGTTTGAAAACCTTTAAAATATATGCCTCCATACCCCAAACCCTCAATTTCCTTCCTTAGGAGTACTCAACATTGTGGGCTTCTTGCATTTTCTTCCTGGGACAATTCTATACAAATGCAAATGTATATCACTTTAAACACACACACACACACACACACACTCACACACACACAATGTGCACACAAATGGTAATACGCCATGCATACAGTTCTAAGGGTTGAGCAGTGGCCTTCTTTATAAAAGCTGCAGAGATAATCCTGAAGAGATCTATCACTCCAGAGATAGACCGTATTTTATTTTACTAAGTGCTTTCTTGACAGACCCTTGGTTTGATTCTAATCTTTTTCTGCTATTAACAATGATGTGCAAATACCTTTTTATTTGTGGTTTTTCCCAGGAGCAACTAAAAAACCTAGATTTTTAGGAAAAATTCCTGGAAATAAAATTGCCAAGTACATTGTAATTTTGGTGGATATTGTCAAGCTGGTCAACTTAGAGATTGTAACCAAGTTTCAGCTTCGCCAGCAACATATAAAATGACTATTCCCACACTTTACAACAACTAGAAGCTATCAAATTTTTCTATTTTCCAGTATTATAGGTGAAAAATGGTACCTCATTTTCATTATAATGTGCATTTTTTTCTTACAAGAGGGATTTATTATCTCCTCATATACTTAAGAGCCATTTGTATTTCCTTTCTTGTGAATTATTTGCTCATAATTTATCCATTTTTCTATTGGGTTGCTATTCTTCTCTTATAGATATGCAGGGCTTTATATTTTAAAGAAGTACACACTTTGTTGTGATATAATTGGAATTACATTGCATGTTTGTAGTTTTATTTTTCAAAGATTTGTATAAGGTTGCTTTGTTCATTGAACGTTTTTTGGTTTTGTTGTGTGTGTGGGTGAATCGAAGCAGTTTTCCCCTATGTCTTCTGTTTTGTGTTTTTGTATTTAGCCTTAGTCCTCTTTGAGCTATAATAATAAAAATACATTTCTCTTTGTTTTCTAATGCCACTTCTAAAATTCGGGGGCACTTTTTATGTTGAAAGAATTGATCCACATGGGATTTGGGTAACATAAAGTGTGGGGAACCTACTTAATTGTCCAATTGTTCAAATAGAATTTGTTGATTAATACATATTGTTTTCACTGATTTGAAATACTACTATGGCATATTTTAAATTGCCATAGGTATTTGAGTCTGTTTCTGGACTCCAATTCCTGTTCTGTTAATTTGTCTTTGTATTCTTTATCCAATACTACCCTTTAAAACAAATTGCCATTGCTTTATAATATACTTTAGTATCTGGTAGAATTGGCATTACATCATTCTTCTTCTTCATAGGACTCTTAAATCTTTGTTTATTTTTCCATCTAAACTTTAGAATTAGATTATCAAATTTTAAAATAAGTTTACTGGTATTCCATTGAAATTCTGTTACATTTGCAAATTAATGTTGGGGGAATTGCTATCGTTATGATGTTGGTTCTTTCTATCCAAAATCTTGGGTAGCCAGTATTGAGGTCTGTCTTGTGTTTTTGGTAATATTCTGAGGTTTTTCTCTGTCTGTCTGTCTGTATTGTAAGTGCATGTGTATGTGCATATGTGTGTATGGTTTTATATACAGATGTAGATATGTATATATTTTCCATTTCTTGGTAACTTTGGACCTAATAATCTATTTTTTGTTTAGAATCATAAACATGATCTTTTCTTCCACTTTATAGTTTAATTGGTTTTGTTTATATTTATGAAAGTTGTTGATTTCTGTGTTTTAACTTTATTCCCAAGTACCTTACAGAATCTTCTTAATATTTATAATAGTTTTTTTTTTTTTAAGTTTATCCTTTTGGGTGTTCTAGCTAAGTTATATCATTTGCAAATAATGACACTTTTACCAAGTCTTTTCCAACTTTTATATTTTATTTCTAATGACATTGGCTAGTATCATCAGAAAAGTGTTAAATAATAGTGAGGATAATTAACATCCTTATCTTGTGTCTGACTTTAATGGGAATGCTTCTGGATTTTTTCATTAAGCAGGATGATGGCTTATGATTTCAGACAGATATATTTCTCATGTTAAGGTAATATCTATCTATTCTTATTTTATCAAGAGCTACTTAAAGTAAAAAAAAAATGGATGTTGAATTTTATCCCATGTATTTCTAGTGTCCAAGGAGGTGGTATTATTTTTTCTTTTTATTATTATGGTTAAGATTATTAATAAAAATAATTGATCTTTATTTGGTGCAATTGATATCCAAGGCAGTATCTAAGTTCTTACATGTATCAACTCATTTAATCCTTGCCCAATCTGGAACTCATTACTATTCTTATTTTCACTCCAAAGTTAAGAAAACTCAAATTCATGGAGGTCAAGTAACTTCAACAAGATCAGACAACCTGTAAGTGGCAGAGCTGAGATTGGACCCAGGCCAGTGTCTTGTGTATAAACACTGTACAAAGTTCCGTCTTGATAGATTTTTTGATACCAAGTCATCATTTCATTCCTGGAACAAACCCTACTTGTTCAGTATGTATCCTCCTTTGACTGAGTCACAGATTCCATTTGCTAATATTTATTTACAATTTCTGCATCAGCATTCAAAGGAAAAATTTAGCTAAAATTCCCTTTCTTATGATGTCTTTGCCAGTGTTGAATCTTATTGGTATCCTGGCCTCGTGAACATTTTGGAAACGTTCCTCTTTTTGCTTTAATTTTTTCCAGAATAATGTGAGTGACATTGAAGTTATTTGCCTTTAAATGTTTTGTAGAATTCCCTTATGAAACTACCTCAGCCAAATTCACCTGTGAAACCATCTGGTCGTGGGGCTTTTTTTGGGGGGGGGGGACAGGAGGGAAGGGGCTTCCCAATAAATTTTCTTTATTCATTCTACATAGTTGATCTATTTGGACCCTGCCTTCACTATAGCTTTTTTCCCCAGTTTTATTGAGAAATAAGTGACATATAGCACTATATAAGTTTAAGGTATACAGTATAATGATTTGACTTACATATATGGTGAAATGATTGCCACAAGAAGTTTAGTTGACATTCATCACCTCATATAGGCACAAAATATATAAAAGGAAAAAATATATAAATGTATATACCTATATATATTTTCCCCTTGTGATGAGAACTCTTAGGATTTACTCTCAACAACTTTCATATACATCATACAGCAGTGTTAACTATATAATCATCATGTCGTACATTACATCCCTATGACTTCTTTATCTTATAACTGGAAGTTTGTACCTTTTGATCACCTTCCTACAATTTCCCCTCTCCTTACTCTCCACCTCTGGTAACCATAAATCTGATTTCTTTTTTTATGAATTTATTATTATTTTTAGATTCCACATGCAATTGAAATAACACAATATTTGCCTTTCTCTTTCTGACTTATCTCACTTAGCATAATGCCCTCAAGATCTATTCATTTTGCTTCAAATAGCTTGATTTCCTCATGTTTTTGTTTGTTTGTTTGCTTGCTTATGGCTGAAGAATATGTCACTATGTATATATCCATTCATCTGTCAATGGATGTTTAGGTTGGTTACATATCTTGATTTTTGTGAATAATGCTGCTATGAGCATTGGGTTCCAGATATCTCTTTAACATAGTGTTTTCATTTTCTTCAGCTATATTCCCAGAAGTGTGATTGCTGGATCATAGGGTAGTTCTATTTTTAACTTTTTGAGGAACCTCCATACTGTTTCCCATATGGCTGCACCAGTTTGCATTCCCACCAAAAGGGGCACAAAGTTCCCTTTTCTCCATGCCCTCACCAGCATGTATCTCTTGTCTTGCTAACCATTCTAACAGATGTGAGGTGATGTCTCATTGTGGTTTCCAACTGCATTTCCCTAAAGATTAGTGATGCCGAGCATCTTTTCATGGACCTCTTGGCTAGTTGTGTATCTTCTTTTGTACAAATGTCTTTTCAGGCCCTTTGCCCACTTTTTAGTTGTATTATTATTATTTTTTTTACTGTTAATATAGTTTAGCATATGGGAGTTACACACATTAAATGAGCAAAGCTTAGAAGTGTAAAATTGCAATCACAGTAAATTCCGGGAAGTAAAGAAGCACATATCGTACAAGAGAAAGTAAAAGTCATGGAGGTCAGAGATTGAAGGGAGGTGGAGGAGAAACCCTTCCAGAATGAATACAGACCCTGCAGGGATGGGGGATTTTTATGTGTTTAAGGAACCCAAAGAAGGTTAATGTGGCTGGACTGCAAACAGAAGGATGGGGAGTATGGTTCAATCTGAGACTGAGGATATCAGCTAGGCTCTTATAATTTTCAAAATTTACCTAAAGTAATGGGAAGCTGTTGAAGGAAAGCTCGTTCAGAGAAGTGGGTTGCCTTTGAAAGATTTTAGGAAAGTAAAGTTAGTACATTTTGGTGATTTAGGTTGGGTTAGGGGTGTGATAGAGATGGAGTTATCAACTACATCTCCTCATTTTTAGTTTATCAAACAGGCTGGATGCTGGTTCCCTTCACTGAGCAGAGATAGGATGAAGATTTTGTGTAGGGTGGGCACAGGGTTGTTGAATGTAAGGAGAGACTGAGTTGGTTTGTGTGTGTGTGTGTGTGTGTGTGTGTGTGTGTGTGTGTGTGTTCATATGTTGTCTTTGAAGACATTTGAGACATCTAGAATTGTCAAAAAAACAAAGTGGTTGGGTATAAGCTGTGAGTCTTCTGAATATCTGGTAATTAAAACCTTGAGGATCATTATGAAGGATGAAGCCCAGGAAGAAAGGAGAAAGAGAAAGAAGAAGAGAGCCTGGGGCCCAGCCATAACACGGCAAGAGTGCTATTTTTGAGCAATCCCGTCAGCTGGGAACTTGATCTATTTTGCTGTCCACTGAGACTCCTTGTCAGGGCTCTGTGGGTTCTAAGAGGGATGATCTGGAGAGATCCTCCAAAAGAGCAGCTCCGACTGGGGGACTTGGGGGGCTCTGGCTTTCTCTCTTTAAGGAGATATTTTGTGTCCAAGGTTAGAGCTAAAGTGATGTGACTGCCTTCTAGTCTTTTTGTTATGCTGTTTTAGAATCTCTGAGTGGATGTTTCAAATGTTTTTTAATAACACGGTGCTTTGTTATTACCCAAAGAGCCTCTTGAACATGACATATAGGTTTTTAATACAAAGAAGTTCTACCATTCAGATGCACAGGTAGAAGCCAATGCCTGGAATCCTCAGGGAGATTTGCCCACTTATGGAAATCGCACAAATTATTTATGGAAGGGAGTGTTCCATAGTTTTAATATGACTCTCTGGAATAATCTCTGGATATGATAATATCAACACATGGAGTTACTTTTTAAAAATTTACTTAACAAAGGTTAACTTAGGTTTTCTGGAAGTAAAGCTTTCCAGAAAACTCTAGAATCTGCCTTCCCTCAACTATGAATCTAAGTATTGTTCCTATGTTATTTCTATCTTCTAAAAAAATGTTTGGTAGACTGACTTTATTAAATTTAACTATAAATTGGTTAAGAGACTGCCTCATTTAAATAAAGGTAGTTATAACCATGTTTTCTGTAATTATATTTACATGTTGATTCAACTTTTAACTACACATGTTCACTTAGGTTTTCTCTTATTAGAGGTCTTTCACCCCTCTGAAAACCATTCTCTCCTTACTAATTTCCCAGTGGCTTTAGGCAATATCTAGCTGTGGCAATGACTATGCAAATACACAGCTTTTATTGTCCATGGTTTTATGATGGAAAAAAACACTTTTGATATACTTAAATGCTGATTGTTAGATGAAGTGGAAGTAATAGTCATTAGGTTTGATAATACACAAAATAATCTGTTCTTGAGTGCCCCTATATTCTGAAACCTGAGGTTTATAAAAATGAAGATGTGTTGCTTGCTCTTACCAAGCTTAGCAATAATAACAAAAAGATACTGAGCACTTACTATGTGCCCGGCATTCGTTCTCTCTTGTAACACATGTTTATAGGACACGTACTAGGTGCCAGGCATGGTGTTAATATAAAAATGAGCAAGAACAATTATTATATTCCTGCTCTCATATGGTTATGATCAAGAGGGGAAGCATCTACCAAATAATCACAAACAAATGTGTGCATAATTTCTAAGTAAATTCCACCCTGGAACATGATTTTCTGAGTGAATATCACAAAGGAAACTCATCTCTAGTTTAGGAGAAATCTTGGAAGAGTTCCCTGAGGAGGCTCCTTGGACTGAGTTAAGGACAAGTCAGTTTGAACTGGAAGGAGCAGGGGAGGGGCATTATGGAGTCAGGGGTCAATCCAGACAAAGGCTCCCTGGCAGGAAGAGGAAGAGGGACAATGGCTGGGAGTGGAGTGAATTGGAAAGTGATGTGAGATCAGATTGGGGGGTGGTAGGAGTGATTGGTGGCAGATGATACAGAGCCTGTAAGCCATGTTCAGAAGGACCTGACAGTAAAAAAAGGGACTATAACCTAGGCAATTGCGTATGCATCAGTTAATACATGTAATAAAATCATGTATTAACTTCTATGAGCTCAGAAGGGAGAACCATTCTGTTGGAGATCAGAGAAAGCTTCCTGGCAGAGGGAAATAAAAGTAGGTTTTTAAAAATGAACAGGAGTTTGGCAGTCAAGAAAGGAGAGAATGGCTGTTCCAGGCAGAGAGAACAGAATATGCAAAAGCCTGGTGCTATGGTCTGAATGTTTGTGTCCCCCCCAAATTTACATGTTGAAATCCTAACTTTCAAAGGTGGGGCCTTGGGAAGTGTTTAAATCATGAAGCTGGAGGCCTCATACAGGATTAGTGCTCTTATGAAAGACATTCCAGAAAGATCTCTCACCCCTTCTGCCATGTGAGGACACAGCAAGAAGTCAGCAGTCTGCAATCCTGAAGCCGGCCCTCAGCAGACCACGCTGGCACCCTGACCTTGAACTTCTAGCCTCAAGAACTGTGAGAAATAAATTTCTGTTGTTTATAAGCCACCCGGCTTGTGGAATTTTGTTGCAGCCCAAACAGACTAGGACATCCAGAAACATAAAAGAGCATGGTGTGTGCAGAAGGCATGTGTGGTTAGATATGCATAGTGTGTGTATGTGTGTGTGTATACGTGTATGCACACGCACAGAGGGACTGGGTTCAAAAGTCTTAAAAGGTGCATTTAGAAATTCAGCTTGGGGGGAGGGCCTAGGTGGCTCAGTCGGTTAAGCGTCAGACTCTTGATTTCAGCTCAGGTCATGATCAGGGTCATGAGATCAAGCCACGCTCTGGCGCCACGCTCTGGCTCCATGCTCAGCGGGGAGTCTGCTTGAGATTCTCTCTCTCTCTCTCCCTCTCCTTCTGCCCCTCCCTCCTGAAATAAATAAATAAATAAATCTTAAAAAAAAAAAAAGAAATTCAGCTTGGGGCATTAGCAAAACAGCACCATCTGGCATGCTAAGGAAATTGGACCATCCCATAGGCACTGAGGCCTTTTAATAGTTGAAGGACCATTTATAAACTCATATTTGTAGTTTGGATAAGTATTTCCAGCTGCACTGAACATCATAATCACTTCCTGGTAGAGTTGGGTGGGGGCGCTGTTTAAACTCTTGATGCTCAGATATATCCCAGACCAGCTGAATCAGAGCCTCTGCGGGTGCACCCAGACATTTGACAGCTTCCCAAATGATTCCAATGTGTAACCAAGCTGGAGAGTTAGTGGTGTGGAGAGAGAGACTCCCCAGCTGCTTGCCAGAGTTTAGAAGCCAGGAAGGAGTTGGGAAGGCTCCATAATAAAGAGTGAGGTCTTGATGGAGGCAGCACCCAATGGGAACAGAAAGGAATTACAACAATGATACTCGTCGTGAAATTGGGGTTGATGGGAGAGCGAGAGACAGGGGACTAACCCCCACTTTCTGAAGGTGGTGTCATAATCCAGACAGCAGTGGCTAGATGCCCGACTCAGGGGCACCTGGGTGGCTCAGTTGGTTGAGCGTCAGGACTCTTGATTTTGGCTCAGGTCATGATCTCAGGGTAGTGAGATGAAGCCCAAGGCTGGCTCAGCGCTCAGTGGGGAATCTGCCTGAGATTCTCTCTCTCCCTCTCCCTATGCCCCTCCCCCAGTTTGTGCTCCCTCCCTCTCTCTCTCTCTCTAAAATAAATGAAATCTTTAAAAAAAAAAAAAAAAAAAGAAGTCCCTGCTCAGCCAATTTACTGGTGGGGTGACCTTAGGCAAATCACTTAATCCCTCAGACCTCAGTTTGCTCAGGTATGAAATGGGTTAGTAGCGGGACCTTGTTCGTCATGAAAACTAAATGAACTAATTCACGCGAAGGGCCCAGAACAGAAACCTGACGCAGCAGATGCCCTTTGTAAATGCTGGTCCTTAACTGCGAAGAGCAGCTGAGGCTGGGGCAGGGCCAGGCACTTTTCAAAAAAAGAATTTAAGCCTAAGGCAATCAATAGGAAAAAGACCTTGCCCACACTCTCAGTTTGAGGACTATCAGCTTCATCTGGACCTCTTCGGGCCACGAAGTCTGGGTCCCAATCAAGATCCAGAAATAAATACTCTTCTCTGTGCCTCAGTTTCCTCACCTGAAAAATGGCAAGCATACAAATACTCTGTATTCAGTTTACCAGGAACGTCATATCTGCCAAAGGAAAATCCCTTTTAGTTTATTTACCTAATGCCCGAAAAGGGCTCTTTCCTGCTTTGACATGATGCTCCAGAATGTGTGAAATCTGGAGTGATGTTTATTTATGCTAAATATGGGGGAGTGGTTGATATTCTAGGGGCTGACCCCATTTCAGCGCAACGAAGGAGCCTGCCCTGGGTAGAGTTCGTTCCCTCCACCTCCTGGACCCTGCCTGGCTGGGTCTGTCTTATAGCTGATGCTGCGAAGTTAGAGAGGTCCTTCTCAGCCAGGGGGACATCACCTGCCTGTACAGACGCTGTCCTCATAACTGTTCAATTTTTGTATTTTTCGGGGTGTTTGTTCTCAGCCCTCCAAGTGCAGAGAGTATCAAAATAAGACGTTTGAAGAAATGCTTGTTGAGCTGTGATTCAGAGATCACTGGGGGTGATGGCCTGTGTCTCTGTTTGGATTGGGTATTAAAGCAGTTAGCTACTGGGAACTTTGTGTTTCAGGAACTGTCATCTCAGGAATGGGGAAATGGTGATATTGGGGTGAGTGGGGATGGGGCAAAAAGGGAGGAACCAGAAGCATTGTTTCAGAACTTTCTCGGAGGCTGTTTTCGGTCCTCTGGGCATCCTTTGTTTTATAGATATCCCCAGCAGCAAAGGGGAAGGAGGGCAGAGTCCTAAGTCATTGGAATTGTTGAATGCTAAGAAAGAGAAAAGGCTTGGTTATTTTTAATTTGTTAGGTATTTTTTAAGAAAAGCAAACCCATTTATTAATAAAATTATAATTGAGGACATTAGTTAAGAGATGGAAAAATTCCCAATAAGACAAACTTCAAAGGAATTGGAGTAATAAGGACTGGGATTTTTTAATGCTTTCAACACACTTGTAAGTCAGCACTATTGATTAAAATACTCACTTAGTATTTATGCTTACTCAGGATCCACTCTGTATCGGGCACAGGGAGAAGTTCTCCACTGCTGCCTTCGAGGAACTGAAACAGATATAATAACTACAATACGAGCTAGTCAGGACAAAGACCAAATCAAATGGAAGATCTCTTTTTCAACAATCTACCCTCAAGACTTGGAAGAGGGTATAAATAGTTTTGCTTCAGCAAATACCTGTTGGATGGGTGAATGAAGGAATGCATGAACTAATGTATTATATACATAAGACTTATAAAGCAGGTAGGAACAGAAAAGGACTCTGTTAAAGAATGAAGTAGGTATTTAAAACCATGCACTTTGCAGTATCTTCAAGAAACTCAAATGTAATATGTCCTCCAAAATATTTCCATTACAAAAATACAAGGAAAAAATAAATAGTGAAAAGGAAAGAATACATACATACAGAGGACTTTTTCATGGAGTTAGTCCATTTTGAAACTTTTTAGTGGAGTTTATATCTCAAATAAACGTATGAAGACTGTCTTGCAGATGCCTTGACAATAATTAGTGGACATGCCATTTCCATAGTTGAGATTAGATTTTTGTTTAACTCTTTTAAAAACTTTTATGAAAAAAATTTTTATGAAATATTTTAAAGTGAATATCATGAATGATTATGTAATCTACCACACAACTTTTTAAAAATTTTAGACTTTTGGGGGTGCCCGGTGCCTCAGTTGGTTAAGCA
Source organism: Ursus americanus (assembly GCF_024610735.1). Lineage (NCBI taxonomy): Eukaryota > Metazoa > Chordata > Mammalia > Carnivora > Ursidae > Ursus > Ursus americanus. The sequence goes on from NC_142134.1 coordinate 71,556,279, forward strand.
TCTGACTCTTGATTTTGGCTCAGGTCATGATCTCCGGGTCATGAGATTGAGCCCTGCTTCAACCTAAGATTCTCTCTCTCCCTCTCCATCTGCCCCTCCCCGCTCCCTCCCTCTCCAAAAAAAAAAAAAAAAAAAAGCCTCTGGCATATTTTCTCTGAGTCCTTTTATTTGTGAAATAATCACATTATAATTGTGTTAGAAGATTCTTCCTAAATTCCATTTCACTCATCCCAACCCCCACCATCCAAAATCTGGTGGTTACCATTTCTTGCATGATTTGGTATATTATCATCTATCTATGTAACCAGGAATAATATATGGTTTTGTTTTCTGCTTCTAAACTTAATAGAAATGGTGTACAGTATAGTATACATCTTTTTGCAACTTGCTTTTTTTCTCAGCAATATGATTTTGAGATTAATTTATGCAAATTAGCATAGTTCTCATTTATTGATTTTAACTACTGTAAGAAGTTGTGTGGTAGAAATATGCCACAATTTATGTCTGTTTTGCTAGGGATGAGCTTTTGGATAGTATCTGGCTTTATTCTCTTACAAACTGTGCCACCGTAAAGAGCTTGTATAAATGTCTTTGTTCATGTGCACAGTTGCTCAAGAGCATACCTCTAGGAGTAAAATTGTTGGGGAAATGACATGGCCATCTGAAGCTTTGTTTTCCAAATGGGTTGTACCAATTTACACTCCCACCAAGAGTGTGTGGAAGGTTCCATCACTCCCATCCTGTCAACAGTTGACATTAGGATTTTCACCGATCTTACTCATATAAAATGGTTTCTCGTTGTTTTCCTTCTCTCTCCAACAGTTCCTTTTCTTCCAGTACACTGATATAATTTACCACTATAAAGGAAAAAAATCTCTTGGAAATACAAAAATCATGACTAACTTTCATTCAAGAAATAGACCTTCAGTTAGTCCTGAGAGCTCATTCACTTACTCATTCAACAAACGTTACCAGTTTGAGAATACAAAGATGAATAAGCCATCTCCCTCTACCCAGGAACTCCTGGTCTTGGGGACAGGGCAGGCATGCAAAACAAATACAAAGGGATGATAAACACTTTGATAATTTATTATGAGTAGAAAAGGAAATTACAGAAGAGGGAGATTGATTCTATTACAGGCCTAAGGAGGCTTCCTGCAGGAAATGGCATCTTAGCAGAATTCAAGATAAATAGGGTTGAATGCATATAATCCTCTAAAATAAGTATTATCAACATCCCATCTTACAGATGAGGAAAGTGAGGCCTAGGGGGTTTACCACAACACATGTGGGTGAAAAAATGGTAAAGGAAGGAATTGAACCTGGATCTTAGTCTCTAATGCCAGTGCGTGCCCAAAGAAGCCAACTGGTTAAGAAATATCAGATTGTCCATTGGTACCAAAGTCCTGTAGATAGAGATTGGGTAAGCTCTAAAAAGAGCAAAAGAGCATGCCTCACACAACATAGTTTACCCAGATATCTGATTTGACTCACACACATCATTTGAATTTTCAGCTGGCTTCGGCCCCTCTGCCAGAGTCATTAATTTTTTGCTGCCTGTCAGCAAAATACTGTGTGATTGTCACAGGGAGAAGTGCTATGTCAGCAGGAGTCTGCCATATTCCTCCTTCAGATCTGAGCTGACTGGCACTGAGGCCATGAGGAAGTAGCTTTCCTAATGCTTTCCAGAGGCAGGTCATAGAAGGCCCTGCAGACTGCAGAGAAAACTGGGGTTTGACTCTGGGTGACACTGTGGGACTTCAGCATAGGAATACCACAGTCTGATTTAGTTTCAGCAGGAAGACTGGCTGCTGAGTGAGAATAGATGGGAGGTGGACAAGGGTGGAAATCGGGAGATGGGTCAGGAGGTTGTTGTAAGAATCCAGACAGAAGATGGAGGGCAGGGTTTGAAGCTGAGTTATGGCCGTAGCGATGGCCCTCTGGGTCTACTGTAAAGTCGACAGTGTTCCCTGATAAATGGCGTGTGGACTTGAGGAGAAAAAGGGGTAGCCCTTCTTGGTTTCCTACTCCTTCCTCAGCGAATTGCTGAAAGGAGTGGAGGCCTCCTTGTTGAGAGTAGACACCTGATATGAGTTCTCTCCTCTGGGAAACCTTTGCTTTGCCTCCACCATCAATTTGTCATCAAAAGGAGAGCACTGAGCTCCCCTAAAGGCTATAGCCTGGGCAACTAGATGAAACTAAAAAAAAACTTTGAAAAGACACTCAGGTTGCAAGACACTCTTAGAAGTTGTTTTCTCATTGGCTCCATGATATCTAGAAAAAGCTCTGAATAGAAGAATGGTGGGTATCAAATTTTGGGATCAGTTCTAGGTCACAGCTGAATAAAATTCGTTTCAAGACTCATAAAGGTCTTGATACACCAATACCTCCAACTCACATAGGATGTTAAGCTTCTATTTCCTTCATTTGCTTCCAGGCACAAGTTTCTGGGCTCTTGCTCTATGCCCTTAATCTTCTAGAAATCCTGTTCCTTGCCACGAATCTCCATAGTATCACGTCTCTGCTACTGGCACACTTTGCTGTGCTCTTTGTGAAGTGCACTCTGCATTTAATCCGTCAGGAGACTATAGGGTGTTATGCTTTGTAAGAATCTAAATAGTGAGTAACTATTACATTTCCCCAAAGGCTTTCAGCTAATTGTTAAAATAGAGGATTTGAGGGCTATCATTTGGTAGCCGAGCTCCTTTTCTCAGGCCTACCCTGACATTCACCACCCGGAGGGGTGCAGAAGCGGTTAAACAAGTGGTTATTCACTTCACAAAGATCGCCTGCATCTCCACTCTGTGCAGGCAGTGGTCCAAGCATTGGAGGCACAGAGAGGAATAAAACCCGGTTCCTGCTTTCGAAGAGCTGACAGTCAAATAAAAGAGACGGATGAATAAATGAATCGTTCTCCTTCAGCCTATGGGGTCAGCGGACGGTGTTTGGAAGAGGCTGCATCTAAGCAGAGTCCAACTCGGGGACAAAGGTGGGGGGACAGAAAAGAATAGAAGGCAGAAAGGAAGATCATTTCTGGGGAGGGAGATGCATATGGGGTTGGAAGCCTTGGAACCCCCCCAGAGGAAAGTGGGCTGCATCAGACTCACATGGTGAACTGTGGAATCGGGCTGCTGGTGCCCGACACGGGTGGGCTCAGAGACACTCGGTGCCTGCGCTTTCTTCTCTGGATGAGGAGCAGGACTTGCTGACCTTGAGTTTGGGTCAAGAACCAAGAAAGTTCCAGATGTTTGAAAAATGTTTACTTATTTAAAAATTAACAAATCATTCATCCTATGGGCTGGGCAGTATTCTAAGCATTTTACAAATAGCAATTATTTCAATTCTCATAATGCTCATTGGGCAAAGTACTATTACTATTCTGTGTTAAGGGTGAGGAAACAGGGAAGAAAACAACTTGCCCCAGTAGAAACAGTTAGCGAGCGTCTAAGCGAGGATTCAGGGCTGACTCGGGCTCCAGAGTCCATGCTCTTAGCACCTGCGTCTTGCTCCTGCCTCTCTCTCTCTCTCTGGGGTGCAGTTTGGCTGTGCAGACAGTTCTTGAATAATGATATAAGTCTTAAGGGTCTAGCTGCAGCAGCCGAGTCAAGGAGCAGGCAGAGCCTTTAGGCTGGAGGTGTGTCTTGAGAGGGAGGTGTTTTTAAGACATCTGGACAGACAGGTGCCAAGGATCTCAGAGGGTCAAAAACTCAGGCGAGAGTTCTGCGCTAGAGCTGCAAAAAATTGCGACACATTTGAAGGCATCAGCCAACTGAAATTTATTCTCGCAAAGTTATAGATGCAAAAGTATGTAATCAAGGAGTCGGTGGGGCCATGTTCCCTCTCAAGTTTCTGGGGAATAATCCTTCCCGTCTCTTCCAGCTTCTGGTGATCCCAGGCATTCCTTTGCCTTTGGCTGCATATCTCCATCCTCCGCCTCCATCTTTCTATGGCCACCTACCCCTTGTGTGTCTCTGTAGCCTCTTCTTTTCTCAGTTTGCCACTAGATTTAAGATCCGTCCGAAATCCAGTGTGATATCATCTCAAGAGCCTTCATTACATCTGCAAAGACTCTGTGTTCAAATGGTTTGCATACGCTCAGATAAATCTCTTTGACGGACACTATGGAACTCACTACTGCGGATGAGTTCATTCTGAGGAGGTCTTGAGCAAGGAGGCAAGCTGACCTTGAGCAGAATCGTGGGGGAGGATCAGTCCTGGCAGGAGGGACGGATGGAGAATGCTGCAGGAGACCAGAAAGAAGCCCTCTGACATAGAGGTGGTAATCAGGACAGAGACCTAGAAGCCCAAGGAGAGTGTATTATATATAAAAAGCATGGCCTGAGCAACAAGGTCAAGTACCCCAGGAAGAGGGGAACATATACGGGGGTTAGCAGAGAGGTGGTTTTCACAAGAACAGTTTCGTTGGTTGGTTTGGCTTTTGTTTTGTTTTGTTTTTCAGCTTGGCAGAGCTGATAGGAGAGGGAAGAGCCTGGAGCTGGAATTTCTGGTAGCCAGTGCCGTCACACCATTTGCAAGCTGTTAACTGGCATTATCCACACTAGCAGCCTTAGAAAAACCCCAGTGAGGACACTCTCACGTTCTTACACTCCGTCTCTTATGCATACATAAGAGTGTGCTTTACGTTAATACTCTCTCGTAAAATATATTGAAGTGCAGATAAATGAATGACTCTGTCTATATAAGGTAATTATTTTAGATGACAATATTTTGACTTTCCATTTCCTCTAAATTAGTTTTACGTGGTAGGGGGCCAATTCGCATTTTAGAGTTTGTTCAGAAGCTGTTTTAATTGTGCCTTCAAACATAGATACCCGAGCTCCCGAGATGTCAAAACTCAGCTCCATTTTCGATCGCATTAAATGATATTTCTTATGGATGAAATTTCTCTAGCATGATTGCACGAGCGTCAATTGTGAGGTAGTGGTGCATGGAGCTGGTCCCAAGTTCAGAGGCTTAAAAAATTACCTTCTTTTATCTGCTAGTCTAAAATAAGAATGTAACTTTTCTTACAGTTACCAGAGTTCATTTCAATTAAATCTTAATGAGCAAAAATGTGACAAATGGGTCCATGAGCATTACCTCTCAGACCTTTTAATTTTTATAAATTTACTTGCAGAGTTAGACTTACCCTGTTGCAATTATTTCATTTGGCTCTTGGAAATTTCACCCGAATTGCATACGGCGGGTGCCAGAGGCAATCATCTGCTTCGGGGCCTAACTCTTGTGGTCATGTTATCCATCTAAATCTATAATCGGAGAAGGGGCACGGTAGAAAGGTGAAAAGTATCATTTGTCACAGCATTCTTGCGTAAAGATGGCTGGGGATTTGGGACTACGGCGGTAGGGGCAGTTTTTCTTCTCATTAGCTGCTTTATTTGTAACTGCAGGGGCTGTCAGAAGCATGGACTTAATAACCTTCAAGTTTTTCTGCATTAGTATAAAAAAGGTTGCATGAATTTTTGGCAAATCATTGTCCCCACGAGGGTATCAGAAATACTTTTGCTGGTGAATACAGAATAACCCTTCTTTGGGGACCTCTCAGCTGAATTAAATATATAATTGAAGTGGATTCATCTAGAATGAGACATTTATGCTGATCGTGTACATATTTTGATGATTCTGAACCTTCAGTTGGAGTGCCTTTTCAATTCTCCACGGGTAAAAGTTGGAAGGAAAGTACCAGCAATGCTTTTAATATAGTAACAGAGTGCAAGGGATGCATTTTGTACTTAGATATGATTTTATCTCCTTTGTACTTAGATATCTTTATCGGCTATGTCTTTGCATGCAGTAGGGGGGGTTAGGAGGAAAACTACAGCCCACATTTTCATGATGAGGACAAGAGAATATCTAGCCTATGGGATCTCAGACTAACAGGAGGAGGGAGGAAGGAAGGGAGGGAGAGAGGAAGAAGGAAGGGAGGGAGGGAGGGAGGGAGGGAGGGAGGGAGGGAGGGAGGGAGGGAGGAAGGAAGGAAAGAAGGAAGGAAGGAAGGAAGGAAGGAAGGAAGGAAGGAAGGAAGGAAGGAAGGAGGGAAGGAGGGAGGAAGGAAGGAGGGAGGAAGGGAAGGAGGGAAGGAGGAAAGGAAGGAGAGAAGGAAGGAATTAAAAAAGAAATCCAATTATCCTTTCCTTTCATACAATTCACATTGCTTCTCCAAACCTTTTTGTCTCTTGATTTATGCTCTCTTGGTTTTCCTCCTTCCACACTGGCTATCTTGTCCCAATCCCTTGCCCCAAGACTCAGTGCATAGATTTCTTCTTGGCTGTCTTTTACCTTCATTTCCTAGGAGAGCTTATCCAGCCCCATGCCTTTCAACGCACTTTCTAAGCTGACAATTCCTTAGTTTATATTTCCTGCCTCACTTCTCTTTTAAAGCCCAGCCCCGTAGATCCACTGCCGACTCAACATCTTCACTTGGAGGTCTAACAGATGTGGCAAATTCCCTTGTTCCGAATCAGCCTGATTCCCCCACCCTTTCCCTAACTTGCCTTTTCTATATACCCTCATCCAGTACTGGGGGCATTTCCTCAACTCCCCTCTTTATTCCCCACGCCCAGCCATCCTACTGAGGAATACTGCTGGTTCATCTTCAAACTATGTGTTGAGTCGGATGACTCTACACATGTCCATGGCCAAACCAATCCAACTATTCTCCCATTTCCACTCGATCTGTTTTCCCCCCTGCGGCCAGACTTTATCATTTAAAGCTTAAATTGAATAATACTGCAGCACCTCTGCTCAAAATTATCCAATGTTTTCCCATCTCAGAGGCAAAGTCCTTGCCTGGGCCCATGAAGACCTACATGGTCTGGACTCCAGCTGCCCCCACAAGTCTTCCCTGCCACTCTTCACCTCCACCCCTCCAGCCACACTCTTCCTCAGCTGTGCCTGCTTTGCTTTTGAACTTGCAGTCCCCACTTCCTTGACTGTCTCCCTCACCACCTGTGTTCATAGGGGTCTTTCCTTTCCAGTCTTTTCTCCAATTACCCCATCAAAGAAGTCCTCCATGATTCCCAATCAAAAACAGCCAGCATGCACCTACACGCATGAGTGACACTATCTTCCCTTATGATCTTCCATTTTTCCTTCATAATGCTTAACATTTCCTAACCCATTTTGTATATTTTTTAATTGTTTAGCTCTCTCCACTCGATTATAAGACCCATGGAAGCAGGGATTTAGTTTTTGTGCTCTGTTTTCTGGGTCTCCAAAGTTAAGCACAGTATCTGGTATAGACTCTGGGTGTTAAGTCAGTACTGGAAATAAAGAGAGAATGATTGAGAGAGAAGAAGAGAAAAAAAATCTTTCCTGAAAATTGCCTAAAGTGCAGTAAGAAGGGTAGACCAATGAATAGGATGGTCTTTTGAGATTTAACCCCTTAATAATAATGTCCAAAAGGAACTTTCCCATGGCTTCCCTTGTACTTCTAGAAAGATCCAAATTTGTTTATATGGAGTATAAGGATTATCATCACCTGGCCTCTTTCTCCTCCCCACTTTCCCCATCTACGGCAATCCCCCCAGCCTACTTGGAAGACTCTTCTTCCAGATCATGACATGGCTGTGCCCTTCTCAAATATCATCCTAGAAAGACCTTCACCAACCCTTCTCTACCTGTTTCCTATGACATAACTCTGTTTTATTAGATTCATGGCATTTATCCACATTCAAAATGTCTTGTTTATTTCCTTTGAGATTATGAGCTTTGCCTGGGCAGAGGCCTTCTCTGTCTGTCTTGCTCAGTGGTGTATGCCAAGGGCCCATACCTCTGCCTGACACCCACCTGACACGGTAGGTGTTCTGTCACCATTCGCTTAGTTGAATGAGTAAATAAGGCTGCCTTCTAGGGCACTGACCTTCCTTGTGTTCTCCTGCCCTCTCCAGATAACATCACAGATGAGGGATGTTTACAGATTTGCTGTTAGGTACACATCAGTGAGTTCAGCACTTGGGAAACAGAGCAGACTGCTACGGTTCTTGTCAGAAAGTACTCCAGGACGTAGAAAAGACTGAGGCATAATACAGTGTGGAAAGCAAACACCCATAGCAAACCTGACTAGGTGAATCTTCATTCTTTAAGAAGAGCAAAAAAAAAACCTTTTAAATAGAGGGTGCTCACACATTCCCCAGCTCCAATGCATCACAGTCCATTGGGAGTAGTGCCACATGTGGTGGCCGAATTACCAGATTTGGGGTGTTATTTATCTTGTGCAGCTGAGGGAGGAAGTGATAGCTGGTGTGCTAGGGGCTGCAGTATGACAGACTTTCTGGCCTGCTGTCCAGCCCGTACTTGGGACACCTCAGGCAGGGCGACACACACTTGATTGCCATCCATCATGTCTCTCATAGAAGAAGAAAAGATTTAGGAACCCCAACCATGGTGATACCTGGATTTCACTAGCTCTGTGCCCGCCCCACACGTAACTATGTAAATTCTCAGGTTCTCGTGTGCAGTGAGCACGATTTTAATGTTTAACAGATTGTTCTTATTTTAGTCAGTCTTTGTACTACTTCGTCCGACAGATTTGGTAGACATCACTGTCTTTTTTTCTGTAACTTACCCAACCTGTCAACTAAAGCACAGAATTCTTATTGAGCAAAGATAAGGTACTTCTCTGTATACTTTTTTATTTTCTTAATTGGAAGTATAAAAGTTGTCCAAGACTGAAAATCCTAGCCAGAGAATCATCTGACATTAAATGGTATCATTACTAAAATTCACTAAATGGCCTTGGGTATCTGTAAGTGTCCAAGCAAAACGGTTCTTTCTCAAAGTTCCTTTTTTCTTTTTTTCCTTTTTCTTTAAATTCAATTTAGTTAAGATACTTGGCTATTCAGGGTCTACCTCTGTTTCAGAGATAGAATTTAGTCATTCATCAGTTGCATACAACACTCATTACATCAAGTGCCCTCCTGAATGCCCATCACCCAGTTACCCCATCCCCCACCCACCACCCCTCCAGCAACCTTGTTTATTTCCTATAGTTAAGAGTCTCTTATGGTTTGCTTCCCTCTGTTTTTCTCTTATTTTAGTTTTCCTTCCCTTCCCCTATGTTCATCTATTTTGTTTCGTAAATTCCACATATTAGTGAACTCATATGGTATTTGTCTTTCTCTGACTGACTTATTTCGCTTAGCATAATACCATCTAGTTCCATCCATGTTGTTGCAAATAGCAAGATTTTATTCTTTTTGATGGCTGAGTAACATTCCATTATATATATATATATATATATATATATATATATATATATATATATATATATATAAATCTCAATCACATCTTTTTTATCCATTCATCTGTCAATGGACATCTAGGCTCTTTCCATATTTGGGCTATTCTGGACATTGTTGCTGTAAACATTGGGGTACAAGTGCCCCTTCAAATCACTATGTTTGTATTCTCTAGATAAATGCCTAGTACTATAATTGCTGGGTCATAGGGTCACTCTATATTTAACTGTTTGAGGAAGCTCCATACCGTTTTCCAGAGGGGCTGCACCAGTTTGCATTCCCACCAACAGTGTAAGGTGTTGCTCCACATCCTCGCCAACATTTGTTGTTTCCTGAGTTGTTCATTTTAGCCTTTCTGACCAGCATGCAGTGGTATCTCATTGTGGTTTTGATTTGTATTTCCCTGATGCCGACTGATGTTGAGCATTTTTTCATGTGTCTGTTGGCCATCTGAATGTCTTCTTCGGAGAAATGTCTGTTCACGTCTTCTGCTTATCTCTTGACTGGATTTTTTGTTTTTTGGGTGTTGAGTTTGATAAGTTCTTTATAGATTTTGGATATTTGCAAATATCTTCTCCCATTCCATAGGTTGCCTTTTAGTTTTATTGACTGTTTCCTTTGCTGTGCAAAAGACTTTTATGCTGTTGAAGTCCCAGTAGTTCATTTTTGCTTTTGTTTCCCTTGCCTTTGGAGATGTGTCTAGCAAGAAGTTGCTGTGGCCGAGGTCACAGAGGTTGTTGCCTGTGTTCTCCTCTAGGATTTTGATGGATTCCTGTCTCACATTTAGGTCTTTTATCCACTTTGAGTTTATCTTTGTGTATAGTGTAAGAAAGTGGTCCAGTTTCATGCTTCTGCACGTGGCTGTCCAGTTTTCCCAACACCATTTGTTGAAGAGACTGTCTTTTTTCCATATTCTTTCCTGCTTTGTTGAAGATTATTGACCATAGAGTTGAGGGTCCATTTCTGGGCTCTCTATTCTGTTCCATTGATCTATGTGTCTGTTCTTGTGCCAGTACCATACTGTCTTGATGATTACAGCTTTGTAATACAGTTTGAAGTCTGGAATTGTGATGCCACCAGCTTTGGTTTTCTTTTTCAACATCATTTTGATGATTTAGGGGGTCTTTTCTGTTTCCCTACACATTTTAGGATTGTTTGTTCCAGTTCTATGAAGAATGTTGGTGCTATTTTGATAAGGATTGCACTGAATGTGTAGATTGTTTTGAGTAGTATAGATATTTTAACAATATTTGTTCTTCCAATCCAAGAGCATGGAATGTTTTCCATTTCTTTGTGTCTTCCTCAATTCCTTTTATAAGTGATCTATAGTTTTCTGAATATAGATCCTTTACCTTTTTGGTTAGGATTAGGTTTGGTTAGGATTATTCCTAGGTATCTCATGGTTTTTGTGTAATTGTAAATGGAATTGATTCCTTGATTTCTCTTTCTTCTGCTCCCTTGTTAGTGTACAGAAATGCAACTGACTTCTGTGCTTTATATCCTGTGACTTTGCTGAATTCCTGTAGCAGTTCTAGTGATTTTTTTGGTGGAGTCTTTTGAGTTTTCTGTATAGAGTATCCTGTCACCTGTGAAGATTGAAAGTTTGACTTCTTCTTTGCCAATTTGGATGCCTTTTATTTATTTTTGTTGGCTCATATTTCCTTTTTTCAATGAAATTCAGTCCTTCACACTTTTTTTTTTTTTTTTTGGTGTGTGCCAGGCTCTTCCTGTGAATAATTTCTTTTTCCAAATGATTGTTATGGCTTTGCTCTCAAGGAATTTACAATCAAGCAGGAGAAGAGGAGACTATATGAAAATAATTCTTGAAGGACATATCCAAGGAACCTAAGTGAACCAATGAGGAAAGAAAAAAAAAAGTACGTTGGGGAGGAAATGCTGGTGGAAAATAAAATATAAAAGCAGGTAGATTGGGGTGCCTGAGTGGCTCAGCATGAACTCTTGATTTCTCAGGGTCATGAGTTGAACCCTACATTGGGCTCTGTGCTGCATGTGGAGTCTGCTTGGGATTCTCTCTTTCCCTCTCCCTCTACCCCTCCCCCCGCTCATGTGTGCTCTCTCTTTCCCTCTTTAAAAAAAAAAAAAAAAAAAGACAAGTCAATTCACTAAATGTCTTATGTGCCACGCTCAGTAATTCAGAAACTATCTGCTGAAGCAGTGAAGTGTCTTTGAGGACTTTTGAGCAAGAAATAGAAGTGATCTCAGCTGTTCTTCAGGAGTACAAGATTAGCAGTACCATGTTTTCTACAACATTTCCTAGAATATTTCTATTTCTCACTATCCTCCAGAAGGCATTTGTCCACTTACTTAAGATAAAGACTGAGAGAAAGTAAGGCATAAATGACAACATTTTGAAAACCATAGTAGTCAGGAGAGGATAGGGGATCCTGGGGTGAAGATAAGACCTCAAACTTAATCCAATAAGGATTTGTTTCTTACTCTGAAAGTCCAGCTTGAGTTGGCCTCCCTCCTCCATCTTAAGACATGCTACTCAAGGTCGCTCTGTCAGGGGAAAAGCAATTAGAAGAAAGCAAGGAACTACTTTAGCCTGATGTGACACTTCCACTCGCAGCCCATTGGTCACAAGTAGTCATGTGACTTTCACCCAACTACAGGCAAGGCTGAGGGATGCAGGGGAGCACATGGATATTTGGTGAGCAGGAACTTGCCACAGTAATGGTGAGCCTTTAATGAATCTGAATAGTTGTTTTGTTTGTTTGTTTGTTTCCTAACTGGTTAAGAGAGATAGCAGCGAACTCGTGGACTCAAAATGAAACAAAAACAAAAACAAAAAACCCTTTGTTTAACCATGCTTTTGGAGTGGCGGAGTAAATTTGGCACAAATTCATGTAAGCAATTGGAAGTTAAGCTATTTTTGTGTAATATGGGGATAAAAATACTCCCTGTCTTGCCTTCCTCACAGGATCAAACGATACACTATAATGTAGGTGATTGTGTTTTATAAACTGCTAGGTGTTGTGCAAATCTAATCTATTATCAGCATCGCCACTATTATCACCATGGTTACCCTAGTGGAGGAGGGCAGAGACTGCCGCTGTCTGTGTATGTGACCAGAGAGAATTAAAGCCCCTGCTTATCTTTCCAGCTTTGTTTCTCTTCTTTTCCTTCTAAGTATCATGCACTACAACACTTCTGTACTCCTGACAATTTCCCAACATGCCTGATCTTTTCTCTGCCTTTGTACACCCTTCACCCTCTCCTTGGAATGTCTTCCCTCCCCTCCCCTCCCCTCCCCTCCCCTCCCCTCCCCTCCCCTCCCCTCCCCTCCTTCATCCAGAAAATATCCATGTGTCTCTCAAGGCTTAACTTAAAATCCCTTGATCTATAAAGCTTTCCTTGCCCCCCAACCCTAAGACAGCTTAGGGTTCCTCCCTATGCTGTGTCTGTTGTGAAACTTTGTCTACTTGTCACTTAATCATTTCCATGTCTGTCTTCCCTACAGGGCTGTGAGCATCTTAGGATCAGGGACTGAATCTTATGCTTTATTTACGAGAGCAGGCTCAGGACTGAGACTAATTCTGATGCCCACTCAACCACTTACAGGGGGTACGTGACCCCAGATGGGTAATTCCACCTGTCTTTGCCTCAGTCTCCCCATCTGTAACATGAGGATATCAAAAGGGACTACCTCAGGTTGTCATGATGATTAAATAAAAAATATATGCCGAGTGCTTAATAATAATGCCTGGCATATAGTAAGTGTTCAGTAAATATTTGGCAAATGAAAGAATGAATGAATGATTAACTGACTCAATCTCATGAAGTGGTATGTCACGGAAACTCAGGATTCAGCGAGGTTTTTTGCTCAAGGTCACACAGCGGGGGGAGCTGGCTGACTCTAAAACCTCCTCATTTGATGCTCTATGTGGACATAGAAGGTGCTCAGCAAATGGGAGAAATAAACATCAGAATTGATGAGCCTGATCAGGATGGTGGGAAGGGAAAGGACGTGTTGAATGAAGCCTCAGGAGAGCACTCCTCGTCTCCTGCTGAATTCTTACTATTGTGATATTTTTTGCTTGTTGGATTTTTCTGGTTTCCTTCCAGCAGACATAAAAGGAAAACAGCCCGTGCAGTGGGACTGGAAGGCTCTGGGCGCAGAGCAGGGATTTTTCATTTCACAGGTCATACGCAACGCTCTGCAGCCCAGCTCACAAAGTCAGTCTTTATTCTTAATGCCTCCTTGATGCTGGGAGAAAGCAAAACAGGGTTTGTTGTTAGCAGTTTGGTTCAGGCCCATTGGAGAGTGATTACACTTTCTTCTTTTGCTGCATTAAGAGGGGCGGTAAGGAGTCCCAGGACACAAGCCAAACAAGTGTGAGATTTGAGTGTAATGCACAAAGGCAGGAGGGACCCTGAGCATCACTTCCGTGAGTAGTCACCCTCATAGCCACTTTCACAATCCAGCTCTTTGGTCACCAAGGTGCCAGGTCACCTGTGCCCAAGTCCCTTGTCCCAAGCCCTAATGTTTAAAGAGGCAAAGTAACATGATATAAATCAAACGAGCTCCCATCCTTGACAGTTTGGCTCCCTTTCTTGCCCTTGGAGGTGACTTCTGTAAGTAATAAGTGACTGACTTGTCCTAGACTCTAGGCAACCAAGTGGTATGGAGGTGCTTTGAGAAACCAGTAGCAACCAGGGACAGACAAAGAAAACTCAGATTCCAGCCCCACTCCAGCATTGACCCGCTAGGGGGCTAGGGGCATTGCACATAACGTCTGCATTGCTTTGAGGGCCTGTAGAAGGATGAAGGGAGCCCCTCATTGACCCTTCTCTCGGGATTTTTAGGAGGACATTAGGAGCAATAAACCATCCACCATGAAAGCGCTTTGTAAACTGCTATGATCCATGCCCACGTAAAACCATAGGAGAGAGGCAAGTGTTGACCTCTGACACTGTTATGCCGAGTTCCCAACACCTTAACTGTGCTCTCATTCAGAAACTAAGGTCTTCTCAGTAAAGAAGGGAAGAATGGGAGATTTACCAGGCTGTTGCGGATTTTAAAAGTGTTTTTGCTTGGAATATGTTCCACATATGCATTGTTTTTTCCTGAATTATCCTTTCCTGGGAAGCAAGATCTCTATGCCTACATCTTCACGCAGAAGGGAGAAACCAAGGAAATCTACATATCCCCTTCTAAAAGAAGGGGGGTCGAAGGAAACTCACTGTAACTTAGTGAAAACTAAACCAAATTTGCCTGTCAAATTCCCCCTTCGTTTTCCTGCTTTGTCACTCAAGGGGGGGAAAGAGTTGCTATTTCTGAGATCCTGAGTTCTTGAAACAATCATTCCACAGGAGTAAGGAAGAATCTAAAGGGAAAGAAAGTCCCTCTCTCCAAAACAAAACACAGACCCACAGCCACACACATGCATATGACAGTGAAGCAAATATCGGCTTTTTAAAAACCCCTGAAAAGGCAATATACAAATATAGTTTCAGGGGGGAAAAAACAACGCAAGCGAGTCATATTGTGATTGATGGCAGAGCACCTGCTGTGTGCCAGCGTTGTATGGGGCATGGTGCTTTGCTTAATTTTCAGAGCAGCCCTGAGACCGGTGCTTTATTTTGAGCACAGAGAGACTGAGTAACTGGCCTCAGGCCGCACGGTCCACAAATGGGAGAGTGGATTAACCACCTGACGTCTGTGGCTTCTAACCTGTGCTCGTCTCTCTAGGCCTTCCTCCCTGTACCTCCAAAACCTTCTGAAGGTTTGCAACAGTCTTGCCACCTCCTTCTCTGGCCATTCTCCCTCATGGGAGCCACCCAAGTCCCGTGATTGCCGAGCTTGCAGAACCAGGCGTCTCTCCACCGCAGGACAACGTCCTGTTAAGTGGAAACCAATGTCCTCAGCACATGGTGCCCGTTCATCAGACCTCCGGCTTTTAATCCTAACCCAGGTGTCAGAGTTTTTTGTGTCACCTGAGGCAAAAGCATCCCGAAGAGGCACAACTGCTCTGGACAGTGGCTGAGAGCCCTGGACATTTGACCTACCAGCTAGCATGTCTCAGCCCACAGCCCACTGGTGGCCTAGGAAGGCGGTGTGGCTGGGTGAGCCACACACAGTTTGGGAAGCTACAGCCATGAGCCCCTCACACTGAAGCATGAGTGATACGTCTCCCATGTAATTCTATCATGGTGGTTGCATCCAGCCAGAGAAGATAAGGTTATCCTTGTTATTTCTGCTCCTGCGCAAACAAAATACATGAGTATCTTCTGTATTTGCCACACGTCTTATGTCCTGTACAGAAGACAGGTAGTGGCTGGGGAGAGAACCAGCCAGGCTTAGTGCCTAAAAGTAACCCTTTGTGGCTCGGTGTTCTTTCCAACTTTCTTTATACCCTTAGACTCCTGAGATTGGATTTTCATGCTGTTTTGCTCCATCTGCCTTTGCAAATGGTGCTTCAGTGCCTGTTCCCAAGATCATGTTCCAAGGATCTTTCTCAAAGCTCAGAGATGAGCAGTATAATGCAGTAGGACCTCTGACGACTCAGTTTGACAAGTTCAGTTCCCAGCTGTGCACTTCCCCACCGGGACCATAGACTAAGCTGTTATTATTCAACTTTTACTAGAATTAACATCTCAATTTGTGGTCCCAGCTCTGATAATTTTTTCTCCCAGGAAGTGTTTGTCGACTCTGCCCCTCCACCCAACTGTGGGATTGAGTGTCCCTCCTTGGCATTTTCCGTAGTCCTTGTTCTTCCCCCATAATACTATGTAACACCCAGGCTTGAAACCAGGGATCATGTCCACTTTGTTTTCTGCATCTGAAACAAAACCTGTCACACAGAATGTGGGCACTCAAAACATAGTTGTTGCATGCATGCATGAATGAATGAATGGGAATAGAATAGAATAGAATAGAATAGAATAGAATAGAATAGAATAGAATAGAATAGAATAGAATAGCCTGTATGGTCTTTGCCATGTTCAAGAGACCAGACACGTAAAAACACTGAAGTTTCTATTAAAGCAGAATGAGAAGACAACAGTGATCGGAAGAAGTGGTCAGGGTCATCACTCAGGTCTGCCTGCCCCTAACTCCCATCCATGCCTTTTATATCACAATACGCTATGAGGAGGGTCTCTCCTGCTGTGAAAGTCTTTGGCTCTCGTTGGGTCGTCCAGATGATTCTGTTTTGGAAGCAGGAGTCATTTCTGCCTTCCCCTTGCTCAGTTGCAGTAGCCCGCTCACCGGACTCCCTCACTCAGAATGCATGGAAGAGTTTGTTGCAATCACTATGGCTAGAGAAATCCTTGCCTTCTTTTAACCTGTAAAGAATGAGGGCCATGTGTCATTTTGGGAAGAGCTGAGACTGGCACAAGGCCCAACGTTGGATTTTCATAACTTTTTCTCATTTTATCACATTTGTGAGCGTGTTATTTGGCTCTGGACTCCAGAATGGGGGGAGGCATGCTGGTAAAATGGCAGTGGCCCACACTGTAAATACTTGAGACCAATCCATTGACCGAGGCCCTACGGCAGACCCACTTCTCTGTTTTGCATATTATATCCTTACGTATATAAGGGATGGCCTAGAAACATTCCAGCTATCCATGGGTAGGTCTTCTTGTCTTGTAGAAAAGTCCACCACATTTTGCCTGATTTAAAAAGTTTTTATTAAAACAACTATTAGTCTGTAAGTGGGGGTGGCGTACAAGGAAAATATGACATGCATTTCTTCCTCAAAGGGCATTATGTTCTGGTTTGATAAAATGTTTATATTTGTATTTTATGAACTGTTCTCCAAAACAGAAATCCCTGATCAAATAGCTCGGTAGAAAAATGTTAGGTTGAATCATATAAAATTACCACTATTTGACTGTTATTTATCAACAAAAATGGCAATTTTGATTTACCAAAAAGTGGTCCAACTCAGTAAGTAATAAGTTTCGGAAATCCTGTTCCTCCTGGGAATTCAGCTGAAGGTTCCGCCAAGTCCTGCCGTGAAGAAAAACTTGCCTAATTGTAATTCACTCAGTTTTTTTCCCCAAACTTCTTCTACCTGGGATTTTTAAAATTGTTTTGCCTAACACTTTAATATCTGCAAAACACATTATAGGAAATATTGATAACGTACATTTCCTTCTATCCTATCATTCATTCATTCATTCATTCTATGATGTTTTGAATGTCCACATTTTGCGCAACAGGCTCTGTTCCAGATGCAGAAAACAAAGCAGACCTGATCCCTGCTTTATACCCTTAGACTCCTGAGACTGGGTTTCCCTGCTGTTTTGTTCCATCTGCCTTTGCAAATGGTGCTTCAACGCCTGTTCCCAAGATCGTGTTCCCAGGATCTTTCTCAAGGCTCAGAGATGAGCAGTATAATGCAGTAGGACCTCTGATGACTCAGTTTGCCAAGTTCAATTCCCAGGTCTGCACTTCCTTGCTGGGACCATAGACTAAGTACAGAAACTGTTATTATTCAACTTTTACTAGAATTAACATCTAAACTTGTGGTCCCGCCTCTGATAACTTTTTCTCCCGGAAAGTGTTTGTTGACACTGCAGGATCTGTAGGATCAAGTGTCCCTCCTTGGCATTTTCCATAGTCCTTGTTCTTCCCCCATGATACTGTATGTGTATCACCCAGTCTGGAAAGGCTTCATTTCCTGCTGATCTTTCCCCCAACAATACCAGACACCCCCCAAATATACTACAGCACTATGTCCTTCTGTACATCTGCACATGACTGTCCCTCCTTTCTGCCTGGCACATTCCTTTTCACACTCAAAACCTCCCTCAGTGAATCTCCCTCTTTGGGGACTCCTTTCTGACCCTCACCCAGGAAAGAAAACAATTCCCTTCTCTGAGCCAGGGAATCCCTGCCAGGCCAGTCCTGAGTGAGAAGAGGGACCAGAGCACTGTGGGCCAGGCCTCACTGGGGTTTCGCCTAGTTGGTAAGACCTCAGCCAAGATGCTCCTCTTTATTCTGGCCCAGAACATAAAGTTAAAGTGAGGACCGCTGCCATCTTCTGAACACACTCATGCTTTGTAACTCAGGTTGGGTGAGACAGAAGAAGCGCCTATGACTTCTACCTGGATCTTATTTAAGTTTTTGTTTTCCACACCAAGTTATAATTTAGTCTTTACTTGTCCATCTTCCTCATTAAACTGTGGGCCCCTCTGGGTTAAAAAACAGAGCCTATTTATTTGGATATCTCCAGAAGCTAGCCTAATGCCTAGTAGTTCCTTGAAAAACACTCTTTCTTTCTGATATTATTTATTTGAATTCAAAAATATTATTTATTTGAATTCAACGTAAAGAGTAAGAAAACAACGAGGTGCTGGATTCTGGTGGAGAAGCACTTGCAATGGCTGTCCTGAGCTGCGAGTCCTCGAGGAAACGCGAGGTTGAAGAAGGTCTTTAGGGGAGAGGCAGTGCAGCGTGGGGATAGGTGGGTGACAAGGGGGACTCCTCTGGAAACTTCACCGGAGTCTGTCCTCAGGCAATCAGGGTCCAATATCCTTCTTCTTGTTGGGGTCTCCGCTGAGCTCTGCTCTTCAAAATTCACACTGGAAAATGAAAATACCAATTCGATAGCATTTGTCATCTATCAAATTGGCAAAGTTATTTTTCAAATGATAATACATCGTGTTTGGAAAGATACATGAAAAGGGATTCCCTTTTCAGCTGCAGGAGGAGTATCAGTTAGCACAACTGTGTGTTTCCACGTTTCGTTTCCTCACCCAAGGGCTAGCATAGGTCTTTAGCAGAACCATCGATGATACAGCTGCCCTGACCCCAGGGCTTCCCAGGACCACAGGCGAGAATTCCTGCCAAGCCGGCCTGGAGTGTCCAGGGAGGAGAGATAGCAGTTGTGGGGCAAACCCCATGGGGCCGAGACTTGGCTTCTAAGACCCTAACTGAGACACTCTGTCCCATCCACATAAAAGTATCATCATGCCCGGTGGGTTTTAAGATAGAGTCCAAATTCGAATCAGCACTATGAGGACATTAATCTTGTTTTGCCACAGAGAAAATTTGGGAGCGCAGCCAAATTCACTCAGGCTTGGACTTTAAAACGGGTGTCATCCCCAAAGGCATTGTGGACAGCGCGTTTATCATTATTTAGGGGTCACCAGAGAGACGTGGACCGTGCCGGGTCATCGCTCTCTGCAAGGCTCCTCCACCCCCAAGTTTAGGATCGTTTACCTTGAAAGCTAAAATTAGAGCATCGGTGCTCAGCACAAAGGCTCTGTTGGCGTAATTAATAATGCAGAGTCCTCGCGTGCTGTGTGATATGAATTGTGTTGCTAATTATATTGTTATGAATGGGGTTTAGAATATTATTAATGCAGGAAATATCAATACTTAAAAGCTTTCCTGGCAGTGAGATTTTTGCTTTCGGAGGCATGAGCTGGCCTGTAAGCATTAAATACTCTCTTGCTTAGAGGCATTAATCTGTACTCCCTTTGAATACATTTAATTAAAAATTTTGATTTCCTAGGAATTGTTGTTTTTATGTAACCCCAAAATGGAATTTTATTGGAGGTCAAGGTCTTTTATGTAAGCACCTATCTGTCCAGCCAGGGTGACGTCCCCCGGACAAGGCCATGGGGTAGTGTCAGGGAGACTGCGAAGGGGGCCGGCCTTCTCTGTGGGAGTCTTGCTCTCCTGGGAGAAGTTTCAGCTTTATGGATAAGAATAAAACCAAGTTCAGAGTCAAAAGGAGGAGAACGCCGTAGAGGATATGACTTGGCTCTGTCCTTTGCAGTCACTTTTCTAGAACTCATGCTTGAGAGTCCGTTTCGAACTTTCGGAGCGCACTGACCTGGGTTCCGACTTTTGCTGCTTCTTGAATGAGCAGATACTTTCACACGTGATTTTGCCTTCTTTCCTCAGATTCGTGGTGTAGCTCATCCTAGTTCCATTTTTACAGACATGAGGGGTTTTATAACTTCAGAAGGGGTGTGTGGATGGGCAGGAGGGAGGGCACTTTGTTCTACAGCTGAAATACCTTATCTTACGTAAGCCTCGTAACAATCTAAGATTAGGCATCGTTACCCCATTCTGGTAATGCCAAGGCTTGAGGACATGGAAGCCTCCCCAGGGTAACACAGTTGGTAGGCCCCAATGAGGATTTGAACTTGGGCCTGACTCTAAAGCCCAACCCCCTTCCTGGCTTCTCACAGGGTCAAGGTGGTGACTCTTTGATCTAAAGTAACCCAGTGTTCCGTTTGAATGGGACTGAGGCTTTCCTGGGAAGTCGGACTTCCAGTTTTAAAATCTGGACCAGTCCCAGGCGCGCTGGCACAAGCTAGTCGCCCTAATTCCGTCTCATCATTCCTCATTGTACTCCATCTTCCCAGATGACCGCGGTCAGGAGTTTATCCCAGAGAGGGGATTGCAGTCTACTGACTGGCTCCCCCTGTAGGAAGTGGTTGACACCCAGGGAATGTCAGACGCAGACATGGCGGGAGCGGTTTGCCTCCATGAGGGGCAGAACTCTCCGACAACAAACATGACCCAGAAAGTCAACTAACTGGCCCGTTCAGCAGCTACCACCAGATGCTGGTCCCTCTGTCGGAGATTTCCTCCAGCATTGGGTTTGGGGAAATAAACCAGTTATTGTTCAGTGCAACGTGTCATGGAGACAAAGAAATAGACCCGTTCTATAGGGTGACACGGGGGGAAGAGAAGCAATGTTTATCAGCTCTTCACCTGTCCAGACAATTTGTAGCTGATTTAAGAAGCCCTCCGTGTGTTGGGGCGCCTGGGTGGCTTAGTTGTTAAGCGTCTGCCTTCGGCTCAGGCTCCTCCGCTGGGAGCCTGCTTCTTTCTCTTCCACTCCCCCTGCTTGTGTTCCCTCTCTCGCTGGCTGTCTCTCTCTGTCAAATAAATAAACAAAATCTTTAAAAAAATAAATAAGTAAAGAAGCCCTCCGTGTACACACCAAAGGATACCAGGCTGCAAGACTTTACTAATAAAGTTGAAAATATGCTAGTATTAATATAGCTGGCACTAAAAAAATAGGAAATAAATGCCTGGAAATTTGTCAGCTTATTAATCATTCCTTTGTAAGTGGTGTTTTTACTTTCATGGCTGCAACATTTAATCACAGTTCATTGGCTAAAGGCCAGGCAAGCTTTGGCGTTGGCATGTTACCATGCATTGGTTCTGCGCTTCTTGTCCACTTATTAATGCTGCAGACTTCCTACAATTTAGTCCAAAAATAGCATCAGTTCTGTGAAAAACCCTGCATTTCTGTTTTAGCCATGGTAGAGAAACATGGAAGGGTGTCTGTGTATGTGTGTACCTGGAGAAAATATTGTGATGCCTAAAATCCGCAGTTTGTTATTCTCCTGAAGCCTTCTTTTTGGGCATACTGAAAATTCAAAGAGGAAAAGTAAAAGGAAGAGTGGAGAGAGAAGGATAAAGAGAGAAGCAGATTTTTTCCCCCAGAGCCCTAGCTATGCATACTCTCTGTTTATTTTTAGTGCATGACATGATCGTGCCAAGCCAGAATGAAACCCCAAAACAGCCTTTTATTAGAACCTTTTTTTCCCTAAATGAAAACTGTGTTGCGCTCCTATTGGGTCCATTCTGCTTTCCTTCATCAGTTTGGACTGCAAAGTGGCCCTGGAAAAATGATTGAGTGGCGTATTTCCTCACATGACGCCTTTTTGGGTGCTTTTGGACAGAACAATCCTAGATAAAAATGATTCCAACAGTAAGGTTTTCCTCAACCACATCCCTGGTTTGAATGTCTGTCTGTCTATTAGCCATGCCAGCGCTCAAGCATGGCTGACACAGCGATGATTTCTCTAAATCCATGATTTATTTTGCACCCAGAAGAGCTCGAACAAGACAAATAGCCTTTGAGAAGCCACGTGAACCTCAGGGAGCTGCCAAGGACACAGGTGAAGAGTGATAGGGATGCATTTCATAATCACAAGGAAGAGCGGTGAGAGCGATAAGGTCTCATTGCTGCACAAACAGAAAAAGTGAACAGTTTGCATATCAGACGTATCAGGTGTTCGGATTTGACGCAGAACTCCTGAATAATGCGTTGTTTGCCTTTTGGAGAAATTAAGAGGAAGGAAATGTCATTCTGCAGCTTCACACGAGATAGCGAAGAAAGATGGTAGACTGGGATATTGTCATTTCCTAGGCTGCTTCCGAAAGATATCGCTGGGAGCAAAGGGTTCCAGGGAGGTAATGGAGGAACTGGGCAGCCCAGAACAGGCCCCAGAAATGAGCACTTGGCCGAATGCTTTTTAATCAGCCTTGGTTTCAAAACCATGTGCCAAAGAAAGAGGTTAACGACTTCGCAATAGTCAGGGATAGTGGGGAGAATGTGAACTTTGGAATAATTCGTCTCTTTAATTGCTGTTTATTGAGCACCTGCTATGTGTTGAGTACCTTTGTGGCTAAAGGATTAAAAAAAATTATGCTCAAATCTGGTTCCATTAACTTCTAGCTGTGGGTCTGGGGACAAAGCACTTAGCTCCTCCAAAACTCTGGGGATAGCCTCTTGGAAATGGGGATAATCAGTCCTAACCCACTTGTTTTGAAGATAAGATGAGATAAATTACGAATGTTGAGTCACTTAAATCTCTCCAAGCCTCAGACTGCTCATCGGCAAAATGAAGATAGTAATACCTAAGTCATGGAGCTATTGTGAAGTTTAAATGGGATGACAGAACAACTAGTTGTGTGCCAGACCCCCCAAAATAATAGATGACCTTTTTAGGATTTTTTTGGTGCTGGCTCAGGTGAGTAGAAGTCAAGAAAAAACAAACTTGGAGAGCGTTTCTGTGGGGGCAATGGGAACTTGTCATGTTGGGAAGCTTCTCTAGGCTTTCAAAACAAGCTTTCATCATGCAAAAAATTCCAGAAGAATGGAGGAATATGGTGACCCCCCCCCCATTCTGTCTATGTTCAGACCAAATGAATATGTGCTCTTAAACCAAAACCATCTGACACGTGTTCGGGACTTAGGTTCTGCCTCAGACCATGAGGGATATGGAGATGGACCCTATTTGCAAGGGGCTGTTGGGGAACTTATTTCTTCTTGTGGCCAAACCGAGATTTGCCCACACATAACAGCAGAGCCAAACAGAAAGTCCTGGATGCCATGGGAGAATTTCAGATGGCGAGAGTTTTCCAAGCGCTAGCTAAGAGGGCTGAAACCAGACTCAAAGGAAAGAAAATGTCTTATTTCTTAAGGGGAACACCTTACCAAGTGTCACCGTGTGGTGGAAAAGACAGACCCTGAGCAAGAAAAGAAAAGACCACAGTTCCCAGGCTGACCCCAACTCAACAGGTGGTAACAGGCAGAACCTCTTGAACCCTATGAGATTTGGTCTCTACAACTGTAAAAATATCCAAGAAATTTCCAGCTTTCAAGAGTCTGTAATTTTAGGAGCCCTATGCTGTCTGTTCTAGAAATAATTTGAGAATCTGTGACTCCATCCAAATGCAGTAGCCTAGAGTGAACTTGTAGTTACGGTTTCTTATTTCTTGCTGGAAGGCCCCCATGTTAGTTCTGCTAATTGGTCCCGCCAGCTCCCACGAAGATGCCCACCCCAAGCTCCTCGCTGTTCTCAGAGGACCTGAGGAACCCATTCTGACTCATGTCTAAGGATTCAGTGCCAAAGAGGGCAAGGTCAGGCAGATGTGCCCCATAAAACTCTCTGAAACACACACGCACACACGCGCACACACGCAGAAAGGATGGAGGCTAATGTCCAATCAATTTAATGACGAGAAGAGGAGCAGATTTTCAATTATCCTACACAGATCTTCTGTCAAGGGCCGGGGGTCCCGGGATGTCCTCAAAGCACAAAAGTGAAAGGATAGTAATTAGACAAACACATGAAGAAAATAAAGAAGGAGAGCTTCCAATGTGCGTAACTGTAGATAGATGAAAGAAAAATAAAAACAGGACCTACGATCTGTGATCCCTCTTGAGACATTTCACACTTTCTGTAGGAAAACAAGCATCATGAAATTAGAGGCGATGCATACTCAAGTTTCCGTGGAACCCCAGAAAAAAAGTAGCAAAGGGGTGGGACCCTCAGTGCCTAACAGCTCTGCTGAGGAGGAAGGAACAAGTGCCCTGCTCTGCCTGTGGCCATGCCTCATCGGTCTCCTGACACCGAAATGTCTGCAGCGAGCCTTAGAGAACATTCCCCTCATTCATTCATTCACTCATTCATTCATTCAGAATTGATTTGTTTTTACGCTTCCTACTAAGTGTCAGTTTCTGATGACGTAAAGGTGGACAGCTCTCCTTGCCACCAGGATCCCAGTCTTGCTAGAGAAGAGGTGCGTTATAAAGCAGGAGGATGGAGATGTGTTCATAAGCACGGGCATAAAAGTTAAGAGAGTGAGTAACTGCTTTGTTTGGGGGCTAAGTGCAAAGAAGTCAAAGCTAAGGAGTCCCTGAAAGCTCTGTGACTTTGGACCAGTTACCTACCCTCTCTGGTCTCCCTTTCGTCACCTGTGTCTCTGTGTAGTTAACGTGCTGGAAGATGAGTGAGAAAACCCACGGAAGGCACTAAGCCCACTGCCTGGTGCCTGGTGAACACCAAGCGCTAGTCATGAGTACAGGTAGTGAGTGATTCTTTAGCAAGCTGCGAAAAAAGTTTTATAGTCACAGTTTTCTTCCCTCTTGCCACTTTTTCAAGGAAATCTTCATGTGTCTGAAGAGTTGAAACATGGCTTCCTTAGGTCTTAGTTTAGACTCTGCTGCTCTGAATTAACTGGAGTAGATGGTGGACAGGACCCTGTCTTCCCTGAGCTTCCTAACACTTGATTCCAGAGTAGAATCCAACTTTGTGCATAATGTTTTCCCCTTCATGAGGTCCCCACACATCTGTTATTTCCTCATTGTTATAGAGCTCCTTAAAGACTTCTGATTTCTCTTCATGAACCGCTTCTTCCCTCTTAAATCTTCCCTTCTACTGTGCTCGTCCCTATACGTCTCTGGTTCCAGTGTCGGGGGGCGCAGCACTGACTTGTACCAGTTAAAAAGCCTGCTGCCCTCCCAGCACGAGCGCGCTTGCATACCCCCCTCTGTGCTAGCTCCAGGGCAATGCACAAATAGATCAGACTTTGTCCTCAAGTTGCTTACAGTCAGTATCTCTCCATTCTCAGGAGACCCCAAATGTTGCCACTCCCCTGCCCCAAACCCTCCAGCGTCTTCCTGTTCCCCTCAGACCAAAGGCCAGTGTCCTTCTGATGACCTTCATGATCCGGTACCTCACAGCCTGTCTGAACTCATCTTCTCTCCTGTCTCATTCTCTCCATGGCCACCATACTCCTCTCCTAGTTGTTTCTCAAAGCTCCCAGGCCTTTGCCCTTGCTGTTCCCTCCGCTCAGAATGCTGTTCCTTCTACCTGAAATGTTTTTCCCCAAATACCTCACTTCCTGGCTTCCTCTGAGATTAAGATTGCCAGATAAAATACAGGATTCCCAGTTGAATTTCAATATCAGATAAATAATTAATAAATTGCTATTCAATATATTAATTATTATAATAAATCATTTTTTTATTTTCTGAAATTCAAATGTAACTGAGCATGCCATATTTTTTGTTTTTTTGCCATATATGATAACCTCACCATCTGATCTTTACTCATATATCACCTTCTGGATAATTGTAGTCCTTTTCTATTGCTGCTGAGACAAATTACCATAGATTTATTATCTGACGGTAGATTAGAAGTCTTGGCATGGATCTCACAGCATTCAACTCAAGGTGCTGGCAGGGCTGTGCTCCTTTCTGGAGGCTATAGGAATCCGTTTCCTTGCCTTGTCCGGGTTCTAGAGGCCACCCACATGCCTTGTCTCATGAACCCCTTCCGTCCTCAAAGCCAGCAATGTCATAGCAGGGCCTTCTCATGCTGCCATCTTTCTGACTCTCAGATACCCTCTTCACTCTTAGATGCTCTTCTGATTATATTGGACCCACCTAGATAATCCAGACTAATCTCTCCATCTCAAGGTCAGCTCCTCAGCAACTTTAATTCCCTTTGCCATGTAGCCTGACACATTCCCAGACTCAAGGAATTAGGGCACGGGCCCCTCTGTGGAGCCACTCTTCCAAGCCGTGATCTTAGCCAGGGTATGCAGATTCTCAACCCTCCCAACTTCAACGCATCCTACATGCCTTCCCTGCTTGCCCGTCGTTAACCTCTATCGCATGCTTATTTATCGGCCTCCTTCTCTGGAATGTAGTTCCATAAGAGCGGTGATTTTCTTTACTTCTGTTAACCACATCCCCAGCACCCAGCACACACGTGGGGCACATAGTACCAGTTCAATTAGTAAGTATTGAATGAATGAGCGAAGAAAGGAATGAATCCCAATCTCCGCCAGCTCCATTTTCATACAGTGTTGCCGTTGTCAACACGAATCCTGCTTTTCACCAATCTCACTTCTATCCCTGGGAGGAGAAACGGCTGCTGATACAAGGCTCCACAGGTGCACGGTGATCGCGGCCGGCGGGAGCAATTGAGCAGCTGAGCGCTACATTACTGAGAAATTGCTCCTTCCTTTGTGTCGGAGTGGAGCTGGAGGGCTGTCGCCTGGCAGAAGCTCCCGGGAAGGCAGGCGGGCAGGCAAGCATTCCAGACACAGCCATGCCCCCGGTGCTCAGGGCCAAGAGAAAGAAGTCCATATCCCCACCCTGACCAGAGCCCAGAAATGCTCCCGAACAGCGGCCGTGGGGATGCTGGCCCAAACCCCAGAGCACGATGCTGTCTTTAACAGTCTTGTGGGTATTTACACCAGGGCAGGAGGCAGGCGTAACCGCGCAGTTAATGTTCAGGAGGGATTATAACTGCACGAACAAGAGAGCCGTGTTCCTTGGAAACTGCACTGACAGCTCCCAAGGACCATATCCAAATCCCCGTACTTGCCGTATTAAGATTATCAGGCCCCATGTATAACTGCTAGTGTTTAAATGTTACCTCGCTGCAAGTACACAGTCTCTTAGCTCCTTGGGAGAAATAACCAGCATGCTACAAACGCTCCCTGTCTCCGGTGAAGAACAGCGTGGACACCTGCAAACGCCCCCGCGCTGTGATCCACGGACATAGTTTGGGGGCGATCTCCACTGCTTGAGACTCGAAGCAGCCCGCATTTGCCTTTGGGGATATTTGGTGCTTTTGTTTAGCCAAACGCATCAAAATACTTCGACGATGCTTTTCTCATGCTTAGGAAACGTGGATGGAAGAAACAACAGTATGCTATTTACCATATTACAGGTCAGCGTCCACGCTGACGGCGCTGGTGGGGGGCACATCCTGCACAGAATGCTTTTGCCTACATAGGTCTCACCTCTCAGCTCTGCTGTGGCCCAGAAACTGAGGCCCTGACACATCTGACCGCTGCCTGCCTCACCACTGTAGCCAGCTCTCCGAGTCCATCACGGGCGGTTTCCAGCACCACGTTCGCTCTTGCGTTCACATCTATGTTCCCCCTGCCGCAGATGTCCAGCTGACCTTTGTCCTAGCTGCCTCTTCTTTCACCTGGCTAACTCCTAAGTCATCTTTTTAGGTCTCAACTTAAATATCAGTTCTTCTGACAGCCTTTCCTGACAGCCCTTGTCCTTCTCCGTGAGAGTGGCCGGCTCATTAGGGATCTCGTTTTTCACCTGTCTCCCTTCGGGGAAGAGGCTTCAAGGGAGGGAGGCTGTGCCTGCGACGTTCACCACTGCATCCCCGGTACGCAAGGAACTACAGTCACAACGCGCGTGAAGCAAGAGCCAACCTATTTTCTGATGTGTCATCACCTATTTGTTTTTGTCGTCCATTCTGTCATCTTTAGGTAGACAAGCATTCATTCATTCCACAAACATTAGATCCATTGCTGGGTGCCAGGTAATAGAACAAATAATAATAATAAAACAATAGGACACAATCCAGCTTTCTAGTTCTTTACGGTCTAGTGGAAGACTGGCAGTGTTATGTGTCCACTTAGCTAAGCTGTTGTCCTCAGTTGCTCGGGCTGCCTGAACACAATACCATTGACTGGGTGGCTTAAATAACAGAAATCTGTTTTCTTATCAATCTGGTGGCTACCAAGCCCAAGACCATGGTGCAGTAGGGCTCCCCTCTGGTAAGAGCTCTCTTCCTGGCTTGCAGATGGCCGCCTTCTTCCTGTGTGCTCACTTAGCCGTTCCTCAGTGTGTGCACCTGGAGGAAGAGCTCTCAGGCGTCTCTTCCTCCTCTTACAGGGCCGCCAGGCCATCAGATTATGGTCTCATTTAACCTGAAGTGCCTCCTGAAGGCCCCCTCTCCACATACAGTCCTACTGGGGGTTGGGCTTCCGCGTGAATCTCAGGAGCCACAAGTCAGCTCATAGCAGCTCTAGTGCCACACATCTCATCAAATGCCAGTCTGGGTTTCTCCATGCAGGTATTGTGTGCGTGTGTTTATCATCCATAACTAGTTGACTTGACGTCAAACAGATTACTATTCGGTGAACTTCGTTCAAGCAGTTGAAGATTTTAAGAGCAAAACTGAGGTTCCCTGGAGAGGAGGGAAATCTGCCTCAAGACGGAAGCCTTGACTCCTGCCTGAGTTTCCAGCCCACGGAAATTGCATTTCAGACCTGTTGTCTACTATGATCATGTGAGCCAATCCCTTAAAATACAAGCACACACTTCCTATTGGTTCTGTTTTCCTAGAGAACCCTAATGCAACAAAGAGACAGTGTCTGCCAGAGGCCACTTAGTAACCCTGATCGACTGGTCCTCACTTTCGCTGTCCAACTCATCTGAAAGCCACACCATTTGGTCAATAAGAATTTTTAAAATTGGGAAATACAAATCAAAACCACAACGAGGTACCACCTCACGCCAGTCAGAATGGCTAAAATTAACAAGTCAGGAAACAACAGATGGTCTCAAGAACGCAGAGAAAGGGAAAGCCTCTTACACTGTTGGTGGGAATGCAAACAGGTGCAGCCGCCCTGGAAAACAATATGGAGGTTCCTTAAAAATAGAGTGAGCCTATGACCCGGCAATTGCACTATTAGGTATATACCCCAAAGATACAAATGTAGTGATCCGACGGGGCACCTGTACCTCAATGTTTATAGCAGCAATGTCCACAATAGTCAAACTATGGAAAGAGCCCAGATGTCCATTGACAGATGAATGGATAAAGAAGATGTAGTGTGTATATACAATGGAATGTTACACAGCCATCAAAAAATGAAATCTTGACATTTGCAATGATGCGAATGGAACTAGAAGGTATAATGCTAAGCAAAATAAGTCAATCAGAGAAAGACAATTATCATGTGATTTCACTCATATGTGGAATATAAGAAACAAAACAGAGGAGCATAGGGGAAGGGAGGGGAAAATAAAACAAGACGAAATCAGAGAGGGAGACAATCCGTAACAGACTCTTAATCATAGGAAACAAACTGAGGGTTGCTGGAGGAGAGCTAGGTGGGGAAATGGGGTAACTGGGTGATAGGCACTCAGGAGGGCACATGATGTAATGAGCACTGGGTGTTATATATAACTAACTGATGAATCACTGAACTCTACCTCTGAAACTAATACTATACTACATGTTAATTAATTGAATTTAAATTTTTTAAAAAAGAATTTTTAAAATTTACCTGAAATTTACTCATAGTCCTCCAAGTGAGAGACAACACTCGTTTAGGTGTTTGTTAATCATTGTGGAGTATTTCCAGGCGGATGTTTTCTCTTTCTTTTGCGAACATTCCAGCTCTGGGGCCATAGACCTTAGAGATGCTGGTAGAACACATGGATGGGTTATCTGAAGTGATGGCCCAGTGGTCAGGACAAGTTATTTATAGGAAAGACATAGTAACTAAACATTTTAGATGTCCGTTATGTGTATATATATATATATATATATATATATATATATATATATATATACACATATATATATACACACATATATATACAAAGTTATTTATAGGAAAGACATAGTAACTGAACATTTTAGATGTCCGTTATATATATATATATATATATATATATATATATATATATATACACACATATATATATACACACATATATATACAAAGTTATTTATAGGAAAGACATAGTAACTAAACATTTTAGATGTCCGTTATATTATATATATATATATACACATATATATGTACACATATATATACACACATATATATACAAAGTTATTTATAGGAAAGACATAGTAACTAAACATTTTAGATGTCCGTTATATTATATATATATATACACATATATATGTACACATATATATACACATATATATATACAAAGTTATTTATAGGAAAGACATAGTAACTAAACATTTTAGATGTCCGTTATATTATATATATATATACACATATATATGTACACATATATATACACACATATATATACAAAGTTATTTATAGGAAAGACATAGTAACTAAACATTTTAGATGTCCGTTATATTATATATATATGTGTATATATATATATATATATATGGCAGGGAACATCTATACGATTTCAACAAATCGTATAGATCAACGTCTTGACAAGTTTCAAAATATTTTCCATGAAGCCCCTGCCCCCCCCCATTTGGTAATACGTCCATCATAATAGACATGCATATGCTAGGACCTAGGTTTATACTTGAAGTGGATTTTCTTGTTTCTCCTAACAACCCGATTAGTTAAATCCTATGGTTATCCTGACTTTCCTGATGGGGAAACTGAAACACCAAGAGATTAATTCATCCAAGATCACTCAGTTATTAAGTAGCTGGGATTTGAACTCAAGCCGAATTTGCATGCTTAACCCCACTACCCATGATGCCCTCTTATACCCAAAGTCCTTCATCTTTTTTATATTGTCTAATTTCTTACAGACCACAATGTCAGTTGAAGTCTATCCAGGGGAACAAACCCCCCACCAGGTAATTTAGTGGAAGACATTTAATATGACAGATTATGTACAAAGATGTTGGAGCTGGAAAAGCAACCAGAAGAAGAGGCAACCCTAAGATTAGCAACCGCCAATCCAGGATACAAAGGCAGGAGGCATTACTGTCAGGTCACCTGGTAGAAACGGGGACCATAGCGGACCTATGGTGACAACTGTTGGAGAAGCCATCTGAACCAGAGAGGACAAGAAATACCCTCACTTATTTTTTTACCCATGTAGTAGTTTGAATAGTACCCCTCAAAAATTCATTGTCACCTGGAACCTCATGGTGTGAACTTATTTGGAAATCTAATGACCAGGGTACTTATAAGAAGGGGAGAAGACACAGAGACAGAGGGGAGAAGGCCACGTGAAGATGGAGATTGGAGTGACGTAGTTACAAGACAAGGAACAAGGATATCCAGAGCCAACAGAAGCTAGGAGAGACAAGGGAGGACTTTACCCTAGAGCCTTTGGAGGAAATGTGGCCCTGAGAACACCTTGATGTCAGACCGCTAGCTTCCAGAACTGAGTTTGTGGCACTTTGTTATGGAAGCCCAGGAAACTAATTCAACCCACTTCCGTCCAGTCTCCCCTGGTGCCTCCAACTGGCCAAACCTCTTCCGAAGAAGGTTGGCGAAAGAGCCGGCAAATAGTGTGCAAGGGTCTGTCCTCTGCAATACAGAGCTGGAAGGAAGGGGTGGGTCTAAGAGTGAACAGACAAATAACCAGGGCACTATGGAAAGGGACGCCCGTATCAAAAGATGTGGTGGAAAAATGCGGTCCATAGGGTCAGAAGGAAAGAGAATGTACTTCAAGGTTTTGAACTGTCTGTTGGCCTGACAGGTACAGCAGAAACATTGAGCCTGGCTCGTGCGACGGGGTCTCCGTAGCTCAGGACAACAGCCCCAGCCCTTCTCTCGTGGGGGTGGTCAGAAAAGCAGCCAGTGGTCACATAGAGGAGTCCTTTCTGGGAGCCTTGACATTGAGATCAAGGCACAGATACCGAAATGCACGTGCATGGCCTGCTCAGTCCGCGGAAGGAAGGATGGTTCCTGAAGTGGCAGCTGCCCCAAGGCAAAGCCAGCTCCTCCGCCCCACCGCCCTCCTCTCCCACAGCAGAAGAGGGCTGTGTCTCCAGGGTGGGATGCGATCACTTTCCCCAGTAATCAATTTGCAAAACAATTGAGAAAAGGCAAAGGCTCCCCTGGTTGAATCTTCAGATAAAAAAGAGGATGTTTTGGGGCGCCTGGGTAGCGCAGTCGTTAAAGCGTCTGCCTTCGGCTCAGGGCGTGATCCTGGCGATCTGGGATCGAGTCCCACATCAGGCTCCTCCGCTATGAGCCTGCTTCTTCCTCTCCCACTCCCCCTGCTGTGTTCCCTCTCTCGCTGGCTGTCTCTCTGTCACATAAATAAATAAAATCTTTAAAAAAAAAAAAAAAAAAAGAGGATGTTTTGAATTTGACAACCAATCTACCTTTAATCCTATCAGGAAATAAACCCAAATCATAATCTGATGTTTCAGAATTGCATCGCTTCTGAGGGAAAGCATTTCCTTCTCTCTTGTTTTCCGTCCTCTGAGGCAGACTGGGTTTTACTCCTGCGGATGCCTGTTATTCATTCTTATCAGTTTCTCGGTGTGATTATCTATTTATTTTGCTTTGTTTTGTTTTGTGTTTCTTTTAGATTCTGTGTGTCTTTCTATTGTTTTAATGTAAAGTCTCTTTCCGTGAGGTGTTTCTTAATTAGGAGATCCTCCTTCACCTTTATTAGATAAGAGTTAGTTTTTTAATCACCCCCAACACTCTGATACCTTTTTAATTCAGATTCAGCCAGAGGAGTAAGTTATGGGGGGGGGGGAAGAACTCTGGTTTATGGATTTGAAAATTTTGTATTTATCACTGGATTCTAAAGATGGATTTTTATTAGAGACATTAGCCACTAACATGCAATGTAACTGTTGGCCTAATTACCATCCCTTGGAGTATTATCTAGTGACCCCTAAGTCTCAAGGAGACCAAATGATTTAGTCCCTAGCTAACCGATCACATCACACATCGATCTCCAGGCTCCGCAGAGAGCCACTGATGCGGCCAGTATTTATCATCATACCAGTTTCCTTCCTTTGAGCGCTGACCTTGTTCCAGGCATTGCATTATTTCTATATGTTGTTTCAAACTATCAGAGGTAAGTATCATTATCCCCATTTCACAGATGAAGAGATTCAGAGAGGCTGCAGTTCTTGGCCAAGAACACGCTGTTCGTAAACGGCAGTCTTGGGGTTTGAACCCACATGAATCTGGTTCCAGAGCCTGCACCATTCATCTCTCCATACAGGTCAAACCGTGCACAGGGAGCAATACAAACACGAGAGCCTTTAAACTCGATATCTTAGCAGCGATTTAAGCCACTCCTAGTTAGAGAGGTAGACAACAGAGCAGTTAGTTGAGAACACAGCGCTGCAACCAGGCAGACTTGACTGTGAACTTCTTCCTTGCCCTTCACATGGTTGTAAAACCTTGGCTACATTATATGAATCACTCTAGGTGATTTAATGGCTGTGAGTTTGAGTTTCCTCACCTGTAAAAGTGAGCCAGGACCTGGGGAGGGTTAATGATATAATATATGTCAGGTACATACTCCAGGGACAGGCATAGGTTACATACTCCGTGGTGATTATTAAGTTACGACTCAGCAAATATTTGAGTATGCCTAATACGGTGTTAAATAGAAGGGAGAGAAAAGTGAAATATGGCTTGCTGTAGATAAGATGAAACAAGTCCACAAGAAAGGAATATTCCCAATGCAAATATAAACGATGGGCTGTACCTAGATTAGTAATAAATGCAATAGAAGCAGGGGTCCCTTGCGGTGGGCATGGTCAGAGACAGATGGGGGCTTTGAGCTGGACCTTGGAGGCCATTAACAGTCATATTGGTGAGATTCAAATGTGGTTTGCAGGCCAGTGTCAGACTGTAAACTCTCAGTGATCCACGACAGGACGAGGAAGCTTGCTCTGGAATGTGAATTGACTATACGTGGTTGAACACATTGTTTAGTTCCTCTGACTTCTTTTTTTTGACATAAGACTTCCTCAGTGCAGGAAGCAGTGAACTAAATTATACTGGGCCTCAAGCTGCTTCTCCTGTCAGAGAAACACAACAAATCGTTTGCAGACCACCTACGTTGAACAGCACCGGTTTAGAACAGAGGTCAGCAACCTTTCTGTGAAAGGCCAGATAGAAAATATTTTCAGGTCTGTGGGCTATGGGAACTCTGTCACCACTATTCAGCTCTGGTGGTATACCACAAAAGCGGCTACCAACATTACGTAAGCGTGGCCATACTCAGCCCACAGGCCATAGCTTGCCAACCTCTGGTTAAAAGGGCTGGGAGAGAGGGGCGATCTTCTAGGCCAGAAGGACAACATGAGCAAAGGCCTGGCTGGTATTGCAAGAGTAACCCCGGGCAAACCTACACCCGCCGAACAGGCGGCTCGAGCTCAGCGATGTCATCCGTCAGCTGGAAAAGATCGAATCAAAATGTTGGCAGTAGACAGGACCTTGGTTTGGGAGTTAGCCAAATGCCAGCCCCAGGGCATCAGCTTTTTCATAGGCCAGAGCCAACTCTGACAAGCATCACCTGTTTCTGGACCTGGGATTGGGCAAGGAGTTGAGCAAGGAGAATAAGTGTGAACATACAGCTAAGGAGAATCAGATTTCTCCAGGAGAACTGTCAGATGAAAACAAAGCCAAACACAATACTGTCTACATTTGCAAGGCCCTTTGTTACTACGAAAAGTCCCAGGATGAGCTGAGACCTTCCTGCTTGGCCTGGACATATAGTAATTGGGTACAC
Source organism: Ursus americanus (assembly GCF_024610735.1). Lineage (NCBI taxonomy): Eukaryota > Metazoa > Chordata > Mammalia > Carnivora > Ursidae > Ursus > Ursus americanus. The sequence continues at coordinate 71,591,320 of NC_142134.1, forward strand.
ACATGTGCATTTGTGCAAAGCCTCTGCACAGGGGAGGTAATCGGTTATTTAGCACATGGACAAATACATCACCTCTAAGCCCCCAAGACAAGGTTTTATTTGTCTGCTATTAGCAAATGACTCCTTGCTGTAAAGCTGGCCAATCTGTTTATTATCCACCCACCCATCCATCCATCCACCCATCCATCCGTCCATCCATCTTTCATCCACCTATCCTTGTAATCACTCAGCAAGTTGCTGTTGTAATTTCAGGTTTGGGTTCCATACCAAAGGGTCAGTGCTGGGGCCAGAATCCCAGAAAATGAAGTCAGAAGCATAGCAGCATCAAGCTAGCTTACAGCTCTCACGAAACCTGCAGAAAGGTGTACTTGCAGCTTTGCTGGCATGGGCAATAGCTTTCTTTAGGATCCTACACAGACCTGGCAGGGACGACACATTCAGGAGCTTCATACTCAAAATGAGATCTCAGGCCTCGCTAACTCATGCCCCTTCCAGAGTGTTCTAGAATTCCTCCTGGCATCCCCCAACACCAGTGCAGGACGAAGCCCAACTAAGTGGCAGCCCTGCATGCAGCTTGCCACAGACATCGCAGAAATGCTGAGGCCTTCCTTGTCAGGGAAAGGGACTGGTCTGCTGAGAACTTCGTAGCAGGCCCAACTCTGCAGATACAGTTGTTCCTTTAAATCAAAAGACTCTGTGTTATTATGCTTAGCTCCATTAATATGCATTTGACTGATGTGTGCATGCCTCTGTGTGTGTGTGTGTGTGTGTGTGTGTGTGTGTGTGTGTGTGTAGCATGGAGGAAAAGACATGTAGCCTGGTTTATACTTATGACAAACAGGGAACTCTTTACTTAGAGTCAATGGGTGGGGATATAAGAGGATTCATAAACCTCCAGATTTTTTGTACAAACTTTGAAAGAGAGGCTGCGTAGCCTTCACCAGATTCTCAAGGGGGGTCTGAGACCCCAGGGACAGCAGGAATCCTGGCTCCAGAAGGAACTGGCTAGTGACTGCGGGAACCCACTCCCCCAGCCATCTTCCTGATCTCATTTCAGAACGCCCCAGGCCTTGGCTGTTGCCAAACTGCGCTGGCTCAATGCCTGAGAAGGCAGGCTCTTGTCTGAGTTAGTTCTGCCACCTACAGCACACAGCCCAGCAAAGCCAGCACGCCCCGCAGCAGCTCCTGTGCACACCCGATTCCAGGGGAAAGCTGCCTCTCCAGCCTGGGAACCCTCCTCTGGAAGAAAAATGGCTTTGGGGATTCCTGATTAGTATTCAGAGACAGGAACTCCTTTGGGGTGGGTTACAGCAATGGGAAGATATTTTTACATTAAAGGGGAAGGGATACATTCTGAGAATTAGCACCTGAAAAAAGGGCTGCCCAAAACCCAGGGAGGAAAGCCCTCCCCACCCCACCCCCAAGAAAGAAGTAGATAATGAGCTCACAGGTTCTCACGAAAAATGCAGCTGACCTGTGTGCTGGTATATTCGATGCCCACTGCCCTTCCGGGGCCACAGAGGTCACTTCTGCCATCCAAATTGTCACGTAATGAAAATACTTGCTTCATAAACATGTGATTGCCAAAGATGCTTGATGTGTAAACCAGAGTCGTTTTCCTAATATGCTTAAATCACTCTGAAGGGGGCTGTATACTCACTGAGGACAGAGATTATGTTGTCCTCCTCATTATGTCCCCGGCACCAAAGCAGAGTGCCTGACACTTAGGAAGAAGCTCTATAAATGCTTGTTGATTTAAAGTCATAGAAATGTCACTTGTTTCACAATCTGTGCTGTTTTTGCTAATATAGAAACATAATATCTACTGTTCGTTGGATTCTGATGTGTCAGACATGTTGTCTCAAATTCTCACAACGATGTGCAAGATAGGTATTGTCTTACAGGTGAAACTGAGACCCAGCACTCTTAAGGGGCTCCGCTAAGGATGCACACCTAGTGACAGAGTTAAAATCCACACCTAGACCTCTTGGTTTCTAAGCCCATGCTTGCCCTACTCCATCCATGTATTTTATATGCACGGTAAGCCCATTTCTCAAAAATGGGGAATGGGCCAAAGGAAATGGTTGAAAACCTAACTTTGTTATTTTAATTTCAAAAACAAAAACAAACAAACAAACAAAAGTTTTTCTACTCCTTAGAATTTCCCTGAAACCTTTACTGACTAACCTGGTTTAACAAGAGGCAAACATCTTCTGACCCTGTCTGAATCCAGCAGTGGTTCTCCTTTGGTGCATAATCCACTCTTGTCTCTGTTTGTGGAGATGACTGTGAATCCCTCCCTCTGTTTGGACTGGTGAGCATCAGGGGCTGGGGCAGACCTGAGGCTGCCTACAGCGGGCACAGACTTCGATTTCCAGTGAGGAATTCTTGAGGAATATACACACCCAGTCTTCACGGTGTGGGAATGAGGAGTGAACTGCACAAGACTTCCCTCTCTTTCGTGGGATCTTCCTTACCAACGTTTTAAGTTTCAGCAAGGATTCCAAAGTAAGCAAGAAGAGAGTCAAGACTGAAGATACCCCATAACTAACCCCGATCTCATTACCTGACAGCCTGATTCACTAGGGTTGAGTGGCTTTGTCTCTTTGGCTCGCATTGTACTTGTGTCATTCAGGCTTCGAACTCTTGCTCTTTTCTTCCTGAGAAACTGCAGTGGGAAAGAGATTACAGTTGTCCTGTCAATGGAGTTAGTGGTTTGGGCCAAGTTTAGATCATCGATAGGTAAAAAGAGCAGAGAAATTTTTCTAGATGAAGGTAATCTTGATTATCATGCCTAGGCTTGAGAAGAGAGGAAGAGCATGGGCAAGTGGGGTTAAATGAGAAAAAAGTGGAATTCAAACTGGAAACCATGGGGAATTGGCACGTCTTGCTGCCCTGCATATGTAAGACAGCAGACCTCAAACTTCAGTAGAATGTATCAGAATTAGACAGGAGCATGCTTTCCAACAGGCAGATTCAGGACCCTAGCTCCAGACCCAGTGAAACAGAAGGAGAACAGCCTGGAAGTCTGTATTTTTAATAATCAACTAATTTGGTTCTGATGGAAGTATTCCTTAGACCATACTTTCAGGAACATTGGCATGGAAAGATCTTCCGGTCTTTATAAGGACACCTTAAATGCATCCATTCACTCGAGCCAAAGCTAAGAAAGCAGAGAAAAAAGGCACAGTCTGGGCATTCAAAGAGTTCAAGTTCAAATAGAAAAGAGACTTGGAAGCAGAGGGTTACAATGCATGGAGGAGTGAGTTCATAGAGCAGAAAGGGTTGGGTGCCACGGGAGAACCGTAGGGAGGCACCCAGTTCAGCCTGCATAGGGAGAGGTGCACAACCTGGAGAGGAAGGTGAAAGAGAAGAAGAAGCCTTGTCTTCAAGGATGAGTGGGCATTAGCCAAGAAGAGGGGAGGGAAGAATTCGAAGTAAAGGGAATCCATTGGACAAAAAGCAGCATGTCCTCTGTGTAATGACAGAAGGGAAGGGAGTGGTAAGAAAGATGGGCGATGAAGCCACATCTGCCTTCTATAATGAAATGCTGTTTTTCCACATGGAAGGGTGCTTTGCCAATATGTGTACGGCTGTGTTGTGGTCTTTGTCTTCTTAGATAGAACACTCTCAGTGCAGCAGTAGTCTGATGAGCTTCCAACTGAGAAGGAATTCAGAAAAGTTCAAGGCAATCCTAAATGGATTTACCTTCTTGTTTCATTCATTAATCTTTGTCATCAGATGTCTTGGACCAAAGTAAATCCGAAAAATCGAACCAAAGGAGGGAAGAAAGCAACCGTGTACAGAGCCACAGAGAAATCTCCCACTCTGAACTGATGTCGGCATATGTTTCTGACATTATCATTATGTGTAAAATACAAATGAGTACATGAATAAAAATAAAATAGTGCTCATCGTGGGCCTTGATAAGAATTAGGATCAAAAAAGTACTTGTACTTGCCACTTTGTTCTCCTCAGTTTAAAAGATGGCTTTCACTGCCACGTAATCTACATAAACCAGCATTGTAACTCGCAGTGTGAGGTTGTACAAACAGGAACAACGGCAGCAACCAGAGTAGAAATCAGAGCATGCTGTGCGCCATGGAAGAGAGCTTTTTTCTTTAACCAGAGAGAATCATTTGAATTCAGAATAGAGCTCCATATATCCGCCCAACAGTTTGTACGGAATGTGTCTCTGGATGTGTGTGTGTGTGTGTGTGTGTGTGTGTGTGTAAATCACATTCAGCTATAATATGGTATTATAAATAATAGTAAATTAGGTGGGCATTATCAAGTGTTGGTAATATTTCTTTTCCTCCAAACTTGCACAAAGAAAATCAAAACCAGGGAAGAAAAGAAAAGTACCTTTGAGCTTTCTAATTGTTTCCAGCTGTTAACGTTATTTATTGCAAATAATATTATCAAGTAGTGAGACACCGATGTCTTTGAACTTTTCGCAGTTGTGTGTAATACTGGAGCCAATGCAGGAACTGATGTCGAGACATAAAACTTACAACCTCAGTCCACGAGACTGCCTGAAGACCTGCTTATTTCAGAAGTGGCAGCGGATGGTGGCACCCCCAGGTACGAGCTCGTTCTTCGCTCTTGTTCTAAATGCATTTGCTGAGGCCTCTTTTGGGGATGAAGTGATGTTAAAAGGGAGGAAGGAATCATAAATTTGTCAGGAAGAGTAGTTTCTTACGGATATTTGGACTTGGGGATGTTGAATTTGTGAAGTACAAGCATCCTTAGGAATCATCTACAGTCTCAGCAACTGAAACCCAGAAAAGTCAATTGATTTATTTGATGTTAGATCATTGGCAAAGCCAAAATCAGAAGCGAGGTTTCCTGTCTCCCAGTCCAGTTGCTGTTCCACTGGACAAGACTGATGTCTTCTCATGGTCCATTGTTAGTTTGCTTGGTTTTGGTGGGGGGGGGGGGTTGTATGCTTTTTCGTTGTTGTTGAGAATGATAGAAATTATGGGAAGGAAGGGAGGGAGGGAGGGAGGGTGGAAGGGGAAAAGGAAAGAAGGAAATAAATAAATAAATAAATAAATAAATAAATAAATAAATAAATAAATAAATTTGCTCCCTTTTTAAAGATAGATCTAATATCAAAGGGTACTCTGATCATGAAGAGAACACATAAAAGATTCCATTTTCCTCACTGCCTTAGAAGGCAGTTTAGATACTATAGTCTCCTGCTGGGGCTCTGAAATTACTGCTTCCTGTCATCATTAATTGTCCTTCTATCTAATACATTTTTACTCCCAGGGGTGTGTCGAGCCTCATTGATCATAAAAGCAAAACGTATCCGTTCGCTAAAAATTATTTTTATAAAGAGTAATTATTAACACGAAGCACATAGCTTTCTGAATCACAAAATAGAATGGTCACCTTCCACTGGTAATGGGCCAGGCATTTTATGTGAAATGAATATAGTAGATTTAACCAAGTACATATTTAGAAATCTGAGAAAACGAGCATCATTTTACATGGAATAGTTATATCCCTGTCTTAGAAGAATTTTAGACATTTGGAACATTATTTTTTAAATCTATTGAATGTGCTTAGATTATTTTCTCTTTCAATATCAATAAGGCTTTATGGGAAAGATATTTCACTCAATAAATGCTTTGAGAACCTATTTTTTCCAACATATGCATATATAATATGCATATATAAATTATATATTATTTAGTAACTCAATCATTCATTCAGTAGTTATTGATCGAACCCCTACTAGGTGCCAGGCTCTGTTCCAGTCACTAGGGGTACAGCACCAAATAAAACAGTCAGAAATCCCAGCCCTCCCAGACCTCCCATTCTCTTTCTGAATCCTCACAATAACCTTATGAGGTATTTAATGTTACTTCCATTTTAAATATACAGGGCCTGAGATTTAAGTAGTAATTTGCCAAAGACGGTCTCATAGCTGATCAGTGAAAGAGGTCTGTGTCACAATAGGTGTTTGCATCTCCAGAGTTCATGACTCTATTACCTCAACTACCTGCTGCCAATGGGAGTAATCCAGAGTATGCGATTTAGGTATATTCCCCCAAATTTCACAAAGGGAGTACAGATACAAATTTCACAAAGGGAGTACAGATACAAAAAAAAAAAAGTAGCCGATTTTAATTCTTGAGGTAAAGAAAGAAGATGTTTGTTAGGGGAACCGAGGATTTGCTTGACTTTGAATGTGTCACTCAACTCTTTTCTGGCACCAGGGGCTGAAACAATCCTATTTCCTGTTTCCCCAACCTCAGGACAAGCGCCCATAGCTCTCTGTGGATAGACATGCTAGGCCCTTTGATGAAAATCTTTGAACATAAGAGACAAAATATTCATGAAAGAAAAAAAATGGCATATAAATAGGAACACAATCCCCTTCTTCCTCAAAAGTCAGGGATAATTTGGTGGACTATGGGGTCTTTGAAATGAGCCTTAAAGGAGATCCTGCCCATCGCCCATCAGAAGCAGCATAGGTATTTTAAGAAAACGCCATAAGGCCCTCTCACTTGGTTCCAGTATGGCCCTAGCTCACTGTCTCTCCATCAGAGTTGGGTCAAGACTAGGGTTAGCAAAAAGGATGCTCTTACATACCATTTCCGACTGAGTAACTGCCTGGAAAAAGTTTAAGATTTCTCATTTACAAAGCACAGATTAGTACAGTATCTAATGAATAGAGTTGTTATGAATATAAGATAGTCATGACATAGAAACCATGAAGAACATGAAAACAGTCGGTAACACTCACTACGAGATATATAAATAAATATTCATCTGACCCACTTCACCACGGATCCCTGTGCTTCCAAGAAGACGTTACCCATTCAGCTGGGGCAAAATATTTTCCTCTGTTTCTAAACAGGACTTTCTTGAAAAGACCAAGTTCCCCTTCATGAATATGCTGGCCATGGCACATTAAGACATTTTCCCGCCAGGAACGTTGAAATTAGTAGCATTCTCTAAACACTGGGCTCCCAACCATGCAGCCTGAGAACCATACAGAGCTTGGGACCCCGTGGCTGACAGAACTCATGCTTCCTCCTCTTCGCACTTGAGCACCTCCAGGCGTGATATGCGAGTACACGTGTCCAGGGGTCAAGCCCGCAGACACGGCTACTACACAGGTTCACCCCCTTAGCTTGGTTGCATCCTTTCTCTCATACCTCAGAGGCCCCCTCCCTGCCCCCCAAGGGAATCCAGGGCCCTGCTTTCGCTCTAAAGAAACGACAGTCCGGAGAAAAATGTATTCCTCAATTTTGTAATGGTAATCATATTTTTACCTCAACTGTAAAAGTGGTATTTGTGGCTGGCCCTTAAAATATATTAATAGATTCCAGACACACATATAACATCAGCAAAACACAACGAAACACAAATCATTCTATCTAGATGCCAAAGAAGAGGGTTGAGCACATTTTGTGCTAAAAATAGAACAACCGCTTCCTCCCTTTACTTTGTGTAAAGTTAAAAGAAATGGAAACAATTTAGAGTCTAGTTTTTTCAATTCCCAAGCGCAGCCTCTTGGGAGGGCGGTATTCTGACCGTCGCCCCGGAACTGATCCTCCGTCCATTTTCCACTGTGCAGCAGAACCCACAAGGCAGCCGACAACCAAACGGAGAAAAAGGAAAAACTCCACCAGCAGCACTTCCAACAGCAGTGCCGGGAACAACGCCAACAGCACCGGCAGCAAGAAGAAGACGCCAGCCGCCAACCTGAGTCTGTCCAGTCAGGTACCTGTAAGTCTCGCTTTCCTTTTAGGCCTGAAATCCTGCCTTTGCCTGTCTTCCACCTGCAGGGGCCCACGTGAAAGCCTCCTTGAGCTGCCAACGCGTTCCGGGCAGGTTGGGGGCGGGGGCGGGGGAGGGCAAGGCCAGGGCAGGGGAGGGCAAGAATGGGAGGGAGGAGCTCTGCCATGGAAACCTTCCCTTGCAACCTGGGAATTAGAAAGGAATATTAAGAGTCTGTGCTGCGTAGGGACCTGAATTAAAAAGCCGTCAGAGTCACAGACAGGAGATATGTCACTTAAGGTTTAATTAAAATATCACTTAGCAGCAATGCCTGGTGGCATAGAAGGGGCTCTCGGCACCATCGCTGGAGACCCTGTGCTCCACTGGAAACTAGCTCCCGGCGTTCAGGCTCCATATTGTAATTGGATTGGGCCTTCCCAACATGGGTGTCCCTTCGTATTTTAAGACTCAGGTAATTAACTCCCAGCCACTCAAAATGCAGCTCAGTGGATTCCACTTTACCCATTTCATGAGCTCAGGGGGAGGGTCGGCCCCTGGTTTGGTCTCAGCTCTCTTGACCTCTTGACCCTTCCTTTCATTTCTGGGTCTTGACAAAGGAAATGGGCCACTGTGAAGGGGGCTTCTTTGAACTCCAAGGCTGACAGCTGACGGTTGTCCCCAAAGAGTGTACACCGTGTGGGCCCTTTCTTCATCTTCTTCATCTCCTATTACTTTTATTTTCAAGTCCTGTCCTGTCTGTCCAATTCCTTCCTGACTCCAAATCCCTCAGCCCAGTGTCAGACCATTTATCGCTTTTAAATTCTCATGCTCCTCTAAGCATTTCTTGTCCCTTGTCCCCTCCACAATTACTCGCGGGAGCTCCTTCTCTGCTGCCCTAGTCACACCACCCCGTCACCAGGCGTTTGACTGTCTTTGAGCCCCGACAATTTCGTGGTGCTTCATGGACATCCTCTAGACACCATGTCTTGGGAAATGTGCTCGATTTCTTGTTACTTCCCTCAACCGAAGCAATTTGACCTTTTCCCTCTTTCTCACCATTTTCCCCCCTTGATCTGTCGTCCTCACATCTCCCCCCATGTGAGAGTGGACCCTTCTTTCATGGGGCTTCTCCACTTACTTCTAAATGTGTCTTTCAATCTGTCCCCGACCTACTTTTACCCACTTTCCATCGGTTCATTTTCTTTGGCTAAAACCAACGCCATCAGTACCTGAGAATCCCCAGGGCCACTGGGACTCTTCTCCTGTCTTCCATAGACAGAGGGTATGGTTTTCATCCTCACTGCACAAGAAAGAAAGGGTCATGGAGAGAGTGGCCAGCCTGTGGGGAAGTTACCATTTTAGTTTTAAGACTGCTAGGAATTATAGTCTTTAAATTATGCCAGACTCACCTCTGTTTTCTGAACTGGGCTAAAGAATCAGGAAAAAAAAAAAATCAAAGAAGAAAAACAGAGTCTTTTTATTAAGGTACCAATAAGTTAGACCCACTCCTGGTTAAGTTGGAAAATGCATAGAGAAAATGGCCTGGTATAAATAAATCAACCCAGAATTGCTCACAAGTAGCCCATTATTCATCTACTCCTGGAGTTTTAGAAACTACCATTTGTTAGTTTCCCCTAGCAAATGAGAGAGCATTCCAGAGAATTCTGGAACTGTGACATCACTACTTAAAGGCACAGGGGCTGCAAGAATTCAGCGCAGTTCAACAAATGTTTTCTGAGCTCCTACTACGTGCCCCCCACTATACCAAGAGTAAACAGACAAACGACAACAAAAACCCAGGCCTCGTCGTTGAAGAGCTCAGTGTCTACTCGAGGGATGGCCAGGAGGTTTCCTCTCTCCTGCCACCCCAGTCTCCTGGTGTCAGCTAACAGGGTCTAGCACTGAATAGGATTTTGAGGCCCAGACTGGGTTTGGCGGGCCGTCCATCAGTGAGGTCAGCCTCAGGTGTAGAAGAGGGAGTGGCGTACGCGTCATGCATTTTGGCGCACCTGGCCTCGCTGGAAGCATTTCCACTTCATTTTAAAGGGCACGTAGTGTGTTCTGCTCCCTGATGCTCCTTTCCTCCCACCCACCAACTGCATCTTAGTGGAGGATCCCTGTGTCGAGAGGGTTCTTAGTGAACGGACATCCTTTGGACTCGGTGAGAACAAGACACCGTTAGAAAGTGAGAGCGGAATTTCAGCACCATCCCCACACCACGCAATTAAAAGAGGTTTTCATCGAGTAAAACTTACAGGGGGCCAAGAGGGGCAGCGAAAGGCAACCAGGTTAGGAAAAACGTGCACATTTCTGTTGGATGGACATTAAATGATAAGCATCGTCTGGCTTGTAGTGACCACATCTTTTAACCCTGTGTACTGAATGACCGACCCGATTTTACTGTTAAAATAGAGCGTGATCTGCAATCCTGGCTGCCTCGTTCACAGGCATGACCAGCTTTTATGTGCCGCTGAGACCACAGCTGTGGTCCGCCTAGCTGCCATGGCAGCGACGTGTGCGTCTGGCGAGGGCTAGGGTTTAATCCTTGGATTCTGCTTCTCACTCCATGAGCAGGGGCTAGGAGCGATCCCGAACTGCAGCCTCAACCCTGGGAGGGATGGAGACCTGTGTCATTCAACAGCAGTGACCCCTTCTGGCCAATTTAAGGAGAAGCATTGAGGGGCCCTGAAAGGAGTCACTTCCAGTCCTCCTCAGAGGTTGGTGGTCCTTGCACGGGGGATTAGTGAGAAGATGTGACATGGGCAAGAGCTGGTGGCACCTCCAGGCCTCCGGCGAGGAGCAGAGGTCTGCCTCATGGGGAGTCAAGGGCATCTGGGTTACTCTCCGACACACCAGCCCTGCCTCCTTGGGACACACGAGATAGCAGACATGGGAAGGAAATGCACCTCTCATTACTGATGTTGAATGTTGGGGGGATTTTTAAAGATGTGGGGGTGGGGCAGATGGAGCCAACGTCCACTAGTGAGAGGCAGCCCAGAAGGTGCTCTATGTCTCTGTCCATTTTGTGTGAGGCTTACAAATCGAGACCGCCTGAGCAGAGAACCCTCGTCTCGTCTGCAGGTCCAGTAGGGCCAGGCGGAGCCCTGTGCATACTTGTGTAAGCGGCCTCAAGTACCTATGTGCACAAGGAGCCCTCAGCACACATCTCTTTCATAGTTTGCCGTCTATCGATCACTCACACGCCTACACACAGGATTATGTATCCAGCTAAGGATTTTCTTTCCTAATCAGAAAGGCAAATGTGGCATCTCTCTGAAATTTAGGATGCCGACAAGGATCTATGCCTGGGTACCTTTTCCAGCTGTTCAAACACTACGAGCCAATATCAGCCCCTTTTGGAGTGATTCAAATCACTATTACCATAGTACTTTCATGAATGACCATTATTTTTCTGATGTGATGAAGGCACCTGGAGTGTTGAGGACCTTTTCCTAATGTCACGCTTAAGCTGCCTTCTGATTTTTCTCCTCTGTTTCCAAATTATGCTTCCTCCCTACACTGTCCCAGCCTCTCTCGATGACCTTGGACTCACAATACTAACACAGACCCACGTGGTCGGTCCCTATGCCCTTCTCCTGTCTTGTGACACCTCACGCATGTGTTTTCCAACCCTTCCAAAATGTGCTGCGCATAAGTCATGAAATGAGATTAACCCACGTCATCCTCTCCCCAGTCTTGCCCTATTCTTTCCCCCTACCTTTGTTCCGCGTCATAAGCACTGTCTCCCGATTGCCTGTAATCAAGCGGCACTTTTTTGTCCAGGACACCCCCAGTGGGCAGTGCAGCTAACCCGATAACATCCCCTCCTCTCTGGAGAGCCCATTTCATCTCCGGTCCTGTCCGTATTCTTGCCAATCAGAGTCTCTGTCTATGTGGTACCTCGCCTCGGCCCCATGTCAGTGTCACATCTGGCTCTTCGCTGCATAATCGATGCGTTCTTTGAAGCACACTGCTGATTTCCCCGCCAGCACCTGTATCACTGAGTTTACCCAATTCGTATTGGAGGCATTTACTTCACCTGGGACAGAGCTCTTTAAAATCATGTTTGTCAGCTCACAAGAGTGATTAGTCCGGAAACACGGTTTGGAAATCCACGGATGATCTCCCCCTAATTCTCGGGGAATCAATCAATCAATCAGGGTTTTCCATTCCAAAATCGACCAGGCGGCCATTAAGGGTTCTCTTCAATCAGCACCTCAGATTTCTAGAAGGAAACTGGAGGGCCCACTGGACCTTCTCCTGACCAAAGGCAGTATTCTACTATACTTTCCCAGGAAAGCCTCTCTTGCTCCCAGTGAAGACAGTTTTTGCCCCATTACCAAGGCATTTTGTCCAATTAGCCTCCCTGTCAGGAAACACACCCTTCCATGTCCAAAAGCAGCGGGCTCAGCCCTGCTTCTTCCAGCAGAGGCAGAAGCCGACAGCACTGGACACTCTCCGGGAGTCACTGCACTTTTAAGTAGACTATCGCTCACAGCCCGCCCAGCAGTATCACCTGACAGGTGTCCTGTCCCATGCCCAGGTCACCCAACAACCCCAGACGGCCCCCTTTGAACAAAGAGGCCGGAGCTGTGCCCTATGTATGTGTCCTTCTCCCCCGTCCCCGTGCCGCTACAGCAGTGGCCTCCACGATGCTCCTGGCTACAGTAGGTGGCTTCCTTGTTTGCATGGAAGGACAATTTGTACTTAAAGGAGTGATTAGATGGATTCTTCTTGCACGCTTCCATTTCTGATGACTACCAGCTTCATCAATGTAATTATAATTAGTGCTCTTCATCTTCCTTTTATGGTACCAGCTGGACAGACTGGTTCTCTTTACTGCCCAGATTGGTGGCAGGGTTGCCTGTGTGGGGATAGGTGACACGCACCATGAAATAACAGATGGTAAATTCAGGGCTTGTTGGCAATCAGCAAGTTTTTGCTAATGACTTAATTAGCTATGCAAATTGTCAAATCAGTGTGAACATTGTTTTTATCGAAAACTTTACCTAAATTAATTACCATAATTAAGTAGCAGAATGTCAAGGATATTGGCTGCATAAAAGGGCCTGGCTGAGTAGAAAAAAGAGAGATTCTGTCTTCAATTAAAATGTATACCGTCCTCGGGACAGAGAGAGTGCCATCTGGAATGAGTTGCGCGAATACCGTGGAACTGCATCCTTCCCACGTTGGCTGCTAGTTTCCAAAGCCATTCAGAGGCCCCGAATAAAAAGTGGCGGAGTTTTGGAGGTATTGGAAAGCACCCAGCAGAAGGTTCCACAACCCTCTCTAAAGTCCCCAATGTCGGCAAGTTAAAAGCGTGGATTTTTTTAATTTTGAAAAATCCATTTTTTTATTTCTGCAGATTGCTAGCATTGCTCGTTCTCCGGTGTCAGGCTGCGCACTAAGGACATAAACTCGCGTGGTTGTTCCACGTCAGGAGGCAATGTTTATTTCCTCTAGAAATCAAATATGCGTCTCGGCCCCCCGACTTTGAGACTTGGCCCCGGGGCACAGTACACGAGTGTGTCTGTCCTAGATCCCTCCAGCTCCTCCCGCTAGTGTTTTAAGCTGAGCTTCTCTGTCCCAAGGTTTCCCTGTAATAATGTCAGCTGCTGTTCACAGGATGTGATGGTGGTAGGAGAGCCAACTCTGATGGGAGGTGAGTTTGGGGACGAGGACGAAAGGCTAATCACTAGATTAGAAAACACGCAATATGACGCGGCCAACGGCGTGGACGACGAGGAAGACTTCAACAGCCCCCCCGCCTTGGGAAACAGCAGCCCGTGGAGCAGTAAACCCCCCGCCGCTCAAGAGACCAAATCAGAAAACGCCCCGCCCCAGGCTCCCCAGTGAGACTGACCCGCACCTGCACCCACCGTCAGTAGGCCGTGGGGTACACCCACGCTTGCAGATGCTTGCTTACGAGAGAGGAAGGAGGAGAGAAATAAAAACTTTTCCACGCAAATACCTGTTTCTAAACCACAATGATCTGAGTTTGAGTTTCTTTCTTTTTTTTCCTTTTTGAATTGAGAGGATTATTCCAGTAAACTTACATGACCCTTCCCTGGAGGCCTTCGCAGGTAACACAGATACTGGCACTGATCGTAATTAAAACCAGAGCGAACGCTAGCGCTTCTCCTGGCTCGGTGTTAACCACATGTTTCTTAATTACACTCCTCCCTCCCCCCACCCCCGCCCCCGCCGCCCCAACCCAACGAAGGCCATATTGTCAATACGCCCTCAGTGCTCAGGGTCTCATTATACGCCGACCCTAACTACAGATGACTTTTTAATATTGTAAAATATTTTCTGCTTTTTGACTTGCATCTGAGAGTTTCTTGTTTCAGTAAAAAAAGAAAAGAAAAAAAATCAGCTTTTGGACAGTAATTTAAGTGTATCCTTATTATTATTATTTTTTCTTCACCTTTTCTTTCATTGGGTAACAGCTAAGAGGGCCTAGTGGGGTAATTTATGGGTGAGCTAATGTCAATCGGTTCTCCAACCCGAGTTGGTTCAATTGAGCCCAAGTGCTGAAACAAGAAATGTCTTTTTGTCATCGAAGACATGGAGGTGGATTTTTATGTAAAGAAAGACACCTACCTGGCCCGTTGAGAACTGATGCGTTTGTAAAATTGCTGTTGATCCAAATCTTTTCAAGCCATGTAATCCATTAATTTTGTGGGCAGTTTAATAAATCTGAAACTTTTTTGTGTTTTTTATTGTATCTGAGTTGACTGTTGTTTCTTTTCATAGTATATTTCTTGTATAATATTTTGTAAAGCCCTCCCTTGGTCCTTTTATGGGGATTTTTCTTTTGGGGCAATTCCAGTGTATTTATGTGAAACTTTATAAGAGAACTAATTTTTCCATTTGCATATTAATATGTTCTTCCACACATGTAAAGACACAGTGGCTCCGTGTGTTATAAAACAGCTGTATTTTATGTATGCTTTACTGATAAGTGTGCCAATAATAAACTGTGTTAATGACCAAGGCAGGTGGGTCTGGCTGTTTGTGAGCACGGGCGGAGAAATCTGCCCACGATTATGAGAGGTCTGGAGCTTGGATTCAGCGCCCAGCCTACCATATGGAGTGGACTTGTGAAAGCCGTGCTATCCTTTGTAAAACCTGATTCCTTTCCCTACTCACTGCAGTCCACTTGGGCAGATGTGGGAGTGTCTGCTCTGAGCAAGGAAGATCTAGCTTGTGCTTCCAGAGCTTGGCAAGTGGAAGAGCTTAGCTTCCACTCGCTGAGAGTTTGCTCTACACCAACCAACCCTACTTAAGGTCCATGGCTATTGTATTAAGTGTCAGGTGATTTTAATTTGTCATCTTGGCAAATTCTGGAAAGGGGAATTTGAAAAAGAGAAGCTAAGGGAGGCCACGTGTCTTAGGTTGGGATTCCCAGAAGCAGAGCCTGAGATCAGGATTTGGGGGCACAAGATTACTGAGGGAGTGTTCTTCAGGTCAAAGAAAAGGAATCTTTAAGAAAGTGGGGGGAACAGGATAGGGAAGGAGAAAGTGTCTAGAAAAGCTGTGGACTCATATAGTCTACTTTCGGGACCTGATCCATGAAGAGAGGGCTCAGAACACATACCTCACTGCAGAACTATCCCTTCCTGAGCTAAGCTGCCAGACTTTTGTGTACGTGTACCAGTCAGTCATTGGCTGGAGCCATCCCCAGGGTTTAGGAGACTGTAACCTTTGGAACAAGATGGCCCCCATCAGCTCAGGGCAGTTCTACAGAGAAGAAGATGGCCAAATAGAAGGCAACGGTCATAGTGTCCTGGCATGGGTGTGCCGGTCTCAGAAAGGGCATCCTGGCAGGGCACAGTCTACTCCATTAAGTGACTTGTCTTATCTCATAACTCATGGGTGACATAGTTGGGATTTGAATCTGGATCTCCCTTGACTACAAAGCCTGCATCCTTTCTAGAACATCACATCACTTCTCTAGAATATTAGCATTTTGAGGAAAATGTACAGTACAATGCAAAAGAGCCTAAGGACATATGAGGAACTGCTCCTTTGCTTACCCACTAGGGTACTGCTAAGAGAATTTCCAGTTTATCCCCCACCCACCTCACCACTTTATCAAGTCTTTTAAGTTACCAATATGTAGTCACCACAGTTGATGCCTAAGAGAAATTATTTGATACCTGTTCCAGTTATCCAGTGCTGCATAGCGAATCAACCCCAAACTTGGAGCCTCAAGAGGACAGTTTATTATTATCAGTTACTTTCTGAGAGCTCACTGGTCTCTGCCGGGTGGTCTGCACTTAGGGGCTCACACACTGGGGCTGGAGTCATCAGAGGCTTGACCAGATTGGCCATCCAAGATGATGCGCTCACACTGCTGGCTATGAGGTAGGAGCTTAGCCAGGTCTGTTGACTCGAGTGCCTTCGTGTAACCTCTCCAGAGTTCTCACAGAACGTCGGTTGGGTTCTGAGAGGGAGTGTTCCAAGAAGCGGCATCCCAAGAGAGGAGAAACATAAATTGCCTGGGGTGGAACTGACGCAAGGTCACTTCTTCTCTGTGCTGTACATCAAAGCAGCGCCGAGTCAAGGTCTAGAGGCATAGCCTCTACTCTTCGATGGGTAAGTGGTGTGTGCATACAGAAACGGGAGGAACTGATGGCAGCCATCTTTGGAAACAAGCATCTACAACACCTCGTGCAGTTCACATCCAGGTCCTTGCTTACCTTGCTGTTGTGCTTTTAACCCCTCCCCACTTGCACCTGATTCGCCATCTACCTAGGCTCCTCCCAATTTTCTGAATACACCAATTGCTCATGTCACACGTGACTTTGCGTATGTTTTTCCTTGTTAGAATGCCATCCCACACCTTCTTACACAACAAGGCTCTTCATCTTTACAAGCGCCGCTTGATTCTCGCGTCCGCTAAGCTGCCTCCCCGGCTCTGGTCGGGATCTGTTAATCCCTCTGAGATCCAAGAGAGACTTGGTTCTTGCTTCTACCGTAGCGCTTTCCTTACAAGGTTTTGTTCATGCTGCTGAATACAACTCACTGTCCCCCTAGACTTTCCCAGATCTGAGCAGTTTAATCATACCCATCTGAATTCTTCATAGCTGGTTCTATCATACATGAATGGAACAGATACAGTTAAAACTCCCAAGCAAGAAATCACGAAAACCCTGTTTACCATGTATTATCCTGTTCAGTTTTACAGTCTGTAATTCTAAGGCACAATGTAGGGTGACAGTTATCCCTGCGGGTATATAAGACAGTAATAGACAGAGATGGGTGGGTTCAAGTTTCTTGGGGGTCAAATCAGCACAAAACAAACATTGCACAAGGCGTTGGCCTAAGCCTAACTTGTATTATAGGAACCCCAAGAGATTTGTCGTGCCCTGAATGATCCTAAGGGCAGCCATTATTAAGTACACACTATGTATCAGTCATTTGCAAGGTGCTTTACCTGGGTGGGGTCTCAAACCAAAAATCCAAGGGTGGTACATGAGTTAGGGTGGGCTTCGTAGTAATATCCAAAACTCAGCAGTTTGCAACAACAAACATCTTATTTTTCTCGCTCATGCACCTGGGCAACTCTCATCGGGTCAGCCCCTCCGATCGATCCCATTCTGGGACAGCGAGTTCCAGGAGCACACTCCCCTCTTGGCGGATTCTGGAAAAAGTGAAAAGAGGGTAAGCCAAATCACCCATACACATCTGTTCACCCTGCCTCCACTGGCCAAAGCAAGTCACGAGGACAAGCCCAACAGCAGTGGGGTGGGGAGATCTACTCTGCCTCCTGCCAAGTCCCATGCCAAGGGTGTGAAGAAACAAGTGGGAATCCGACCTACCGCTGGTGACCTACACATTGCCTGAAAAACTTCTAATTATTTGCCAACAGTTAGAAACTAATTTTCAAATTAAAATTTCATGCCTCTCTTCACAAATCAGATCAAACAACAATTCACATTTCTGAATCCCTGGATGGTCAGAGTTGGCTGGTGCCGAGTCACAGCTACCCTGCTTGAAGGCTCTTCAGCTTGTCACAGTCAACCCAGATCACTAATTCACGTCACCTGCCAGGCTTCTAAGGCTACGGCAGGTATTACACCCATGCTCTCTACTCCTCAAAACCACATTTGGAAGTTAGCATCATGGGCCCCACTTTACAGATGTGAAGACTAATGTTCAAACGGGTGGTTGACGCTGTTTGTCACCCAGCTAGTCAGTGGTGAAGGGGGCTTGCAGGCCCAAGGTCAGTGCTCCTTTCACCACACCACACTGGTTTAATCGGATTCACAGTAGTGGTTACCCTCTGTGGGTTCGGTTAGGAACATGGCAAGCATGATCGCATTGGATCTTTGCAATATCCCTGTGGGCGAGCTAAGGTTATCATCCCCCATTTTGCGGATGGTACTCAGAGCAGTTAAACAGTTTACCCAAGGTCACAGAGCTCACAAGTGACCACATCATGTCCCCTTGACTCTAAACCACTTTATCAGAGTTACTCTCAGGTACACAGTCTGCGGGTCGGGTGTTTGGAGGTGTTCTCCAGCCTGGGACAGGGGTTCTCGTATCCACCTTTCTACCATCAGCTATGTATTTTCAGGGGTTGTCAAAGAATCTGCCAGAGATCAAGAATTGCCATTTACCTGGTAATGGAATGAAGCAGAGAGGCCCCCATTTAAGACCTTGAAATCTCAAGGGCATCTCACAAGGGATTTAGAAATAAGTGGCCCAGTCCCTGCAGGAAATTTTTTTCTCTCTCCATTTCTTCTTACCTTGAGGTGAGCATTTAATGCACTAGATAACACAAGCCACACTGATGCTACGTGGGTGGGTTGCAGAGGCAACAGGGCCAGCAATTTCAATGTCAGTAAATCCGGATTGGCAGCATCCTTGGAAAATTCATTTTATAATGGGGTACCCTTCCATCCTCCATGAAAAGAATTGCCAGGTTTTTTTTCTGAATAAGTAACACATGTTCATTGTAGATCATTTAAACAAACAGGAACAAGAAAAAAATAAAATAATTCCACTACCCCAATATAAGCATTGCTAATATTCTGATACATAACTTTCCAGTTTTTTCTTTTTGGCTCATATACATTGCAGTGTTGATAAGATACAGAGCAGACACTTATGTGTCCTGCCCTTTTCATAGAATATTGTCTCATGAGCCACCTCTGTTAACTATTCTTTAAAAACATGATTTTAATTTCCATATAATGATCCACTAATGGAATATACCATAATGTATTATGCCATTTATTTATGGCTGGTCAACTCCCTTTTTTACATCCCATTAGAATTTCATAATCATTAATAAGCTGGTCCAAGGTTGATAAGAGTTTATTAAATCAAAATTCACTTATTGGGTATTTGCCATGTGCCCAGCACCATGCTGAGCATTCATTCCACGGGATTCCAGTACCTGGTCCCACCCTCAAGGTGCTTACAACCCACTTGAGATAGGGGACAAGTACATAAAATGTTGTCTAAAAATATAAGGTTGAATACATTCAGAGTGTCAACGAAGCACAGAGAATAAAACCTTTGCGAGTTTAAAGGTATTTCATTTACATTCATTGTGCTCCACTCTATCATGCTTTGCGTCTCATTTAGTCTTCACCACAACTGGGGGATGCAAGTGTTGCGTACATGAAGCTCAGAGAGGTTGAATAACTTGTCCAAGGTCACACAGATCGAAAACAGCAAGGTCAAGTTTGAACCAGCACATGACTCCAAACCCTGTTCTTTTGCTGGTAAGGCACAGGAAATCCCTGGGGAAACAGCAAATGCTGTGACTAAGTGTTGGCAGGAATGACTTCATGGCAGAGTGAGGGGACCACGCATGGATGGATACAGGCACCCACATCTGAGTGTCTGGCTGCCTCTCTCAGTCTGCTCTCTGGTCTCATCTTTTGTCCATCACTATTGTCAAGACAATGTCTCTGATCATTGGGAATATTGAGGATTTGGAGTTTTGAACAAAAACCTAATACATTAGCACTGTTAGTGTTACATAAAGTTATTTTCAGCGCTTGAAGCCATTGAGCTGGAAAAGGCATCAAAAGGTTATTAAAACTATAAATTAAGGGAACTGGTAAGACAATGTCTCTGCACCGCCCCCCCACGTCAGCCCTATCTTTTTCTCCATTCCTTTTCCTTCCACAACTTCACCATCCTGGACAAAGAAAATGTTTCTTGTTTCACAATGACTTTCAAAGAATTTTGGAAAATATTTATTCCTGAGTTAAGCAAACCCGTTTTGATGGAAGTTCTTCTTTGTATCTCTTCCAGAGCTGACATGATGTATCTTGAGCCCTTCTCCGATAGTCAGCCATTCTCTTTCTTTTCATTCTTAACTTGTTAAAAGTAGTATTCACTCTTTGGGGGCTTGCAAGTTCTTCTGTCTTCAAAGTGTTAATGCTTTCAGACAAATCTGCAAAAATTCTCAAATGAGTGTGAACCGGCTTTAACTTCTGAAACCCAGCTGAAGTCCATTGTCACAAAAGTGAAAACTTAACATTTTGTAGAAAGAGTGAATTTTGGAAAACCCGGGCACTGTCTAAGGGCTCAAACACGTTTTGCTTCCTCTAGCCAGTACTGACCAACACTGGCAAATCTGCTGTGCTGGGAAAGCTGAGGACCTCACTCAGAGAGAAGAAGGGTGTGAATATTGGCCAAGCCAACCACGGTCAAGGAGGGCTCAGATTCCCCGCATTTGCCTTCTCTACCCTAAATCACCAGCATTTCAAAGGCAGAGGCCTCTGCAATTCTCAGGATTGTTTCCCTACAACAGGGTGACAGACCCCACTTTCCTAAAACTGTCCCAGTGTTAACAGTAAATGGCCCTCATCCTGGGAAATTCCTCACTGCCAGGCAAGCCTGCCCATACTTGCAGCAAAACAGATGAATCATAATCAACAGCCATTACTTGCAGAGTATCTTCTCATTCCAGGCACGGGGATTGTGAGCCTCACACCGACTCTGGAAAGGAGGGGGGGGGCATTAATGTTATCACTTTACTGGTAGGGAAACTGGAGCAAAGAAACATTAAGGAAAATGTCCAAGGACCTCCAGCTAATCAGCAACAGAGCTGAGATCCAATCTCAGAGTGACTGGCTCACAGCCTGTGCTTTCTCTGCTACATCGATGGCTTTGAATTTTATTCTAAATAAGACCAAGGCAAGTACAATATGTAAAGTTGACTAAGAGACACAATCAAGCATCAGAGATCATGAAACCCGAGGAACCAGAGTCTTGGTTGTGCAAGCCAGGTACACACCTGGGTTCTCCCACTGTCACCCAGCTGCAGAAGAACGCCACCGGCTCAATCATGCTAACGACTGAAAAAGCCACTGTGCACGATTGCATTTGGCCAATGAGAAAGTATTCAGACAAATGACATCAGGAACCTACCACGCACAGCCAAGGATTATCCCATTTGGCCCAATGAAAACCTCCCTTTCCACTGCACCGGAGGCTAATCCAGCCCTTCTTGATGACTGGCCTGGGGTTTTGCTCAGGGCAAGACAGCAGGTAGCAACATCTGTGGCTCCTTTGCACTCAGTCCAGTTACCTCTGCAACTGGGTTTGGGGAGTTTGCTTTTGCCAAGTGCACCCTGGGAGATTCTTTACAACTAATTAGAAAGGAAAGTAGTTGTCTGGGGTGAGAGGAGGAATCTGCAGGGTGGGTTCTTCCCTAACTCAACCACTAGATCTACCCTTCTACCACCACCCAAGAGTTTCAGAATGTTGCTTACCTGTCACTGCAGAACTCAGATAATGAGGTGGCATAATCCCCAGGCTGTATTTTTTTTTTTTTTAAGTAGGCTTCATGCCCAGCATGGAGTCCAACACAGGGCTTGAACTCATGACCCTGAGATCAAGACCTGAGTGGAGATCGAGAGTCGGATGTTCAACCAACTGAGACACCCAGGGGCCCCCCAACCCCACACTGGCTGTAATTTTTAATGGGAGGACACAGTATTTTTTAAAAGAGAACAAATTGTCTCCATGAGCAAATTTAATCTCACTAGCCACTGAGACCATCGTCATCCTTAGTTCTCTCCTTCCTTTCAGTATGTGCACAAAGTTGACTCCACATTTTAAAGAACCAGATGAATTACTGCTTCATATTCCTAGGAAAGAGGTTCATGGCTATCTTCCGATTTAAAATTATCCCCAGTTTAACATGGCTTCTAGACACTCTTTGAAACAGAGGACAATTGATGTTACAGCCATCAAAACCAAATATGATAACTGCTGCCCGAAACATTTTTGAAAATGAAGAATAATGAGGGGAGCCTGACCCCAAGACACACCAAAGTGGAGTGCAAATGGTGTGACAGGGCCCAGAAATAGATGCGCCAGGGACGATTTCAGAAATGTACCAACACATGTATCTCAATTTAGGGTATTTTACATCAATGAGAAAAGGATGGGATTAAAAAACATTTAACTGATTGGTTATACATTTCAAAATGATTATCTTATATCCTTACCTTAGTCCACATGTAAAAATTTCAGACGAATTAAAGACTGAAACATTAAAAAAAAAAAAAACTAGAAGAAAACAGAAAATTATTAAAATAGGAATTAAAAAATGACCTCTCTTCTCTAAATACCAAGACCAGAAAGTCTTTTGGTTTTGGTTTTTTGTTTTAAATAAACCTATTTGGTAGACAATATTGAATTGTGAATCATCTGAACTCCAGAGAGAGTTAGACCTGGTCCATACCCTGACCTTGGCGCATACTGGCTGTGTGACCTGGGGCAAATTAGTCAACTTCTCTGATCCCCTCTGATGTGCCTTCTTTGTAAAACAAATATGTTTTGGCACTCCTCCGTGGCTCAGTCGATTAAGGCTTAGGCTCAGGTCATGATTCCAGGGTCCTGGCATGGAAACCCAAGTCGGACTCCCTGCTCAGCAGGAAGTCTGCTTCTGCCTCTCCTTCTGACCCTCCTCCCCACTCATGCTCTCTCTTGCTCTTTCTCTCAAATAAACAAAAATAAAATCTTTTTTAAAAAATTAAAAAATAAAAAATAAAACAAATATGTTTAATAGCTCCTACTCAAAAGATCGTGTTGTGAATTAAATGTGGTATGATATGCAAAACATGTTGCACATAGTAAGAAATCAATTAACATTATGAATTGTTTGTATTAACATTTTTATAGTAGAAGACAAAGTAGATTTCAAGAACAGATAAAAATTAGAAAATACAAGACAATACAAATAAGGTCAGCGTAAGAGGTATGATAATAGGCTTAACTGATTTAAGCTCCGCTGTTAAAAGGCAAACCGCAAAGGAGAGACCGAGACAGAAAGAATGGATACTCAGCAATTAGGAAAAGATGCATGAAGCAAAAGTGACCAATAAAAGGATTGGAGATTATTTCTCAGTTATGCATAAACGAAAAAATCAAGAGTTAAAAATCTTAATTTTAGGGGCACCTGGCTGGCTCAGTCAGTGGAATGTGTGACTCTTGAGCTCGGGGTTGTAAGTTCAAGCCCCATGTTGGGTACAGAGGTTACTTAAAAAAAAAAAAAAACCTTTAAAAGTCTTAATTTTAGGGGCACCTGGGCTCAGTTAGATAAGCGGCCAACTCTTGATTTCAGCTCAGGTCATGATCTTGGGATCCTGGGATCAAGACCTGAATCAGGCTCCACTCTCAGCGGGGAGTCTGCTTTTCTCCCTCTCCCTCTGCCCCTCCCACCACTCATGTGTTCTCTCTCTCTAAAATAAATAAACAAATCTCAAAAAAATATTAATTTTAGACAAGTTAAAATTTGTCTTAAAAATATTAAATTTTATATTGATGAAAATTGCCACTATATTCCAAGCAACATAGCATCACAGTATAGACTGTTAGGTCTCCGGAATTTGACTTCTGCACAGTAGAATAGATTGAACTATTCTATATAATAGAATAGATTGAACTATATCTATATAATAGATATGCATTTAACTTTAGAGAATTAACAAGTACGCCACATTTTAAGTAATATCTACAAAAACTTCCAAATAATAAGTCCAAGACAAAAAGCCTTTTTAAACATTTCGCCAATGCAGTCGTTATAAAGGTTCCATACATTGATTACAATATAATGACAAAAAATGTTTAACAGAAATGTAGACCAAATATTCTTCACCAGACATTCAAAAATTTAAGATATTCTCCTAAATAACAATTGGGTCAAAGAAAAAATAAAATTACTATGCACATGCTATTTTGAAATAAGGAAATTGAAACCATTACTCAGAAAAAGCTATGGTATTTTTTTCCCATTCTATCCTCCGGTTATTGCTGTGATTTTTGTACACTGATGTCTTCATTCGACAACTTAACTGCATTTTCTTATTAATTCTAATAGTTTTTCATTCCATTCTCCTGTGCTTTTTAAAGTATATAATCAATTTGCCTGTGAATATTGAAAATTTTCTCTCCATCTTTCCAATAGATGTGTCTTCTGTTTTCATTACTTCGCTTAATGCACTGGCTAAAATTTAAACTGTGTCAAATAGTGATGGTGATAACAGGCATTTTTGTATTAATCTTGATTTCAATGAAATTGATTCTTGTGTATTTCTTCATTTAATATGCTGTCAGTTCTATGATACGTAAAGGAGACAATCTTTTAAGATTTTCTGATACATTTTGCTCAGTCATCAATAGAAGTTAAATTTTAGCAAATGCCATTTTGTCAGCTTAGGACATCATCAAATTCACTTTTCTCTTTTGTGCTATTAGTGAGATATATGTTGTTGATTTATTCCCTAACTTCCTAGGTTAAACTCTACTTGGTCATGGTAAATTATTCTCTTAATATGCTGTTACATTCTATTTGTTATTATTTCATTTATGCTGCATATGTTTGTATTGAGAGAGAAGTAGGCTATTGCTTTCCTCCTTTGTTCTATTTTTGCTCTATTATGCTACCAGAATTATGCCATCTGTATAGAATGGGCTTGAAAGGATCCTGTCTTTTTTGGGTTCTGTAATAGTTTATAGAGTTCAGGTATAACTATATGACCCCAGAGTGCTTTTGAAAGCACTATTATGATTTTTCTTCTGAGATTTACGTTCACTTCAAACTGATATAAAAATTAATTAATTTCTGTTGTTATTTTTAGGGATATTTTCCATTTTGTTTTTCTTACCTTTATTTCGCTGGGCTTTTGGGATTCACTGAGTTGAAGCTTGACTTTTTAATTTCCGTTCTTTGTTGCTTGAGAATGATACAATTTGAAACTAATAATTTCCATTCAGTGACAGTGTTTGAGGGTCCCTCAAATTTTTATAAGGATTAACAGTCCCATTGTATTCTTCCCACCATATTTATTCAATATTTTTAAATTTGCTTAGGTACTAAAATGAGGATAATGGTTGCAAAATTGAATGAAATAATACAGGCAAAAGAAAATACTTGGAAAGGAAAGAGGCATATAGTAAGAATACAATAAATTTAGTCCTTTTTAAGTTTTGGCTAATCAAACAAATGGCGCCCCAGGTCCACTGAAGTCCAGCAGGATCCAAGCCTAGAAGGGCACCTAGAAGGTTATCATTAAGTGACCAGACCTAGCATTCATGAAAGCGTATGTTTCCATGTGTAGTATTTATTGTGTCTTTCACAATGAAACAGGAAGTAATAGGTGTACCTCTCAGTAAGAATACAGAATTATTTTTTATAAGAGCTTTACTGAGATATAATTCATGGAACATATAATTTATCTATTTAAAATATACAATTCAGGTGGTCTGGTTGGCTCAGTCTTTTAACATCTGACTCTTGATTTTGGCTCAGGTAATGATCTCAGGGTTGTGAGACAGAGCCCCAGGTCAGGCTGCACCCCCAGCATGGAGGCTGCTTAAGATTCTCATTCTCTCTCTCTCTCCATCCCTCTGCCCCTCCACCCCTCCACCCCCCACTCCCCCACCTGACCCCCACTTGCATGCACATGCATGCATGCGTTCTCTCTCTCTCTAAAAAAAAAAAGTCATAAAATAAAGGCAAACTATACTTTAAAATTTTTTTAAAAATAAAATATACAATTCAGTGTTTTTCAGTACACTTATAGAATTGTGCAATCATAACTACAATCAATTTTAGAACATTTTCATCATTCTCCCTCCAAACCCCGTACCCATCAGCAATCACTCCTCTTTTCCCACAGCCACCCCATCACCAGTCCTAGGCAACCACTAATCCACTTTCTGTCTCTATAGACCTGTTTCCTTTGTACATTTCATATAAATGGGATCATATAACATGTGGTCTTTTATGACTGGTTTCTTTCATAGCATAATGTTTTCAGGGTTCATCCATGTTGTAGCATATATCCGTACTTTATTTCTTCTTATTGCTAACTCATATTCCATTTTATGGATGTACATATTCATAAACCATTCATTAACTGATGAACATCTGGGTTGTTTCCTCTCTGGGCTATTGTGAATAATGCCACTATACCTGTACGTGTACAAGGATTTTAGGTAGATATAGTTTTAATTCCTCTCAGGTATATACTTAGGATGGAATCACTGGGTCATACAGTAATGTTATGTTTAACCTTTAAGAAACTTCCAGGCTGTTTTCCAAAGTGGCTACACCATTTTACATTGCCACTAGCAAAATATGAGGGTTCCAATTTCTCCACATGCTCACCAAGACATGTTGTTGTCTCTGTTTCTGATTACAGTCCTCGTTGTGAGTGCGAAGGGCCATCTCACTGTGGTTTCAGTTGGAGTCCCTCGACAGCTGACGATGTGGAGCTATTCGCGAGCTTCTGATCATTTGTGGAATCAGTATCTAGTCCAGGAGCACAGAGATTTCTGTCTAGGTTTTCTTCTAAGAGCTGTATCACTCTGCCTCTCACATTTAGGTCAGTCATCTATTATGAGTTAACTTCTGTAAACTGTATGAGGTAAGAGTCCAACTTCATTCTTTCGCATGTGGATATCCAGGTGTCCCAGCAGCATTTGTAAAGAAGACTATTCGTTCCCGCATTGAATTATCTGGGCATCCTTGTTGAAAAGCAGTTAGTCATCAATGTGAGAGGTATTTTTTCTTTTTTCTTCTGAATTCTCAATTCTATACCATTAATCCGAATTCTTGTTTTTCTGCCAGGACCACACCGTCTTGGTTAGTGTAGCTTTGTGGTAAGTTTTGATATCAGGGGATAGGATTTCTCCAACTTCATTTTTCTTTCATACAATTGTTTTGACTATGCTGGGTCATTTGAATTTCCATATGAATTTTAGGATTAGCCTGTCAATTTCTGCAAAGAAACCAGCTGGAATTTAATGGGGATTGTGTTGAATCTGTAGATCAATTTGGAGAGAGTTGCCATCTTATTAATATTACCATTTTTTGCTGGCAAAAATCCAAGACAATCAACTGAAAGCGTTCTTTTCTTTTCTTTTCTTTTCTTTCCTTTTCTTTTCTTTTCTTTTCTTTTCTTTTCTTTTCTTTTTTTTGTTTTTTAAGAGCGGGAGAGAGGCAGGGGAGGGGCAAAGAGAGAGGGAGAGAATCTTAAGCAGGCTCCATGCCCAGCACATGGAGCCCTACACAAGGCTCGATCTCACAACCCTGAGATAATGACCTGAGCCAAAATCAAGAGTTGGATGCTTAACTGACCGAGCCACTCAGGCGCCCCTTGGGAGCATTTTTAACAGTTTGCTAAATTGCAAAGTATAAAAATGAGCACATTTTATATATGTCAAAAATAGTAGAGAAATAGAATAAACAAAAGTGAGCGTACATACAAAATATCTAGAAATAATCTTAATTTTATTTATTTATTTATTTTCTAATAATCTTAATTTTGAAAGCACAAAATATTTATGGACAAAACAATAAAACACTCCTAAGATAAAGAAAAAAAAATACCCAAAGCAATTGGAGGACTCTCTCATACACAAGTACTAGAGACACACCTGAGCCTAAGCCCTGACTCTGCCTCTAACCAGCTATGTGATTTTCAGAAAGAGAAATAATTTTTCTAGGCCTCATTTGCAAATGAGTCCCATAGTATTACCTATTCCAGGGGCGCCTGGGTGGATCAGTGGGTTAAGTGTCTGCCTTTGGCTCAGGTCATGATCCCAGGGTCCTGGGATCGGGCTCCCTGCTCAGTGGGGAGTTTACTTCTGCCTCTGCCTGCTGCTCCCCCTCCTTGTGCTCTCTCTCTGGCTTTCTCTCTCTCTCTCTCTCAAATAAATAAAAAATAAAATCTTTAAAAAAATAGTACCTATTCCACAAGACTGTTTTAAGAATTAAATGAGATAATATTTATGTAGCACTTTGGACATTAAAAGTCTTCATTAAATACCCATTTTTGTTATGATTATGTTTCCACAAAGATATAAGTTCATCTCAAATTAACACAAATATTCCATCGAAATGCCAAAATAATTTTTTATGAGAAACATCAGTCTAACTTTCTTTAAGAAATACAATCAGGCACAATTGCTAAAAAAGGTTTTTGAAAAATAAGAGCAATTGACGTGGAGAGGTTTTTTTCCTATTTAATGAATTACAAAGCATCAATAATTCAAAAATACTATATTTATGACTACTGATAGATTATAAAACCAGAATAGATACTGAGAAATAATCTCCACTGTATTTAAGGATTTCGTTAATGACACACATAGCAACACAAATCCGTAGGTGAGGAAAAATTATTTGATAAATGATGTTTGCTCAATTAGCTAACTATGGGAAGAGACATACTTGTAGATACTCGGCACTCACAAGAGAAATAAAAATAAATTCCATATGGAACAAAGAACTAAATGTGTAAAATAAAAGATAAAACGGGTGCGTGGGTGACTCAGTTGGTTAAGCATCTGACTTCAGCTCAGGTCATGATCTCGGGGTCCTGGGATTGAGCCCTGCATTGGGCTCACCACCAAGCAGGGAGTTTGCTTCTCCCTCTCCCTCTGCCCCATCCCCTGCTCATGTTCTCTCTCTCGAATAAATAAATAAAAAATATTTTTTAAAAAAAGCATAAAATAAGAAGAAAATATAGCTGTATTATCTGTCTGACCAATTTCTCAAGTATAAAAACAATTGTGAAAATTTCTTGAAAAAAATTATTTGATTTTAAGTTGTGAAAATTTAAATTTTTTTCACAACATGAAGATCAAAAGTAAATCATTAACTGGGAGAATTAAGTGTAACAAATATACTACACGAATGGTTACAATTGCTATTAAAATAAAAATCATTTATTAATTGCAAAAATGATAAAACTGAGAAAAATAGGCAGAGTATGATACAATTTATAAAGCTATGATTGTTAATAAATATATGACAACTGATCAACCCATTCGTAATCAAAAAAATACAGCAGCCACCTACCTGTCTCTTAGATCAGGTGCAGCCAATAACTAAACTCATCCTCCCGGTTTTATAGCCAGAGGAATTCCAGTGCACTTCCCACTGTTTCCATGAACCGTCGCCTCCCGGCGTCATGGCTCAATGCAGTCATTGGGCATCTGCATGCGCTCACTCTCCCTCTCTCACTCTGTAACTGACATGGATTGTCTTCTGGTCTTGGAGCACCCATTCTCCTTCCTTCTAGCAACAATGGTCTATTTACTTCTTTTCTGGGTGAAATATTTGTAGGACTGGAAATCAAGGTGTTCTACTCTCCAATAGCCAAGGATGTGGCTTGTGATCCAGAGAGATCATTCAGATATCGCTCGCAGGAAATCTGGTTGGGGAAGAAAGAAAATAAGTAAGTAATCTCAGATGGTGATGGTACTACAAAGAACGCAAAACAAGAAAGTGGGCTAGAACCCACCTGCAGCTGCTCTAGTGAGGGGCCTCAGGTCACAGTAGGACAAGCGTGACCTGGGTCCCCTCCATCATAAAAATATGGATGGCATCACAGTACCGCTGAAGTCTGGCAGGACCTGATCCTAGGAAGTATTTGTTAAGTGACAAAATCCAGTGCTTATGAAAGTTGGTACTCTTTTGTATGATAAATGCTTGTCTCAGGACTTCATGATTTTTATTTTCAGAAGCTCAAAAAAATGTTTAGAGGGGTGGCCTCTTCCTTTCCACTGCTATTCTGCAACTGGACCTCATAATTTGTTGTAAGAATTCAGATTGTTCCTAATACAATCTTTATTTTTGTTGTATTGTTCAGAGAGTAATGAATGATTGTCTATTTTGAGTATTAATCTTTGGTTGTTTCCATGGATACCTGATTCACTTAGAAAGGAAGAAAGGGGACACAGGGACTCAGAGGCCAGAGCACATATATTTGGTTCCTCGTGGTTGAAAAATCTGAGGCTCGGGGAGGTGAAGCTGTAAACCCCATTACCGCGGGCACGAGGTGGTTAAACAATAAAACTCCAGCTGCTGTGCTTGGGAAAGAGGGAAACATGTTTAATCATTTTTATAGCCGATGTAATAGCGTCTGAGTTTCTGCTCAAAGGAGGAATCCATTTTCAGATCAGACCCCAATGAAAGGGTTGCTCTCATTGCCGAGAGGAATGGAATATAAACACACCACCAGCCAGACTGGAAAGGAAGGAAGGTGAGTGTAGAGGACTATCAGGGACTGAGATGGGCAGGGCCACCTGAAGGCACAGGGCGTCCATTCCTGGGACAATACCTTTTTGAAAATAGTTTTCATTAAGTGCTTATATTTAAAAGTTCAGTTTTGAGCAACGGTATGCAGAAAACGAGATTTTGGTCTGCAGCCTCACATGTCAACTATCAAGGAGAAGCAGACACCCCGGCGACTGACCTAGGACCAGAGTTATGGGGGTAAACTGGTGAAAACCAGCAGAACCTGAGTAACAAGTAAAGGGAAATTGGGACCATGACAAATAAAAACAGTTCTTTTATTCACAACTGGCCCAGTGACTTCACCAGTTCCTTATACAAGAGAAGTAGAAAAGTTGTATCAAAATCCCTTTGCATCTTATGGACCTTTTGCTATGTATTAGTAAACTTAAGTTAGCCACTTAACCATTTGGGATCTGGATTTCCTGATGGCTGAGGCAATGGGGGAATTATGAATGATGATTCTTATATATTGGAGTGGGGGGGATCCCAAAGGAGCCACTTTCCTGACCAAGTTTTCAATCATTTTAGAGTTAAATATGGGTTAAGTTATGCGGATATCAAAATACAGCCTTATTATGGAAAATGCTGATATGGAGAATGTGGTTTATATCTGCAGGCATGCAGCTTTCCTGGAGTGAATTAGAGAGACTTAGTCAGCCAGTCAGAGGTGGCTCTGCAGACCTGAAGACCTCACCAGGAGGCCTGCTTCTCCACGTGACAGGAAGCCAAGCCGGCAGAATGTGTGCTCCCTTCACAAGAGCAAGGAGAGGGCTGAGGGTTGCATCTAGTTTCCCTTCTCAAAATCATGGATCCAGGAGGACACTCCACTGCCCAGGCAGGAGGGTTGAGAGAGGTCAGGAGCACTCAGCCAGTGGATCTCCTTCCACAAGGAGTGGGGCACACATATCCCATTACCCCCTACTCCAACATTAGGGTCCAAAGCTTAAGCAGTTTCTTAGAAAGTAAATATTCCTAGTGCTAAAACTTGAATTCCCAGTTCTATGATCCAAATTTCCTTTTCAAAGCAATGTACCCCTTCCATGTCCTTCAAGACCAATGCCTTTATACTGATAACAGCAGCAAAAATGATCTTTGAGCTTCATTCATAGGATCTGAGTGGTTACTCCCCACAGGGGAGAGAATGTCTTTTAATATAGGACTGTGTTAGTTACAAAGGAATGAACTACTAATAGTGAAGTTTCAGAGGGTCATGGTATTGAGGAGGGATAGAGAAGAAGAACAAGAAGAAAACTCAAAACCATGTTGTATTCTGTCATTTGAGTTCACCTATGAGATTCCAATTCTTCAGATTTTTGAGATAATAGTAAGAACTGAACTAACATTTATTGAGTGCACACTCTTCACCGCACTCCATTATAATAGCCCTTGACCTCTTCTTGTAAGAGTCACCTAAGACACTGACCGGGAAAATAGTCCTTGTGACAGCATCACGGCAGGAAATACAGGTCACAGAACGGAACAGAATTTAACTCTCCAAAGCTCAGATTCTTTGTAATAGGAGTCATGTGGAGCTCCAGCCAAGTTTTAGGAGCAATGTGTGTGTTAAAATTTCAAATTCTCTCCAACATTCTCTTCATCTGTAGATACCTTCCTAGCCAAATACCAGTAAGCATAAAAACTGCTCCTAAGCCAAGTTATCTGTCCAGAGGATGGTGGCTGTGTTTTAAGGCAAATTCAATGCAACAATTCATTTTAAAAATTATTTTTGGAATTCCTATGATGTGCGAGGACTTGATAAAAAGTGGGTCTTGTTTTCTGGGGGTGCTCAATCTATTCAGGGTTTTGGAGACACTCATAAGCCACTCCCACCTGCCCCCCAACAGAAAGTTATGATGTTAGAAAACAGAGAACATGGACTATGGAAATACAAGAGGAAAGAAGTATTTATTCCACTTGGAGAAGAGATGAGTTTTGAATTAAGCTTTCATGTGAGGGCAGGAATTGAAGAGAATTGAGGTTGGGGTTCACCTCGTACCTAGTGCATGGCTAGTAAAGAGCAGGGTTAATTTAGAAAGAATTGTGAAACTTCTGGGGGCATGCCACCTTCTTTTCCGTATTCTAAGATCTAATTCTTCCCTGAAGTTCTGTGCATACAAGTCAGAGAGGGGACCAAGCTACCCACTGTCTTTTTCTGACTTCTCTGCAATGACTGTCTGTGGGTGTTCCCCCACACTTTCCAATCATGTCCAAAACATGGGCTGGAGGCAGGGTGGGAAGCTTGGATCAGAGTTTCTCTGTATCGAAGATCTATCTGCCAAGGCCACTAAGCTCCGAACTTTGTACTTGTCAACTAGGGAAAAATTCCTTAGAGACCCAAGGTCATGCACAGGTGACCTTCAGAAATGGAGGTTTATTGCAAGAAACTTGGGATAGCATAGAAAGACCCACCATCACATGGCTATGTCACATGTATAGCTCAGTGTTGGGTTTATACTACACTTCCTCCAGAAGCTTCCCTGATACCCTCAGACTGGTATGTTGCCTTCTCCGTGCTTCCATATCACGGTGTGCTTACTTCCATCACAGAATGTACATATTGTCTTGCAGTTGTCTTCTTACTGTCTTTCCTCACTGGTAGGAATATGTTCTATGATGGTAAAGACTGTTTTGTGGTTGGTCATATGCCCAGTGTCTAGCAAAGTAATTGTCCTATACTAGGCATTTTAATAAATACATGAGTGAAAGAATGAATCAGCCTTACAACTGCATTCCAGCAACTTTGACCCTGGAGTATGTACAAAAGTCAACAGAAAGTCCAAGAAAACACTCATCATGGCTTCAGAAAGAAACCTTGAATGAGGTACCTTCTCTTATGTATCTTGAATTTTTGTTTCTACAAAAATAGGAATTGGTCTGTTGATATTGCCACCACTCAGCATGGAGCATCCCTGTTAGCTCAAGTTTATCCCAAGTCACCCTGGAGGTGGCTGGCCACGTCACAGCCCATTTTCTGGGTCAGCCACCTTCTGCTCGTATGTTAATGTATTGTCTCCAGCTGGGGCTTGTGCCATAGATCTGCTTTCAACTGCAAATCACACGTCTCAACAGGTCATCCGAAGGAGAAGTGTTCAGAAGCACTTTCCTGAGCAAAGTCCGGTGAATGTAGAGTCTTTACAGATGCCACCATCAGCTAATCCCAACCAGGTTCAGAAGTAGCCTCCAACCAGGGACATGGACACAGGGCATGACCTGAAACACACGCACTCAGAAGACTGAGAAGTTCCAAGCCCCTAGGGGCTGTAGGGTTCCTTTAAGTTGGAGCCTTCGGTGGGCTCCAATGAAGATGGCCAAATGAAGGGGACATCCAGGAGAGGGGGGCTCCCATGAGACTCAGGAGCGAAAATCTGGGGTGAATAAATCAGAGAGTATACCTGCAACAGCTCTTTCTTATAAACAATGGAATGCATATTGTTTCTCCTTAAAGGAAAGCCTGGCCTGGACGACAGTATGATCCAGGCTATAATTTTCAGAATTTTAAAATGCAAATAATCATTCTGTATTAGATTTGCATAAGCACACTCAAAGTGTCTTCCTTATTAAACTTTAAAGATTAGCATTTTAATTTCTGAAAGATTTATTACATATTATTCCTCCCTTATCAGTAAACAAACACAAACAGTTGGAAATGGAAACACTCTTACTTTTGAGATTCACCCCCTTTTGATATGAACAACAACAAAAATACTGCAACGGAGAAGATCCACTGTATCTGAGCACTTTCGAGATGCCCCCTCATCCCCCACCCCTGGTCTGAAAGTCATCACTTGTCTCTAAGGCATTTTGGGAGTTTTCAGACGGCCTCCTTGTTTGGGCCCCAATCAGGAACTCAGCTTGTGACACAGGCAAATCTCACTCACAGGTGTAAACAAGGTTGGGACCAGTATTTGCAGTTTCATGGAGGCAAGCAGATGAAAAAGCTATAAATGATTGATCGGGGACATTGCAGGAGGGTCTTTTTATAAGAAAGAATATCCAAGTCCCTAGCCCAGGCCTCCCCAACTCCAGGAAGCCTTCCTGGACCACAGCCTACAGTGCTCTCTCTCCAGAGAACTTCTATTATCTTTATTACACTCAATTAAATGCTCATTGAACCATAGACACTCAGACTGGAGGGGATCTTGGGACACCTAGACTAAAGTCCCCAGATTATTACCCACAAGCAATGCGAACTGCAGATGTAATTTGTTTGGATGCATAATGTTTGGAAAATATTTAATTAGGCAGGAGCATTTAGAACTAGGAAAATTTCTCATAAAAAGAAATTGAGCTGCTTCTCTTGAAAAATATGTAACTCTTACAATGCCCATACCCAAATTCATCCTTTCATTGTCTGGTCTATGATGCTGGCACTAGGACTCTGCTAACATTGCTTTTGTGCCAACTGGTTTCCTGTTAGATTCTGCAAATAGAAGGTGTTAGAGACAGAAAGTCGGAAAGGCTGGAGGAGAAAGAAAAAACACATACCCTCCCGGGTCCTTCCTCTTCCTGTCATTGACATCCCAGCAAAGTTCCTGACCCAGACAGGGCAGAGGCTCCGGTCTGTGGTTTATACATACCTCCCAGCTAGTGCAGTTGTACCCCTCACTGAGATTCAGGCACTAGCCAGCCGGCATTGCCTCTCAGATGCCAGGGTCCCCACTGTATGGGGCCCCTGCTCTAAGCTTCTAGATCAGCGCTGTCCCAGAGAAGGACAATGAGAGCCACGAATGCAAGTCACAAAAGTAATTTGAAATTTTCTAGTAGCCACTTTAAAAATGATTTTTAAAAAAGAAGCTGGAGAAATTAATTTCAGTAATAAATTTTACTCATCTCAATCTATCCAAACTGTGATCTCGACATGTAATCAATATTAAAAACATCATTAATGAGATAACTTGCATCCTTTCTTTCCGTACTGAGTCTTAGAAATTCAGTATGTATTTTATACACAGAGCATTTCACAGCTCGGACCGGCTGCATTTCAAGTGTTCAAAAGCCAAACAGAGCTCGTGGCTACCGTACTGGAGGTCACAGCTCCCTGTTCTAGAAAGCCCCCTCCCTCTGCTACTCATTCCTAGCATCAACAGTGTGGTAGTCTCTTGCCGTTATCAGCTCAGCATTATCTCAGGGTGCTCCTTACGTCTTCTCTGTCCTCCAGTCTCTGCTTAACCATTCCCTATCATTCTCCATGTCAAAATGATTGATGTGCTTTGGTTTTCCTCATAGACCCTCACCAATATAGGGTACTTGTGCCAATAACCCCTGAGTAGCAGCTGCCCCCTCTGCTGAGTCCAGAGCTCATTCTTTTACCCCAAGACCCATCTCTCTCCCATTCCAAGGCTGGGTAGCAAATGAGTTATTTATCACTCCACTTTTAGGAGAATTATGAAGAAAGTGAGATTTCCAATATTCTCTCTTTCAAGAGTTGAAATATGAAGGAAGAAGTGACTTTATATGTTAAGAAAAATGTGAGCAGCCTTTTTTTTTTTTTAAGTAAAAGTATTCCTATGGGTTTAGTCTGTAAACAAGAGCTATGTTTCTTACCTAACACCTTCACTCAATCACATTGTTTCCCTGGCCTCAGGGGCATTTGGGTCTGCAGTACCAGTTCCAGACTATTCTGGTTATGCGCTGTCAGTGGACAGAGTCTGCATCCCAGGCAGAGCCACTAGGACTTCCTGACTGATAACCAACCCGGCCGACTATTGTTGACCATGTCATAGGTGAGGCTGAGGATGGGCGGTGGTAACCACGACTGTGCTTTACAGTTTACAACGTACCTTTGCCTGCATTATCTCACAGCCAGACACGTACACATTGCTTTCCTGCGGAAACTGCCCTACAGCCTTGCTTTCTACTTCACAGCCCAGCCTATAAGACTCCTGGCCTTTGCAAATAGGCTGCCCCATGCAGTGGTTTGGAGTGGGATCACGAAAACCGGAGTGCCTGGGCTGGAATTTTGGTCTACCATATGCTAGCTGTGGGACAAGTTCTTTAACTTCCTGTCTGTGTCTTGTTGTCACATCTAAAAAACTGGGCATAATGATAATGCTAACCTCATTGGGTTGATGTGAAGGATATATGTGTTAATTCACATTCCAAACTATCTTGGCATACAGTAAATGCTCAATAAGCTTTTGGTGGTATCATCACCGTCATCACCACCATCACCATCACTGTCATAATCATCATCATCACCACCATTTTCTGGCCTGATTAGACAGGGAAGACAGTAGAGATTAAGACTATGCATTTGAATTCCAACAAAGAATTTTCAAATTTTGGTTCTTCCCCTAAACAGCTGTGTTACCTTAGGTAAGTCATTTAACCTCTCTCTGTCTCAGTTTTCTCATACATAAAATTGCAACCTATGCTTCCAAGGGTTCTGTGGAGGATAAAATGAGGTTAAAAAAAAAAAAAAGAAGTATAGTCTTTGGTGTGTGATAAGGGCTGAGAAGAATGCCTATTATTATCATCAACATTATCATTGTCAACATTACCATCATCATTATCTTTCCTCATGGAAAAATACTTTCTCTATTAAGATTCACTGTATTCAAGGGAACCTACACAAATTAGTGTGGTATTCCCACTAAGCCATGAAACATTACCCATGTTACTCAACCTCTTTTAATGAGTAAATTAAGAGATATGGACTAAAATCCTCAAGATCTTCCTGCGTTTAAAATGTTCTATTATTTAAGTCTATAAATATTGAATTGGTTTATCTGATAAATTTCAGATGTCCAGAGAGCTCCTAGGACAGAACACAGGAAGAATAAGTTTGGGGTGGTAGAAAAAGGGAAGAAGGAATGGTCAAAATATGGATGGATGGTTGGGTGGGTGGATGGATGGATGGACGGATAGATGGATTGTTAGATGGATGGATGGGGTAGATGATAGGTAGGTAGGTAGGTAGGTAGGTAGGTAGATTGGCAGATAAACAGATGACTAAGAGGCAGCAAGTTCAAAAATTGATCTGGTAGAGCAAAATCCTGGAGGAAGATTCCATAAAAGGAAAAGAAACCAAATTAAAGATTGATTGGGCATCCACTCCAGAGATCAACTTAAACTTGCTATTTTATTTTATTGTCCCCATCTTACAGCTGAGTCCCAGAGATGAAATTCCCAAAGTCACAGCACTTGTAAGTGGCAGAACCTGAACTTGAGCCAAGGCATATTAAACTCCAGAGCCCAAGTCTTATTTCCAAACAGTTGAGTCTGCTGGTTCAGAGTGAGCCTGGCTGGAAGGGCAGCCATGAACCTGAATCCTTAATTAGAAAAGCAAAGGCAGAATAAGAAATTGTCCTTTGTTAATTTCATAGAAACCCCCCTCATGTTCCAAGTATGGTAAAGATGAATTTAAAAGGAATTATGATCTTGGAAATAAAATTGGCTCCAGGTATCCCACTGCATCAATGTAAATATCCTTGTGATTGGCTTTTTGGACATTTAAGCTGGGTCTGGTGGTGCTGACTTCCTTAACCAATTTTAAATTCAGGCAACATTTGAAACATTTTACCCTGGGGAAAAAAAAGCCTTTTTCATAAATCAATTAAAGAAACTGAGCAAAAAATAGGACGCCTTTTCTAGGGATAAAGGATGGGATTGCTTGTCCTGCATTTTCATCAGTTGTGTACTCAAGATTTTTCCCACAACAAATAGTTCACACTGTAGAGAATTCCCCAGCATCCAACTTAATCAAGTGCTGTGCTCCACAGAAACCCTCTCAGCTCAAGCTAATCCTCTCATCAGTTAGATAAATAATATCTTAGACCTTTCTAAGAGTGGTCCGATTGGCTTTGTTTCTGTTATAAGCTTGTTACTTTCATTACCACCATTGTGCTCTTTGCTCCTCAGACCTCAGCAAGAGCCTACCTGGCTGAGGTCAGGGCTTAATGTCAGAAAGCCCTGGGGAAGGAAAGGGTCCAATGGAAGTTCAAAGTGTTGACCCAGAGCATCCACCAACATCAGGACCCTTGGCAGAGGGGGACCAGTTGAGATTGTTTATTATACAGTCATGGAAACTGAAGTGAAAGGAAGGAAATGGCTTTCCCAGACAGGGGCTAGTGAGTGACAGTGTCTTGACTCATGGCCCAGGGCTTCTCCTCCATCACTTTGCTTCTTCAGGCTGTCATGTTCTCTTCCTTCAAAGTACCAGCACCATTCTTAACCCTCCACAGTCCCTGGTTTTCCAATCCATACCAATGTATGACATGTGTTATGAACAAATCCAAGAGATAGACATTGTTATGGGTCAAATTGTGTCCTCTAAAAAGATGTTCAAGTCTTAATCCCAGTACCTGTGAATGTGACCTTATGTGGAAATAAGGTTTTTGCAGATGATTTAGTTTTGCAGGTGAAATAAGGTTTTTGCAGATGCAGATGGTCAAGAACGTCCCCAATCCAATATGACCGTGTACTTGTGAAAAGGGAAAGTTGGGACAAAGAGAAAGACACATACAGAAGAAGGTGATGTGAAGGCATGGGGAGAATACCAGCTACAAGCTGAGGAATGTCTGAGCCCCCAGAAGCTAGGAGAGAAGCCTGGAACAATTTCTCCCTTGCAACTCTCCAAAGGAGCCAACCCTGCCAATGCCTTGATGTCAGACTTCCAGCTTTCAGCTCTGAAACAATATTAGTAGAACCCAGTGTGTGGTCCTTTGTTATAGCAGCCCCAGGAAACTAATATAGACATCCATGACATTTTACAGTTGAACAAATTGAGATCCAGAGCTGTTGTGATTTTTCCAACTCGTGTTTAATGTAATTGGATCTAGAATCAAGATCTAGAATTAAACTCTTAGATGAATTTAATAATAGTGCAAGAAGGGCTAAATATAGTCCAGATCATTAGACAGGAATCACACTGAAGACTAGAGCCAGGCCCTAAATCCAAGAAGCCCTACCTTCCAAACTGTTTCACTCTATTGTCTACAGAATAAAACCTGCACCTGCTTGCCTGCCCTGCAACCCCTTCGGGCAGTGGTCCTTACCTGCCTTTGAAGCATCATCTCCTGCTCTCCCAAACCTCACCCTGTGGGTCAAGCCCAGGGCTTCCCAAAACATGGGTATCAGTAGGATTGTGTTGGCTGCATCTAACAGATACTCGACTGTAACGGCTGAACTGAAAATAGAGCTGGGGTTAGTATAGACGCTGAAGGAAAGCAACAGGCTCCTGCTAGCTCCCTGCTCTGCAGTCCTCAGCAAATGCCGTCCATCCTCATAGGCCCCTGGCGGCCGCTACACTTTTAGGCACTGAATCTATGCTCCAGAAAAGAAGGGAAAAGGAAATAGGGTAATAAAACGCAAAAGGCAGCTGCCAGCTGAATCTGTTTTTTTCCATCAGGAAAACAATAGCCTTCCCCAAAGCACCGCCAGTGGATTCACATCTCCTTGGCCAGAACTGGGTCGTGTGGGCACCCAGAGGCTGTTTGCAAAGGAGTCTGGAGGGGTGAACATTTTTAGCCAGGCCCAGTGCCATCTCCAACAAAATGGGATTCTGCTAGTAGACAGCAGGGACGAAGGGATGTCTCGTAGACCACAGCATTGTCGAGCACAACACTGGGCACACAACATTGGTGGTATACGGAAAACGACTGTTTTAACTTTTTAAACATTTGTTTTAATTGTGTATTAGGAAAAAATGTCTAGCATGACAAACATGAGATTTGAGAAGTATTTCTGTTTACCATGGTACTAGGGAAGGGAGCAAGGCAGAGAAGTAAACTGATTTGAACAAAAATGTGAAGTAAAATTATACTAGTGGCTTGCAAGCCACTATAACATGAGATAAATTACTACAATCTGGGAAATGCTGGGGTGACCCATTGAATTTCCTAGAATGTAGTTGACCACTTCACTCCTCTGTGACTTTGCATATGGATATTTCATCCTGAAATAAACGTCCCTGTGCTTTTCTACTTGGATAAAACCTAAATGCACCCAAAATGTTTCACCAAGTTCATTTATTTTGTTGTGCCTTCCCTAGGGTCTCCAGTCCCTTATTCCCTATGCTGGGTTTCCCCCAGCACGTGGTATACACCTGTACCTTTCCGTATCTCCTGGTATCACCAGTCAGCTTTGTCTGCAACAACAGTGTACAACAACCTCCCCATCTTGAAGACTTACAAATACAAGTAGTATTTCTTGCTCACCTTGCATCTCAGGAGCAGGGGGCCGAATGCTGTGGCTCTGCCAGGTTGCGATTGAGTCCGAATCTGATTCATGTGTTTTTCTTATTCAAGTACCCAGGCTGAAGACCAATCCCTACAGGAGAGTTAAGTTCTCATGTTAGAGGGTGGGGAACACAAAATAAAAGTTGGAGAAAATGTGTGAGAACGCTGAAGACCTCTGCTTGGATGTAGCAAACCATTGATTGTTTCTACTCAAACTCCATAACTAAAAACAAGCCATGTAGCCAAGTAGCAAGCAGAATGAAAACGAATATTTGCTGAATAGTAATACAAACGTCCATGCTCCTGATATTGTAATCATTTATTCATATCTCTGACTTTGGCACTAGAATGAGCTTCTGGAAGGCAGAGACTAGGGTCAATCAGTGTTTGTCTTGGCTCTTGGGGAATCTTACTCCAAGTTAGAATCTAGAAAGCACATTACCAGATTCTCTGGCAGCTTCAGCAGCTAAGCATGTGAGCTAGGCTCGTCCAATCAGTAGAACTCATGAGAAATTTCAGTTCAGAGGTAACATCCTGAAGAACAGGAGACCATGTGGAGGCCATTCCAGCAAGATGGACGTTTGACTTTCAGTAACAGCAGCAAGCAAGAGCAGAGGGGTCACGGGAGCGTCCTCTGGAAGAAATTGGCATCGTGGCTGTCAGTGTTGGGCACTAGCTGGCCCTCCCAGGGATGCTATGAGCTGCCACATATTCTGTTGCTTTGCAGCTATGAGCCCAACTAATACGCTATGTCTTCCCACAACACCAAGCACATGGAAGGTGCTATAGGTTTGATGGAAGAAAGTAATTAATAAGATGAAGAATAGTAATTTACTGAGAACTTACTGTAAGCCAGGCACCATTCTAAGACATTTTAATTAATTTTTTCATTTAATCTTCATAACAACCTTTTGAGGTGAATATTATTATTGTTCCCATTGTATAGATCAAGCCACTGCAACATAGAGAAGAACGAATAATATCACATCCTCAAAGGACTAGCAACAGATCCTCTGAAGACATTGTTTCTCTTGCACTGCTTTAACTTAAAACGGGTGGCTTTCAAAACTTTGTCCGAATCTGATGCAGTCAGGAACCCCTCTCTTGAATGGCCATGTGGGCTTTCAGTGGACTCGCTTTTCTCAATGTACTCAGGAGACATTTGGCAAACACTTGACTTGATGTCGTCATTAAACACTGCTTATCATATTCTCCTCCGGTGCTCATCTCATCACATAAAGTTTTATTCTTCTCCTTAAATGATCTCTAGGGGGTTGAAGGACTGAAAAAGCTTTTAAGAACATTGTTTCAGGAGCTCCACCAGCCTCTTTAGGAAAATGGCTCTG
This sequence comes from Ursus americanus, assembly GCF_024610735.1. Classification (NCBI taxonomy): domain Eukaryota; kingdom Metazoa; phylum Chordata; class Mammalia; order Carnivora; family Ursidae; genus Ursus; species Ursus americanus. The sequence continues at coordinate 71,633,151 of NC_142134.1, forward strand.
AAATAACTCAGGTGTTATTTTTAAACCTTCACTTAGTGAATTAACCCTTCAGCAACTTTCAGGGACGAACAGCATTATCAATTCCATTTGCTAATTTTCTGCTCCAAGATCAAATACTCAGAGTAAAGTTAGAGTGAATTCTGCCATAGCCTGAAATATTACCACTTGGGGCAGGCTTTTTGTGTGTGTGCAGCATATTAAAACATAAAAAATAAACATTTTATTTCAGCTGATTTTATCGATGTAGGGTAGCTTTTGGCAGGGGAAAAAAATGAGATACAGAGCAGCTTACAGTCATGCAGACAAAGAGAATTGGCTCTTTCACATGACTGCCAGCCCCTTCTCTCTCCTCTCTGTCCTGGTCCTGTTCATTAGAAGGAAGGAAGTGAACGATGGGAAGGGCCAGATGAGTAAGTGCTGAGTAGGAAACATAATCTCATTCAATTTTCGCAACCACCATTGTGAACCTAATTGAAAAGAGATGAAGCTGAGATTCAGAGTAGCTAAATGTCTGGCTAATAAGCAGCAGATTTGAGATTTGAACTCCCAACGCAGTATTCATTATATTAGACCATGTAGTCATAAGCCCAAACATATCAACCCAGGGAGGGACATCTGCACTTTAAAGCTCAAGGATGAAAATTCTTGAAAGCACGAAGAAGTTAAGCAAAAAAGCAGGACAAGAGGCAGAAAGGCCTCCCGCAAGCATGTTAATCTGCAGGCTGCGTGTAGGAAACCTGCAACTTCGGCCGCATGTCACACCAGCTCTACGTGCTTTGTGAATTGCTCAAAGCTACTCCTTTGATATCAGAGTGCTTCACCCAGGAAAGAAATTCCTCCAGAGACTGACCAAGGCTAGGACCATGTCAACTTCAGTGCCTGTTGCAGGAGCAAGCCCTTTCCTGTTCTGGGAAAATGATGGCCTCGAAAGATGGGGAATCTTATCTGGTCTTCAAGCTCCTGTGTAAATGAGATCTTCCCCCAAGAAGAACATCTTCTTCTTTGAATGAAAGAAGAACATCTTTCTCCCTACGAAAGAAAGAACATCTTTGAAAATCAGGGAAGACTGGTACTCAGTACCCAGTGAATTCATTCTGAATGTGTCCATTATGCCCTTCCACCCAGTGACAGTGAAATGTCCTGATGGCCATCACATACAGGCTAGACTGAGGGTAAGGGCTCTGGTGTGGGACTGCCTGGGTTTGAATCCTGCTTCTGCTGTCTCTCAACATCTTCAAATCCTCAGTGTCCTTATGGGTCTTCTGTCTCCCTGTTCTGTCGTTTATGGAAAGAGACCTGTTGCAATCTCCAGCTGTAAACCTGGATTGGCTTCATCTTTCACTTCTTTCAGCTTTTGCTTTATGTATTTTGATGCTTTGCTATCAATGGTGTAAAACTTCTAAATTATCCTGTTCGCATGAAGAATGTACCCCTTAACCATTGTGCAATGGCCTTCTTCAACTCTGGAAAGAGTCTGTCCTCTGTAATCTACTTGGTCTAAGTTAGTACAGACACCCCAGCCTTCCTTTCCTTCATGCCAGCCTTTTATATCTTTTTCCATCTTTTTGTTTTTAACCTATTTGTGCCTTTATATTGAAAGCGTATTTATTGTACTCAGGATATTGAGGATCTTACTTTTTTATTCATTCTGATAACCTGTGCTAAAATGATTCTTAACATAGCTAGGTTTAAATCTATCGCCTTTCTGTTTGTTTTCTGTTCATTCCATCTGTCGTTGGCTCCATTTTTTCCTCTTTCTTTTTGTCCACTTTTGGATCAATATTTTATGATTCCATTGTATCTCCCTTTTGGCTTAAAAGCTGTTGCTCTCTGTTGTGTTAATGTAGTGGTTGCTTTAGGGTTGACTGTATACATCTTTAACTTATTAGTCTACCTTCAAGTGATAGTATACGATTTCATGTATCGTATAGGAAACTTACAGCGGCATACCTCTGTGTTTCCCTTCCACCTTGGTGCCATCATTTTTAGACAGTTTACTTTCATGTCATGTTACAAATTACATACTACTTTACTACTACTTTTGTTTAAACAGTAAGTTATCTTTTATTAATTTAACTTTTCACTTTGAGAAAATTGTAGACTGTAAAAGAAGTAATACAGAGTTTCCACGTACCCTTTACCCAGTTTCCTTCAATGGCAATATACTGCAAAACTGTTGCTCAATGTCACAGGCAGGATAGAGACACTTATACAAATGACCAATCTTATTCAAATTTCCTGTTTTTCCTCGTACTGATGTGTGTGTGTGTGTGTGTGTGTGTGCAATTAGTTCTGTACAATTTTATTACATGTATAGGTTCATGCATCTACTATGAAAATCAATTATGTTTTAAAGAGATGCTATGGACTAAACTGTGTCTCCCCCAAAATTCATACGCTAAAGTCCTAATCCCACTATGATGGTATTTGGAGATGAGGATCTTTGGGAGATAACTGGGATGAGTGGAGCCCCCATGATGGGATTAGTGCCCTTGTAAGAAGAGACAACTGAAAGTTTTCTCTCTCTCTCTCCCTCCTTCCCTCCCTCCCTCCCACTCTCTCTTTCTCTGTCTCTGCCATTTGAGGACACAGCCAGAAGGCAGCCATGTGGAAGACGTGTTACAGGCTGAATATCTCCCTTCCTTCTCCCACCCCCAATCCATATGTCAAAGTTCTAAGTCCAATTTCTCAAACTATGACTGTATTTGGATATAGAGTCTTTAAAAAGGTACTTGAATTAGCATGAAGTCTAGGATGAGCCCTAATCCAGTATGATTAATGTCCTCATAACGAGAGGAGATTAAGGGCACCTGGGTGGCTCAGTCAGCTAAGCATCTGCCTTTGGCTCTGGTCATGATCCCAGGGTCCTGCATCAGGGTCCTTGCTCAGCAGGGAGCCTGCTCCTCTCTCTCACTCCCCTTCTGTGCTCACCCTCTCTCCCCCCCCACTTTCTCTCTCTCTCAAATAAATAAATAAATAATCTTTTAAAAAAGAAGAAGAGGAGATTAGGACACAAATACAGAGAGACAATCATGTGAAGACACAGGTTGGAGAAGACAAGGAGAGAGATCAGGGAAGAGACTAATCCTATTGACATCTTGATCTTATACTTCTAGCCTCCAGAACGGTCAGAAAGAAAATTTCTGTTATTTAAACACCTAGTCTGTGGTGCTTTATGGCAAAACTAATACACTTACCATTGGCTGAGGGGAGTGGGGCTAAGACTGACTCTTACCCAAATCATTGTACAGTTGTTATTTTTCACTTGCATCCAGAAAGCAACCTATGAGCTATTTCTTTGGCACGATTCAAATGTCCAGTTCTGCAATGAACATTCATCTATTGTTTTAACACCAGCAGACAATCTTTGCTTCAATCAATATTTCCAGGGGGCTTATAAAATGAGATTTGTTATTTTTATCATTCCTTCTCTTTATTAATTAATGTTGTCTTACAAAATAGAGATTTCTTTCATCAACTAAGGCTATTTGATAATAACAAAACAGGTTCTACCGGAAAGGTAGGATAAGTGTCACCGCCCATATAATTACCAATTTTCAGAGTAATCAGTTATTTTTTTAAAATTGTCTCAGATGATAATAAATGAGGTCTTTCTTTCTCTTTTTAAACTATTATTGCAGACTCATGGATTTTTATTGATTAAATGTTTAAATCTACTATAATAATTATTATTTTCCTGTTCAAATCTCATAACATTTTATGACAATTTTTAAGCTGACTCCTGGGTCGTCTTTACATTGCACTATTAAATTTTGGAAGTTTCCTTGCTTTTGGCACAACAAGATATTTCTAGTTCATCTTAGCCCCAGAGCTGGAATTGGCCATTTTTCCAGGAATCTCCAGCTCCTTTTTGGGGGAAATTGAATTAGAGGCCATAATCTGGATGCTAGAGGGGTGTTTACTGCTACCATTTCCATAGATAGAACTAGGAAAAACTGTGTTGTGTACGTGTGTGTGTGTGTGTGTGTGTGTGTGTGTATACACATATATGTGTAAAATCATGTGTCTTACTGATATTTCAATTTTAATATTTCATCGGACTTTATCATTGTACTTTCCACTGCAAATGATGACTTCTAAGAGCATTAACATGATTTTTCGTTTACTTTAATCAATATTATAAATAGTTTCAGAATACCAATGCTGAAATTACTGTAAAATTTATGAAAGTTTAAAATTTCTCTGTACTTCTTTTCATTCTTTGAATATTTCCCCTTAAGCATTACAGTGTTCTAAGGCCATGAAATAAATTTGTTCTCTGTGTGGCTATGCTGCCAGCTTGACATATGGTTAGGTTCTTTTGTTTATTTTCAATTTAAGAGGATTTTTTCCTTGAATTTCTTAAATGGCAATTTTTTTACATGACTTAAAGGTCAACGCTACATAGAATAGTCCATTCAAAGAAAGCTTGTTTCTACTCTTTATCCCTCCGCCTTCTCTCTTCCACCACACTTAACTATTCTGTATTCATTTTTATATTTTCAGTACGTTTGCCAATATCGATGGTGTAAATATTTCTGGGGTGGTCAAATGCAAGTTCTCATGGGGATGTCAACTGGTTGACAACTTAACAATCAGCCCTTACAAACCGGTACAAGCACACCCTTACCTGTCTCCTCTGCCCCCCATTTACACAAGAGGTAGTAAGCTGCTCTGAACCTTGGCTTTGTTTTTTTCTTTTTCACTTTTGTCAGTTGGTTAGATGCCATGAAGTGGTTGCCGTATACATCATTAGAACCTCTACTACCCCTATTTCATTTCACGTAACATGACCTATCACTTTTTCCCTAAGTGCAGACTTGTGGAAGAGTTTGAGACTGGAGTAAAAAATATCTGGGTTCTGACCCTGAATCAGTCCTTTTGTAGGTGTGATCTTTGTCTGGTGTCCTTCCCTCTCTCTTTTTTTTTTTTTTAAGATTTTTTTTTTTTTAATTTATGTGACAGAGAGACAGCCAGCGAGAGAGGCAACACAAGCAGGTGAGTGGGAGAGGAAGAAGCAGGCTCCCAGCGGAGGAGCCCAATGTGGGGCTCGATCCCATAACGCCGGGATCACGCCCTGAGCTGAAGGCAGACGCCCAACAACTGCGCTACCCAGGCGCCCCTGTCCTTCCCTTTCTTAACCTCAATATCCTCGTTCATGAAATGGGGAGCATAATAAACGTTCGTGGTATAATCAAGTGAAATAAAGTGTTCAAATGTAACATTAACGATAATTTTAATAACAGTACATTTTTTCCTATTTTCTTAATGATTTCATTTATTCTGATTTCAGAGCTTAATATCCACAGTTAATACAATACGGATACACTTTATAATTAAATCTATCCTATAAAAATACATCAGTCCAGAGCATCATTATCCTTCTAGCATTAGTTTTAAGAGAACATCCTTTTTCCAATTCACCAAACCGGTAGAATTTCACCTTGTTGTGAATGTCTGCATACAGTGACACTGGATTTCTTGCTGCAGGATATTTCACATCCATGATATTCATAGGTTTTCATTCCTAGATGTGTTGATGAAAACCTTCTCTCTCACTTCATTCACGCATGTCCTCCCTAGTGTGAATTCTATGTTGTCTTATTAGACTTGCCTTCTGGGAGAATGTTTCCCGAGAGCATTCATAGGATTTCTTTCCCTCAAAACCTTATCTTTTTCTGGACACTGTTCTTCGTTCTCATACTTAATCCCAATTAATTCACTTAATTCTTACAACGTCAAAATGTGGTGTATATGATTGTTATGCCCATTTTACAGATGGAGAAAGTGAGGCTAGGACATTTTCCCAAGCTCACACAGCTTGTAAGGGATGGAGCCAGGATCACATCCAGACCATCTGCCTCCAGGGCAGCCCTTGTTTCCCCACTACCTTCTGACTCCACCTGGCCCAGAGTGGCCACTCAGTGGCTTTCCTCACCTCCCTCTAGTTCCATGGTTTCAACTGCCACTGCCTCTTAGTTATTCAGGGAAAAGTCCTCCCAATTTGTAGGTCTCCCAGGCTACTCTCAGCAACTTTCCAACTTCCTTTCCTTGTTCCATCTTCCAAATCACTCCCTACCCACTCCAAGTTCATGGCCACAGTCCCTTTGTGGGGAAACTGAAATATGGAGTGGAAAGGAAAAACTGGCAGCCCTACTCTGCCCTCCCCCCAGAGACCCTCTGAACTGCTCCCACCTGGTTACTCAGTACAGCTGGGGACTACCATGGGGAGTCCGTACCAATAGCTTGATGTCTTTGGGGACTAGTTGTTGAATATCTTACATATTTAACAAGATAGGTCCTATTATATATGTCATCACTGTTTAAATGGGGAAACTGGCTCACAGAGCTTAAACAACTTGCCCAAATCTTGGGGGAATCTACTCTAGGATTCAGTCTCAGGCTAATGTGACTATCAAACCCTTAACCTTTAAGGTTGGCCTGGCAGTTTGGAAGGAGACAGAAACCATCATTTCCAAAGTACTAGGGGTAGAGCTGATTTCAGTCAGGGAGGGCTTTACTGTCCGATTACAAAATTTTGGCTACAGTGCTGCCCTAAATTGGAATTACAATCTCCATCGCTGGCATTTGACTTGGGTTCAGGACCCTAGGGCTGGCATTTAGATTTAATAACTTACCACATACTTGGTGATGATTTAACGGGGACCCTGCTGCTTTAAGAGTAAATGAAATTAGATGGTTCAGCCATGATTCATCCCTAGCACTGTTGCAAGGATTAAATGAGATAATGCATGATATCTGGCTCACAGTCCACACTCAGGAAATGCTATCAATTCTATTATTCCTATAGGAAACTGTAGGAAACACGAGAGAAGGTCTAGATTTAAAACTTGGGACTGACAGTAAGTGACCCTAAGCAAGTCCTTCATTCCTGACTGTTCTCATCTTTAACTGCTATGGGGCGTAAATGAGATATTATCCATAAGGCATCTAACACACAGTAGGCACTCAATATAAAGATGGCAGCTTGACTCTGTATTTGCCTGGCTGCAAAGAGTTAATGAAGGGTCTTAGCTAGGCTCTGATCATCTGTTATTCTTTGGAATGTCTGTCCATCTTCTTTCCACTGCTGTGAGGCAACTGGTAGGCATTATGCCCGTCATACAGATGAGTAGACCAAGACTCAGAATGCCTGGGACTCTGAATCACAAACTTTTAGGATCATAAGGATCCTTAGAGAATGTATTGCCAGTGATCCTTGACCTCTCAAATCTTTTATTTCCAACTCTGTCTTCAACTCTACTCCCTCTTGTCAGGGTGTGGGTGTGGGTGATTGGTCCCTCTTTGGTCACATCAAGAGGCTGGCAGAGAAAGCCAGGTGGTCAGCTATCATGGCGGCCAGTGACCCAGAAAACAGGCTCTGCCATCACGCACAATGAAGGTATAGTGAGAAACAGGATAAGACAAGGTAAAGATTCAGGAATCCTTGGTTTATTTTCCCTAGTTACAGCCGCACCAGCAGGAGAGACAAATTCACAGGCTCCATAAAGCCACCTGTTCATCATCTGGTGTCCCCACAGATGGGGTTAGTCCCTGTCTGCTCAGACTTCAGCCTGGTCCTTCTTGCTGTGGTTTCAGAAATATCAAATCTGCATAATCTCCTTTCTCTAATTCCATAATTGTCTGCATTCTATTTCACGTGCAGGTTACCTCTAAACGTACAGGGCTATATAAAAGCTCCCTACTTAGTATATGTTCCATATTAAAATTTACCTAGAATGTAAAAAAATTTACGAATCTGTTTTGGAAGTTCCACAAACACATTTGGTGACGTGGCCGAAAGGACTCACTGGCCTCAGAAGCAGCTGTGCTCATCTCTATTTTGTTACAGTGAAAAGATGCACAGCAGGATCAGCATGATAAGAACACTATTGAGGGAATCTGAGTCCAAACACAGGCTTTCAATGTTCCCTTTCCAAGGGAATGGTCACGGAGAAAGTGTTCCTTCCTGCAGCAATGAAATGCAGCATCAAATGCACAATGTCTCTGTGCAAGGAAGCACCCTTTAGACCCAGCGTCCAGGGCTTTTATAGGGGACTGGTCACTCAGGCACCTGGTCACCCCCAGAAGGAAAGTAAGTGTTTATCATTCACACTGTTTGCAGTCTAGGCAAGCTGTGCCACAGGTCTCAGTGGCTTAGGCATACAAAACAGTCTTATCAATTAGTAATACAGAGAAGCCTCCAAAAGCCAGGTTCATAGATGCCAGCTAAGGATCAGCTCAAAAACAGGCCCATCTAATGGGCCACATCAAGCCTACTCGGTGAACTGTTCCCTACACGTCATGATCCATGTCTCCCAGGGACAGACATACAAATCCCATGCATTTATTTAATTTTTGAAATTTCGTAACGGGTTAAATATTAGGACTCTGTTAAAAGGAAGTCTGATGTCAGCTTGTGAAGAGTTATACAATATTACAACTCTTCCCTCTTCCACATTGGAGAATCCCTGATGTAATCCACTAACACCCCCCAAGCCCGGAATCACACATGGACTTTGATCCCAGGCCTTCTAAACTGCCAGGTTAGTTCTCATATTTGGTTGCACATTGTAATCACCTGGGGAGCCTTAAAAACTACTGAACCTTAATCCTACCCCCAGAGCTTCTGATTAAATTGATCTGGAGTACGGTCTGGGATTTGAAATGCTTTAAGCTTCCCAGGTGATCCTGATGTGTGGCCAATGTTAAGAACAAGTCCCTAAGTTCAGTGGTTCCCAAAGTGTGGTTCCGGGACCAACAGCATCAGCATTACCTGGGAACATGTCAGAAATACAGATTCATAGGATCATGGGCCCCACCCCAGGCCTACTGAGTCAGAAACTCTGGATGGGGGTCCCAGAAATCTGTTTTAATAAGCCTTCTAAGTGATTCTGATGCCCATTCAAATTTGAGAACTTTGCTGTAGACCAAGATGGAAGCCTTCTACCAGCCCCTTAAGCTGTTGGTCAGTGCCGCTGTTAGACGCAGAAGGACGTCCCACCCACTGGAGGGGTGGCTTCTAAGAGCCACGACCTACACCACGTTGCTTAGCCTCCCTTTTCCTCACAAGTATCCCCTCACTGGCTTTGGATGTCAGGGTGTGAGACCCAGCTCCTTAAACTCATGTCCAGGTACAGAGAGATGAATATGTGAACAAAATTTGCATACTTTTACAAAGGACAAAGGAGGGGGTGAGGACTCTGAATAGTCAAGTAGCAGTGCCTGCTACCAGGGCTGAGTCAAAAAGCAGCAGATTAGGACTCGACGATTTCTACTTTCTGCTGTGGCTCTCCTCACACCCACACATTGTATCTCAGTTTCGTCTTCTGCAAAAGAGAGATAATAATTCTTCTGCAATCTAATCCTGAAAGCCTCTTTGAGGGTTACCCATACTAACGTACAGAAACACATACGAGTCTGACAAAGACATCATTCTCTAGCCTGTAGGGTTAGAGGCAGGGCTGCGAGGATGTGTTGCCTGCCCCTGGGGAGCTCACTGACCCCATGCTTCTTTTAAGACTTATATTCATCAAGTACAGGGTCTGGAAAGTAAAAATACTACCCAGTTCTTATATTGGTATCATGTCAATTCACAAAACTAATTTACTAACCATTTTACTACTAATTTCAATCTACATTTCTTTTCTCCAATTCAGTGAAATTCTTTTTTTTTTTAAAGATTTTATTTATTTATTTCACAGAGATAGAGACAGCCAGCGAGAGAGGGAACACAAGCAGGGAGAGTGGGAGAGGAAGAAGCAGGCTCATAGCGGAGGAGCCTGACGTGGGGCTCGATTCCATAACGCCAGGATCAGGCCCTGAGGAGAAAGGCAGATGCTTAACCGCTGTGCCACCAGGTGCCCCCAATTCAGTGAAATTCTTGACAGCCACCCAAGCGTAGCTCTGGTCGGCTGGCATTGGTGCGGCCAGGGGACTCCTGGAGGGGTGGCTGAGGGGAAGGGAAGGAAATGAGCATTTTCCTGGTACCTGTTATGCACCATTTGCCTTCCTTTTCTTATCATTTAATCCTTACTATAAACCATAGAAGGTTATCATCATCTGTATGTAATAAAGAAACAGAAGGTCAGAGAGGTTAAGGAACGTGTCCAGAAGCACACAGACAGTTGGAGCCAGAACTGGCGTTGTGCCCAGGTCTCAGAGGTTCACATGCTTCCCACCAGTCCAGTTTCTATCGCTTGCAGGCTCACCCCTGACTACGGGGTGAAGTTAGGGGGACCCAGTAATCAGAAAGACCGGGATTCGAAGCCACACAAGGTTTGTCTATGACTATGAACCAGTCCCCCTGCACTGACCAAGCAGGTGTCAAGAGAGAACTTCATAAAGAGCAGAGGCCCCCCTCGGAAGCTCTGAGCATTATACTTCCCAGATCAAAATGTCCCTTGGGCACCACAAAAACCAAACTTTTTTGTACGTGGACAAAGATCAGTATAAACCCCTTGCCGATGGGAACCACTCAAATTAGGGAAAGGTGTTTTGGAGCCTAAACCACCTTCCTCAGGAAAGCAAGGGACTAATCTATCTTCAAAGAAAACACTCTCGCTCTCCTGAGAGGCCCAGCTGTCTGACTTCACACCCAGGGCGGACCACGGACGCGGCTGAAGGGCAGAGTCTGACTGGAACCCCTGGATTGCCTCCTGTTGCAGTGCACGCGCCTGTGGGCCCTTGGCCATCTGAGTTTTCCCTCTCCGAAGCTCAGAGGGGTTTCGGCAGGCCCCCCACTCCTGCTTCCACAGGCCGGTGGGGAGAAGGCACTGCCTCAGTTTCTTACTTTCAGTTGTCAGGACGTCTTAGCCATGGTGTTTCATTCTTTCAAGGTGGTGTCATTTCAAGGTCCTTCCTGCTCATGCAACTTTGGGGTGAAAAATAACACTGTGTTAGACTTACCACGGAATGTAGCTTACGTGGCCGCATTCCCAGAACGGTAAAGGGCATTTGCACTTACTTTGTCCATCACAGGGAGCTACGCTTTGCCCTGCAGCCGAGTACCCGGATTCCACTTCAGCTTACAGAACCGATGGGGGAATCAAACCTAAATGAGTAAATCACGGCAAAGCAGCTTGTTAGGGGGTAATTTATAGCTGCCCCGCCCGCTCTGGTACCTCTCCTCGTCTTCCCACTTCCCTTTGGGGCACTTAGCACATCGTGTTGGTGCCGACGGCTTCCTCGCCTGCGTGTCCTACGACGCTGGCAGCTTTTTAAGGGCTGGAGCAACATGTCTGGGGTGCCGCTGCGTTGCTAGCAATTATTAGATAATAAGCACTTCTAAAAGCTGTGGGAGGAATGAACGGGACTAAGGAGTTGCTTGTGAGTTACATGTTTGTAAATTCAAATCTACTTTTAGTTTATTAGTTGAACCCTTTTGAGGTAATCTTAGGGCAAACTTTTTAAAAGGAGTTCATTCAGGCTGTATTAGCAGGTGAGAGAGTGAGTAGCAGGCTGAGGAAGGCAGAAAGACCCTGCCCTGAGGAAGGAGGGACCGTCACGCACCAGGTAGGGGCTGAGTCAGCCAGGGGTCCTAAAGTCACAACAGACTGCGGGCAGGACAAAGGACAATGCGGAGCGCAAGCCGGTGGTCCGGGCCAGCATGCTAGCGGTCCCGCCATGACGCAGGGTCAGGGTCTCCGGCTCCCCAGACCACCAAGAGCACACGGGACCCCAGCCGCTGTTTTCAGTGGGACGCCTGCGTCTTTCCATCTGTCTGTCTGGCGACAGGGCTGAGGGAGGTTGGAGTAGGAGCCGCGTGTTTGATGGAGCACGTGGGTAACAGTTCCCCGCCTGGGAGCTGCGTGAGCACAGGGAGAGAAAAGATACGGTCAGAAGCAGGATTCTTTCCTGAGAAGGAAGCTCTGGACGCGCTCTTCAAGGAGAGAGGTGCAAACAGAGACGGAGGGAAAGCCAGCAAGCGGTCGCCCAGGGCATCATGCCTAAGGGCGTGGCGGGGGTGTCCCCAACCATTCTAGCCAATCCACCTACCCTTCCCGTCACCACCGAGAATCCATCTCTAACATGCGTCATTCTAGTGAACACTCTAACGTCACCAGTAAAAACTATTACAGACATTCACTAGGTTACTCAGTAAAACCCAAGTGATTGATCCAATATGGAGAGAGGACATTTGTGTCTATCCCCATCAGAGTGGGGGCTCCTGTTTGGTACCAGTCGAGTTCTTCAGGAGGGAGGGTGGTCTCCTGGTTAGGAGGAGAGCAGCACAAGGGTCATAGTCTAAGACATACACACACACAGACGCTCACCCACGCACACCATCATATGCACGCATACACACTGTCACGTGTTCTATTCTGAAGTACGTTCAAGTAAATTCCAGATGTCATAGCTAACAGTGGCAAAACCTCGGGTTGGCTTGATTGCATGGCTGCCTGAGATCCTTCCTTTATTCCCAGATCTTTGAGAGCCAAGGCAAACAGCTCCATAGCTAAGTAAGAGGGGGATACCGCCAGCAGAGCTCTGTACCATGGGGTCCAGGGGAAGACAAATCTCAGAATAATGTCGCCAGCCTGAGAAACTCCTATAGCCATTCATCCAACTCGTAACAACTCTATGAAGGAGTCATTTAATAGTTGGATTTTTTTTTCATTCAACTCAGATATGTGTTTGTTGATTTGATTTGGCTTGGAAAAAAAAATTAAAGCAACATTCCTTACACCCTGATTATGGGGAAGCAAAAGTCTATTCATGATACATACATTATCTAATTTAATCCCCAAAGCCAAACTACGGAGCTGATACTAAGTTCTGAAGGAGAGAAAAACTGAGATCCTTGAGGTTTAGAGACCACACTGTTAGTAAGGCAGGATTCAAACCCAGACAGGCCTGCCTGATTCTCACCCGTCTGTGTGTTTTCCCCTCTCCATGGGCTGACTTTTACATCAAGAGGCAAAAAGTTGTTTAAGTGAGGAGAGAAAAGATCCACAGGCCACAAAGAGTTAATAGGACTCAGGAAAGAGTCAAGGGAAAATATTTCCATTTTTATTGCCATTTCTGTCCATTTAAAATCTCTTTTCTTTTAGGTTCTAGGCTTTTGACCCCATCTTCACCAAAGTAATAATCACAGAGCCTTGATTATTTAATTAGGAAATACGGCACCGTTATTCAGAGAGTTGTCATTACCTAAGCTGTAATGGTCAGAGGACAGTCTTAATAAGAAAAAAACTACTTGACACATCTCTCTAATTTAATTGTATTTATTTTCACATTTCTAAAAATACCCTCTCTGCAAACAGCTTCTGGGCACAAATTCAAAACTATAAATTGGCCAAGCTGACAGCCCTCTCCTCCTCAGCATCCTCATTTAGGAAAAGCCCCCTAAGTCATTGGTAGCTTCTGGTTTTTAAATACTATACCCACGTAAAATTTCCAGCTGTCACCTGGCATGGTCAATATTCGAGGGGCACCTGCTATGGGCTGCAGGTGGAAGTGGGTCCGGGATTCACAGGCGACTCAGACACAATCCTGCTCCCAAGAGGTCACGTCCAGGCTGGGCTTCTCGTACCAGAGACCACCGCAGATCCATCCCACTGTTGACGGTGCCAACACCAGTGGCCACCTGACCATGCTCTCAGAAACCACAGTCTAGGCAGAGGGAATGATCACATCCAGACCACCTGTCAGGAAGAAGAGATTTGCCCAAATAAGAAGTAACAGTTACTAAACTCCGTGTCAAGTGCTGCTCCACGAACTTAATTCATTTATTCCTTAGAACATTGTTTGTTCCATTTCACAGGTGAGGACACTGAGACAGAGTTACTAAGGAGACGGAGAAAAGGATTCCTGGGGGTGGTGTCCCGGCAAGAAAGGGTTCTGGAGAGGATTCCTGAGTGAGTGTTGCCAGGCAACCAGGGGTGGGGGTGGGGTTAGGGGGCGGTTACAGGCAGAGGCATTGAAAGTAGAAGAAAAAGCTGCATGCCGATAAGTCTGTTGGAAGTCTCTTTAACTCATCCAGGGGGTACAGATGTAAGGCCAAACTAGGGCAGGTGCTGTTAAAAAAAAAAAAAAAAAGGAGAGGATGGACAGAGATAGGAGTATTGTAAAAGAAAAAAATATCAGCAGGACTTGATTGATTGGATGCAGAGATAGGACAAAGAGGAATTCAAATGCCTTACAGAGGGTCTGGATGGGCTCTAACCCCTAAAGCCAGAAATGCAGGAAGAGGGGCAGCACTGGGGGCAGCACTGGGGGACAGGATGAGGAGTTCAGTGGGGGGCATGCTGTTGGCTACGCCCCTAGGACATCTTAGAGATGTTCAGCAGGCAGCAAGCCCCATGAGCGGAGATTGGTAGCTTTTCTGGAGGCTGGAGGTAAAAGGTTGACAGGTAACCTATTGGCAATGGGAGCCAACATCAGGAAAGCATGCTTTGTATACTTCGATGGGCACAGAAATCCCCTGGGGATCTTGCTAGAAATCTAGATAACAATTCAGTGGATCTAGGAAGGGTTGAGAGTCAGCATTTCTAACAAGCTCCAGGTGATGCCGACAGTGCTGGTCTGCAGACCACATTTTAAGCAGCAAAGTAGTTGAATGTTTGAGGCCCCGAGGAAGAATATTTGGAGAAAAAAGCAGTAAGTCGACAACATACACCCGTAGGAACACCGGTATTTCCAAGGTTGGATGTGGAGACCTGTTCATGGGGATACAGAGATGAAATGGGCAGAGGGGTAAAAGAAGAAGTAGGCCTGCATGAACTTCGTCTCGGTAGCCGAGGACGGACAGAGTTTGACAAACGGGTGTCCTCAGCACGGCCAAATGGGAGAAGGCAAGCTCAAGCGTCTGGTGGATCCCAGACCATGGAAATGCTGCTCTGACTTTCAGTACCCACAATCACTGACTGGCTGAGACTGAGATCTCAAGGGCAGCAGCTGGATCTGGTCTGCGCTGCACCCCAACTGCTAACCCAGCACCTAACATGCAGCAGGTATAATGGGCTGGACTGTAACCTCCAATTCATAGGTCGAAGTCCTAACCCCCAGCACCTCAGAATGTGACTGTTTTCGGAGACAGGGCCTTTAAAGAGGTAATCAAGGTCAAATGAAGTCCTGGAGATGGGCCCTAATCCTGTATAACTGGTGTCCTCACGAGAAGAGGAAATTAGAACACAGGCACATGGACACGGGGAGGAAAGACCATGTGAGGACAGCAAAGAGGCCATCCCCAAGCCACGGAGAGAGAGCTCTGAACAATCCAACCTCACCGACACCGTGATCTCAGACTTCCAGCCTCCAGAACTGTGAGCAAATCCATTTCTATGGTTTAAGCCCCACTGTCTGTGGTATCTTGTTGTGAAAGCCCTGGCAAGAATGCAGTCGATGTTCAAAAATAACTCACCAAAGTGACACGGGATAGAGTTGCAGACATGGAGACCTTAAAGGCGTCGGGTCCCGCATCTCACTTCCCTGGCATCCTCTGGTGCTGGTATGGCGGGAATTTTTAGGTATCCCCCTCTCCCCACATGTGAACACCTTTCCCACACCGCTGTGACCCCCCCGGCCCGTGAAAGATGCATTGGCCATGGCGCAGAATACCAGTAGCCGAAAGCAGAGCTGTAGGTAGCAGTAAGGAGAAGCTGGGGAAGGCAGGCTGGGGGGTCACTGTTCCGCTGTGCTCGCTCCCTACGAACAAACTGTCTGAGAAGTCTCAAGGCACAGGGGACACTAGGCCTCTGCCTTTCTGCCCAAGATGACTCTGGTTTATTTATTCAGGACCAATGTCTTTTTCACAATGACTATCAGGTAACAGTGACTTGTCCGTACGTTGCGGTCAGATGGCAACTGACTAGCTAGCGTTAGGAGGTCTCGCCCGGGGGAACCAACCAAGCCGCACGCTCCCGATTCACAGCTAACAGAATTTAAATACTTCAAATGCTACATGATCCCTGTTCAGCTAATATTTCTCAGACTGATCACTAGTGGCTCCATGTTTTGTCCATGTGGCAGTAACCTCTACCATCCCCCCCCAAAAGCTCAAACAATTGAAACAAATGAAATTCTCACATATAACTGTTCAAACAAGTTCCACCAGAACATAATTCAAAAAAAAAAATCATTTTAAAACAATTTGCTTGGGGAAAGCAGGTATCTTATTAAGGTAACGGTTGCATGCAGAGAAAGCATCACAAAGCTTCCCCTCCGCAGTGTTAGGGATACAATAGGAGGATTTTCCAGTCCTGTTTTAAGACACCTCAGTATTTTCTTCTTCCTCAAAAGGCCTGGCACCTAGCAGGGCTCCCTTCTCAAAAGGCACATTATTAAATCCTAAAAATAACCATTGAAGTATTTATGTCCAATTTGTACAGATGAAGATATTTACGCACAGAAGGAACCACATGATAAATGGAGAGGCAAGGATTTTATCTCGGATTCTCCTGACTCCAAAGCCAGCAAGCTTTCTACTCTTCCAAGCACCTTCTTTTTAATGACTTACTTCCCTTCAGGGCTGTGTGATGCTCATTTTTACACTGATTTGCCTGAACACCATGCAGGCCCCACAGAAGGGTCCACGCAGGACCTGGAAGCCCAGCCACCAAGGACTGAGCTGGTGGTCTCTTGGTGTACCTTCCCCTGGGGACTAAAGTCACCAATGCCCTTTGCTATGTTAATCAATAGGGCCCTAAAGCTAGTTCAAAGAAGACCATTGTCTGGGATCTGAATTGCTCATTCTACAATGGGTTCAAATGATCCCTCTGTTTACCTGCAAATTTCAGGAAGAGACCAGGCTCTTTTATGAACTGTTGTCTCCATGATCAAAGCGACTCACTCAGCCTAGTGAACAAAGAAAAGCTAACTCCCCGCTGGCCTCCTTTCCCAAACTGCGCAACTCCCCCTACCTAAGCTGTAATTAAAAAATGGCTCAGCTCAAGGATTCTGATTACAATATATAAATGACCTTCTCACCGGCAGGCTTTGAACAAAGCCGCAGAGAGGGCCAGTATAAGCCTCAATATTATGAGAAATTACGGTGACAGTTAATACCGTGATTTTGTAGGTCAATATGCCTTGACAGTTTCTGACCTGCTAATTGGCCTTCGAATCTTGAGGGCACACAGCACAACCCACGTAGAAAGGGGAAGGAGGAGGCAAGGTGGGGGGGAACCAAGGGGCTGAAAAACATGCCCCAAGCCTTTGAAACCCTCCCAGCTTCCACTCAGCACTATTTGCCAACAGGACCTCTGAGAGATTGTAAATTGAAGTGTCACTTGGTGACATCCTGTGTCTGGGGTAGTTTAGTGAATTATGTCTGCAGCGGACACAATATGCATAACAAATGTCTTGTTTCCCAGGCTGACACCATCCGGCACCTCGGGAGTTCTAAATTACCCATGGTGGTGGAGGGGGTGGGGGCGGGCCTTCTGAAATGTGGCTTATTAGCAAGGGTTGGAGCAGAGGCCAAGGAGACAAGACAACTTAGCTAAGCTTCTCCAAAGTTGGGGAGGTCAGAACAATAAGTCATTTTTGCAAAATAAAATAAATCATCCCAATGACCAGGAAAATAGCAGCCGGCCATCCTCGGTGATACGCACAGAGCGTGTGCCGTGCAGAGGGTGCTTGCTTACAGGCGGTCGAGGCCAAGGCCTCTGAAACTGAGCCAGGGAGCGGGGACGTCAGGGCAGCCCTGGGCAAAGCGAAGCTATCAGAATGTTCTGAATTCTCTTTGCAGGCTGCCGATGCATGCTGAAAAAGCCAGGTGAGAGAACCCTTGGAAGTGAGTACCCAGGGTACTGACCTGATAGGACATTTAACAGAAAGCTGCCACCAGCATATTCACCTCCACTTCCCTGACCAAGAGACCATCAGATGTCCTGGCACAAGTGACCTAGCTACGGGGCTGTACTTCCCCTGTAATTCTCGAACTGGTCTGGTTCTTATCCAGCAGACTTGACATTGGGGAGAAGAGGGGTGGGTCATGGGGAGTGGAGGTACCAATTTGAGGAATAGGAAGGGAAGTGAACTGGGATTCCAGAGATCCCGAGTAATATGCAAGTCAGGGAAGCGGAGGCCTGGGAAGGACGGGCTGAACAGCAGGTAGCCCACGACCTCGGTCGCCCACGTGGGCTCAGACCTGCTCGTGTTTGTCTCCAGCATATGATCATAACATTGCAATAGCGTGTATGAAGATTGCATGTGCAGATACTGAAAGCTCTACAGATACTATTTTTTTTTTAAGATTTTATTTCTTTATTTGACAGAGAGAGAAAGAGCGAGCACAAGCAGGGGGAGCGGCAGGCAGAGGCAAAGGGAGAAGCAGGCTCCCCGCTGAGCAGAGAGCCTGATGAGGGGCTCCATCCCAGGACCCTGGGATCCTGATCTGAGCCGAAGGCAGATGCTTAACCGACTGAGCCCCCCAGGCACCCCTACAGATACTGTTTTTGAACGTCCCCTCTAGTGGGTGCTATTCGTTATCTTCCCTTGCGGATGAGTGAACTGGAGTCTTTGCAAGGAAACTGCTCAAGGTCACACAGCCAGTAAATCACGGAGCCAGGATGTGAACTCAAGTCTCTCTGGTGGCAGAGATCAGTCTGCTTGGAACTTCTAGGCCTGCGCAGCCTAGGAACTGCTCAGAAAATATTTGTGAATTCACATCAAAGGGATACATGAGTGCCAAGTTGATGAATAAATAAATGAGTAGTATCTTCACCTTGGAGTGGCCCTACGTACTTCTACTCTCTAGGTCATAAAATTATTTTATATAAGTTGAGGTCTATGTGACAAAAATAAACAGTTGCTGCTGTTCTATTAGTAATTAATAATAAGCAAAACTATTGTTAATAATTAATAAAATGAACTATTCAGTGCAATTCTACTGTATTTCTTTAAAGCCTACCAGGACCAGGGCTATTCAAGATATAATGTAGGACACAAAAAATGCTTTGCAAATAATAAAGCTACTCCTATCACATATTACAGCAGTAGGTCAAAGGCAACAAAAAATTATATCCTTTGGATAAATGGTGCAAGGCACTTGACAAAATTTGTGGCCAATTTCTATTTTAAAATCAAGGATGAAAATAAAAGCTGCTGAGCATAAAAAGGAAATATATTTCATTGTAATCATTGGCAGTCACTTAAAGGTAAAATACCAAAATCAAG
Organism: Ursus americanus; assembly: GCF_024610735.1. Classification (NCBI taxonomy): domain Eukaryota; kingdom Metazoa; phylum Chordata; class Mammalia; order Carnivora; family Ursidae; genus Ursus; species Ursus americanus. The sequence goes on from NC_142134.1 coordinate 71,652,273, forward strand.
AACCAAGAAAGCAAGCTTCTTCTTATATTTTACATTGTTTCAGGAATTCTGTCTCAAGGAAAAATAAATTTAAAAAAAACAAATAGAAATATTACAAAGAGAAATTTTTTCTTTATACATCGTGTACTAATCTATCCAGAAACCAAAGGAACATGGTAGAAACTATCAAAATTTAATAACATTTAGAAATTTGAACCCAAGATAAGCAAAGATTACCAAAAAATATGGTGTAAAATGATTTTTAAAAGCCTATTTCCAGTCGCAACAAAAATGAGATATCATAAATAATGCTGGTGAAAACTGTGTGACCTATATAAAGAAAGACTTTGAGGAGAGGTGTAAAAGAAGCCCTGAATGCAAAAGAGACAGAGACCACACGGTGATGAGGAATGTTGCAAAGGTTTACATTCTTAAACTATTGTGTGGCTTGCTACCCTTGTAATAAAAATCCCAACCTGACTTTGACAAAAGTGATTCTGAGGTTAACCTATAAAAAATAAACAGGATATTTAAGGAATTTTTAAGGGAAAGTACACTATATTTTACAAAGCTATTGAATTTTTTTTAAAGATTTTATTTATTTATTTGACAGAGATAGAGACAGCCAGAGAGAGGGAACACAAGCAGGGGGAGTGGGAGAGGAAGAAGCAGGCTCATAGCAGAGGAGCCTGATGTGGGGCTCGATCCCATAATGCCGGGATCACGCCCTGAGCCGAAGGCAGACGCTTAACCGCTGAGCCACCCAGGTGCCCCTACAAAGCTATTAAATTTTAAATAATGTAACAATGGTGCCAAAATAGCATCAGGGACGATAACCCAGAAACATGGTCCCGGTATACATCGTATTCTAATAGATGATAACGTATTCATCACAAGTCAATTCCCAGGAGCGCTAAGGTTTTTCAATAAACAAGACTGGGACAATCGGCTTAAGATCTGGAACACACTACATTTAAATAACTACCTCGTTCCATAGACCAAAAAGCATCTCTGACTATTTAGAATATAACATATATAAGTAAAAATGAAAAGAGAATTCAATTTCATCTGCTTTGTTTGGGAGGGAGAACGTTTTTCTATTCTAATAATTCTGCGAATTATTCTAAGAATAATTCACAGAGGGAAAGACAGACAGATACATCCTGGTACAGTGCACAGGCAGAACCAACCTGATGGATTCTTGCTTATGTCACACTTGCTTACATTTTAAAAATCACCCTTGTAGACAATTACGTGTCAATTAAAATGTTTGCAAGCTGTAAACAAAAATGTAGCGATCACTAGCAAACTAAGAAAACTAATTCAACAAATGTGAAAACAGGGAAGAAAAGCATGAAGACTCCGGTAGGTGAGTCAATAAAGGAGAGAAAAATCCACCAGAAAGGGAGCTGTAGTTAGTAAATAAAATATGAGAAAGTGTTCAACCTTGGTGAGACAGACCCCATCATCTCTGACTAATGGCAATTGAATGGGTAGTTTGGGAAAGGAACAAAGCCAATTTGTAGAATTTTAAATGTTTGTGTGCATGCTTTGACCCACAAATTCCACTTTTGGGAATCTACCCTAAGTCACCAATTCTAGGTATAGAGACACTCTATGAATGAAGATGTTAGATGCTGTGGTAGATAGAAGAGTGAACAATTTAACAGTTCTTCGACTTCAGAAGAATGGTGTGGTATGTTGAATTCTGTCTTCAAAAAGGTATGTTCGAGTCCTAACCTCCACCACCAGTGGATGTTACCTTTCATGTCATCAAGTTAAGATGAGGTCACACTGAAGTAGAGTGTAGAATCCAATATGACTGGTGTCTGTGTGAGGAGAGAAGAGGCACAGAGACACTCAAAGAGAAGGCCACGCGTACATGGAGGGTTGGAGCGGAGCACCTACAGGCCAAGGAATGCCAAGGATAACTGGCAGCCACGGGAAGCTGGGACAAGCCCATGGAACAGACCCTCCTCTAGAACCTTCAGAGAAAGCATGACCCCACTGACACCTTGATTTCAGACTCTTAGCTTCCAGAACTGTGAGCAAGTAGATTTCTATTGTTTTAAGCCACCCATTTTGTGGCAATTTGTTCCCTCAGCCCCACGAAACCAATGCAAATAATAACACGTTTGTGTTCATGAAAAAAGAATTTCTCAATGGAATAGTCAACCCCTGAAAATAAATTAAATCTGTGTAATTATTTAGAAAAGGGGTAACAATATTTCATAAGTAAATAGAACACAAAAATCTATAAAATTATGAACGTTATATGCTAAAACAATTCTCTGATGCATAGAAAAAAAGATTGGAAGGGATTTCAACAAAATGTTCAAAGAGGCTGTGTGTGTACAGTAAAATGTCAGTGTGTTTTCTACTTTTCCAGAGTCCTCAATTGTCTAAAATACATCCGTAATTGATTATCATGATTGGTTGAGACTAACCGAGACTCTCCCCTTGGACAGGGATTCTCGCTGCCCCTATAAGGCCGTTGACCCTGACGTTGAAAGGCCTGAACAAAATCAGGTTTCTATCAAGACAAAAGAGGGTACGATGTTAGTCAGCAATGAAAAATGTCTGGTGCCACATCACTTGAGATACTCCAAGTTTTGACAGAAGCTGTGAAGAGGGGAATAGTAAAGATATTATAATTAATGGGGAGAAGGAAGAGTGTATTTCCTGAAGGGTGCTACAAGGCCATTTAATTCACTGGTAAAGTTCAACACTAGTACGACAAAAACCCATCTTAGAATAATGGACAAACTAATTTTCCTATTTTTGGTAAACCAAATACTAGAAAATTCCATACACCTCTTCTTTTTATGGTTATATAGGATTCAGTCAATCACAAAAGTTAAGTTCACAAAATCCAGACGTATGTTTTTATGATTCAGTTGGATATACCCTGATAGATCTATTTATTTAAATGTGCATTCATTCATATTTCTTGAACACCTCTCATATGCTCAACACTGGGTTATGAGTTCATAATACAGCAGTGAACAAAACGTCACAGTCCTGATCCTTAAATACCTTGCAATCATTCGAGACACAGACATGAAACAAAGTATAGCATACGATGTATAATTATGACTGTGATTAAGTGGCACAAAGGAGAGACAAGAGGCACCATGGGAGTGTGTAATGAAACCTTTTCTGGCCTGGGGAGATAGGGATGTAATACGCTGACGTATTTAAGATGAGGTTAAACTGATTCCTCAAGAGAAAGGAGAAATTTGCTAAGCAAGTTGGAGAAGGGGAGTGATGTGAGCGTCCTGCACAGGAGAAGCAGCTGGTGCAAAGGTCCCAAGTCTAGAACTATTCTGATTGGTTGGAGAAACCAAGAGAAGGCGAGTATAACCGGCATGTGGTCAGTGTGGACCGCGCTCAAGATGAGGCTGGGAGTGCATGCAGGGTCCTGGAGACAATGTTATAGACAGGGACTTCATCCTGAGTGCAATGGGAAGCCACTGAAACATTTTGAAAAGAAAAGAGAGTGATTTACACTTTAAATAGATGAGGACAGGGACGCCTGGGTGGCTCAGTCAGTTAAGCGTCTGCCTTTGGTTCAGGTCATGATCCCAGGGTCCTGGGATCGAGCCCCACATCGGGCTTCTTGCTCAGCAGGGAGTCTGTTTCTCCCTCTCCCTCTGTCTGCCGGTCCCCCCGCTTGTGCTCTCTCTGTGTGTTAAATAAATAAATAAAATCTTAAAAAAATAAATAAAATAAATAGATCAGGACAGGGCAGCAGCAGATAAGGAGAGACAGGGGAACAGCGACGGTAGGACAATAGCAATGGTGGCTTGCACGGGGAACAGATTTGAGATGCGTGGCTATAACTGAGCAAATCTGGTCATTAGAACACTGACACACGTTGAAGATTAGCAAACACTCTACTGTATGATCTAGTAAGGTTCCCTTTTGATCTACTCACTCACGCTTTCATCCAACATTCACTCACTACATGAAAACGCTGTATTAAAACACACTAATTCATCATTCAGCTGAATCCATCCTGTTGAGTGCATCTGCTGTTTTCCATTTCAACAGTTACATTTTTTTCAGCTTTATGTTTCATCTAATTATGTTTGTTACCTGCTTAGTCCTTTCTGATCATATCCATTTTTGGATTTATCACTGCCTTCTTCTTCTTTATCTCTAAATAATATTGAATGTACTTTCAAAAGTTTTATTCTGCCTATTCTTGATTTTTCGCTCTATCTCCTTATCCGTACAGTTTTATCGTTTTTAGGTTTGCCGTCTGTTTCAGAACCTGGGTCTGTTCAGGTATTTAGCGAGTCATTTGTTCTCGCTTCTGTGGGCCGGGCAGGGACATAACTTTCATTAACAGCTATGATGTCCTGTGGTATTACATCCTTACTCAAAGCATATGCACTCCCCCCACGTCCAGGCTCCGCAGAATGAAGACGCAACCGTGAACCTCTGACACCAGGCGTGGCCATGTGGCTTTCCCCAGCCGATGAGCCGTTAGCAAGTCTAATATGAGTGGTGACTTGTTTTTGTGGTTACTCTTGCTTTCTTAAACTTTTGCCATCTTCTTTAGAAGAACATTCTTGCCAGCTGCTGGAACCAGAAAAATGAGAAACTTGGGGGAAAGATCTAAACCAATTCTGTGGCCTGGAGCTAAGAAAAAACTAAGCCCAGCTTAGATCAGCTATGTGTCAGCCACCTCACATCCCATCACTTGAAACACCACCACCCAGCCGGCCCTCAGGTTCATGAGTGAGGAGCAAATGTTCACTACAGCGTGTCACTGATAGTCTCAGGAGCCCACCACCTGCATCTTCTCTTCGCTAGTATCTGGATTGCAATGTCATATACACTCGTTTGTGATCCAGAGTGTAAGTCATGATCCGGCAAGGGAAGTTGGAAAGGTGAATTTCTGCGCCATCAGGGGGAGAAGGGAACCCATAATAAAGGAAAGTTCTCAAACATAAAAGGGCAGCTGTGAAGGTTGATGGCCATGCCTTTTGATCACTGCTTAGTTATGATAGAGATGAAATAAAAAGAAATAAAACAAGCCTATACATTTATAAAGGTCATGGACTACAGCCTTCAATTACAAGTCATCGCGATGATACTCGCAGAGGCTCGTGGCAGAGCACCTGTCACACAGCAGGCACTCAACAAATGATTAATCAATCTATAAATAAAACCACAAACTGCTTCTGTAACATGAAGCACAATTATTCCTTTATCCGAGAGTGTTAGTCTTGCCAGTGAGTCATTTTGCTCTTCTGTTCACATCTCCATTCTTTACTTTCCATTTATCACTTTTGATCTTCTGGTGGGATGATTTCATTTTATAGTACACGCTTGTCAGAGCCTGGCCAGCCATACCTCCTTAGGCCTTCCCACCTCCTAGTCCTCTGGCTCACAGTCTGTCCTGGAAACATGTTCATTCTAAGTTGTTGGTCTGGATCAAGAATTAAAAGAGAAACATCAGTGGACCAGTGATCCTCAAAATTGTAACTTGAGGGGCATGGGTAGGGAGAAAAAAGTTCTGGCATAGCAAAATTGATATATCATAAAGTGTTTCCCCTCCTTTCCGATCCTCCCGAACTATTGAAATTCCACATGTGAAGTGAAACAGAATAGCAATTGTAAATTCATGATTTTTGCTGTGAAAAGCAAGAAAAACGCCCACACCTTCTCACTTTGTTAATGTAAAAATAACTTTCACACTTTATGTTTTTGGTGGATTGGGCAATATTGGGTTAACCACACTTTTGAAAATGTTTTAAATAAACGTTTATCGACCACTGGCCATGCGCCAACTAGGGCACCGAGGTGAGCAATACCAATGGTAGCAGCTCCAAATCGGCTGCATTTTTTATAGATTTTATTTATTTATTTGACAGAGAGCATGCGCACACGCACGAGCAGGAAGGGCAGCGGGAGAGGGAGAGAGAATCTGAAGCTGACTCCATGCTCAGCGTGGAGCCTGACCTGAGGCTCGATCTCATGGCCCTGAGATCACGACGTGAGCCAAAACCAAGCGTTGGAAGCTTAACCAACTCTGCCACCCAGGGGCCCCACAAATAAAAATCTTTTTTAAAAAAGAAGCATTAGCAGAAACACCACTCCAGTATTTGAAGTTCTCCTATATTAGGTCATTATAGCTCACGCTTACTAATTATTCTGTCTGATGAGAACCGCCGTTGGAAGTCGGTATGAGTCCTCATACAGTGAGGTGCTTAGAAGTGTGGACTCTGGAGTCAGCTCAGTATGGGACAATGTCTCCATCACTTATTGGTTATGGGACCTTGGGCAAATCACTTGTCATTCTTTTTCTTCTGTCAAAACGGTAATAATAAATGCACATACCTCAAAGTGTTGTTTGTTGTGAGGGTTAAATAAGTTAATATTTTAAAAGTGCTCAGAATGGGTTTGGCGTATATAGTAAGTTAACTTTTATAAATGCCTTTTTTTTTCTGATGCTCTTAACTGTGGCTAAAGGACAGATTTCAAATGCCTTCTGATCCATAAAATAGGAGAAGCTCTTGCATTAGCAGAATTACTTTGAAATTCTTCAAAGTAAAATCCTCTACAAACTGTCCTAAGCATGGCTACGGGGCCGCCAAATGAGCGGGACCCAGCCAGGAAGATCTGGAACGGTCGGGTGGGGCACAGCAGGGAAAGCGCGTTTTGAGCAAATGCACATTTCAGTGATCAACAGCTTCTCGCGGGATGTCCTTCCTAAATTGTTTCTCTAAAATGAAAAATCCTCATTCTAGGAAGGGTGCCAGGTTTTCTCTCCTCTGTACCCGATGAGTGAGTGCTCCCTTCTCCCTGGCCATTGGGAGTGAAAGTGAAGCCAAGATCCTGTTTTAGTCCAAATGCTCAACAGTTATGGCAACATGTTTGGATGGCTTACAAAGGATAACCCTCCTCTTGCACTCCCGTTGAAAGGCATTAGCAATTCAGGGGGCTCTCTTCACTGCTTCCCACTCTATTTCTTTGTAGACTGACGTAGAAGTCCCCCTCCCGCACTTCTCAGTACCCCACTGGATCTACAATACCCGTGAGCCCATCAACGTTTAAAACACACACACACACACACACACACACAAACACACACACACACACACACACACATACACACAAATTGTCCCCATCTGAAGCCTTGGAGGCCCTTTCTAGCACAATCAAGGATAGGGAGTCATTTAGAGAACAAGTACATATTTTTATATGCGGGGAGCAGTGTCTCGGCTGACTAATGAAGCCTTCAGCCCCGAAGGAGACGATCTGGAGAGACAGCAGGGCAGGCGAGATGGTGAGAGGATGTGAGCCATTTTCCCAACTTGGGAAGTATATTAAATATTGGCAGAAAGCAATCATTGCAAAATGTGTATGTGTTTATTTATTTATTGGAATGGATGTGCCCAGTCATTATTTCTTCCCTCTGGGGGCAACTGGAAGAATCACAGAAAATGAGACTGACTCATATCTTGCTTTTACAGCTTAAGCTACTCCTATCCGATCCCATAAACACAAGTTGTCTACTATATTCTCACCAGTTCTTACACCCACCCTCGGATCGCAATCCAAATTCCATTTATATTCTCGAATCCTAAAACCAAAATGGACTCGTGTTTCCTAGCAGCTGTAGCAAGGAGACCAGAGGCTCGCTTTCTGGCTCATTCCTGCTTATCAGTTTTGCCCATGTACACACACACACACACACACATACACACAGACACACACACACACATGGAGTATGCTGTCTACATTTGTGAGTCAAATAATTTCACTCCTCTTTATTCAAAAACCATTGAAGCTTCCCGAGAGTTGTGGAGAATCTTCTAGATGAAGTCCCCAACAACCACAGATCTGTCCGTGTCCCCCACCCGCCCTGGTCTTCCTCTTCATCCCCACCCACATGACAAGTCAGGTTTCCAATCTGCCAGGCTCAGTCACTTTCCTGTTGCTGTCCTTATTTCTAGTGATCCACACAAGAGTTTTTCTTTCCAACGAAACATGTCTGCCTTTTGTTTTCTGCTGAATGGCAGTCAGGAGCTTCGTTCTTCAGAGGTCAATCCCCTGTTTTTCAGGCAGGACGTTGAAGCCTGGAGAGAAAGTGATTTGTCTGCTCCCAGGCAACTGTTCGAGTAGTTACTGGGTTTTGATCCAGCATGGCACACCACTGAAGAGGGCAGAAATACATCTAAAATTATATTTGTGAGTCTCTCTCTCCACCATGTTGGAAGAAAATGGCAGTTGACAACTTTTCAAATTTACACAGCCAGCGTGTTTGTACTGATTATAGAATGTAATTTAGCAACAGTCACTTATCGGTGTGGGTTAGTGGGGTCAGTGATTGTCCTAGGAACATGCATTCAAAATCCAGCTCTGCGTTTTTGTGGCCAAGGGCAATCTTATGCTCCCCAAGCCTCTACTGCCTTGATTTCTTCATCCATAAAATGGGGCTATTGATACAGCACTCATAAAGTTGTTGTAGGATTAAATGAGATCCAGAATTTAAATAATAGTCAAAACAATAAAATACTGGTTTATTGAGCACTGGGCCAAGTGTTTTAAAATCTATTTTCCAGGGGCGCCTGGGTGGCACAGTGGTTAAGCGCCTGCCTTCGGCTCAGGGCGTGATCCCGGTGTTCTGGGATCGAGCCCCACATCAGGCTCCTCTGCTATAAGCCTGCTTCTTCCTCTCCCACTCCCCCTGCTTGTGTTCCCTCTCTCGCTGGCTGTCTCTCTGTCAAATAAATAAATAAAATATTTTAAAAAAATCTATTTTCCAGTAGAAAAACACCAAACCTTGGAAAGGTTAAATAACTTGCATAAGGTAACACACATGTTATGTGATATAGGCAGGACTCAAAGCCCACCTGTAGACAGCAACATCCACGCTTTCCCACTCCATTATGTGCTTAACATGGCCCCAGACATTGTCCCCTCTCCTAAGTCCCCAGGGCATAAAATATAAGGATTTTTAAATAGAGACTCTTTTAACAAAATTCTCGTATAGTTACCATACAGTGTTATATCAGTTTCAGGTGTACAGTATAGTGATTCAACAAGTCTGTGATTTACTCAGTGCTCATCACAATAAGTGTGCTCTTAATCCTCTATCTATTTCACCCATATTCCCCCCATCTCCCATCTGGTAACCAGCAGTTTGTTCTCCATAGAGTCTGGTGGGGTTTTTTTGATTTGTGTCTTTTTTTCTTTGTTTTCTTTCTTAAATTCCACATAGGAGTGAAATCATGGGGTATTTGTCTTTCTCTGCCTTATTTTCCTTAGCATTATACCCTCTAGATCCATCCACGTTGTTGCAAATGGCAAGATTTCGTTCTTTTTTATGGCTGAGTACTATTCCCCAGTATATACATACTACTTCTTGTTTCTCCATTCGCGGACTGATGAGCACTTGGGTTACTTCCATAATTTGGCTGTTGTAAATAATGCTGCAATAAACAAGGGTGCATGTATCTTTTTGAATTAGCATATTTGTATTTGGGGGGTAGATGCCCAGTCATGTGAATACTGGATTATAGGATAGCTCTATTTTTAACTTTTTGAAGAACCTCCATGCTGTTCTCCATAGTGGCTGCACCAATTTGCATTCCCGCCAACGGTGCCCAAAGGTTCCTTTTTCTCCAGATCCTGACCAGTGCTTGTTGTTTCTTGTGTTTTTTATTTCAGCCATTCTGACAAGTGTGATGCAATATCCCATTGTGGTTGTGATTTGCATTTTCCTGATGCTGAGTGATGTTGAGCATCTTTTCATGTGTCTATTGGCCATCTGGATGCCTTCTTTGGAGAAATGTCTGTTCTTGTCCTCTGCTCGTTTTTTAATTGAATTATTTTGATGTTGAGTTGTATTAGTTCTTTATATATTTTGGACACTAGCCCTTTATCGGACATGTCATTTGCAAATATCTTCTCCTTTTAGTACGTTGCTTTTTAGTTTTGTTGGTTGTTTCTTTTACTGTGCAGAAGCTTTTTATTTTAATGAGATACCAATAGTTTATTTTTGCTTTCATTTCCCTTGCCTCAGGAGACCTAGATAGATGTTGCTATGGCCGAAATCAGCGAAGTTACTGCCTGTGATCTCTTCTAGGATTTTTATGGTTTTAGGTCTCACATCTAGGGCCTTAATCTATTTTTATTTTTGTGTATGGGGTAAGAAAGTGGTCCAGTTTCACTATTTTGCATGCAGGTGTCCATGAAGAGACTGTTTTTTCCCCATTGGATATTCTTTCCTCCATTGTAGAAGATTGACCACATAATTGTGTGTTTATTTCTGGGTTTTCTATTCTGTTCCATTGATCTATTTATTTTTATGCCAATACCATACTGTTTTGATTATTACAGCTTTGTAATATAACTTGAAGTCTGCAATTGTGATCCCTCTTGTTTTGTTTTTCTTTTTCAGGATTGCTTTGGCTATTTGGGGTCTTTGGTGGTTCCGTACAAATTTTAGGATTGTTTGTTCTAGCTCTGTGAAAAATGCTATTGGCTTTTTGATAGGGATTGCATTAAATGTGTAGATTTGGGGGGTACTATAGACATTTTAACAATATCTGTTCTTCTAATCCATGGGTATGGAATATCTTTCTATTTGTTTGTGTTTTCTTCAATTTCCTTCATCAGTGTTACAGTTTTCAGAGACAGGTCTTTCATCTCTTTGGTTAAGTTTATGTCTCTATGCATTGTTTGATTTCCTCTTTGATTTCTTGGTTGACCCTTCATTGTTTAGTAGCATGTTATTTAACCTCCATGTATTTGTATTCTTTCCAGAGTTTTTCTTGTGGTTTTGATTTCTAGTTCCATAACATTGTGGTTGGAAAAGATACATAGCATGACTTCAATCTTTTTGAATTTTTGAGACTTGTTTTGTGGCCTTATATGTATTCTCTTATGGGACATGTTCTGTGTGCCCTTGAAAAGCATGTGTGTTCTGCTGTGTTAGGATGGAATGTGCTGGATACATCTGTTAGATCCATCTGGTCCATTGTGCCATCAACGATGCTGTCTCTTTATTGATTTTCTGTTTCGATGATCTGTCTATCCACTGATGTAAGTGGGGTGTTGATGTCCCCTACTATTATTGTATTACTATCAATTATTTCCTTTATGTTTGTTATTAGCTGCCTCGTGTACTTGGGTGCTCCTATGCTGGGTGCATAAATATTTACAATTGTTTATCTTCTTGTTAGATTGTTCTCTTTATGATTATATAGTGTCCTTCTTTGTCTCTTTTTTTTTTTAAAGATTTTATTTATTTATTCGATAGAGATAGAGACAGCCAGCGAGAGAGGGAACACAAGCAGGGGGAGTGGGAGAGGAAGAAACAGGCTCATAGTGGAAGAGCCTGATGTGGGGCTCGATCCCAGAATGCCGGGATCACTCCCTGAGCCGAAGGCAGACACTTAACCACTGTGCCACCTAGGCGCCCCCTTTTTTGTCTCTTGTTACCGTCTTTGTTTTTAAAATCTGTTTTGTCTGATATAAGTATTGCTACCCTGGCTTTCTTTTCACTTCTATTTGCATAAGAAATGTTTTTCCATCCCTTTACTTTCAGTCTGTATACGTCTTTAGGTCTGAAATGAGTCTCTTGTAGGAAGCATATAGATGAGTCTTGCTTTTTTATCCATTCCGTCACCCTATGACTTTTGATTGGAGCATTTAGTCCATTAACATTCAAAGTAATTATTGAAAGGTATGTACTTATTAAAATTTTGTTACTTGTTTTATGGTTGTTTTTGTAGTTTTTCTCTGTTCCTTTCTTCTCGTGCTCTTTTCTCTCATGGCTTGATGGCTTTCTTTCTTTCTTTCTTTCTTTCTTTCTTTCTTTCTTTAAGACTGTATTCATTTATTTTAGAGATGGGGGTGGGAGAAGCAGAAGGGGAGGGACAAGCAGACTCCATGCTGAGAGCAAAGCCCAGTGTGGGGCTTGATCCTATGGCCCTAAGATCATAACCTGAACTGAAATCAAAAGTCAGACGCCCAACCAACTGAGCCCTCCAGGTCCCCTGGTTTGTGGCTTTCTTTAGTGGTATACTTGGATTCCATGGTCTTTATTTTTTGGATATCTATTACTGGGTTTTGATTTATGGTTACCATTAGGTTTACATATAACATCTTATGCATACAACAGTCCATATTAAGTTGATGGCCACTTAAGCTTGAACCCATTCTTTGTTCTTCTCCCTGTCATGTTTTAGGTATATGGTGTCATACTTTATATCCTTTTATTTGGTGAATTCCTTGACTGATTTTTATAGATATTCTGAATTTATTGCATTTATGCTTCCTGTTTTCCTTACTCCTGATTATGGTCTTCCTCTCCACTCAAAAAGTCCCCTTTAACGTTTAGTGGTCGTGAATTCCTTTAACTTTTGTTTGTCTGGGAAACTCTGTATCTCCTTCTATTCTGAATGATAGCCTTGATGGATAGAGTATTCTTGGTTGCAGGTTTTTTTGTTTTTTTTTTTTTCTCTCAGTACTTTGAATATATCATGACCCTCCTTTCTGGGCTGCAAAATATATCATGCTCCCTTCTGCTGAAAAATCAGCTTATAGTCTTAGGGGGTTTCCCTTGTATGTAATCGTCCTTTTTCCCCTCCTGTTTTAAAATTCTCTCAGTATAACTACTTTTTGCCATTTTAATTACTGTATCTTGCTGTGGCCCTCCTTGGGTTGATTTTGTTGGGGGCTCTCTGTGCCTCCTTGGATTTTTGTTTCCTTCTCCATATTGGGGAGTTTTCAGCTCTTATTTCTTCAAACAAGTTTTCTGACCTCTTTTTTCTCTCTCCTCCTTCTGGGATCCCTATAATGTGAATATTATTACACCTGATGAAGTTGCTGAGTTCCCTAAGTCTATTTTCATTATTATATTTTTTCTCCTTCTTGTTCAGCTGGTTGCTTTCCGTTACTTTGTCCTCCAGGTAGCTGATCCTTTCTTCTACTTCTAGTCTACTATTTATCCCCTCTAGTGTATTTGCAATTTCAGTTATTGAGTTCTTCATCTCTGATTAGTTCTTCTTTATTTTTTCTCTCTCTCTGTTGAGGGTCTCACTGAGGTCCTCCGCTCTTTTCCCAAGTCCGATGAGTCCCTTTATGATTGTTACTTTAAATTCTCTGTCAGACATATTACTTATCTCCATTTTCTTTAGCTTTCTTGCTGTGCTTTTGTCCTGTTCTTTTATTTAGGACATATTCCCCTGTCTCCTCACTTTGTCTAACTCTCTGTGTCTGTTTTTCTGTGTTAGGAAAGTCGGCTTTGTCTTCCACTCTTGAAAGTAGTAGCCTTATGAAGAAGAGGTCGTGTAGTGCCCTGCAGTGCAGTGTCCTCTGTTCGCCAGAACCTGCGATGCAGGAGTGTCTCCTGTGTGTGTTGCATGCACCCTACTCCTGTGGCTGAGCCACTTTTACCTTCAGTCCACTCATCTGCAATGGCTTTCTTCGCTGTTGTGGTCAGGGTTTGGTCCCTGTGTTGTTAGTCAGCAAGCCCGGGGCCGCCTTGGGCTTGAGTTGAGTCAGAACAGGTGATTGCCAGAGATGCAGTAGCACTGAACTGTAACACACTTTCTTTGCATTGTCCTCTGAGTTTTCAGTGGCAGGTGGGGCCTGCAGTCAGACCAGATGTCTGCCCTAGACCACTGCTAGGCCACAGTCAAGCTAGTGTGTGTGGTTATCTTCCCCTCTCCTCAGGGCAGGAGTCACTTTTTTTTTTTTAAGATTTTATTTATTTATCTGACAAAGAGAGAGAGAGAGCACAAGCAGGGAAAGCAGCAGAGGAAAAGGGAGAAGCAGACTCTTTGCTTAGCAGGGAGCCCGATGCAGGGCTCAATCCCAGGACCCTGGGATCATGACCTGAGCTGAAGGTAGATGCTTCACCAACTGAGGCCCCCAGGCACCCCCCCCCAAGAGTCACTTTGCAATAGAGGTGACCCCCACTTGGGCTGCTTGCACACTGCCAGGCTTACGGCACCACTTTGGATGGGCTCCAACTGTATTGGAGGGGGCAGGTCCATAGGAGAACAAGGGGATATGGCACACAATGTTAGCAAGGTGCACAGGTCTGCTGTAGGAGGAGACCTGGAGCCAGGCGTGGTTGGAGGGGGGCATGTCTGCAGGAGAACATGGGGGTAGGGCACACTATTAACAAGTGAGGTGAAAACTGTTAGTGCTTTGCTGGTTCCTGTAGGTGTCTGTATGTCTAGGCTGGGGGCAGGGAAGGGAAATGGTGTCCACTAGCTCCTTTGGTCCTGGAGAAGTCTCCCAAAGATCCCTGCACATGCTTTAAGATTAGTAAATAAATCTCCTGCCCATATACCCCAGGCAATTTTCAAACTGCTGCTTCCATACTGTATCTCTGCAGGGCTGTTTGTTGTGCTGTCTCTTGAAGGGTGGGGACTCCATTTCCTCTTGTCCTCCAGGCTCTCCCAGAACTGAGTCCCCTGATTTTTAAAGTTCCTGGTATTAAGCCCTGCTGATTATAAGAACTCTCAAAATTTGGCTCCTCTGGTTTTCAAAGCCAAATATTATGGGGATTCATCTTCCTCATGCTGGTCCCCTATGTGTCTGGGGTGATTGATGTGTCTCTCCCCTCTCCACATCTGTGGTGTCCCTACCTCCCACGGACAGTTGCACAGGTCCATTTAGTTCCCAACCCTTTCTTTGCCTTTCCTGCCCTCTTTGATGTGACCTCTTCTCTACATTTAGCGGTGGTGAGTCTGTTCTGCCAGACTTTGGGTCATTTGCTGGTTACTCACACTGATGTGGCTGTTACCTAGTTGTATCCATGAGACAAGGTGAACTTTGGATCTTCATACTCTGCCATATTCCCAGGAAGTCTAAAACCTAAGGATTTTGTTGTCTGCTTCCTTTCTCACTGCCCAAGCAGCATACACTTGAGCACCTGTTCTTCCGTCTGGTTCCTTTGGCTGCTTATTACCTTGCAAACAAACCCTCTAGATTTTACAAAAGCTGCAGAGATGTGAAAACTGTTATCACCTATGGTCCTAATTCAAAGAGATAGGGGCATGTCAAGGGTGAACACGAACATAAGGTGTCACTTGGTGTATGTTTAGAAACAATTTAACTTGTCCCCAGAATAATCAGCACATTCGATTGTGATCATGCAGCACTCAGACAAATCTTGAATATAGAACAGCCAAGTTTATTTGGGATTTCCGTCCCCATTCAGCCAGCAATAACCAGCTGCAAACTGCTCAACAAATGTTGTCTCAGAGCTAGCTGGGTACATTCATCTCCTGGGCAGTTCTGTGGCCACATGGCCCTATTCTGATGAGTTTTGCACTATCTCTGAACTTCTTTCCTTTTCTTCAATTCCATTCCCATTTTTCTGCATCACCATTCCACACAAAGCACAGATCTGGACTTTGTACAGAATGCAGAGATGAGCATAGAGTGGCTTAGACAAAAAAATATAATTAGCAAGTTTACTCACCCAAAGAGTTGTCCAGCTAATGAGATACAGGAGATGAAAGAACAAAAAGCAAAGAGAAGGAGAAGATATGATTAGGAAAGACCTGATGGAGGAGGTAATATTGAGATAGGTTTAAGATGTTGTTTATCCAACTCTTTCCCACAGGCAAGATCTTGGGAGAAGAGAGAGTCTAGCATCAGCTGTATGCTGTGTCCAGAAGCTATCCACCTGAATAAATCCATTCCATATTCCTCTGTTATTTTTCTAGCACGAAGGACACCCTCCATGGTCAAACCAAAACAAGCACCTGTCAGCTGCACGTTTTCCAAGGTCTGAATGATTCAGTCTTAAATAACATAATGGTGAAGATACCAAATATTTAGTATAAATTCACCCCTTAGCAAAACACTCCTTTCTTTTCTCAGAGACACAGTTGAGATAAGGTTGCATTCAATTTACATTCATAAACAGAACACTGAGTTCTACAGCTGACAGCTAATTTATGGTTAACTCAACATTTCTCTCTTTCCTCTACATTTTGCGGCTGCTTCTCCCATACGCAGGGAGCACTGGCTTACCTGAGGTCAGCCCCCAGGGCCTCTTCCCCTGACACAGCCAGTGCAGAAAGGCCCCGCCCAGGGTCCCGGTCGGGCATTGTCTAGGGCTCTTGCATGTTCTCCTATTTCTCCACAATAGAGTAACTCCTCTTCAAGTTGGGGTGCCAAGATCTAAGCCTCAAACTTGTGCTCTACGTGGGCAAGTAGAGGGAGCAGGCTCTTGAGTTCACTTTGTGAACAGCACGTCAGGCTGACCAAACGTAAGGAAAGGAGATATTTGCGCTTCTAACAGCCAACCTCTCCCCTTTTTCATACTGTAATCCTGCAGTTACCTCCTTCCCTTCGGGGCAGAAGCTGGCTGTCTATCTGCTAAGAATATAGCTGACGGTAGAGAATGCTATTTCAGGCCTTGAAAGAATTGCCTCCCAAATAGTTTATATTCTTTGCTATATTCACACACTACTTGTACCTTTATTTTCTTAACATATTTTAATGGAACAAAAATAGATTCACTCTTAAAGCTTAGCGTGGTCCTAGGCAGTAATATCTACGTAATCACAGCTGGATGTTCCAACTCTATGTTTTAATACTCTTTAAAATAAATACATGACTGTTAAAACAAGAAAAGGTAATTGACTCTTTATCACCTATGATAACCTGGCTCACCATTGCGGGTGTGCAGACCACACTTTGGGGATTGCCTTCTGATTCTGCAATTCTGTGATCATCACAGAAGAGGTTTGAATCTGCAAGAAGAAGGGAGATGTGGTGCTAGCTCAATGAGGAAAACATAGCATAGCAAGAAAGATACAATTAAAAAATGCAAGAGAACAGTGGGAAGCATAAATTCAAAGGTTTTAAAATAGAGATAAAAGAGCTAAGCTGATCCCTGGAGAGGCAAACGTGTCCATTCTGGGCCTGTTTTTTCAGAGCTAGTGAGTAAATTTCTGTTTGTATTTGAAGAGGAATATTGGTTTTTCTTTCACTTAAAAAAAATGGAAAGATTTTACATGTCTCTTCTGTTTCAACAAATAGAGAGGGCATTCTCCTTTAATTTCCACCTTTTTGTTTGTAGTTTTGGGTTGTCAGTAGGAAAAAAATGACTGTGTTTCCTCATATATATCAGAATGTATACAAGGGGCATAGGTTTTAATGTGACCTGCATCAATCATAAAGGAAAAGCCATGGAATCCTACAAACGTGCTGAATTCCAAACTCAGTCTTACCTACGTGGGAGAGGAAAAATTCTTCACTGAAGTTTTCACAATATGCTTAACATAACCCCTGACGTCATAAATGGTGTTTCCTCAAAGCATTGCATCAGAACACCTGCGTCCCCAGAAGAGCCTCGGCATCATCTGTCTTGATATTCCCCACACCATAAAGGAGCATTAAATCTGGGGGAAAAGAAAGGTGTGGGCAATACTGGTTTTCAGTGATCCAACTCTGTTGTTGGACATCTTTTCGCCTTTTGAAATACCGTCTCCGACCCTCAGGCTTCATTTCCCACATTCCCAAGGTTGTTGGAGAATCTCTCCACCCCCTTGGTATTCAGAGGAAAGGCTCTGACATCGCTGACCCCCCAGGAGAGTTTGTTAGTGCTCCTTCTCCCAGGTGTGTCTGCAGGCTGTCTTCACTTAAACAAAGTAGAGAGCCCGTCAGAGAGTATGAGAATATGGCACGTTAGAAAGAGCGTTATCTTTGCAGAGTTCAAATCCCAAGTCACACATGAAAATGGTTTGTCTTAGTGGAAGCTGACTTTCCCGTCTAATTTACCTGGTATGCTCTGCTAGTCATTGAAATACATTTGCACTTATTATAAATAGTCACTGTCTCCAGCTTCCTCGCAGCACTGCCCTACACTCACAGCCATCCCAACCCTTTCCTGGGGAACTCCAGGACCATGGCCAGTGTGCTTCTGAATGGTTGCTGCCTCTGCTTTTCTGGCTGTTACATGTTTTCAATATCCTTCTTGCTCTCAAACCACTGTGTCCCAATCTGTACAATGGAACAATAATGCCAGCCATAGGGGTTATTATGGGGATTAAAAGAAAAAACTGAACATGTTCAACATTTAGTAAATGACCAACATGCCAGCTACCTTCTCTCTTTACTTCAAAGTGATTCAGGCTTAAATCAAAGAAAACTTTCTTCCCCACCATTTAGAATAAGTGTTTCCAAGCCTCAGACTCAAAAGTTACCCCCTAACACACACACACACACACACACACACACACACACACACACTCTGTAGGGTCCTGGTCACAACTATTTTGTAGCCTAAAGATCAGAGGGCCCTGCTAATGTCACAGTCCTTACATTAGGCAAATCCTTGAAAATACAGAATTCCACATTACCGAAGTCAGCTCTCCCTTGCGCTGCTCTCCCTCGCGCTGCCCTCCCCGCCTCCAAACCCCCTTTCGTGGGCTGTCAGATCGATTTTACAGCCTGTTTGAGTAAGTTGATTAGGGCCTGGGGGAGCAGCCCCAGCTCTGCAGTGGACTAATGAGGAGGGGAAAGCCAACTGCTCATTCCTCTTCAAAATATGTGCTGGGGGGGGGGAAAAAGACCATTTTTGCTCAATTTTGCAGTTTTTTAATGTCCCCCAGTCATTTGGGCCCGAAAGTATAAATCCAAGCTTATGCCTGACACGCATTTTTTCAATCAGTCTATTTTAATTGCATAAATGCTCTTTTTTGTCTAGAAGGGAAAATATAATGCATAGTTCATTGTAAAAGGATGTGGCCTTGATTGGCATAATTAAGATTTTCTGTTCAAAAGCACCATATAAAGACCAGAACTGGATAATCACCTCCACAAATTAAAGGGTGCTCACCCTAATCTGTATGTGTATTTTTTTTTGTTAATAAGAAATAAAGCATAAGTAGAGGAAAACCAAAACCAAAAACAAAAACCTACTTATATTGTTATCTTTAAATATTCTCCCCAAACGCTAAGGTGCAGTTTTTATATTTTTGCATGGATTGAAAAACTGGAGGAGACTTTTGGGCTGGGGTGGTGGAGGCCTTCTCTCCTAAGAAAGGACCAGCATTGCCAGGATACTGGGAGTGTACTTTGAGCCATCTCGCACATCCGAAGTGGCCACTGGGTTACAAGGGCTTTCAATTTATTTTAGGGAAATGTGGTTTAGTTTTCATCCACTAAAAATATTGTTTAGACCCTGATGTATATTGAATTGTGTCCCTAACAAAGATATGTTCAAGTCCAACCCCCCACATCTGTGAATGTGAGCTTACTTGGAAAGCAGGCCTTTGCAGATGTCATTAAGTTAATTAGGTCCTATCGGATTGTGATAGGCCCTAATCCAGTGGTTGGTGTCTCCTGAGAAGGTCATGTGGAGAGTCAGAGACACGGGGAGAAGACACACAGAAGACACTGTGTGAAGACAGAGACACAGATCAGAGTTGTGGTGTCACTAGCCAAGGGAAGCCGAGCATTGCCGGCAGCCACCACGAGCTACAAAAGGCAAAGACCGATTCTCCTCTCCAGCCTTCAGACACCGTCAGGTGTCCTGCTGACACCTTAATTTTCGACTTCTGGCTTGCACAACTGTGAGAGAATAAATGTAAGTCACCAAGTTTGTGGTGATTTGTTATGGTGGCCCTAAGGAACTGATACAGGCCTCAATTCCTAGGATTAAACCAAGATAAAGTTAATAAGGCTGCCCACTCTATGGTGGGCAAGATAATATGGCCAAGGCTCGGTGGGAGTAAAAGCTGCCTTTTTAGGCTGGGCCTGAGGTCAAAGTGTGAGTCTGTACTGAAGTGTCCTTGCCCACCTGTATCTGTGCCTTTCTCCCCGCATCAGTCTTTCCTGATTATCCCCAGAACATTCTAGCTCCTCAGATTCTATCTTCCTAGGCTTTCCACATTATAGGCCTGGGAGGGGCCAAATTTGAAACCTAAACACAAGTATTGGAGTCAAACGCATTTGACTTTCCATCCCGGCACACCCAATTAATTCTGCTTTCATGAGAATGTCAGATCTCCCTGAGACTCACCAGCCCATTTGGAAATTGGGGACAGTAATAGCAACCTCACACAGTTTTGGAGAGGTTTACATAAAATGATTTATGCTGAAATTCTGCCATCCACCAGTTCCTCAATAAAATTTAATTTTCCTCGTTTCCCTTCCCAAGAGACATATGTGCTGTGAATCAAATATTGCAAGAAGACAAGCCTAGAGAAGTCAGTCCAAGCAAGGAGATTAAGGGTCCCTGAGGACAGAGGTTGTCTGGAACCTACCATGGACCAAGCCTTCTGCTCTATCTTTCACAAGTGCTAGTCCAGTGAATCTTCACACATATGCTGTGAAGCAGATCTTGTCATCACCCTAGTTTTCTGGAAAGAACCTAAAGCTTAGAGCAGGGCTTAGCAACCTCAGTACTAGTAGCATTTTGGACGAGATCATTCTTTATTCTGTAGCACTGCCCTGTGTATTACAGGGTATTTAGCAGGACCCCCGGCATCCACCCTCTAGATATCAATAGTACCTCTTCCCCCAGTGAGGACAACCAAAAATGTCTCCAGACATTGGCAAATGTCCCCTGGGGTGCAAAATTACCCCATGTGAGAACCACTGGTTCAGGGAGATTCAGTTATTAGTCCAACATCACAAAGCCAGTATAGCCGGGGTTTCAAAATCCAAGTGGGTATTATTAAGCAAGAGATAGAAAAGGTGAGTGCTTACCCTAAGACAGAGACCACTGGCTATTACTGTTGCCCCAGTAACACTGACTTTTGATGAGAGCAGTCAAGGGTGCTCTTCATGGTCGAACCACATCATAGGCCAGAAATGAGGTAATGGTAGTGGGCTTGAATCAAGAAGATTCTCACAGGTATCAGGTTAGGAGCAGAAGATGCACTAATCTCTCCTTCTCCAGGAGCTGAATTTTTAAATGATTCCAGAGTCAACTGCACTAAAGACATCCATGTCCAGCCTCCAGGGCAGCTTTCATGACTCAGATCTGGCCAGTGGATGTGAATACAAGTGATAAGAGCGTCTTTTAGGACATGGGCTTAAAAGGGAGGCATATGTTTTCCTGTCTCTCCTCTGTGCTGATGCTTGGCAGATGGAGACGTGGTGAACCATCAGAGACCATGAAGACAAGGACAGGGCCATGGAGATGTCAGAACAATGGGAGAGAAGTTGTCCGGGCTGTGACAACTTTCAGAGCAGAGCTACCTGGTCACCCTGGTCTTATACAAGGGAAGACCAAGTTTTCATGCTTCTCCAAGCTACTTTCATTTTGGGTTTCTGCCATAGACAGCTGAGGCCACAGCTGTATCTCCCTGCACAAGATGTAAATGCCTTCAGAATGATACATTAGACCTTTTGACATTTGCATTTAATAGAGGCCGTACCTTAACCCGAGCAATTATTCAATTGTTGAATCTCAGCCCCCAATGAAAAGGGCTGGATTTCTGGGATGGCAGAACTGCAGTATGGGAGGAGTGGTGGAAGGTGTAGGCTTCAACGCCAAGTTGGTTGGGTTCAAATTTTTACCTTCTGCTCACAAGCTGTGTGACTTCAGGCAAATTACTTGATCTTTTTACATTTTAGCTTCTTTTGTTACAAAATAGGGATTATAACTGTACCTATTTCAGGATTTTTTAGTGTAGGATAAATAAGTTAGTATGTATGAAGCACTTACAACAATTCTTGGCACATACAGTAACCATTCAACAAATATTACTAGTGGTATTATGCGTATTGTGATTTAAAGAGAATAGGAAGGCCCTTTTTCTACATACTTTTCTATCAATATTCAACAAAAGTAGAACCTGAGACAAGCACTTAGGAACAAGCAGTTTATCTGGGAGAAGAGCCCATAAAGTCCAAGTGAGGAGGAGGAGAAACTGAGGTATAAGAGAAAGAGAAGAGAGTGAGGGATGCATTAGACAGTAGATGAGCGCTTTGGGTAAGTGGAGCTCAACCCTGTTGGGGAACCTCTGAGGAACAATGTAAAAGAACCTTCAGTATTGTCCTACTAGGATTAGAGGATCTGGGGTAATTATCCACTGTCTTTACTTTCCACTGGTTCCCTTATTTCCAGATTTTGTCTGACTACTGGGACCAAGCCCCGGAGGGGCAGAGAAAGTCTTTAGGTAGAAAAGATGAAAGATAGAGCTGCCTGAAGGGGGACGTCGCCAGTGTACTGACACGTTTTCTGGGACTGCCCGTTAACTCAGGTGGGGCAGCAGAATCTGTGGGCAAAATATCAACAGTGTCCGCTGCTCAGAGACTGCTCGCTGGACATTGTCTAGAATTCCAAGGCAAAGATACAAAAATTAGTCTTTCTATTTCTAAGGAAACCGATTCTAATTAAACATCATCCCAATTGGTTCAGTGGTTTGTCTTTTGAATTTATAAGGTCTACCATCTTACATCAAGGTTTCTTTAAAAACTAAGAAAGGTTAGAAAAGCTTGTGCTTAATTATGTTTTAGCAGAATTAATCAAGACCGTTGGCAGCCATGTGGCCAACAAGCCATTTAGGGCCATTCAAATCCCTGAGTGCTTCTTGAAACAAGTTTGCAAAAACCACCCCTAGCTTTAATACATATGGAGAAGGACTTGTGGTTCCAGGAGTAGTCTGAGGAGAACAAAATGAACATAAACAGAAATGGAAATGTAACACACAAGGCAAAGTGAAGAAAATTTGCTTCTTGGGCTTTCAAAAGCATTGGATTCTCCAATGGAAGGAAGGACATGGTCATTAACCCAGGTGGAGTGCTAGACATTCTTAAACAATTATCTCATTTGGTCCTCAGAACATTCCTATCAGGAAGAACTGTTGTATCATTTTACCAAAGAGATAACCAAGTCTCAGGGAAGTGATTAGTCCATGGTCACACAGTAAGACTGAGTCAGCATTCATATTCCTTTCATCCCATTTCCAACTTCCATGTGCTTTCATGGGGTTTCTCATGTCTGCCTGGGCACCAGAATCATTTACATAAAAGCAAGTTTCCCAGGCTCTACCCAGACCTACTGAATCACAATTTCTGGGAACAGGCTCAGAAATTTCTAATGTAAACGTTCCCCAAGCAGTTCTAACCAGTCACATTTGGAAACTTCTGTTCATGATACCTTTTTTCTTTGGATGTGTCTATAGCACAGAAGCGAATTGAAAAAGACTGTAGAAAGAGCTGATTTAAAATCAGTCACCATTAGAGGAGCACCCCGATTCTACAACAAGGAAGCATGCTCTCATACAAGGATTGGCAAACATCTACAAAGGGCCAGATAATAAATATTTTAGTCCCTGCCATAACTACTCAACTCTGCCATTTGTGAAAGTAGCCGTAGACAATTTGTGAAAGAATGAGTGTAACTGTGCTCCAATAAAATTTTATTTACAAAAGAAAAAAAACAAACAGCCTGCGGGCTGAAATCGGTCCATGCGTCATACTTTTGTGAGCCTGGCTCTAATGGCAGATGCTTCTTGGAGGTGTTCTGGGCAACCAGACATCCTCCCATGATAGGATACCACTCCAAAAGGAAAATTTTCCTCATTCACGTTCATGGCCACAAGACCGAGTACACCTGCACACACATAAAAAGAATAGACCACTACGTAGATTATCTAGTCCTTTTAATTTACTTAATATTTGGTGTGAATCATGCACAACCATGGCAATAGTTGTTTGGAAATTTGTAATGACTGAATAAATTGGATTCAAAGAACGTATTCTCAGACTAGTTTCAGAGGCACCAGAGCTTCACAGTAAAAGATTTACCTATTTTGAACCATAGGAATCTTCACAATTTGGAGGATAGAATAGGGAAACGAAAGACTTTGTTCTGTCAGCTCCGCATGACCATGAACACTTAAGCCTGCCGTGAGAACACCTTATGCCTTCCTTTTCTCAATAGTAAAATGGGGAGTTTGAGGAGATTTATTCATCAGCCCTAAGACAGCTGACGCTAAACAGGAATCTTCAAGAAGACTTTACTACAAGTCAGGCTGTGATAAATGGAAATCCACACAAAAGAGCAACATGGATCTAGATCATCTGCTTTAAAGGGTCACTTTCAGCTTTCCGTCCATTCCAGAAGCTTTTTTTAAGTACATCCATTCCCCAGACATCTAGACTCCTCAAGACTGGGCTAGGAGACAAAGAGAATGTCAGAGTGAAGTGACTGAAGTCCTATTCTTAGAGTTCACATTCTTATTTGACAATCTAGAGCTAATTATCCAGATGATAGGGTCATTCTTGCTCCCAAAGAGTTCCAGGGGGAGACTTGTGGTATACTAGCATGTATACATATAAAATATTATAATAAGTGTTAAATGGAGCTACTACCCACTTGAAGCCTGATCAGATTGGGAAGAAGACTCTAAGGTCATGTGATTCTGGAGCCCACAGTGGGTGACACTGTATTTCCAACTCTGATGATAACAAGAGCTAATTTGTTAGAATTCCTGGCTCCCTTTTGGCTGTCTAATTTAAAAGATAGGCGGACACCCAGAGAGCTCACGTTTCTGAATGTATCCAAGAACAGGTGTTCTAAACATCTTCAAACTCTTCTCAAAATACACATCTGTAGGACTATCACCTATTCATTTATCTGAACCCTTCTTGATGCTATTTCTATTTTCACCCTGTGGTACTTCATGGAGTAACACTGACATTCTCCAGTCTTTGAAGATTGTTCTTTTCCAAGCTGAGGCTCACGGTTTTGTGTGTAAAGCATTTGACTCTGAAGGCTGGATTGGGCTCCACTTTCCTGCCTCCACAGTGCTCTTTGCTTCATCTCTCACAGCCCTCACCACTAGGCATTGCAATTACTTTTTTTAGTAGGTGTGATTTCCATCATAATACTGAGGTTCATAAAAGATTTTATTGCTTTTTTGCATTTCAAATAAAAACATAATCCGTCCTTTCCCTGTATATAGTGTTGAGAAAGTCAACTGCCAGCATCGTTTGGATGCTTTCCCCCACAATCTACAGCCTTAAACAATTTAGAATATTCAAGAAACTCCTTCTGGTCATTTGTCCACAGGCTGTCATATGTTCATCATCTAAAGCCACAAGATTCCTTGGGCAGGACCCTGCAGCTTCTGTACCAGCTTTGAGTTCTGGATCTTTGCAGATGCAAATACGATAAATTCACAATGGAAAACTGATATTGAAGGACAAACAGCAGTCTCCCATAATATTCATCAACTATTTCTTAATTTTGTAGTTTTAGACATTACCTTCCTTCTAGGAATTTAGCTTGCATTCTCCCTGCACACACACACGCACACACACACACACAATTTAGCTGGCATTCTCCCTGCACACACACACACACACACACATGCACAATTGAGTTTGCATTCTCCCTGCACACACACACACACACACACATGCACAATTGAGTTTGCATTTTCCCTGCACACACACACACACAATTTAGCTTGCATTCTCCCTGCACACACACACACACACACACACACATGCACAATTTAGCTTGCATTCTCCATGCACACACACACAAATTCGCTTGCATTCTCCCTGCACACACACACACGCACAATCGAGTTTGCATTCTCCCTGCACGCGCGCACACACACACACACACACACACACACAATTTAGCTTGCATTCTCCCTGCACACACACACACATGCACAATTTAGCTTGGATTCTCCATGCACACACACACATACACAAATTAGCTTGCATTCTTCCTGCACACACACACACACGCATGCACAATTGAGTTTGCATTCTCCCTGCACACACACACACACACACACACACACACACTGACTGTTCCCTCCGCATCTCTCCAGCGCAGTTACATAGCAATATCTGATCTACTTGGTGTTCAATATTTATCAGACTGATTTGTGTACATATTATTTATACCTTATCAGGTTTCCCTTCTGAAACATTTTATTTTCCTTCGTTAATAATTGCCTTACATTTAATTTGCTAAATTTTCTGTTTACCCATCACGAATTCCTTTTCAAACCCTCTGAGAAGCCCTCTCAACCCACCCATCCGTCAAATCTCTGTCCGAAACCCTCTTCCACGGCTCTCCGTGCTTCCGCTTTTCTGGGATTTGGTGCCCTTGACGGCCGCTACCAAACTGCCCTCCCTTCATCCTGGGAATCCTCTCCTTGCTCCAAGATTTTAAATTACCCTCCAGAATCCCACACCTCCCAGTTTCTAATCTTACTCCCTTTTTGTTGTGACTCATATTCTTCTGAGAAAGGGAGTATGAAAAGGAAAATTCTTGAGATCTCAAATGGCTGAAATGTCTTTATTCTAGCATCACATTGGAATAATCATTTGTTGGACATAGAGCCTGAGATGAAAGTAACTACCCTCTGAATTTAAAGCTGCTCCTTTGTCTCCAAGCCTCCAGTGCAACTATAGAGAGGTTTGACGTCATTCTGATTCATGGCACTCTATAAGTTTGCTGCTTTCTCTCTTTGGAGGATTTAAGATCCTCTTCTCATCTCCAGTCTCCTGAAATTCTATTCTAAGATGTCTTGATAAGGGTCTTTCTTTTTTTTCTCTTTGTGTTGTGTCCTTTAAAATCTGGAAGATTTTCTTACATGATTTCCATGGATCCCTCCTCTCATTTTCCCCTATTTGCTCTTTCTAGAACTTGCCTCTGCGTTTTCCACATCTTTGTCTATTCTATGTTCTGGGAGATTGCTTCAAATTTACCTTCCAACTACTTAACTGAATGTTAATCTTCCTACTATCATATTTTTTATTTCCAAGAGGATCTGTAAAAATTTTCTGAATATACCTTTAAAATCTTTTCATGGATAGAATGTCTTGTCTTACCTTCTTAAGGAATTAGTATTAATTATTTTGTCATAAATTTTCTTCTAGTTACCACATTGTTTCAGTTTTCTCTGGGTTTCTTTTTGTTGATGGCTTGTTTGGGTGCCATTTTTTATATTAGATGCTTTCTGCAAATTTAGGGTGATCCACTCTTATTTGGGAGTGTGGCATTAAAAAGTTCCTGGGACCTCTGTGGGTGGGGAGGTTCACCAAGTAAGGAATTCACCACAGAGTGGCAGGACTTGGACCTGGCCATTGTGCAGGACCTCTCTCCATAACTGTCAGTCTTTGCAGATTTTTTCCCCAGGCTTGCTAGGTTCCACCCAGAGAATCCTCCAGCCTCCTGTGAGGGGCTATAGGTTTGTCTGCTAACATTCTTAGCACCTTGGCAAAAGGAGATGGAAATTTTCACAGCTGAATATGTAGACTCCCACTCAATCCACATTTTTTTTTTTTAATTACAGTGTTCTTACCTTTTCTTACCTATCTCAGGCCCCAGAGTCCAGAGTCTATTTGGTTTAACCTCTGCTGAGAGTAAACCTCCAGTTTTCTACCAGGTGGGGCTGGATAGTTGCCTACTTGGGGAAAAGATCTGGTCTCTTACTGCTCCCAGAAGGACTTTCAAGCAAGCTTCTTGCACTCAGTTCATCACATTCCCTGCATCCAATGCTACCTGATACCATGAGTCCCTGACCTTTCCAGGATTCTGTAGCTCGGATCTGTTTCCTTCTTATCTTTACCCCAGTGGGCACTTACAGTTCAGCTTTCCCAGCTGCAGAACCCGGTGACCAGCAGTAAATCTGCTTTTCAGCTTTTAGAAATGTGTTGATATCTCCCATCTGCTTTGGTCTCCTGTCTTGTTATCTTGACTCTATGGTTTTATGGGTTTTTTTTTAACCTTTTACTGTCACTTTCGTTAGATTTGGAGACAAAATGATGTAAATACGTATATTTGATTTGTCACAGTAAAGTTGAAATGTACATAAACATCATTTTTACTGGTTCCATCATGTTTATTAGTAGATGCATTAATGTTCACATAACCATCATTCAGTTGTTGGGTAATCAAATCATTGCCTATTTTTTTTTAATCATCACTAAAAACAACACACTAGTGAATCTCTTTATGTATGATGTTCTTTTTATCTTTGAGATTACTATTTTTAAGCTATATTTCTGGAAATAATTAATGGCTAAGTTCAGAGGTTTTCACAATTCCTTTGCAAAAGAGTTTTATTGGTAAACATACCTACCAGCAGAGCGTGGGACCAAGCTCCGGAGCAGTGCCTTGCCAATTGCTCCTCATATTTTGAATCAAGACCATGTTAGAATGGAGGGGGGAGTGTATCTTTAAAAACAAGACTTCTCTCTGTGGAAGGAATCAAAGTGGAATCCTGAAGCGGAACAGCAGGAAGAGCTCCATGAGCAGCAAGGACGCCTTCGAGGGAGCCCCATGATATCAACACCATACAGAAAACAAATGTTGCTCTGTAAAGAGGACTGAGCAGTGAGTGAGTTGTCCTTGATTTCTTCATTTCCCAGTCAAGCTGAGCTGCTGTTTAGGGATGCAAATGTACCGCTTGCAGATCCATTACTGAATGTTGAGGGGCTGTCTAGAGGAGCCAGAAAAAAAAAAAAAAAAAACTGAACAGCAAGTACCAGGAAGGCATGGGAGGAGCTGGGCCCAGCAGCAAGACCAAGGGCTTGAAAGCTAAAAAGATTTCCGTGTGTGATAATATATTCCACCTCTGCTTACTGGGCTTGGTTTCCTCATCTGAAAGATGGGAATAGTAATACCTTCATGCTGGGTTGTTAAGAAACATGGGAAAGAGAATGTCAGTGAAGGTTTCTTGCTCAGGATTTCCCTTGTGACGCTGAATGAGCACCCCTTCCTCCTCAAGGATGCTTGGATTGGCACGGAAAAATCCAGAAGCCCCATCTGTTGTGGTTTTACATGGCACCTTAGTAAAGAAATACCATTGATCAGTGATTTCTTCAATTTTTAAAAATCACTGACCCTAAAAAGTTAATATCTTAAAGGTTTGTGTTTTCTTTCCCTTCTCCTGCTAAGAGTGCCCCTCCAACACTTGACCTATAAGAGATTTACCATCCCTCCCCCAAAAAGATGTGTCCCCAATGTCGGACACTCTCCAGTTGTTTATCAATGAGTTTGTTATTAGGCTACCCTGGTTTTCTGTTTATTTGTTTTGCTTTGTCTTGTTATATAGTTAATAAAATAACAAGGCACGACACAATGGCAAGCTGGCGTTTCTTCTCAACAGCTCAGAAAATCCCAAGATTGATGTGCCGAGAGTGTTCTTAAAAGCTAGAACTTACACGGCTTAAATCAGATGTGACTTTAAAACCTCCTATTAAATTTCAAGTGAGTTATTTTAAAAGTAAACTATAAGTCTACTACAGTAGAGAACGCAGTATTTTATCAGGAAGCTCTGGGAGGCACCCAGATCACTCAAACAGAGCTAGGAAAGCCTGAAATTTATATGGCCAGATTAGATACTAACATGTCCATAAAGATAACGGTGCATTTCCAAACTAGCCACAGGCTGTTGGGCACCCAGGGGTTAAGAGAGTTGGATGTGAAGGAAGATATTGATAAAGACAATTTATATGAGCAATAAAAGACATTGAATAACTCCTGGCATGAGATATAATAAATGGGTTTGCAGAAAGATTTATATGACCAATCCTGAGCTGAGGTATAATATTCAACTGCTTTGCTGGCTACGGTACTTAAGAGTGAATAAAAGTTTTTGCAAAATTAAGATAAAATATATATGTACATTTCATCCACATACTAAGTTATATGGTGCTATATCTTGTATAGAAGTTTCCTACCCAAAATTGCATACATGATAGAAACATCCAGAAGCATTTGTAATGCATAGAGTAGGTTCTCCCTATCCACTTACTCCCTTCACCCCTGCATCCTCTTGGCAGGCAATACTCCCTTTTAGGGATTTTGTAAAATCTTTCTCAACCTACCCATAGCTTTACGGGTAGATCCTTGTATACAGGCTTAAGATGAGAGAGATCACAGAGGAGAGAGAGAGAGGGAAAAAAAATTACCCAATAACATGTAGCCAGAAATTTCTGCTGTCTCCCAGACTCCTGAAATCTTGATAGGATTAGAACCTTTATTTTATGACCTGTAAAAATCCCAAGGCTTTCTGCCAATATTTAAAAAAAAGGAGGGGCGTTGACAATTATATTCTTGTGGCTTCTCTGCCTTCGAGATCTTGCTTTTGCTGGAACAGTGTTCTATAACATCTTAACCCAGACACGGTGAAGTTCAAACCCTTCCTCCACCTCGCCAGCAAGGACGACGGAACAGCTCACGCGAAGGATCCATGAGTGCAGGAGCGCAGGGCACTTCATTGAATTTTTGGAGGGGGGCGGGGGGGGAGAGGGAGAAAGTGTTTACATCATGGAAAAACAAGCAATTTTAAATTGAGCGTTAGTACAAGGTTGTGTTTTTAAATCTCCTTTGGCTGTTTCATCACCATGGAATTTCCACAGCTCACTCCACCCCCTGCTGAGGCTGTGCCCGGACTTCTCTCCCATTTTCCCCCTCCTCTCCTCCCTCCCACA
Source organism: Ursus americanus (assembly GCF_024610735.1). Taxonomy (NCBI): domain Eukaryota; kingdom Metazoa; phylum Chordata; class Mammalia; order Carnivora; family Ursidae; genus Ursus; species Ursus americanus. The sequence goes on from NC_142134.1 coordinate 71,682,675, forward strand.
CGTCGATTAGGGAATTCCTCTCTCACGTGTGCGCGTATGACAGCCTGGCTCTCTCCATCCCTGACTTCCAAAAACCCCCAGGCAAGCTTTACACATCCAAACCCGTCCTACAGGACAGAGTCCGGCTTCCCTGGGGGCAGGTGCCCCGCAAAAGGTTATACTTCTTCCAGCCCAGCGAGAGGTCTGGCGGGGCCGGCTGACATCCAGTCTCAGCAAAGCCAGCAAGCCACACACAAAAGGCCACGCCAACAAAGAAAGCCCAGGGCAGGCGGCTCGCTCCATGTGCGGCTTCTCTATAATTCATGCTTTCTTGTCCCGCCTTTCTCCGTGGGCTGCACCGCACAGCCATTGTTTTCCTCCCACAAGGAGATGCAGACCCCCCACCCCAAGCGTCAACCTAGTCTCAGTGTCCCATGGAAACACATCCCAGCGGCACAAGCAAGCAGGTGGAACGGGCAATCACCCACCTCTCAGGGGACTTTAACCGTGATCAGATTGGCAGTCCATTTCCATGCTTCTTAAAAGTTTTCTCCCTTTTCTTCTCCTCTTCCTCACCCTTATACCCCAGCCGGCCATATGTGTACCTACAACCATCAATGCCAACTCTGCCCAAATCTTTTCAAAGCCCGTCATCCTGGTCTTGCCTTTATCCCCCATTCCGATCTCAGACCTCTTTCTTTCTGGCTCTTTTTCCATCTCTACAGCACAAAATCCCAGCAATTCAGCAGGAATGAGGACTCTTCTGGAAGGGTGGAGAAGGGGAGAAATAGGAGGGTTTCCCATATTCCCCACTTGGGTTTCTGCTCATACTTTTTTTTTTTTTTTTGAAGATTTTATTTATTTATTTGACAGAGAGAGAGAGACAGCCAGTGAGAGAGGGAACACAGCAGGGGGAGTGGGAGAGGAAGAAGCAGGCTTCCAGAGGAGGAGCCTGACATGGGGCTCGATCCCAGAACGCCAGGATCATGCCCTGAGCCAAAGGCAGACGCTTAACGACTGAGCCACCCAGGCGCCCCTCTGCTCATACTTTCTTTATCTCCTTGTCTCAGAGATGTGGCCTCTTCTCTCGCCCATACATTAATCTTTTATGTCCTTCACAAAATCCCGTTAAATGAGGTTCAGTTCATTAGCAAAATAAAATTTGCCTTTCATTTTCAGAATTTAGAGAGGACTGGTCATTTAGAAATACAATGTCCTATCTTGTAGGGCAAAGGGAATGAAGTAGGAATGGAGGAAGAAGGCAAGATACGTATATATGTTAATGGTCCTCAGATGCGACAGGAGGAGGGGACCTCCTCCATATGCTCTGAATCCTTGGGCAGGGACTTCCCAATAACTGCAAATTGCTATGTTGGGTGCAAGGGCAGTCCAGAAATTAAGAGCATGCTCTAGAAGCTTAATAATGGAATAATAAAGTCTTCCTAGAGGAGCAAAGGAATAAGAAATAGACAAAAAAGACATTATAGAAGAAGAAACATGGAGCTGATTCTTGAAGGATCAGATTACCAAGTGAAAAAATGGGGCCAGGTTACTGCAGGGAAAGGAGGAGGAGCTGTATGGGAAGAAGAGAGCCACAGGGGAACTCACTGTTCCATGAGTACCACTTGGACAAGTGATTGGACTTTCTGTGCTTAGTATTTCCCTGGACATTTGTCCACTTTCAACAGGAGGGCCCTTCAGGAAGGCTGCTCAGGAGCCGGCCGTCTCTCAGCCTCATGGTTCTCTTTACTTATTTTTAGCAATAATAGTCCCATTTGATGAAAATATGGAGAAATGTGATAGAAGAAGTATGTCAATAGACTATGTTTCAAGTTTGCTTTTGTAAATCGTATTAAGGTCAGTAGTGATCATTTTAGAACTGAAGGAGCCTCAGCACGCTTCCAGTCCTATTTCCAGTCCTAACCTGGCTTCAAAGGCGGGCAGACCTTGCTTGAAACCTTACACTCCCACCTCAAGTCATCACCTTCCTGAGCCCCAGTTTCTTTATCTGTGATATGGGAACAATAATATCCAATTCACAGAGTACCATGAAAATTCAATAAGAAAATGAACCTCGGGGCACCTGGGTGGTTCATTCAGTTAAGTGTCTGCCTTCAGCTCAGGTCATGATCCCAGGGTCCTGGGATCGAGTCCCGCATCGGGCTCCTTGCTCAGAGGGGAGCCTCCCTCTCCCTCTGCCTGCTGTTGCCCTACTTGTGCTCTCTCTCTCCTGACAAGTAAAAAAATAAATAAATCTTTTTTTAAAAAAAAAAGATAATGAACCTCACTGGCTTAGCACAAAGCAGATGCCCCTAAAAAGAAAGCATTGAGCATGATGCTTTGGCCTTTTATTAGACTAGATAACTGAATCCCCATGAGATAATTCATCTGCCTTCTAATGAATATCTATTTAACCCACTTTTCCTTTAAAATTCTCCTTAAAGATGTGTTCTAAGGAAGGGCTGATACAGTGAGAGTCGACTCTCCATAATCAGACTATTCTGTGATGGGCTGTCCACGCAGCAAGCACTAGCAATGACGTCTTGGGGCCCAGGGCTCCTCCTCCAACCCCCGGGCTGGTGGTAGTGTTCGGGAAATAACGATGTGAGCTAGAACTTGCAAGGATTTTTGTTACAGCCTAAAAAGACATGCTGGTCTGCCCTCAAAGTCTCTGTTGTTGCTTGCAGATAAGACCAAGGGTAAAGTTCCTCCGAGAAATACAACCCCCTCCTCCTAGAGTTTCTCAGGCAGAAAAGCAATGCTATCCCCCAAGGAGTGGGGAAGGGGGAAGAAACTGAAGTTGTAATGGGAGCTTTGCAGGGAATTTAACCTGATCCTGTGTCTTTCAACTTCTCTCCAGGCCTACCAAGGGCTCTCTCACAACCTTTCACCCTGAGGCCGGTCTGTATTTTATTAAAGGAAACGTACCCATCATTCCACTGTCCCCTGGACAGACGCAGCTGTGCAACCCGTTCTTCAACCTTCTTCCCGGAGCTCCTTCATGAGGCAACACCACAGGGGATGCATGGAAACCACAGTGATTTGTGTTTTATTTCGTTGTTTGCACCCTGCCTTGTTCCACAAGGAATTCGAAGCAACTTTCAGCAAAAATCATTAAGATAAATGAGCAAACAAACCAAAAAAATACTATTATGACCCAAATAGTTTCTACAGAAATAAGAATTAAAATGGAGGCCAGCAGAAGTTTAAACGAGAAAAATTCAAGGTGAGGGAGGGGAGGAGTCGTCATTCATCATGGGCCAGAAATACCACCAGTCAGCCGGAAGCACCTTCACAGCTCATGGTTCGTGGCCACCTCTTCTCATGGGCATTCCCTTTCCTCTCGGACGCTTCCTGCTGCTGTCTCTTGCCGCTGGGAGAGGCGGGAGACAGTGCAGTGTGGACAAGGGCCCCGCATGCGCTGCCCTCTCAGGAGTCACTGTGTGCACAGCCTGAGGGAAGTCGCTTGCCCTCTCTGGGCCTCAGCCTCTTCATCTGAAAAATGGGAAAGAAGATGAAAAATAAAAGAGGCCTAGACATTTGCTCACAACTTAGTAATCCTGTTCCCCTCCTGACAGGCACAGGACAGAAAGAATGGAAGGGCCTCCCCACTTCTCTTCCCCCAAGCCTCATGGGTGGCCGGGGCAACGAGCGCCGTTGTGTGGAGTTCCAGGATCCCAGGAAAAGGTGGGGCGGAAAGGAGGGTGGCTTGGCTGCGTGAGTGGCTTCGGGCCCTAGTTTTTTATCCTAAGGAGGGCAGGGCGAACTGGGCAGAGACCAACGGTGTCCAGTGGAAACACAATTGTCACTTGAACAACACGGGGATTGGGGCACCCACCCCCACACAGTCAAAACTCCATGTTTAACTATTGACTCCCCCAAAACTTAACTACTGATAGTTATACGTACTGTATTCTATATTCAAAAATAAAGCAAGCTAGAGAAAAGAAAATGTTATTAAGAAAATCACAAGGGGGGGCACTCTGTTGGCTCAGTTGGGTAAGCATCCAACTCTTGGTTTTGGGTCAGGTCGTGATCTCCCAGTAGCGAGATCAAGCCTAGCATCGGACTCCATACACAGCATGGAGTCTGCTCCAGATTCTTTCTTCCTCTCCCTCCCCCTCTGCCCCTCCAGCTCACACTTGCTTTCCCACTCTCTCTCTCTCAAATAAATAAATATAAATTAAAAAAAAAAAAAAGAAAATCACAAGGAACAGAAAATACATCTGCTGTGCTGTACTGTATTTATTGAAAAAAATACACGTTAGTGGACCCACGCAGTTCAAACCCATTGCTGGGGTTAATGCAGGGCATGAAATCAGCCATAATACCCGGCTCGCTACAATGTAACACAGAGGCCGCTGAGGGCAGGGAAGGTTTCGGAGAAGGGGTAGGCCTTTGGAAGGCCGACGCCTACGTGACCACTGTGCCTTTGGAATGCTGCCAGGAGTTGCCTTCCTGCGGCTTTCCCAGCCGGAACAGTCGTTCTGTGATCAAAGAGATGTAGGCATTGTCCCTGAGGCTATGTTTTGCAGAACTCGTAGACTACGCTCAAACTAGCATAACTATCTTCCCCATAAACAGATCCTCCCAGTTTCAGTAAGACCCCTCTTCACACATCACGTGCTTGAGGAACAGTGATAAAGGATTTGTGATTATCTTGAAGGACAGATAAAAGCCGGAGCGAAGAAGAGCAAAAGGTCTTCCCCTCTGATCGTTGACCCCCTTGCCCTTCTCCTCTCTTCACAGCAAAATTTGGTGTCATCTTTCATCCATCGGTACAGGGATTGCTGGCCATTCCTGGCAACTCGTGTTGTTCAAATGTCCCCTGTAATGTGATCCAAGCATGAATCTCACTTTTCTAGTAAACACTTAACACTTTAAAGAGTGAAAAAAAATTGATTTTCATTATGTTTACTTACTCAACATAGCTAAAACATTCAATATAAAAATTATTATTGATATATTTTACACTTCTTTTGTACCAAATCTTCAAAATACAGTGTGCATTTTATGCTAACAGCACACCACAGTTTGGACTGGCCTCAGTTCAGGTGCTCAACAGAGAAGCTACCTGGGGCTGGGGGCCACCATCTTGGACAGAGGATTTGTACTCTGAGGGGAAGAAAATGGCTTACTATCAGACAGCTGGAGCCCACACAACAAGGGGAAGAGATAGAGTGTGAGGATTCACCAGGGCTGGAGGCTGAGGCTTTACCCTCAGATATTACTCCAGGGATACAGCAGGACCTCAGATGGAGGTTGTGTGGAGGCTCCCAGGGAGAGTCCAGACACCAAGCATGGGGACTCTGGGGATAAGTGAGGGTCCCTGAGGCACAGTGTTGATCTGGTTGAGGCACGTCTCTGAGGTCACTGGCAGCAGATGCCTCTCATGAACAGCTTCTGACCCCTGAATTGCTCAGCAGAAGGAGAACGACCATTGCGGGCTGATGGGCGACTTAACCCCCTCCCTATATTGCAGTGTGCAGAAGCCCCACGCAAGCCCAGTCCAGTGACTGTTCTGGGCTTCTTGTGGACCTTAGCGAGGTGGGAATTGAATCAGAGCCAGAGTTATTCAATTTAGATAAATTCAGAAGTATGACATTTTATCTACCTCAAAAGTTATGGAGTCATGTATACCTGTTTTGTAAGCCCTAAAGTCCCACCTCACATCTTTTTTTTTTTTAATCTAAAAAACAGGAAGCTTGCTGTTGAAAGAGACCCAGGAATAAGATGCAGAGCGTCTGACTCTCCTCTGACCATCAACTAGTCATGCCCTGTCTTCCCGTAGCAAATCTTTGCCTCAGATTTGTCCACATACAAAAAGCATCAAGCACACCTGCCCCTCAAAGGTCTTCCTTTCAGAGGCTCCAAATTTCTCCTGCTATTTTTATCTCCTATAAGATGAGGGGCGTTGAGCCAGCCACGGAGGAAGTGGTCCGCAGAGACTTAAAGAGAAACAGTCATGGTGTCAAATTCCCTGCCCTCCACCGTCACTCACCGTGGTTGCCGTCGTGTATGCGGAGCTACTGCAGGCAACCCGTCCTGCTGTTGCAGCTGCAGATCGGACCCGTCCTGCAGGGTGAAGAACGCCAGTGAGCACTGAAACTCCTTTACCTGGATCCCTTTAGCTTAAGGCCTGGATCTGTGGCTTTCCTATCTGGACACACGATAGAATTGCATGGGTAACTTAAAACATGCCAGTCCCTGTTCCCACCCCCGGTTTCTGGCTTCCTTGGTCTTTGGTGATTTTAATAAACCATCAAGGCTGAGAAACACGGACCTAAACCAAAAGTGGGGGCTCTGGGAGCTGCTTCCTTTCCCCCTTTTCCTTCCTGCTCCCTTTTCTCAGAAGGAGAAGGCTATTCCACCCTCCCCCGAGTAGGTGGAGGTCCAGACCCAGTGAACATCAGTGACCACGCAGCCTAAAAATAAGGGCAGTGCTTCTCAAATATAATGTTCCTACAGGTCCCCCATCCTGTTAAAACGCAGCAGGCCTGGGGTTAGTACAAGAGTCTGTACTTCTAACACTGTCCGGGCCAAGGTTGCTGGGCCCCACTTTCAAGAACAAGGCATTCAAGTGCATCCTTTGGAACAAAGAATTGTAATGTCATCTCTTCACACCAAAGCTCCACCTCGTCACACCACGACCCAGTTATGCCTGTGGCCCTGAATGCATCAGAGTGATTCTGCCCGGGGATGTGGCTGGATAAGTTCTGTGCATTCAGTAACTTTAGTGAAGACTTTGGTGGGGCCCAGAGGGAGGCCACACCCACAGAACATGTTTGCCAGCCCACTGGGTCCACCCAGCAGCTTTTCCTTTCATCTTCTTGTTCTATCCCTCCCCCCCCAACTGCAGACACACCCTCCCGAATCATGGTCAAGGTCTTCCCTGGTCTTGGTGTAAACAGTCCCAGCCATGTGCAGCCATATTGAGGTCTGCCTTTCCACCCGTGAACTCTCCTGACGGCCTTTCTAAAGAAGGTCTGGTCAAGGATGAATTTTCTTGTTGCATATAAAGCAGAGGGGTTCACATGGAAAGAGGGCAGGAGGGCTGAATGTGTGGGTGCACTGGGCCTCCCCCAACCTCAGGGGCTCTAAGTTAACTCTGCAGAGCCTTCTAGAGGTGGGGATGCTTAATACCTACCCTGGATGGTGCCCAGCTCTGGTCTGAATAGTTCCTACCAGGACTTCATTATATCTTCGATGAATGCCAGATATTTTGCCTTCATGGATCCCTTCTTCCATGAAAATAATAATAATAGTATAATAATGTCAAGTTATATTTTATGATGGCACTGGTAAAGATGAATATATTAACATCACATGTTAAAAACACTTTTTTCTACCTAAAAGTTCATTTTTTTCCCTTCTGGCTTTACAAAAAATTAGAACATTTTCCTAGGCTCCTAAAATTTAGTATTGTGACCCCCCAGCCATGTGCCTACAATATCTAATGGAAAAGTTAGCCCTGCTTCAGACACATTCATCCATTATAACAACCCAACTGACAGATGAGGAAGCAGAGCAGAGAACGAGATTGTGACCTAAGTCACACAGTACCTGGTAGAACTGGATTCAAACCCAGACCATCTGGCCCCATTCCATAGTCTTAACCACTATACTACACTTAAAGAGCACGCTGGCCTTTAAGTGCTTGGGGCAACTCTTCTGTGCTCACTCTTGCTACAACAAACACTCCCAATACTTTGAATATTAATAACAGTACGCATAATAGAGGGAATTGCTGGTTTTGAGGCACCTATTATAAGCCCTGCATGAAACTGCTCGTATGACCATTGTTCTCTCTTTAAATCCTCACAGCTGCCAAATCAGGCATACATATCACATTAATATCCCCAGTGTCAAGGTGAGGAAACAGAGATTCAGAGAAGTTAAGGAAAGCTTATTCAAGGACACACAGTCAATAGCACAAGCCTCTCGCCTCAGATCTCTTCACTAAACAACACTGGACTGTATTAGGACAATATTGTCATTTCACAGAGTTTCCATCACGTGGCTACTACTCTCTACCTTCTGTTAGATCGGGCCTGTCAGACACAGCTCTGTGTACTTGGCATGAATTAACTCCTACCAACCTAGGAGCAAAGCCCTATCATGATGCCCGAATAAGAGATAAAGAAAGAAAAGCAGAGACATTGAAGAAACTCAGTGTCTTTAGTCAGGCTCTCCAACAACAGATCTTTTGAGGAAGATTCTTGTGCAAGTGACTTCTTAAGGAATTGCCCTTCGAGAAGCGGAACAGGGCAAGGGAGGTGGGGCAGGGCAGGAAAGGAAGACAAGCAAAAGGTAAGAAATGAGGCAGTCTGCAGAGAGCAGGGTCAGCCTGATCTTGCACTTACACTAAGGGTAAGTGACCTCAGTTGTGCCAACCCAAGACAAGAGAGCGGAGCCCTTTATATGCCTGTGCTCCACAGTCATTCGTTAAGGATCGGCCTAGGGGATCCACTGTGAAGGCAGGCAAGGGGATGGGAGCCGGGCACCGACATTTGCCCTACTCTTGGTGAAGACACAGCTCTGAGTATGGAGCTGGGGTCTGAACCCAGCCAGCGCAGCTCCAGTATCTACTATGTTAGCCACTCTTAGATTTCTCTTTAATGACTAAAGGAAGAGAAAAAAGAAGAACTAATATTGACAACTCTGTACCATGGGCCATCCTGCCTCAGTGCCCCACACACTAGCACCTGCTTAGCCCGTTATTCTACACTCATCAAATTAAAAAAAAAAAATTGAATTAATTGAATCCTACAAAACCAAAGAGCTATGAAGGGGAAAAAAACAGACTCCTAATTTATTTATGCAGATTATACGTTTCTGCATCTGCCAGTGTAGAGCCAGCAGACGTAAGCATTTATTCAAATAAGCCCACATTTTAGAGTTGTTACAATACCTGCAACTTACAAGATGAGCATAATTATCCTATTTTTACAAACTCTAATATGATTTCAATTGATGTCAGTAAGTTTTGATTGAATTTACTGCTGATTAAAGTTGATCATCTCTTTGAACAACAAGAAATTATGTCTCATTCAGTTCGTTAGCAAGACTAGTGTTCAGCTTATGAGCCATAGCACCAATGGTAATTATCAAGGATAATTGATTTCTAATGTGGACATATTAATTATGTAGATATAGGAAAATTAAAATATTCTACCCTGCCAATTATTATTATAAAAAATAAACAAGTCGTAGTCTGCGGACAAGAAAGCTTGGTTGACTCTGCCAACGTAGGTTTCCTCTTTCTGGAAAAACTGTACATCCCAATAATGTGGTCAAGACATGGACATACCACAGAGAGAGGCTCCAGCAAACCGCAAGGGAATCCAAAGTGACCCTTGCAGAGAAAGGGGAGGAAGAAGATGGACATGGGAAGAGAAAATGTCTCATCTGGAAACTGGAAAGAATGTGCTTTGTGGAGATGGCACATGAGAGAACTCATTCAATCATTTATTCACACAACAAATATTCACTGAGTACCTACTATGTTTGGACACTGGGGTTAAGTGGTGATGCATGGCTGCCCTGAGGAGCCTACAGCTTAAAAGGTATGTTAGGCATCATCCATGAAAATTTCTAAATACTTCCATAAATCTAAGTACTATAAACAAAAAGTATAAGCAAATACCAGAGGGGCTAACAGGGGGACCTTGTTTAGACTGAAGGCGGGGTCCTGAAAGTCTTCTCTGCAGGAGGGGTCATTTAGCCTGAGACTCAATGAGCTAGAGAGATGGAGAGGGGAGAGGGTAGAAGTGTGTGTGACAGTGGAAAGGGTGGGGTGCTTTGGACAAAATAAGAAAGAGTCTGAAATGCAAGAACGCTGGTGATGGTGTGAGATAGTCAGAGCTAGGCTACACAGCACAGCGCCATCCACTAGAATTTTCTGGGATAATGGCAATGTTCTGTGTCTGCTCTGCCCAACACAGATGTGGTTATTTGCTGAAGATGAAGCCAGTGCAACTCACTGATATGTGGAATTTAAGAAACAAAACAGAGAATCATCGGAGAAGAGAGGAGAATATAAAACAAGATGAAACCAGAGAGGGAGACATACCATAAGAGATTCTTCATCATAGGAAACAAGTTGAGGGTTGCTGGAGGGGGGGAGGTGGGGGATGGGGTAACTGGGTGATGGGCATTAAGGAGGCCACATGATGTAATGAGCACTGGGTATTATCTAAGACTGATGAATCACTGACCTCTACCTCTGAAACCAATAATACATTATATGTCAATTTAAAAAAAATAATAATAAAGACATAATACTCTAGAAAAAAAAACTCAACATGAAAATTTAATTTTCATTAAATTAAATAGTGACACGTGGCTACAGGACACCATATTAGGCAGATTAGGAGCCCTTTAAAGATTTACTTTTTAAAGATTTATTCTATTTGAGAGAGAAAGAGAGAAAGAGAGTGCACAAGTGGAGGGAGGGGCAGAGGGAAAGAATCTCAAGCAGACTCTCCGCTGAGCACAGAGCCCAAGGCTGGGCTTGATCTCAAGGCTCTGAGACCTGAGCTGAAATCAAGATTCTAACACTCAACTAACTGAGCTACCCAGGCTATTAGGAGCCTTCTAGGCCCTGATAAGGATTGCAAATTTTATTTTAAGACGCATGAGAAGCACTGAAGAGTTTGTAAGTTCAGGAGGGCCACAGTTCCATATATATTTTTAAAGATTACTCAGTCCTTAAAGCCAGGAGACTCATTCACAAGGCCACTCACTCTGGGAAAATAGAAATGGGATTTGTCAGATGCCTCTGTCAACCAAGGGTATCATGAAATATTGTGCACTGTTGATTCAATCCGTTCTTCCAATTCTGTCCATAGTGTTTGTAAGGAGTGAATAACCTGACTTAAGTTTAACTATAGTGATCCCAAGGGTAGTGATTCCCAAGTCTGACACAAACTGCACAAAGCAGAATATTTTTGTGATGTTCTTAATCTTGACCCTTCAGACTAAAGACAGGAGACAAGAAGGTCTTACACATTGTGCATTAATGCATCATTCTGGCAAATGAAGAACTGCTTTTCAACGCAGGGTTGCATTTTTGAGCCAACAATTGCAGTGGCACGTAAAGAACAGAGAAGACACTTGACTTCCCGTGCAGATGTGGCCCCGCGCACCAAGCGTCATCTGAGTCAGAAGAATTAAAAATGCCCCAGTAAAGTGCTTCAGATGACCCAGAATTGAGTCCTCCTGAATTCAAACCTGGCCAGCGTTGGTAGTTTGCAGTGGCATGCAACTGAGCCCGAGAGAGAGGGCTACCCATCTAGGCCACAATTTCAGCACTGCAATTAGGAGAATGAGGCAAGGTCAAGCAGCAACCCAAGGCCCCCACTTCTTTTGGAGAACTTTCCTCCCAGCTCTGCTCTAGTTCATAGCTAATAAGCCATCACAACTACGCAACATGTATCATGTGTCGGGCACCATTCGAAGCAGTGAGGGTAATAATAACGTGGACATCGTGACAAAGTGAGAATGAACAAACATTTATATATATACATGCATACCTATAGATACAGATATATAGATATATACAGAGATACATGCGTAGAGAAAGTGCTTAGTGCTTCCTGCATTACATATACATCTTTCACCTCGTTTATCCTATATACATTTATATTCAGTTTTAATGATATCTATATTATTACTTTCATCTCCAATCATCTCCATTATCGTCAGTAATAATATTGACATTGTAAAAACAAATGATCAGTTTTCATACACACACAGTGTTTAGCACTTATATGCATGAAATGTGGGTATATAATACATATATACTGTATATATGAATGTATATATATCACAATATCCACATTATTATTATCATCATCATCAAGGATAATTGATTTCTAATGTTATCTCCATTTTCAAATACATAACAGATTGGGCACAACCGGTTAAATGACTTGCCCAGGGTCGTGCAGCTAAAAAGTTAGCTCCAGGATCTGTGCTCAGCTCCCCAGATGGCCTCTCCTACAGGCGAGGCAGAAGCTGGCACATACACTTAGTACACTGGACACAGTACTTAGTCTGAGGGTAGATCACTAACCTGAACTGGCCTGATAACTGGACCTTGCCAGTGACCACTAATGGGTCCAGACTGCATGGATATCACCCAAGTTTGAGCCAATCAGAGTATTTCCTGAGAGTTGTGTCTTTCTGGAGGCCACCCTGAGAAGATGCAAAGCAAGGAGCTATGGATACCCTGATGCCGGTCTCACAGAGACAACAATGGGAGAGAATGATGCCCAAAAGCAGAGAGAAGGAAAATCAAGAGGGAGAGAAAGTAAATCATGGTGGAGTCAGCACCATCTGTCTAGTTTCTAGGGTGCCCAGATTGGCCCTTCCTTCCATGTGTAGGACTCAGCTCTTCCTCTGACTCTGAGAGCAGCTTCAGAATCATAGGCTGGTTCTGATCGGGTTCACGTCCCTTGTAATGCTCATACGGAGAGTGACTCACTAGAAGAGATTTGCAGATTTCCACCACCATTCGGCAGACCCAGAGCGTGATGCAGAGTGCTAAAAGTAATATTAATTAAATCTAAATGTTTTTGTCCCCTGAGGGACTTCAAATACAGTGATTAAAGTTCCCAGGAATCATTCATTCCACAGCTTTAGAACATTGGGATGTGACCTGAACTCAGTGAGTTTCTGCCTTGAGCGTTTAATTTGAGCGACGACCACCACCAGCACCCAGCAAAGGTGGAAACCACACCTGCATGTGCTTTACATTCGCGGCCCATCAGTCTGCATTGTTAGTAGCGCTCACTGTCCTCTGAACTTTGTTCAGTAGGTACCTACTTAATTAGAAGCACTGATAATGACATTTCGATAATGAAGAGGACAGAAATCATCTGGAATAACAGCTGTAGGTAGGAAATAAAGTGCTGAGAAGGATACATTGATTTTCTGCATTTGGGCCAAAGTATGGCTTTTCTCTGAAGGTTGTCTTCCTTCTAACTAAATTGTATTTTAATTTCATAATAATTCAGACCTTCAGCGTATTTATACTGAACAGCTAGTGTATGTGAGGCACTATGCCCAGTGTTGGAGTATAAAGGTGAAAGAAGCAACATCACCCATCACTGTCTTCCAAGTGATCTATTTAATGGTGGATTCGAGCACCGCACGAAACACTGTTGATGGCTTACTCAGTATCTGTAGCTCCTTCCTCCTTCTTAACAGACCCCCGCTATTGCTCAGATACTCATGGGCCCCAGGACAAGCTGGCCCCATCCCTGGCTTGAGGACTGGGCGTGGCGGTTCTAAAGGAACCCCTTAGCCTTTCCAGTGAGTGATTGGTGCAGGAACCCAAGCCTGACCCAGTCAGCACATGGCTTTCCCAATCAGCAAGAATGATTCAGAAGCAGACACAGGACCTCAAAGAGGACAATGAGATAAAGAGGGAGCATTTGCTGACTCTCTCTGACCATTGGATATAGTGAAACCATTACAGACATCATGTGTCCAACTCGAAGATGAAGCCAGCACCCAGAGGACAGAAGAATCATAGAGTAACTGAGCAGAAACCTCCAGATTAGGGCAGCCCTGAAGCCCGACCAGCTCCCACCTTCCCAGCAGCGAGCGTCTGCGTATTTCCTCAGGATTTCGACAAGTTTGAGTTGGTCTCATTCTCATGAATAGAGACAAATGAACAGAAACGTGGGATACAATGGTGAAGATATGCAGAAAGTATGAAAGGAAAACCAAGGAGCAGCGGTAGGAGATCCCAGTGGGGACAGCTGTTGAAAGGGCAGGTCAGGGAAGAGACATCCAAGTGGAGCTTTAAAGGAGGAATAGGAGCCAAACAGATGAGGGGAGAGGCTAGGGAAAGACAACATTTCCGGTAGAGCAAACAGCCAGAAAGAAAAACAGGAGGAAAATGGCATGAGGCTCAACGTTCCTAATGTAGTGTAGAAAGTCTGAGGTGGGGCTGGGGCCAGATCATGAAAGATTTGGACACCGTAAAATGGAGCTTGGACTTAACCTTGAACAAGGCAGAGCCACAGATAGAAGTGAGACGGGCCTATCGTAGTCAAACTTGCATTTCAGGCAGGTCTCTCCGGTGCCCATGGAGAGACAGACTGGCAAGCGGTGGGTACTTTGTAGCCGTACAGTCTCTGTCGCAACCACTCCGCTCTATCCTTGTAGCAGGAAAGCAGCCAGAGACTGTATCTAAATTAATGGGTGTGGCCATGTGCCAATAAAACTTTATTTATAGAAATAGGCTGTGGGCTGACTGACAGATTCTTAGCACCTCTTAATCTCATAAAAAGCACAAATCAAGCGCAACTAGCTCCCTGCTCATACCAGTACTGTGACCTCCCATCACACATGAGGGAACTCGATCTTTCTCTCCCTCCCAGCTCCGGGCAGCCCAGCTTCCCTTACTGAATTCACCTCCTGCCACTTCGGCCCTTGCTGACTTCGCTCAAGCCACACTGGCCTTCTGCTGCTTCTTGCTCACTTCTAGGTTATTCCCACATCAGGACCTCAGCACTGGCTGCTCCTCTGAGTGGAATGCTCTTCCCCGAGAACTTGGCATGTTATATGTGTGTCTGCTCAAACGCCACTCCCCAGAGACACCTTTGCTGATCGCTCTCTTCAAAACAGCTCCCACTCCTCTTCCAACAATCTGTCTTCTAACCTTGATTATATTTTTCTTCATAGCACTTATTACTGCCTGACATTATATTATTTATTTGTTTGTTTACTGGTTTCTTATCTGTTTCTCTCACTGAAATGTAGCTCCATTAGAGCAAATAATTTTGTCTTGCTCACTGTTACATCCCCAGCACGTAGACTATTGCCTGCCACATCATAGAAAATAGGCATTTATTAAAGGGATGAATGAATAAATTTGTGTCCCCTGTCACCGGAACCACCCATATTACGGGGGCTTTCTCAGGAGAGACCCAAGTCTAATTTTGAAACTGTGACCCTCGTTTGCCATACAAAGATATTCATGTTTCCCAATTAGTGACCTCAGCTCTGCTCGTGGGATCTTAACACCCTATGATAATTCCTGTGCAATCTTCCTGGAAAAAAATCTGGGATGCTCGTGTATCAGGATGTATCATTTGCAATATTCAGAAATATCAAGCATTCAAAGTCAGTGAATAGGACTGTGATTACTTTAAGGCCAAAGGGGATTCAGGATGTTATTGTGACAAAGCTGTGACACACAGGGATGGAGACAAGCAGGATGCAGGTCAGGAATGGGTAGAGTACAGACTTTAAAGGACAAGTCTAGTATAGGTTGGCCTAATGAGCTTTAAGAATCCCAACCTCACCATCAACTGCTTGAGATGAAGGAAAGCACTCCGAGATCGTCCAGCCCCTTGCAACTTCATGTGTGGTCCCTGGACCAGCAGCATCGATCAGCTGGGAGCTTGTTAGCATCCCACAATCTCAGCTCTCAGGTTCTAGACCTCCTGGATCAGATTCTGCCTGTCAGCAAATCCCCAGTCAGTTCACGTGCACATTCTGAGGGGCCACGTTAGCCCATTTGCCTGGCCGCTCAACAGCCGAGGTCTTTGTTTTGTCTACCAACCTTCATCTCGCTCAGAGTTACCATAAAATGTGATTCCCCCCCACTGAAGAGAAAAGAAATGTCACAAAGAAATCAGATCCCTAACTTTTTTGGAAAAATCTAAAGCCTGGCAGCCCTACAGGTGTGCGCGTTCCACATGGTGCCAATTGGTGGGGAGTAAGCGGTGACTCCATTACCGAGCCCTACAGTTTACACCAGGCCTGTTGTAATCACCAGAGATACTCGTCCAGACAGTCCAACAATCATCTAGTCCAACAACTTCCTTTTACAGAAAAGAAGAATGCGCGCAGAAGGGTTAAGCATTTGGGCTAAAGATTCATAGCTAGTCCAATACTCATCCGCTTCTATTATCCTGCCTGAAAAATAGGTAGCTTTATTGCTGTCTTGAAGATGAGAGATTTCAAGTACTTTAAAGAAACTCACTGGCTCTCTTAAAATAAAGAAATAAATAACACAAATATCATGATTCTCCAAGGCTAGTGGGGGAGAAAGGGTCTCCTAGTGGAGAAGGGAGGCTGGAGGTCACCCCACACGGCTGTACATCCAAGCAAAGACTAGCCCTGAGAGGTGGTCCTTCGCTTGGAGATCCAGCGAGGACCACTTCAGCACCCCTAAGAGAAAGGAAATCTTGGGCGGCAGAGAAACTTCCTCTGCAAATGGAATTTATCCTTTCAGGGACAAGGAGGGGAGATTATGGGGTGACAGAAGAAAATCGGTGGACCCAGAACACAGCGCTTGGCCCATTCTCATCCAAGTACCAGAAGTAAAAGCCAGGGATGGAATTCCAAATTCCAAGTCCAGATTAAGTTGCTGCAGCTGAAATCCATGGGCCATTCTTTACTTCTGGGTTTATCAAGCTTCTAATTTTCCAATCTCTCACTCGCAAAATTAATGATGACAGTAAGAAAGAGAGTAACAAAATGACAGTAACAGAAACAGACCATGTGGAGTAACAAAACAAGCTGCTCTGATGCGTATTGTGATTCAGGGTTGATCATAGACGTTAACTTCTCTGAATATTGCAGGAAGTATGACCACTCTCCCATTTCACAGATTCAAAAATAACCTGTCCAGGCCAGAGTCAGTAGGTGTTCAGACTGATACTCCAGCCCACATCATGTGACTCTTTTAAAGCACGATTTCCTCAAGCACGTAAAAACAAAATAACTGAAAAGCAGACTATTGTGTCATATAGGTAGCCTGACAAGAATCAATGGAAAGACCATGTGCAATGGCCCTTAAGTGAAAAGGCCAGAATGCAAGCCCCAACTTTGCTGCTAACAAGCTGTGTGAACTTTCGGATGTTACTTAACCTCTCTGGGCTTCATTTCTTTATGGATTAAATAGGGTTAACAACAGCCCTTGCCTCATTCTAAGAGTCAAACAAAATAGTGTGTATGAAAATGCTTAGCCCACTGCCTAGCACATAAAGGAAATAGTCAATAATTGAGAGCAATTATTTTTACATCAGCCTGGAAAGAAAAATTTCTAAATACAGCACCTAGAAAGACCTTAGAGGTTTGTAAACCAAAAATTTAGGTACAGAGAAGAAATGGAGAGAGAGAAATCTTATTCCTCTAATCTAGCAAAAAGAGACTCCAGGGAAGCAGAAATTGTGATGTATAAACAGCTTTGAGATTACAATAGAAATTAATCAAGGGAATTATTCTTCCTTTCAGAGGATTTAGACTAAGGAGCAATGGCCTGAAGCCACAGAAAGGGAAATTTGGGTTAGATACAGCAAGACAAGAATGTTCTCAGCAGGGAAAGTAATTAGGAAATGAAATAAGCTCCTAGGGGTTAGAATGGAGGAATCTGCCCTGGCAGTAATCAAGGAGAAAGGAGGGAAAGGAGAACAAGCAGGCAAGAACTGCAAAATATCCACCGACTTGGGGGAGAAGGGCGTGTTTCTACCCGCTTTAAGGAACCCATCCGGAGGTCAGCACCAGTCATTTATGACCACCTATGTTTCTGGAGCCCTGTGAAGTCTTAAGGGGGACACAGAAGAACAGGAAGGCTGTTGACCTCAGGAAGCTTGCCATCTGGAAGAGAGCGTAGATTTCCCAGACTCGGAGGAAAGGGACTAGTACTATCTATCCCGGTGGGCCACTTTTCCCCTTGGGTAACACTCAACTGTTTATACATGGTCGCAGAACAAAAGCCATGAGTTAGGTTTAACAATTGATATTTTTGATTTTATGTAGGCAATTAGAAAATCCTTTTTTCCTGTGGGTCATGATGATGTTACCTATTGAGATGTTATAATATGATCTTATTTTGGTGGGGGCAATGTGGCTAGATAACGTCGTGAGACTCTTCTATGCAAGAGAAAAATAGGAAAAGTCACAATGCAAAGCTGAGATTGATGCCTAATTCTACGGTAAAGAAACTCAGCTGAGAGGAAAATCAGGGTAGGCTGGAGGAGGCAAAAATATCTCTTGGGATGAGCTGAGATTGAAGTTAGGTCTTGACCTGAATCAAGATCCTTTGAAGACCGTAGACAGCCATCATCAGCTACCTATGACCGTAAAACTGCTGCTTAACAAAACTCTACCCAAACCCAGTGACTTAAAGCAATAACCCTGTATTGATTCTCACAATTCTGTGGGACACTGTGGTGGTTCTCTTTACCTGGACCAGGCTCGGCTGACCTTCCCTGGACTTGCTCGTGGTCTGTGATCAATGGTGTGTAGGCTGCAGCCTGGCTGGTCAAGAATGGCCTCTGTGCCTCACACATTCATTCTCCATGGATGTCTTGGCCTGTTCTTACGACGTTGTTTGGAGAAAGCACAGAAGCAGCAAGACCTCATGAGGCCTGGGCTCAGAACTCAGAAGTCCTCCTGACCATCTTGATGCCATCTTGTTGAGGGAGGAAGATTCTGGTGATATGCACTCCTGGCTCTTCTTTGGCTCTATCCAGATACTGCGGAACCGTGCATGATTTTGACTGACCTGATAAACATCTAATCTGCAAAAGGAAAAGGGAGGAAAGAAAAGAGTAAGAATCTTTGGTGCTCCCATTGAAAGAGAGTTTTATGGGGGAGTTTAGAGAGAAACAGAGTTTAAAGATGCAATACACTAGCAAAGTCTATATAGCAAAGATGGGAATGGTAGGCTTCAAAACATATTACTGGGAGTGAGACTGAGATCTTATTTAAAATCTTGTCAAACATACAAATGGCTAACAGACACATGAAAAAATGTACAAAATCATTAGCCATCAGGGAAATTCAAATCAAAACCACACTGAGATAGCACCTTACACCAGTTAGAATGGCAAAAATTGACAAGGCAAGAAACAACAATTGTTGGAGAGGATGTGGAGAAAGGGGATCCCTCCTACATTGTTGGTGGGAATGCAAATTGGTACAGCCGCTCTGGAAAACAGTGTGGAGGTCCCTTAAAAAGCTAAGAATTGAGCTACCCTATGATCCAGCCATTGCACTACTGGGTATTTACCCCAAAGGTACAGACGTAGTGAAGAGAAGGGCCATATGCACCCCGATGTTCATAGCAGCATTGTCCACAATAGCGAAATCGTGGAAGGAGCCGAGATGCCCTTCAAAAGATGACTGGATTAAGAAGATGTGGTCCATATATGCAATGGAATATTACTCAGCCATCAGAAAGAACGAGTTCTCAACATTTGCTGCAACATGGACAGCACTGGAGGAGATAATGCTAAGCGAAATAAGTCAAGCAGGGAAAGACAATTATCATATGGTTTCACTCATTTATGGAACATAAGAACTAGGAAGATCGGTAGGAGAAGAAAGGGATAAAGAAAGGGGGGTAATCAGAAGGGGGAATGAAGCATGAGAGGCTATGGACTATGAGAAACAAACTGAGGGCTTCAGAGGGGAGGGGGGAATGGGATAGGCTGGTGATGGTTAGTATGGAGGGCATGTATTGTATGGTGCACTGGGTCTTATACGCAACTAATGAATCATCGAACTTTACATCAGAAACCAGGAATGTACCGTATGGTGACTAACATAATATAATAAAAAATATTATTATTAAAAATAAATAAATAAAATCTTGTCAAAGCTTTGATAGAGGTTGGATTGCTCTGCACTTATCCTGGTTTGGGACTGGCATTGCTTTGAGGGCACCTTAGTGCAACCTGGCAGCGATTTGGTGTGGGGACAGGACAGGGGGGTCCCATGGGAGCAGGTGCTCCATCAGGCTCATGCTATAGTCTAATAAACATCTCACATACACCCTGGTTTGGGACCAACTGTGTGCCACTTAACCAAGGGGATAAATCAATCCCAACTTTAAATGAAGACAGGAAATGAAATGGCCTTTTCTAGAAAGAGATGACCCATTCACTCGACGGCACATAAATTTTGCCTTCATTTGAATTGGAAGAAATCTTGCAGCTCCTTCCTCCTGATTACGAATGTCATAAATCCCAGGGATCAGAGGGAGAACCAAACTCTCTGGCCGGAGGAGTCTAACACATTCCAGAACAACATTGACCCCACTCACCAAAGTCTGCTCATATTTTGTTCCAAGATCCCAGAAAATTCGTGCAGAAAATCAGAACTTGCTAACTCAAAAATGTTTACAAATTATTTCTGGAAATAAAGCCTCATGCCGGGACCATTTTCTGTGTCTTTATTATCTGCAAGCAGGAATTTATAGACTCAAGGCACTATGTATTTTTTTTCTAATCACAAGAGGAAAACGCTAGCCCCGGGGTCTGTCAGCCACAGCAACATCTGAAGAGCAAGTGTATGAATTAGCAGTTGTCCCAATCCTAACACGAAGCCCTCGAAGATCTCTATCGTGGACAGAAGAGGATGGATGAAGGACATGGGGTCGCCTCCGAGGAATGCCCTTTTTGCATGGCAGCCAGCATCAGACAGAAAGCAGAGCCTGTTACATGGGATCAGAAACTTGTAGCTGGCAGGCTTCTTAAGTCTTGAAACCCTGGAGCTGTTAGGTCATGTCAAACCCCTGATTAAAATCCTTTAGTGCTGCCTTTGTCTTTAGAGAAAGTTTCTGTTCCTATGGACCAAAAAGGCTACCCATACCTGGGACCCTACTCATCCTCCCAGCATCACGCCCGTCCAGCTACCCACCCACTGCCCTCTCACAAACATGTGAAAGCTTTGAGTACTCAGTAAGGTCTGGTGAATAAAATGGTCCCAGAAGCTACTTGTGATTCTAAACATTCTACAAAACCACTCCAGCTTCTGTGTCTTGAAACATTTGGTTTCCACTGCTTGCAAAGCTCTTTCTGCTGCTCCCAATGGTAAAGGAAACCCCCTCATCTGAGAAGTAGTCTTTTCTGAAACCTTGCTTGACCACCCAGGTAGCAATATGTGCTCCAGCCATCTCACCTCCTTGGAGCTCTGTGCCCTCTTTGTCCCTAACACTTACGTCCTTGCCCTGTTAAGCCCGAATTTTCTAGACATCCACCAGGGAGCTCTGATATAACGACAATGAGCACTGTAGAAATTGAGGAACTCTATGTTAGCCCCGCAGACTCAGATAAGTGATTATCAATGCCCCATGGATGGGGCATCCCGACAGATAATCTACAGCTCTTTAGAGGGGAAACCAGTTTGTTTCATTCGTTCATTCATTCATCAATACATATTTGTTGAGTATCATCTGCCACCATATCAATTATCTATAATCACTTCAAAACCTGGTGGATTAAAATTAAAAACTTAGAGGCTTCAATATCCACAACCATTTAATTGATCACCATTCCACAATTTTGGCAGGTCTGGGTTAGCACAGCTGTGTCTGTGGTGTTGGGTGGGACAGCCCAGCCGGGCCTGTAGGATGCAAGATCATTTCACGTCCCCATCTGGATCCTTTGCTCACATGACCAGAAAGGCTGTGGTCTGTCTGGGTCTCTCTCTGGCTTCGTGCTGTCTCATCCTCCGGTTTCTGTCTTTCTATGTGGCCTCCCTAGGAAGATAACTTGAACATGACGTCTCAGAGCTCCAGGAGGGGACAGGCAGAAGCTACAAGGCTTCTTAATTCCTACACTCTAAAACTCATCTGATGTCACTTCTGCCACATTCTGTTGGCCAAAACAAGCCACCCAGTTAGCCCACATTCAGAGAGTGAAGAAACAGACACCATCTCTTGACCGGAGATGCAAAAGGGTGGGATGCAGGGGAGCAGAATCCGGTGGGGGCCTAGGACACCCAGACAGTGTTCGGGGTGAACACTGGGAATGCGCTGGTGAGTAGGACACAGTTGCTGTCCTCAAAGAGCTCAAGCGAGGGTGACGGTAATTGGATTGGTAGATAATTACTAAATGCTAAATTACGTGCCACAAACATCCTCAGGTTGGGAAATTTTCCACCCTTAGCAGTCAAGGTGCGGAGAAGCACGTTTGTAAGAGAATCCTGGGATTCCCCTTGCCGAAAAAGGCGGTGGGGGAAAACACACTCACTTCGTCTTCCCAGAATACTTGCAGACTCCTCAGAACCTTTAAGACACAGATTCTCCATTCAGACTTCGCTCTCCGTAAGTTCATCATCTTCTCACCGCACGAAATGCTTGCGCTCACCTTTCTATTACCAGGTATCGGGTTAACACACCCCAGGGGAAATTGTTGCTGCTGGTGGCATCTGGCTGCTGTCACACTTGGCTATCTTTGGCCACCCTCAGGGACTGATATTTTCACCTGCACATCCCACCGCCTCTCAGCCCAACTCAGACTGGACTCATATATCCGACCCTTTAGGACAAAAGCCTTTACA
This sequence comes from Ursus americanus, assembly GCF_024610735.1. NCBI lineage: Eukaryota > Metazoa > Chordata > Mammalia > Carnivora > Ursidae > Ursus > Ursus americanus. Next base: position 71,704,968 of record NC_142134.1, read on the forward strand.
ACAGATCTTTCCCGGGAGCTGGCAGCTCTTAAACTTTTGAGAACTTGATCAAAGCTATGTATTCTCGCTCTGGATAAATGCATATGAGTATAGACATGCATTTTGATTACAAAATCAGGGGGTCCACAGACCTCTAAAGCCCAGGTAAGAAACCATGATACTGATTTTGCACTTTAATCTCTGCTTTTCCATTGCTTTACACAATGCCTGATACATAACTGAGTTTACTAGTTATCAATCAATCCACCGATATTATAGGACAATGCCTAATATCTCATCTTTCTTGCTTAGAGCAGAATGAGGGCCACTTCTCCCAGAGATGTAGATGGGCCTCTCAACGGTTAATCAAGAACAAGGAAGGGAGGATTCCAGAAGTATTCACAGTCAAATCCTTCAAGCCTGCAGTGAGAGCCAGGGAGCCTGAGCATTTAGAAGAGGCTTTCTCTTTACAGTAACTCACTGATCCCCGTCTCAGGCCGGATCACTGCCTAAGCCTGTGTCAAGGATGGGAGCTTAGCTTTGGTCACATGATTGCACTTCCTCTGCCTCCATGTTCCCATCCCACAGGTCTCTGTTGGGTTTGGTGTAGGAGGAGAATATAAGAGCTGCCAGAAGAAAGGCAAAACTGTCACTCATTCAAATTCTTCCCTGGTGCAGGGGGAAGCAGGGGGAGACTCTGAGCCCTTTTGTAAATAAGTGAACTGATTTCGGCTGGATTCAAGAATGTCACCCTAGTGTGGCCAGACCTGATAATTTCATCTAACAATATCTTTTCTCTTCTCTTCCCTCCGTCTCCCTATTCTCCAAGGAACAGAGAAGGCTTTGTGGACTTGATTTCATTAATCTTCAGAAAATCCTGGGGGACAGGCTGGGGGCAAGACGCTGAATCCTCTTGTGCCTGCGGAGAATGTGTCCAGGGAGAGGGAGAGGCTTGCCAAGTCACAGGATACACATATTTCAAAGCTGGGAGCCGGGCTATAAGCCTAGACCAGCACTGTCCAAACTGCGTGCCGGGCTGTAGCAGGTTTTGCAGAGGGGCTCGGGGCCAAAAGTGGCACCAAGTGGGTACCTGTGTGAAGGAACCCTTAGTCAACCCATATGCTAGCCAGTTACCCCAGACACAATAACCTATAGGCTAATAAAATCCTGTATCTAATAAAACTTATATAATAAGCTGTATCTAATAAAGGCCTATAATAATAATAATAATCTATAACTTGTAATATAATACATAGTATATACAATTATATAACATAGAACCTGTAATAATAATAATAAGTTATATTTAATAAAACCCTAAATAACCTATATCTAATAAAACTTTGCTATTTAATCATAGTTTAAGATCAGGTCCCTGGCACCTTTTAAAACCAGATTAATGGTTCTACTCTCCTTTTATATTGATACACTGGAGCCATCACTGCCAAGGGCAAGAAGAGGCGGAAGAGAAGGGGCCCAGAGGACCCTCCTAGAGCTGTTACATATCAGGCATCTGTGCATTACTTCAATGCAAGAAAGGGTTAAGTACTGCTTTTTTCTAAGATAGGAAACCATTGCTCTGGACTGCCAAAAAGAGTCCAAATTTGGCTACAAGGAGTATTTGGCCAGAATCATAAAATCCTTAAATCACAGCACTGCTGAGGTGGTGGGGATTGTCAAAGACTCATAAATCAGTCGACAGGGAGGTTTGAACAGCCCTTGCTGAGCTCAAGTCACCATTTGGGCATCACCATTATTTGCAAAGTTTGCTGATTCAAGTAGTATCAAACCTCCTTGCTTATGTATGCCGCCTGATCAAGTATCTTGTATTTTTCTCTCAGATTTAACCTCACAGCATAAATGATCCTGGAAAAGTTGAATGTCTCCGAGTCTCAGGTTCCATGTTTGCAAAATGAAGATAATAATGTCAACCGAATAAATGCCCAAGGAATAGGAAAAGGCCCTATGGCTCCACTTGGCATGCAGGAGGCTCATTCTTTTGAAAATTCCTGTTAAGGAAGTGAAATTGGTTTTGTTCTGTGCTCTATTTCTCTGACTTAACATGGAACTATGATCTCGGTATGCTCCTAATGTTTATAGAAAGAATGCATACTGTCTAAGATTACAGAGAAATGATTTAAACACCATGCAGTGTTTCGGAATGTCTACCTTATGATTCAATTGTAAAGCATCAATAACCGAGAACTAGTTATGTGATCAGTAGGCAAAATGTCACCAGAATGACAGAAGTTGCCAATTAAGTAATTTATCATGGAAATATGTTGAAAGATTCTAGAACTATGAGCAAAGGGACCATTCTATTATTTAGATCTACATTTTTACTGGTAAATTTATGTCAATAAAATGACATAAATTCATTCTCATTAGGCGTAATGAGTTCATCCAACTCAACTAATAATGTGGAACATCTGTCAGAGTGACCTTCTAACATGCTCTTTTCAGTGATGTCACAGAGCTTGTTGATTTCTGCCTCCTCAAGTGCAGCAGGAGGTCAAGGTCCGCTGCTGGTCAGTGCCCAGTGGCTAGGAGACCCACCTCTCACTTGCTCTTGTGGATTGCTTCATGTGGATCAAGTTGCATTAACCAAAGTTTATCCTAAACAAATCCAGTCCTTCAGAACATGAGGAGAAATAAAGAAAGGAGGAGGGGAAGGAGGGGAGGGAGATGGGGAGAGAGGGGAGAGAGAGGGAGGAAGGGAGGGATGCAGAGAGGAATGGAGGGAGGAAGGGAGGAAGAGAGGGAGGGAGGAAGCGAGGGAGGGAAGAATAGTTTTCATTTTCCTTTATATTTGGGAAACAAAAAAAATGATCTTTATTGGAAGACTTCTCAGAGCCATTATGACTTTCTAAGTGGAGGATCAGAAAGTCAGTGTTATGTATTTTCTCTGCCATGGCATATTGGAAGGAATCATGTTCTATGAACATCACTCAGGGGAATACTGGAGAAAATATTCTAGCCCCATGTTCCCTTTTCACTGAGTATGACTCAGGTCAATGTTCTTTGCTCCGGTTCCATCAAAGCCCCTAGCTATCCTCACAGCAGACTCTTCAGGCATCGTGAGGAGAAGACGGCACAGGATGGATTTATTGCCATCCTTGCTTTCTCAGTGCTCTTCAGAGTCAGCGTGCAGACTTCCTTCAGGACACTGCAGTAAGTTGGCACCAGCCTTGAGTTTGTAGCTGGAGCCCCCAAGTGGAGAAAGAGCTGGAGTAAGACTATATATGTCCTATTTTTAGGCAGGGCTGAGGTTAAATTAGGGTACCTTACTCAGACATCAGTTTTCAAGTCCAAGGAGTAGACACAGTAGAAAAGCCAATAGTTCCAAGCTCATATAGCCACTAAAGAAACAAAAACAAAGGGAATTCTGGAAGCAAAATGAATGGGCCCAAGACACTGAGGAAGATGGACCTGAGGACATAGTGAGTGAGGAGGTCAGCCTACTTCAAAAGCCCAGGTGCATGCTGACAAGCAAGGTCCTGAGCAGGTTCTAAGCAAGACAGACTATGTGTCGGGGGACCCAGGCTCACAGGCTGGTGGCATCTGGAATTGTTCTTGCTCTCATAGTCTTGGAATCCAACAAGTCTGGGGGGTCTTTCCCCCTGCAAGGCCACTGAAACCTAACAACCACCGCGTCTGCCTTAATTTCCAGTTGGGCTTCCAAAAAACACTTCAGTTCCCCCACTTCCTGCCAGCACTTCTTCCTAACCATGACTTTGCTTCCATGTCCCAGCCACCAGAAAAGGTCTTGTGTCAAGACGGAAAACCATGCAGAACAAGAACATTGCTACCTTCCTGACTCCAACATCCCATCTGTCTGGGGGTTCCTGAGCAGGGATGGGGCCAAGAGAAGACCCCAACAAGAAAATGAGAGGTCACAATCTGCAAGAGCTTTCAGCTGCTTCTTGTTCATTTTTCCTTCTACTTTTATCCCTTGACAGTAGTGTTGAGCCTAAGATAGTCCTGAATTTCCCTTCCCTTTTCTTCTAAAAATACTTATAAAATATTATGCATACTAGAAAATAGTTTAAACATAAAAATACAATGCATATAACAAGAAGAAGAAGATAAAGACCCAGTATCCACCTTGGAATTTAAAAAGTAGAATATAGAACATCACCAGTGCCTCTGAAGTCCCCACACATGACTAATGCGTTGTTTCAACCTCCTCACCGCCCCCATTAAGCAACTGCTATCCTAAATTTAATGTTGGTCATTCTCTTTGTGATTCAATCTTTGTGATTTTGCCATGGTAAATCCTAAACAATATAATGTTCAGTTTTGTTGAGGTTTGAACTTTGGATTACAAAAATCAGACTCTAAATATTCTTTTGTAACTTGTTCTTTTCACTCAACTTTGAGAACCATAATGATAAATATAACCCTCATTTCTTAAACTTCATTGCTGCATGGTATTCCATTGTTTGAATGTATTATACATTATTTAACCCTATTTTCAATGGGTATTTGATTATTTCTAGCATTTTGCTCTTAGGAACAAAAAAGATTCATATATATGAGCCCTATTGCATAGGGATATTGCAAGAATATCCCTAGAGCAATGCTTCTCAAATTTTTGTTTATTTTTGCCTCTTTGCTAAAAGCTTTTGAAAAGAAAAATATTTTTAAGTAAACATCTAAAAATAAAATGAGACGAGCAAAAATTTTCAATAGAGGCTTAAATAGTTGCAAAGACCGTGATATTTGTCATACTGTAAATACTGTGAAACTTGGTGATGAGGCCAATTCAAATAGGAAGCCACTAGTGGTTGGCACTGTGTCCCACACATTCCTGTTCTCAAATGAGCTTTTACCTTCAGCAGGAGGGAGAGAGGGGATGTAGAGGAGAGAATGAAGCTGGATGAGGAAATAGCAGGCCACCCCTGTTTCAGGGTTGACCACCTGAAGTGGTGGTCTTCCTAAGACGGAAGATGGGTTCCTGTGTCTCCAGGTATCTCCTAGCCCAGACTCCCCAGATCAGGCTGACAAAAGGGGCTTCCACTAGAAGAGATTTCTGGAATTGCTGTCACTTTTCTGGACATTCTGGAGGGTTTCAAGACACAGAAATATTACCATTGATATTAAAGCTCAAAATGGAAGGAACGTTATTACAGAAAAGTCACTCAATTCCTTCAATTCTTTCTAAGTTTTATGCAAAAAGTCACTTAGTAACTTAGCATTTTTCAACATTATTTTTAATGATGCATCAGCTGACAACTTGATTAGATCCTTTGTCAATGCGGTTGAAAGTAAAGAACCGCAAACTCTTTGACTTGTAAACAACAACAACAACAAAAATCCTGTTCAGTCATTTAGATATTATTTTTTTCCGTTTCTCAGATATATAACCAAGAGGCTTCATCATATAACTATTCAAGAAAGATTTATCAAATGACAATTCATCATACACATAATTTGTTCACTTAGAGTAACCTTGCTTAACCTAATGTGGTTGGAAAGGGTTAGGAAAAATAAATACTGCTTATTTCATCAAATTTTTCTGGTACAGTTTTTTTGATAAAATACTTCTTATCTTACCAAGGTCTCTTAAGACATTTTCATCTCAACCTCGGAAGTGAGAATATAGCTCAATCAATCTAGGGATAATATCCAGTTTATAACTGATTAGGCAAAGTAGTCTTTAGTTTTAACTAATCTGCCAGGCCAGACTTACTTTGCATCAGAAGAAAATCTGGTTTCATTCTTAAATTAAATAAATGTGTTACTGTGAAGCTCAGACAAATATTTTACTTTTGTGCTATAACTCTAAGATTGATAAATGGATGGACAGATGGATGGTTGGATAGATAAGTGATTGGGATATTGCTTTGCTCTAAATTTGTTACCCGGATGAAATAAGGTGCTGCCACCTTTGATATGCACATGGCTGATGTATTTTGGATAGCAGTCACAGATTTCAAGAGGTGAGGTCATTAAATGAAAATTGTCATCACTCATGCTGGATTCAGAACATCCTGATACGGTGCCAAACTGTCCCATTTCTAACACAATACTTTGCTCTCAGAAAAATTTACAGGACCAGAAAAAACACAAAGCTCTTCCATAGGTTTGTGGAATCTGGAGTGAAGGAGACTTCAGGGTAATAATATCTTGCATTACCTCTGTGGTGCCCCCACCCCCAAGGATTTTTATATTCCAGAGCAATACACCAGAGTAAGAGAAGGTTGGCGAGAGGTTTTCTTTCATAACAATAAGACAAGCGTGATTGTAAAAAGGGAGTTGGGAAAAGGAGAACCAACAAGATGTTTTTAATCCAGAACATATTGTCAGAACAATTTTAGTAAAGAGTATAGATACTGAAGGTATAAAAATTAATTCACTTAAAATCACCTGTATTTGCACCTGAAAATTTTCATGAAGTCCCAGGAAATATATGCAACCAGTTTGAAGACCACCGCCACAGGATATATACCTAGGAGTAGAACTGAGGGTCACAGAATATGGGCATCTTCAACTTTATTAGATAATCTCAAACTTTTCCAAAGTGATTATGCCAACGTGCACTTCCAGCTGCAGACTGCAAGACTTCCCATTACTCTACATTCTTGCCAACGATTGTTATTGCCGAGGTTTTCACTTGCCAGTATAAACAGTGAAATTTTATCTCATATTTTAATTAGCATGTCTTTCATTACTAAGTAGATCAAGCATCATTCCCTGTGTTTATTGAACATGTTATGTTTCCCCTTTTGTGAAATTCCTATTCATGTCATTAGTTCATTTGTCCATTAGGATCATTTGGCTTTCACTTGTTGATTCTCAAGAGTTGTTTTTTTTTTTTTTAACAGATTATACAGTACTCTATTATATGTATTAAAATATCTTCTCTTGGTTTATAGATTACATTTTTACTCTGTTTATAATGTGTTTAGTTGAACCAAAGTTGTCAATTTTAATGTGGTTGAATTTATCAACATTTCCCTTTATGATATATGCTTTTTTGTATCTTAAGAAATTCTTCCTATCTCAAGATCATAAGAGAATTCTCCCACATTTTCTTCTAAAAGTTTTAAAGTTTTGCCACTCACATTAAGTACTCAATCCATCTGGAATTGATTTTTGTGTCTGAGATAGAGTGAGGATCCATTTTCATTTCTTACCATCTAGATAAAGAATTGTCTTGGCACCATTTATAGAATTTTCCATTCTTTCTCCACTGATCTGTAGGGTCTGCTCAGTCATCGAACAGGCTTCTGAATGTGTGTAGATCTGATGCTGGACTCTGTTTTTTCACGGACCTGCCTAACTATCCCTGTATCAAAATCGCAATACCTTAATTATAAAGGCTTTATTATAATAAAGCTTGATATCTAAAAGGGTAAGTGTCTTGGTTAATTTCAGCACTTTTCCTTTTGGGGCAGCCATAAAAGCACACTACTTAGATCTCCCTTCCAAAAGAGATCCTGCCATGGGCAGTGCAGTCAGCCAACAGTCCCCAGCTGTAGTTGCCTTCAGAATCTGCTTCAGCTTAAACCTGAGGCCATGCACTCCAGGGACAGGTCTCAGCTGATCACTGAGTATGGTGGTGGTTGAGCAAAGGCTCACCAGATCTGGCCAGAGTAGGACTCCTCTATGAGCAATCATTCACCCAAGCTCCCCCGTGGGCTAGTGGAGCTATCCCACAGCTGCACTGCCCACTGAGGCTCTTCTTGCTTCATCCTCCTTCTCTTTTTTCACAGACGTCAGATCAACAGAGCAGTATGAAGGCCTTGCCTGCCCGCTCCTGCTCCCTCTCCCCTTTATCTTTCATATGCATCACACCCAAGAGAAACCTCTTATACCTCTAACTCCATCTTGGCAGCTGCTTCCCAGAGAACCCCACCGATGCACTCTCATGAAAATTTTAGAATTTTTTATCATGTTCCACAGGAAAATTTATGAAGATATAGTTTGGAATTGCATTGAATCTATTGATCAGTTTAGGAAGAACTGACACCTTACAACGTGAATATTTTCTATACTCACATATACATACACATGTTACGTCTATTTATTTAAGTCTCCTTAATGTCTCTCAATAAATTTTTGTTACCAAAAATTATGTGCATGTCATTGTCAATTTTTTTAATTGCAGTATAGTTAACATGAAGTGTTATATTACTTTCAGGTGTACAGTAGGGTGATTCAGCAATTCTATACATTACTCAGTGCGAGTCATGAAAAGTGTGCTCTTTAACCCCCTTCATCAGTTTCACCCATCACCTCTCCCACCTCCCCTCTGGTTTGTTTTCTATAGTTAATAGTCTATTTTTTGGTTTGTCTCTTTTTTTCTTTGTTCATTTGTTTTGTTCCTTAAATTCCACATATGAGAGAAATCATACAGGATTTGTCTTCCTCTGACTGACTTATTTCACTTAGCATTTTACTCTTTAGATCCATCTACGTTGTGCAGTTGGCAAGATTTCATTATTTTTTACGGCTGAGTAATATTCTGTTATATATAGGGGCACCTGGGTGGCTCCATTGGTTAGGTGTCTGACACTTGATTTTGGCTCAGGTCATGAGATCGAACCCCACATTGGGCTCTGCATTGCTTAAGAATCTGCTTAAGAGTCTCTCTCTCTCTCTCTGTGGTGCCTGGGTGCCTCAGTCATTAAGCGTCTGCCTTCGGTTCGGGTCATGATCCCAGTGTTCTGGGATCGAGCCTCACATCGGGCTCCGTGCTTGGTGGGAAGCTTGCTTCTCCCTCTCACACTCCCCTTGCTTGTGTTCCTTCTCTCTCTGCCTCTCTGTGTCAAATAAATAAAGAAAATCTTAAAAAAAAAAAAAGTCTCTCTCTCTCTCTCTCTCCCTCTTCCTCTGCCCTTCCCCTGCTTGTGCTCACTCTGTCTCTCTCAAATAAATATAAAAAAAAACCCAAAAATAAATAAAATATTCCATTGTATAGATATAGATATAGATATAGATATAGATATAGATATAGAGATAGATATAGATATAGATATAGATATAGGATATGGATACAACTTCTTTATTCATTCATCTATCAATGAACACTTAAGCTGCTTCCATAGTTTGGCTGCTGTAAATAATGTTGCAGTAAACATAAGGGTACATACACCTTTTTGAATTAGTGTTTGGTATTCTTTGGGTAAATAACCAGCGGTGGAATTACTGGATCATATGGTAATTCTATTTTTAATTTTTGTAAGAAACTCCATACTGTTTTCCACAGCAGCTACACCAATTTGCATTCCTACCAACAGTGCACAACTCTTCCTTTTTCTCCACTTCCTAGCCAACACTTACTTCTTGTCTTTCTGATTCCTGCAATTCGGACAGGTATGAGGTGATATCTTGTTGTGATTCTGATTTGCATTTCCCTGATGATCAGTGATGTTGAGCATCTCATGTGTCTGTTGGCCATCTGTATGCCTTCTTTGGAAAAATGTCTGTTCATGTCTTCTGCTCATTTTTTAATTGGATTATTTGTATTTTGAGTGTTGAATTGTATAAGTTCTTTACATACTTTGGATACTAACCCTTTATCAGATATGACATTTCCAAATATCTTCTCCTATTTAGTAGGCTGTCTTTTAGCTTTGTTGGTTGTTTTCTTTGCTGTGCAGAAACTTTTCATTTCAATGTACCCCCAAGAGTTTATTTTTGCTTTTGTTTTTCTTGCCATAGGAAACATATCTAGAAAAATTTTGCTATGGCTAATGTCAGAAAAATTACTGTCTGTGTTCTTTCTAGGATTTTTATGGTTTCAGGTATCACATTTAGGGCTAATCCATGTTGAGTTTGTTTTTATGTATGCTGTGAGAAAGTGGTCCAGTTTCATTCTTTTCCATGTAGCTGTCCAGTTTTCCCAACACCATTTGTTAAAGAGGCTGTCTTTTTCCCATTGCATATTCTTGCCTCCTTTGTCAAAAAGTAACTAATCATACAATCATAGGTTTATTTCTGGGGTCTCTGTTCTGTTCTACTGATCTTTGTCTATTTTTGTTCCAGTATCATACTGTTTTGATTGCTAAAGCTTTGTAGTATATCTTTTTTTAAGATTTTATTTATTAATTAGAGAGAGAGAGAACACGAGCCTGAGCAGGGGGGAGGGGCAGTGGGAGAGAGAGTAGCAGACTCCCTGCTGAGCAGGCTCAATTCTAGGACTCTAATCATGACCTGAGACCAACTTTTAACTGACCGAGCCACCCAGGCACCCCAGCTTTGTAGTAAATATTGAAATATGAGATGGTGATACCTCTAGTTTTGTTTTTCTTTTTCAAGATTGTTTTGGCGATTCAGGATCTTTTGTGGTTCCATACAAATTTCAGGATTATTTGTTCTAGTTCTGTGAAGAATGCCATTGGTATTTTGATAGGGATTGCATTAAATTTGTAGATTGCTTTGGGTAGTATGGTCATTTTAACAATATTTGTTATCCCAGTCCATGGGTATGGAATATCTTTCCATTTGTTTGTGTTACCTTCAATTTCTTTCATCAATATTTTATAGTTTCAGAGTACAGACCTTTGACCTCCTTGGTTAAGTTTATTCTTGGTATCTTATTATTTTTGGTACAATTGTAAATGGGATTGTTTCCTTAATTTCTCTTTCTGATGCTTCATTATTAGTGTTTAGAAATGCAATGGATTTCTGTATATTGATTTTGTATCCTTCAACTTTACTGAACTCATTTATCAGTTTTTTGGTGGAATCTTTAGGATTTTCTACGTATAGCACCATATCATCTCCAAACAGTGAAAGTTTTATTTCTATCTTACCAATTTCCATGTCTTTATTTCTTTTTTCTGTTGGACCTGTGGCTAGGACTTGTAGTACTATGTAGAATAAAAGCAGTGAGAGTGGACATCCTTGTCTTGCTCCTGATCTTAGGGGAAAAGTTCTCAGTTTTTCACCATTGTGGTTGATATTAACTATGGGTTTTTCATATATGGCCTTTATTACACTGAGATATCTACTTCATTTTGTTTGTTTGTTTTCTTTTGTTTTGTTTTTGAGTTAATGTTTTTATTTCTTTTCAATAAATACCCAGAAGCAGAATTGCTGGATCATATGGTAGCTCTATTTTGAATTTTTTGAGGAACTTACATACTGTTTTCCATAATGGCTGCACCAGTATGAATTCCCACCAACAGGCCAAAATATTCACTTTTCTCCACATCCTCACCAACACTCATCTCTTATGCTTCTTGATTATAGCCATTCTAACAGGTATGAGATGACATCGCCTGGTTCGATTTGCATTTCCCTGATTATTAATGATGTTGAGCATCGTACTTGCTTGTCATTCACATGTCTTATTTGGAAAAATGTCTATTTAGTTCCTCTGCCCATTCTTATTTATTTATTTAGAGGAGGGGAAGGGCAGAGGGAGACAGAAAGAATCCCAAGCAGGCTCCACACTCAGCATGGAGCCTGATGCAGGGCTTGAACTCATGATCCTGAGATCCTGACCTGAACCAAAACCAAGAGTTGGACACTTAACCGGCTGAGCCACCCAGGCATCCCTCCTCTGCCCATTTTAAAATCAGATTTTGTTGTTGTTGTTATTGAGTCATATGAGTTCAAATGAATAATTCAGGAAACAACAGATGTTGGCAAGGATGTGGAGAAAGGAGAACACTTTTATACTGTCAGTGGGAATGCAAACATGTACAGCCACTCTGGAAAACAGTATAAAAGTTCTTCAAAAAGTTAAAAGTAGAGCTACTCTGTGACCCAGCAATTGAACTAGTAGGTATTTATCCAAAGGATCCAAGCATAGTAATTCACAGGGGCACCTACACCTCAGTGTTTATAGCAGCAATGTCCACAATAGCCAAACTATGAAAAGAGTCCAGATGTCCATCAACAGATGAGTGGATAAAGAAGATTTGATATATATAAACAATGGAATATATTATTCAGCCACCAAAAAAATGAAATCTTACAATTTGCAATGATGTGGATGGAACTAGAGGGTATTATGCTAAGCGAAATGAGTCAGTCAGAGAAAGACAATTATATTATTTCACTCATATGTGGAATTTAAGAAACAAAACAGAGCATCATAGGGGAAGGGAGGGAAAAATAAAAGATGAAATCAGAGAGGGAGACAAACCATAAGAGACTCTTAACTATAAGAAACAAGCTGATGGCTGCTGAAGGGGAAGTGAGTGGGGGGATGGCGTAACTGGGTGATGGGCATTAAGGAGGGCACTCGATGTAATGAGCACTGTGTGTTATACACATCCGATGAGTCACTGAACTCTACCTCTGAAACTAATACTCTAGATGTTAATTAATTGAATTTAAATAAAATTTAATTAAAAAAAGACTTTGATGAAGTCATTGAAAAAGACACAAACAAATGGAAAGATAGTCTGTGTTCATGGACCAGAAGAAAACATACCACAAATATGTTTATACTGCCCAAAGCCATCTGTAGATTCAAAGCAATCCTCATCAAAATTCCAATGGCATTTTTCACAGAAATAGGAGAAAAAATAACAAAATTTGTATGGAACCAGTAAAGATCACAAATAGCCAAGGCAATCCTGAGAAATAAGAGCAAAGCTGGAATCTCTAGAAGTCTTGTTTCAAAATATATTACCAAGCTATAATAATTAAAACAATATGGTCCTGACATGCAAATGCAAAGACCAATAGAACAAAATAGAGAACCCAGAAATAAACCCCCACGTATACGGTCAAGTAATATTTGACAAGATAGCCAAGGACACTCAATAGGAGAAAGGTCATCTCTTCAACAAATGGTGCTGGAAAAACTGAACAACCACATGCAGAAAAATGAAATTGGAACCCTATCTCACATCACTCACAAAAATTAACTCAAAATTAATTAGAGGCTTAAGCATAAAACCTTATGCCATGAAAGTCCTAGAAGAAAACATAGGGAAATATCTCTAACATCGCTCTTGGCTATAATTATTTGGCTATGGCACCAAGTGCACAAGCCCAAAAAGCAAAGATCAACAGGTGTGACTACATCAAACTAAAAAGTTTCTGCACAGCAAAAGAAACAATCAACAAAAGGAAAAGGTAACTTATGGAATGTGAGAAAATATTTGTAAATCAAATATCAGATAATGAGTTAATATCGAAAATGTTTAAAGAACTCATATGACTCAATAACAACAACAACAAAATCTGATTTTAAAATGGGTGGAAGAGGGATGCCTGGGTGCCTCTAAACTTACTTTGTTGAAAGTTTTTATCATGAATGGATGTTGTACTTTGTCAAGTGCTTTTTCTGCACCTGTGGAAATGATCATATGGTTTTATCCTTTCTCTTGTTGATGTGATGTATTATGTTCATCGATTTGTGAATATTGAACCACCTTTGTATCCCAGAAATAAATCCCACTTGATTGTGGTGAATGATTTTTTAATGTATTGTTGGATCTGGTTTGCTAATATTTTGTTGAGGATTTTTTTTTTAAAGATTTTATTTATTTATTAGAGGCAGCCAGCGAGAGAGGGAACACAAGCAGGGGGAGTGGGAGAGGAAGAAGCAGGCTCATAGCAGAAGAGCCTGATGTGGGGCTCGATCCCATAACACCGGGATCACGCCCTGAGCCGAAGGCAGACGCTTAACCACTGTGCCACCCAGGCGCCCCTTGTTGAGGATTTTTGCATCTATGTTTACCAGAGATACTGGCCTGTAGTTCTCTTTTTCTGTAGTGTCTTTATCTGGTTTTAGTATTAGGGTAATACTGACCTTATAGAATGAATTTACAAACTCTCCTTCCTGTTCAATTTTTTGGAATAGTTTGAGAAAAATGTTTGGTAGAATTCACCTGTGAAGCTATCTGGTCATTGTCAAAATTTATTATTTTGTACTTTGAATTTTTGATTGAGACTGTAACTACAGACTTAAAATTCCATTTTTGGACTTTTTTAACTTTTTTTCTGATCTAAATAAATGCCCTAACTTTTGTATCTTAGATCCATAAGCCTTGTTAAACAGTCTTACTAAGTCTTGACCTTTTTTTGTAGGCATTTATGTTTTCTTTATAGACTGTGTTATCTGAGAATTATGGCAGCTTTTTTCTTCCTTTTCAGATCTTTAAACTCACAATTCTTGTCTGACTACGTGAGCTGTGGCTTCTAGTAAAAGGTTGAATAGGAGAAGTTTCAAGGGCCACCCTGGTCTTTTCTTGAACTGAATGAGAATCTTTTCAATTTTCTACCTCTGAGTATGCGACTTTTTATTTATCCTACTTATTTATCCTATTTATCATTTCTTACTGTTTTTTTTTTCCTTTCCACCTGCTGAATTAATTGAATTTCTCTCCCTTACCCCATGCACACTTTCATTTTTTTCTCCTTTTAATATCTTGGAAATTATATACTCTATTTCTATTCTTTTGAAGATTTCATGGAAATTTTAAAATGTATACTTAGCTTATCAGAATCTAGAGAGACTTCATATCTTTATCTTCATCAGCATTTTTAAAAATGTTAACTTCAGATATCCCTCTGATTTATATGTATAAATATTCAGAATTTTCTTTCTACTCCAAATTTTCTACTGCCGTATGTTAGACACTATCGATATTGCCTTTTTATAGTCAGTGTATGTTTAGATTTACCCACAGGCTTACCATCACCTTTATTCACTTTTTCATCTTGCATTTCAGATCTTCTAGGATTATTTTTCATCTGTCTAAAGTGCATTCCTTTGGAAATTTCTTTAGTGGAAGCCTAATGGAAATTAATTCATTCAGATTTTGTTTGTTTGAAATGTTTTCATTCTAAAGTTATTTTTGAAAAAGATAATTATGCTTGCATCAAATCATAATTTGGAAGTTATTTTCTCTTGTCACTTTGAAGAACTTTTACCAATCTTCCAACTTCTTTTGTTACTATCAAGAAATCAATTTTCAGTCTAATTTTAGTTTCTTTGCACATTTCTACCTTTTATTTCCTACTGATTTTAAAAACTCTTTGCCTTTACTAATCTTCAATTCACTATGTGTCTAGGTGTAGCTTACATTTTATGTATCTTGGTTGGGGTTTATTGGGCCTCATGATATAAGAAATGGCATATTTGATTAGTACTAGAAATTCGTAGACATTATTTTTTTTATGTAAATTCTCCCTCTTCTTTCCATCACCTTTTTCTGGAACTCCCAGTAGACTTATGTTTGACTTTCTGATTCCTTATATTCTATTATTTTCATTCATGTTTTCCTTCTCTTGGCTCTTTGATGTGTACCCTATGTAATTTCCCCATATCTGTATTCCAGCTTACTTATTCTCTGTTTTGCTATTTCTAATTTACATTAATCTTTCCACTGAGTTTTAATATTAACTTTTACTTTTTAAATTCTAGGGATTGCATATGTTTCCTTCCAATTATGATGAGTCAATTATGTATGTATGTTTCAATACATATGAAAGTATTAAACAATACTTTCTTGTATTTTTACCGTATTTTTAATACTCAGATTTTTAGCATTTGAATGTTTATTTTGTATTTTATATCTGAAAATTCCAGTTTGAGGATCTGACTCCACATTTTTTTCTATCTGCTGACTTGTTTATGATAGTTTCTTTTGCTCATGTTTTTGGTGATGTGTGTGTGTGTGTGTGTGTTGTGCGTGTGTGTGTGTGTGTGTGTGTGCGTGTGTGAGCTCATGTTCAATGGAATTTTGTTTGATTATTGTTTGAGGTCTGAGTTTAAAGTCTTTTCATCCAAAAACAATTGGAATTTGCCTCTACCAGGTTAATGGAGACCTTACCAGGGGTGCTTGGGTGGCACAGTGGTTAAGCGTCTGCCTTCGGCTCAAGGCGTGATCCCAGCGTTGTGGGATCGAGCCCCGCATCAGGCTCCTCTGCTATGAGCCTGCTT
The DNA here is from genome assembly GCF_024610735.1 of Ursus americanus. Classification (NCBI taxonomy): domain Eukaryota; kingdom Metazoa; phylum Chordata; class Mammalia; order Carnivora; family Ursidae; genus Ursus; species Ursus americanus. The sequence continues at coordinate 71,720,806 of NC_142134.1, forward strand.
CTTCCTCTCCCACTCCCCCTGCTTGTGTTCCCTCTCTCGCTGGCTGTCTCTATCTCTGTCGAATAAATAAAAAAAATCTTTAAAAAAAAAATGGAGACCTTACCAATCCAGAGTGAAAATATGTGAACTAGAAGGTAGATATGAGAAAGTTACAGTTAATATAGAGTCAGGGAGGTTTTTTAAAAGATAGAAAATATGACTAAGAATTAAATGGCTTTTCAGCTGGAGACTTTTGTGAGTGCAGTCACTCAGGCAGTGTGAATTCTTGCCCATACCCACAGGAATTTGAGTTATCCTTAGGATTCTTGGCATAGACTTTGTTCTACCCCTGCTCATTCTTTCCCCTCCCCACCCCCATACATCCGTTCAGAGGTTTGGAAAAACAAATTATTTTTGCTACTTCCTCTGAAAAGCAAGTTTTTTTGCTTTGTTTTGCTTTTCGATCTGGTTAGTTAGATTTTTTTCCATTTGCTCTAGGTTCTGTCTGATAGGGGCTGGGCTGAGGATTAATCCTCCTTATGACCTCCCCTTATTTAGGCTCTAGCCTTTCTCTTCCATTCTCCACAGCATGACACATTAATACCAAATTCCAGACTTCTAGGTATTGACAAAAGTCCCCAGAAAAAATACTGGCTCCAGAGTTTGCTTACCCATAGAATTATATTTTCTTGACATTTCGGAGTTTTCAGAAATTCCTTTCTTCCTTCCTGCAAGTTTATCATGCATTAAAAAAGTTATTTGAAGACTCAACAATAAGGAAACTAAGAGCATAAATAAAAACGGGCAAAGAATCTGAACAAGCATGAAAAAAGCACATAAAAACCTGCTTAAATCATTTGTGCTATAAACTGAATATTTGTATTCCTCTCAAATCTATATGGTGCTACCTAGTCTCCAATTTGGTAGTATTAAGAGGTTGAGGCTTTGAAAGGTGATTAGGTCATTCATAGAGCCCTCATGAATGGAATTAGTGCCCTTATAAAAGAGACCTCAGAGATCTCCCTTGTCCCTTCTTCCAGGTGAAGACGCAGAGAGAAGACGGCCATCTGTGAACCAGGAGGCTTTCACCAGACACTGAATCTGCCAGTGTCTTGATCTTGGACCTCCCAGCCTCTAGAACTGTGAGAAATAAATAAGCCCCCAGTCTACGGTATTTTTATTACAGCAGCCTAAACGGACTAAGACAATTTTTCATAAGGAAATTACAAAGTGAGACAACAATGAGATACCACCACACACCTATTAAAATAGCTTTAAAAAATTTTAAGCTGACAATACCAATTTTTGGTGAGTATTCACATCGGTAGAAACTCTCTTTCATTGTTCATGAAAATGCAAAATTGTACTGCCACTTGGAAGATAGTTTGGCAGTTTCTTACAAAGCTAAATATAATCTGACTGTTGCACCCCTAGGTATTTACCCAACGTATTTGAAAAGTTATGTCCACACAAAACAAGTATATAAATATATATAGCAACTTTTTCATTATTGCCACAAACTGGAAACAATCAAGATACCTTTCAATAGAAAAATGGATAAGGAAACTCTGGTACATTAGCACAATAGGATATTATTCAGCAATAAAAAAAGAATGGTAATGCCAAAAATACATGGATTAATCTTAAATGGATATTACTAAGTGAAAGAAATTAATATATAAAGGCTAAATACTGTATGATTCCACTTATATGACACTCTAGAAAAAAACAAAATTACAGACACAGTAAAGATCAGTGGTTGTCATGGGTTTCAAAGGAAAGGAGAGGCAGGTGAACAGGTAAAGCAGATATTTTCTAGGGAGGTAAAACAATTAAGTATTATACAGTATGATACTGCAGATATATTTCACTAGGCATCTATTAAACTTTACTGCACAAGAGTTCATCTTAATGTGTGCAAATAAAAACTCTTTAAGGGCCCAGAGGAATCCCAGGATGGAATGCAGAAAGTGACAAAACAATCTAGCTGTATTTCAGATGTGCGAAACAACCTCCCTGAAGGGATTAGAGGAAAGGGTTCTCACCTAAGTAAATGTGGAAATGAGTAGAGTCTGTAAAACTAAAGCAACATAAATTATACATAAGCACAATAAAATTGCTTATAAGTTGAACAATTAAGTAAATGGATGGCAAAAGTAGTTTCTCACTGCTGGAGTGGAAGTTTACAGACATGCTGGGGAAATGCTATAATGATTCCTATGATAATAGATTAGAGTTGGGCACATCAATAGGAACTCATATTTGGCTTAATATATATACAGATGGTCACATAGAGAAATATTTATAGATACCTGTGTATACATTAATTAATATACATGCATTTATTCCCGTTTTGTCAGCTGAGAAGACTTAAAAGTAACAACACTCCTATAACAATGAACACATTTAACACCGAGATCTTGGTTTCTAACACCACTCTGCAAAAAAGGAATCAGAACTCCTTGGAGGATGTGAGCTGGGCATACTGACTTCCTTCTAAATGATCGAGTATGGAAAGAGGAGATGAAGGGAGTAACTTTGAAGTGGAGAATCCTGAAAACACTACCCTTTCTAGGTAATCAAGGTCAACTTCAAATAATAAAGTCATGTTGTTGTGATTAAGTCATATTGTTATCATGTACTCTTGATAGGATTTAATGAAAATGGCATTTTTACCTTTACAAACTTTCTTCCAAAACTACTGTCTCAATCTAACCATGAGAAAAGTAGCAGACAAATATAATCGTGGAGGAATCTTACAAAATATCTGCAGATAATCCTCAAAAACATCAAAATAATCAAAAATAGAGTAAGTCTGAGAAACTATTACAGCCAAAAGAGCCCTCAGAAAACATAAATAAAGTGATGTGGTATCTTAGACGAAACCCTAGAACAGAAAAAAAGACATTAGGTAAAAATTAAGGAAGTCTGAATAAAGTATGAACTTCAATTAATAATAATGTAATCAATATTTGGTTAGTTAGTTGTAGCAAATATTCTATACCAATGTAAGATGTTAGATAACAGGAGAAATTGGGTATGGGGTATATGAGAACTTTCTGTGCTATCTGCAATATTTTTAATAGATGTGAAAAAAGTCACAAAAGTCTGTTCTAAAAGTCAACATCTATTAATAAAATACTTTAAAGTGCTTTATCCTACATTTTGTATGTGCTGTCATGGCAGTTTTACTTAACATCTAATCTTCCATTTTGCCATAAAACCTGGAGGCCTAAGAACCAAGAGAGCCAATGGTGTAACTTTCAGTCAAAAAGCCAGCAGGTTCGAGAAGAGCCAATGTCGTAGCTCAAAGCAGTCAGGGGAATGGAGTTCACTCTTACTCTGCCTTTTTGTTCTCTTCATGTCTTCAGTTGATTGGCTGAGGCCCACCCACATTAGGGAGGGCAACCTACTTTACTCAGGCTACTAATTCAAGGGTGATTTCATCCAGAAACACCTACGCAGACCCACACAGAATAACGTTTGACCTGTCTGGGCACCCAGTGGCCCAGTCAAGTTGACACATCAAATTAACCATCCCAGTTGGTGTCATCAATAAGCCAGAGAGCAGACCTCCAAACCCTGGCAACTGTTCCTCTGTTTCACTTTCTGAACAGACAATTCAGCTCCAGCGTCGACTCTGCTCCCATGGAGGCCTTCCCTCCAGAGGGGAATGCTCAGGGGCACAGCTCATTGCAGTGACCAGGGCTCTTGAACTTTCACTGCCTGGGCCTGTTGTGAGGACCGAACGAGACAGTGTGCGGGAACACACTTTGTAAGCTGTTCAGTTCTACAGATGTGAAATGTTGTCATTATTCCGCTTATTTTCCTGTGCATTGGCGGCAGTCACATTGTCTTTGTGTGTTCTCAGCAGAAACGAAAATATAACAAATCTGAAAAGCTTAGCTCCGAAGAACTCACAAAGGGAGGACAGCTGGTATTGCCCACATCAAAGAGAATACAAGCAGCTCAAATTTCAGTGTTGCTTTTGGCACACGAACCACCTTCTGACCCACTAGCTCATGTGATCCTCCCGAAATCCTGTACGCAGAATGTGCTATTATTCTGCTTTTGTACATGTGGAGAAAGACTGAGAGAGGCCGGTGACTCTTCCAAGATAACACTGCTAGGCAGAAACCAATTTCTCCTTTGACACCAGTCTTCAAATTCTAAATCCATGTTCTTTCCATGCCATCATCATCCCTCTCCTGATAGGAAACAGTGAGCTCAGCCCTGGGCAGCGTAATTACCTGTAAAGAAAGACCAGACCACTTTGCTAATAGCTGAATAACAGATTTTGAGTTCTTTAACATTTAAAAGAGCATAACCACATGAAGGGTAACAGTATCTGAGGACTCTAGCTTCATGATACCCATTGGTTTACGCATTCCACCTCCATCCATCCGTCCAGTTAACAAATTAAAGGTCTACCATGTGCTGACTGCATTATAGGCACTGAGAATACACATGGCAACACTCGGCCTCACCATCACCATCATCAACATTTTCATCCCAATTACTTTGGGCATGTGCCTGTTATGTGAGACTAGGTGAAAGGTCAAGAAGTCCAAGATTATAGAAGGTGATGTTCCTAGTGTGTTATCACTAACACGGCACACACTCAACAAGGCAGACATTGGAAGGTATCATACCAGAGACACAATCAGCTCAGCAAAATAAAGAAATGCACAATTAATACGTGACATACACAGGAGCCAATGAATGTTGAAGGGGTGTGTGGGGAAGGAAATGTAATGTTTGAATTAATAGAATTATAAAGAACTCTTGTTCCTGAGTAGGTGGCTTCATGAAAGCTCTTCAGGTCATAAAACAGGGCTCTGTCTTTTTAATGTTGCGATTTCCAGTAGGAAGTTCCGGTAAGAAATTAAGCATCCTGCACCCAATGCTATGTGTCTGCCTTGCTATGCTGGCACATAGTGGGTCTCGACTAAATGTTTTCTTTTGTTTCCCTTGATTCGGGAGGATATTTGTGGGATATTTTCTGGAGGAGCAGCTTTAATTTGGAAAGTAATAAAAATTCCTCAGATGAGAATACCACCAAATATATACTCTTCTCTTATCTCTTCTTTATCTAAACAATGTTTCTTACTCCTCTCTAAAATGCAAACCAAACATGGCTGCTGTCACGAAGACTTCTTGCCATTCTGACAAGCACCACTAGGGGCTGATGTGTCTGCTTGGGAACATCGTGGGACACATTCCTGGAGAGCTGAACACCCCAGACTATAGCCCTTACGAATACTCCCTCTCTATTGTTATTATGGAGGAAATGCCATAATTCTAGCTTAGATAAACCCATTCACTTTTTTATTATTATTATGTTACGTGAGTCACCACACACGGGATTCTATCTCCATTGACGCACTCAGCTACGTCAATTCTCCTCTCTCATTTATCTTTACATTTTCACTTTTTACATGGTAATTCCCAACAACAAACATGCTGTTATTAAATCGACCTTAACGAAACAACAACAAACAACAAAACACCCCTGTTAACTGCTTCTCCCCTCCTTCTACTCCACACTTACCTGTCATGACTATGCTGCATTTTTCATAGAATTTTCCTCAGCCAACAAAGCCAGCCTGTCCTCTCAGGAGCAGATCATAGCCAATGACTGACTGGCATGAGGTACAAAAAGCTGGTCCACCGCCTTGAGGATGAGCTAATTTAGGGGTGCAAATTGTTTTCCAAAGCTTCCCTACAAGATGGAACTGAAGCTAGTTGTCAGCTGAGACTATATTTCTGCATAACATTTTTTTCTGCTCTATCTTGATTCCCTCACACGCCTTTTCTGAAAAGCATTTCCCCAGTAAATCATCTGCTTCTAGGGAACCCAGCCTAACACAACTGGTACCAGAACTGTTGGAACCCAGTTGGGGGTGCTCCTCAGAAGCTCTAAGGATAAGATTCTCAAACTGGATTACTCACAGGATGAATGGCAATGAGGACCCCATCACTGGTATTAGGTGTAACATAGACCATTTCTGGTATATTCAATTATCGCAGTGGCTGAGACTCTTACATTGAAGAGTTGGAAAGAGGTACACTAGCTGGTACATGTCTTCAGCACTTGAGAGATGTAGAATCATTGCAAGAACTGTAGAATCAGGTAGTTGTTCCTTAGCAACATTGATTTACTAAAAAGAGAAAATAACAGGGTTGCATCTATTAATCAACAATCTACAGCAACGTGTGAGAGCCATAGGGCATTCTTAACAATATTTAAAGACCTTTATCTCTGATAGCTACAAGGCAGACATTGCTTAAGATCAGGAACAAGACTAAATTTTAAAAATGAGAGAATTTCAGAGAAGTCTGAATCATCAGCCTAGGCATGTATCCAGTAAAAAAACCATTGGATACAAAAATAGTAGCACTCTGAGGCTTGGGATGGAGATATCTGGAAAGATGTGTGTGAGAACACTGATTCTCAAATTCCCTTGAACTTATGGGGCCTGCAGAAGTGGCCCACTCCTCTTTTTTGAAAGATAGATGCTTCCCTTGCTTGAAAACTATGCAATTGTCTAAAATGAAGCACGTGCTTTACAATGTAGTACTTTCCCTCATCAGAATCTCTTTCCACCTTTCCTGCTGGCCATGGATCCATAATTAGAGTTAACTCTCAGCCGGATGTGACTAAAGAAATGCCAACCCTCCTAAGCAAAGAAAGAGATTCTGTACTAAAAGGCTGTAGGACCAAGGCAACATGTACTGTCAGGCCCAGAGAATATGACTGGGAGTGAATCCTGAGTATGCTGGACCAAGGTGGAGGAATAGAAAGCTGGCTGATGGAAAGTTCCATATGGGATGCTCTTCTATAACACAGCATTTAACTTCTTGACAAAGGCTCCAAGTGATGGTTGTAACTCATTACTGGAGTACCTCTTGGGAACTTGACAAGGAAGACCCCACCTTATATGAAGAAGGGGTACCAGAAAACCATGGAGGAAGGAATAATGAGCCTCAGAGAGGTGGGGATGCCAGAATACATCTACCCTTTGAAACCAGAAAACGTACCAACTAGACATGCTCCTTGGGATGGCTCAAAGGACATTCTGTGTACCAAGATGATGACGTGAGAGTCACAAGCAGTGAAAAACTGAGGAGTAGTTTTCTTCTGAAATCAGAACTAATGATAGCAGATGCTGCTACAGACTTGGGCTCCCTAAGAGCAGTGAGGATGATAAGATCCTGGAATAGAAGAGGTCAGGTGGCAGCCAGCCAGAAATCAGAAGTAGCAATCATAACTTAAGTTTATCTATTTACCATGATGAACACCAAGACTGAAATGGCAGCCAGGGGCACATGATCTATAGGGAACTTGGAAATGGCTCATAAAACATGGCATTCTTAGGGACAGCACAATACAGATGGACAACCAGCAAATCTACTGATTAAAATACATAACCAGAGACGCTCTGAAAATGGTTATGGTCAGATCAGAAGGTCACAGTCAGCTGCTTCAGTGGAAAGTCATGATTGCCCAGTTTACAGACCAGAAGCATTCCCAGGTCCAGAGTCCACTGACTGAAGGGAAGACCGGATCACAGGGGAACAAAATCCTGCAACGGTACAACAAATGTACGTAGCAGTGCTCTCACAGTTCTTTGCCCAAAATAAGCAAATAAGAGCAACAGTAAAAATAAGGAAAGATATATAACTGTAAACTGGGGAAAGGAGAATAACCAAATTTTTCAAGGGTTGTGGATATAGAGCATGAATAATCACTAATACCCAGGAATCCAAAGTGCCGTCGTTGCCCTGTTAGAGTAGGGAATAGAGAGGTCAAATAATAAATGAAGTCCTGGTCCAGGATCCATGGCATCCACAGGCTCACCCATTGCTATTTTTCTGATTTCTGAAGGTAAATACAAAATTGTCATATTCAGCAGCTTGGCAAAACTCTCACATTGACCTGTAGAGTAAGAGCTATGCTGGGAAGGAAGGTTAAGTGGAATATTTTGACATTGCCCCTCCCTCCATGATAGTAAATCAAAAGCAGTATCTCATCCCAGAGTATAGGGCAGATATTTGTGCCACCTTTAAATCCTTAAAAGACTGTCGTATCCCATTTACTTCACCAATGCCAAAACTGGACGGATCATACTAGATGTTCGTTTATTATAACAAACGTAGCCAGGTAGAGTCTTACTTGTAGCTGTTGTGCCAGATATGGTGTCTTTACTAGAGGAGATTTACATGGCCTGAGATACATAGTATACGACTGTTGATCTGATGCATGTTTTCTTTTCCAAACCTATACAAAGGGAAGAGCAGAAGCAGCTCATAGTCTCAGGGGACATAAACCTGTACATATTCACAGTGTTCTGCAGGGCTATGTGAATTTTCCCATTCCCTGCATGACATAGTCCGTAAGGATCTTGACCATCCGGACATCTTAAAGATGGTAGCAGGTACATAACTGGAATCCATTCGTACCAATATATAACAAACCATGTGGAGGCTGTTGGCCTGATACAGTGATGGAACAATCTTTTGAGGGTACCGTTGAGGGGCCAGATTGAAGATAACACCCTTTGAAATGGGGTGATGTTCTTTAAGGTGTGGTATATGCTTTAAACCAATGGCCATTACATGGTGATGTGTGTCCAGGAGATCGAACACATGGGTGAGAGAACTAGGGATGGAAGCAGGATGAGCCGCTTAGGATATTTGGGTTTCCTTTCCTTGTAATTTCAGACTCTGTAGGTATAAAGGTACTGGTCTCCAGAGAAGGGGATGCTTCCACCAAGGGACCCAGAAGAGTGCTACCCGGTCATTTTGAAGATCTGTGTGAAAGTAAGTCCGCAGTCACAGGAAGTGGTTTCTACACCAGCAGGGGCAATAGACCCTAATTCTCATGAGGATATAAAACTTCTGCTACATAACGGGACTAGGAAAAGGTAAATTAGTCATGGAGGCGATTCTCCAGAGTGTCTCTTGGTAGGCCCATGTCCTATAAATGGGCAAGCACGATAATTTCAGTCTTATGAGATTATATTCTATATCCTTCTTGGAGACAGACCTCAGTCAATGACTGATGGATATGGAGGTTCCAAAGCCCAGCCTCCTTTGTCTCAAGGTGGGACTAACCTTATTACATTATTTGTACTTCAGAGTTTCCCCATACAATCAAACTAAGGCTAGTTTTCCATAAAAGCACATTCTTGCTTCACATTTTTCACTCCCAAGCCTGCTTCCCTCACTCCTCTTGTCCTATGAGCACTTCCTGGGTAAACCACTATAACAAGAATACGCATTTCAGGCTCTGCCTCCAGGGAATCTTGCCAAAGACACAGGGACTTTTGACATTTTTGTCATTGATGTATTAAAGTTTCTAGGGAAAAAAAATGCATGATACACAACAGACACGATATTTGCTTATATATATGTCGAAAAAATGTAATCCTTATCACACTGAACTAACATGCTTGGCTTACTTGCTATTATTTATTTGTTTAGTGATTTATTCATCTAACAAGACTTGATCCAATGTCTCCTCTATTGTAGACTCTATGCCCAGTGTTGGAGATACAGTAAAATGTAAGTCAGTCACCCTGCCCCGAAGATGCTCTCAGCCTTGTTCGGTGGACACGTCAATAAACCAGCTCATCTGAGTCCAATGTAATAAGCGTCATGACACAAAGAGAGTTCTGGATCTTTCTTTCTTTTTTTTTTTTTTTTTACCCTCAACAAGAAACACAGACACTGGCCCACAATAGCCACTCAATAAGTAAATCATTTCGAAGGAATTCCTTCGAGCCTGATGCAATGTGAGCCCCTGTTAGACCTTCTTAGGCACAGCCTCTGTTGTGTCTCAACAACCCAGCAACTCAGAACGCTCAGCCCTCCACGTTGCTGCTCATGTTGGAAAAGTCATCCCATTCTTCTCCTGGCTAACTCTTGCTCACCATATCAGACTCAGCTCTGAAATCACCTCTCCTGGACCATTCCCTCACCCTACTGCTCCCTGAGACCAGATTAGGTGCCTCCTTTAACTACCGTGCCAGCCTCTTCCACTGCACTTGGGGTTTTATGCCCTGGTTTTCTGGCCATGTATCTATCTCTCCTGTGAAGTAATAATCAGGTCAGGGACTGTGTGTCCAAAACCTATCAGTTGATAAATTTTTTCATTGATTTAATTTTTGTTGTTGTTTGTTTGTTAAATTGTTTAAATGGCCAAGGAGGGATCGATGTGTGGAAAGGAAATATTTACCATGGCTTGGGTTTTCACTAATAGTCATTTTCTTCAGCTTTTTTTTTTTAATATTTTATTTATTTATTTGACAGAGAGAGACACAGCGAGAGAGGGAACACAAGCAGGGGGAGTGGGAGAGGAAGAAGCAGGCTCATAGCAGAGCAGGGAGCTGGATGTGGGGCTCGATCCCAGGACCCTGGGATCACGCCCTGAGCCAAAGGCAGATGCTTAACGACTGAGCCACCCAGGCGCCCCCTTCAGTTTTTTAATTTAAAATCTATCTTTCCTTTAGCCTTTAAATTCACTTTTTAAGTCCCGTATATTTGCTTATAAATTTAGTAACTGGGTCTGAAAATTTAAAACCCTTTTTTGTTCTATTTTTTATTTCTTCTAATTTATCTGATAAATTTTACAGAATAAGTTTCCCTAAGCATATGGACATTAATTTTAAAGTTTATTAGATTTTCTCAAGCATATCAAATAAAAGTCACAAAAAATTGTAAGCTTAACAAATTAAAATCTCCCATATTATCTAAAACATCATTAATTAAATTACCTTAAACATGTCAAACTATGATCATATATCAAAAATATTTTATTAAGTATTTCAAACAGCCAGTAAGACAGCTGTGTGACCCTAACAACAAAATCATTCAAACTCTTCCAAGACTCTCTTAACTTTAACAAATCGGAACTTATAAAATGAGTAGATCAGATAGTTAAACATTTCAGTATCTCTGACAGCAATGTATAAATTCAGTAACTTAGATTCTCCTAAGCTTTTAAACAATGTAATTAGATACAATTTAAGTTAGAACCTCAAGCCTAAGTTCTCCAGAATGTTCAGATTCTCTTAAATATTTCAAACATCCTACAAAGTATATCCAAACAGCGCAATGAGTACAAAACTTTCTACCGCACTGGTGTAATCACAATTTACACGAAAGTTTAAATACCTAGTTTATTTCTCCATCTTTCATATACTTACATTTTATACCTTCCCAGAATTACAAAGTCAGTCACTTATCCAACCAAAGATAGTAGACTTACCACCTTAGGCCCTACTGCAGCAACCGAAATGACAGAGCCAAGGTTGTCAGAGACTGGAGACCCCAGCTGCAAGGTCGAGGAAGTGGTCAGTTGTGCCTGCGTAACCTGAATCACGTCATGACAAAACAATGGGACAGACCCAAATTAAGAGACATTCTACAAAACAACAGATTGTGCTCTTCAAAAATGTCATTGTTGTTTTAAAAAGAGAGAGAGAGACAAAGATAAGAAAGAAGATCAAATAGACATGACAACCAAATATAAGGCATGATCCTGGATTCGGGGGGAAAATGGCATCATTGGGACAATTACCAAAGTGGAATATGGACTATATATTGGATAGTAGTTTGTATTAAATTTGAATTTCCTGAGTTTGAGAGATGCCTGGGTGGCTCAGCTGGTTAAGCATCCAACTCCTGATTTCAGCTCAGGTCATGATATCAAATCCCAACTCTGGCTCCGCGTTCAGTAAGGAGTCTGCTTGTCCATCTCCCTCTCCCTCTGCTCCTCCCCTCCACACTGTCTTTCTCTTTCTCTAAAATAAGTAAATAAATCTTTTTTAAAAATTTGTGTTTGATAATCTCACTGTGATTATATTAGAGAATGCCACTATTTTTAGAAGAATCGTGTTGAATTATTTGGGGGTGAAGTGTCAGATCTCTATAAATGGTTCAGCAAATTAATAATAATAATAGAATAATGGAAAGAAGAATATGTGCATGCTTGTGTAGAGAGAGAGAAAGGAAAAATGAGGCAAAAGATATCAACAATGAGTGAATTTGAGGTCGAGTAGGTTGAGTGCAACACTTCAACTTTTTTGCAGTTGTTTTTACAAAACGAAAAGTGTAAATAAAAAATTTAAATAAAGACATTAAAAATAAGATTTACAATGAGTTCATATGAACTTGTATGTATCTTTGAAGAAAATCAAACGTTAGCAATAGATTATCAATACAATAGAAAACCACTGAGAAATTTAAAGATTTTATTTATTTATTTATTTATTTATTTATTTATTTATTTATTTATCAGGGATAGAGAGAGAGAGAGCACAAGCAGATGGAGTGGCAGGCAGAGGGAGAAGCAGGCTCCCAGCTGAGCAAGGAGTCCCGTGCAGGACTCAATCCCAGGCCCCTGGGACTATGACCTGAGCCGAAGGCAGGCGCTTAACTGACTGAGCCACCCAGGCTTCCCAGCCACTGGGAAATTTAAACAAGCAAACAAACAAACAAACAAAAAACTGATAGACTACTGGATTCTTTGAAATGGAAAGAAGGTTATGAAACTAGTTTCTGAGGCTATGCTTCCAGAAGAATACCTAAAATTATATTTCCTTTCAAGGATGACAACGTTGTCTCCATTGATCCACAGCACTGCAGGCATTTGACTCTTACAATGCCATTGGCAGAGTGCCCACTGGTCCTCCAGAAGCTAGATGCTCCTGTCATAGCTGTTCCACTGGACACGAGAATGGATTACCCACTGTCTCTGTTCTTTACATCAACCACTCATCACTCAAAGCCTAAGGCACTTGTATCTGATTAGTTGAGTCTAAGACACAAGCCAAAGCACTAGTTGCAAGGTCACAATCTGACCTCCAGCTCTTGCAACAGCAGGTGGGCTCTGCCCGCTATTATCAGATGTCCTACTGATGGGCTTCCTCAATCAAAGGAATGGGGTTCTTATGATGGTGTGAGAAAAAGAAAAGGACCCTGGTCCATGGCACACAGTGCAACCCTTTCGGATCCTGCCTGCTCTATCAAAGGGGCTCCGAGGCCAAGTCTTCTGGCTGGGATCTACCTTTGCAACCCCCTTTCTTAAGATTACCACTCTTTCAACTCATCACTGATTTGAGTAGACAGAAGTCTGCCTACCTCATCGCTACTTCTTTCAACTCAATATTTTGATGCCTAATTACTTTATAGAATTCTATGAGCCTCCACAACTCCTCCCCCTTCTACACCACCCCAATCAGGGAGGTAACGAGTGTCTCCTGGTTATGAATTCCAATGCAACCATCTCCAGCCTCTTTTGAACTTTCGTATTGATCTTCCCAACCACCATTTTGGAATGGTCTAGCGTCAGACCTAGCCCAGGGCCTGGAAGACAGTAGGCTCTTGGGAACAAGGATTGATAAGTGAACCTATGAAGAAATGAGTAAAGAACAGGGTGAATAAACTGATGGGTACCATGAAAAATTACCTCTCTAGCTAACAACAGCACTGAGAACACACAGATTCTGACTCGAAACCACAACAACATAGAAGCAGTTTCAGTCCATTCCTTGGACTGAAAATTATATTCAAACAAGAGATATGATTTCCTAAGGCTGCTGGGTCCGCAGAGAGTGGGAGGGCGGTCCTATTTTCTGGCTGTGTGGGGGAGGGAAGGGCAAGGGTCTCCCCTCTGCGGTAGCAGGTGACAACTCCACCCGCAGATCTTCCTCTTACAGCAGCACTGAGTGACTTCTTTCCATCCCGTGACTACCACCACCTTAGAAGGGACAAAAAGTGACTAAGCTCGGGGCGTCTGGGTGGCTCAGTTGTTAAGCGTCTGCCTTTGGCTCAGGGCATGATCCCAGAATCCTGGGATCGTGCCCCACATCAGGCTCCTCTGCTGGGAGCCTGCTTCTTCCTCTCCCACTCCCCCTGCTTGTGTTCTCTCTCTCACTGGCTGTCTCTCTCTATCAAATAAATAAATAAAATCTTAAAAAAAAAAAAAAGTGACTAACCTTACCCTTAGTTTGGACTCACTAGCCAGATACTGAGCCAGAGCAGTCTGGCTCATTCCCGGATCCAGATTTCTCTAAGGGAGATGGGGAGGATCCAAGGGTTAATTAGTGTTCAGAATCAACACAAAGAAGCTAGTCCCAGGATAAGATCCTCCACGTCTCTTTTTCTACCTTCTTTCTCTTTTTATTTATTTATTTTTTTATTTTTATTTATTTATTTATTTATTTTTTTGGCCTTCCCTCTATGGGCAGGGACCTTAAAACATAATATGCTGAAAAGCTCATTATCACTGGATAGAAATGTAAGGCATTAAATAATGAATTCTACAGCAAAAAGCAGAAACAGGGGGAAGGAATCTTTCCTGCAAAGGATTGGGCTGAAACTGGGCCATTTTCCTGCTACAAGAAGGAGAAGGCTTTTGTCGATTTCCAGACACGTAAATCAAAAAGGATACTTAACGACAGCAATGGAAGGGAGAAACAGTTTCTTCACCATTGACCCTCAACGGGCATTCCGAAACTGGCTTTCAGGCTAAGAAGCTCTAATCCCTCAACCAAACAGAGGAAGCTAAAAAGATTGGATTTGAAAAGGCCACAGGAAATGAGATTGGCAATAGCTCTCAACACAGCGCTAGTCACCCGGCTTGGGGAAGTTAAAACAAGATGAAAAGGAAGAGTCGAAAAATTATCTGCAGCATATGCATAAAACACGAGGCTGGAACCAGCCGAACTGCCTCCCCAATTTCTCTAGCTCTCTGTGGATGCTTCAAGTGCGAAATCCAGGGTTCCAAGGGCTGGAGTTGTGAATGGAACGCAGTACGTCTGTTGGTGAATTTCTAGTCTAAATTGTATTAGCGTAAGTGACAGGGGCTCTGCTCACGATTTGATTCACAGGAGCCGACTGTTTCTGATGTTTTACTAACAATTTGGGTAAATATGCCGAAACCAATATGTTCAGCCAGGTGCTGGGCAAATTTAGCCCAGCGTGGAACAGGGCCTGCACAAATCTGTATCCCCAGATGGAAGACGTGGAGTTACAAATTAGTGCAATTCAAACAGAAGAGGTTTGACCAAGGGAAAGCTTAAAGAGATCAAAGGGAAAGCAGAGGGGAAATTGGATACAGTTGCATGCGGTTCATTAGAAGGCAAAGGGTACTTAATTATTTTATTCCAGTTTTTTCTTCTTCTTCTTGAAGAACTGGGTTAATGCGTTCACTATTCTAGTTTGGTCCTACACTCCCCCAACTTATAAGAAAGCTCTGTGTCACAGTGATATGTTAAATATGAAGGAATTTTCCTGTGTCGTGATTAATCTGGGACCAGACATGGAATTCCAAGTGTAATCAAAATAGGAGTTCAAAATCAGAACTCTATTTTTAAAAGGACTCTTTTTACACATGAGTGTCTTCAGAGATCTATTTAGAGTGCCATAATTTCCCAACATTCCCACCTATTTATTAATTATTTCCCCCTCACGCAATAAATCATTTTAAAATTGTAATTAACCAACATAATAGGTTTTTAGTTATTATCATGTTATATCATTTTATCTCTCTGTAGGCATGTAAAATCACAGTGATTTAGTTGTTTACCTCCCAGGTTGGGGGTCTCACCCAGAAATAGAATAATAATTATAATTTTAAGGAACTGGAATTGTGCACCCTGCACATGGTGAGTTGTTGGCTGTAATCAGTGTATAAAAGATAGAAACAAGAATGCCAGGAGCATGTTAGCGTTATTTACAGTGCCCGTGCAATTCAATTTGTAACCAAACAGCATGGCACTAAACTCCTTTGAAGATTCTGGAAGGGAGGGGTGGTCAGGAGACAGGAACTACATGACACATGAACTGATTAGAAGTATAGAAATGGACTCAGGGTGGAAATCGTGACACATTGGAGCAGGGTCCCTACAGAAAGACCTAAGCCATGCTCTGGCTGCAAACTGAGAGGTATCAGGATGGGTGGGAAAATTCAGACAGCTTGTTTGCAGCGGGCTCCAAGGTGTCCTGTAGGAAAAACTCAGGCTAAGTAAGTAATACTCTGACATCAATCACATGTGTAGTGGGTGTTTCCCCCACACCAACAATTCTCAGACCCCAGCCAGTGACCCGCAATCTAACTCAGCTCTGACTCAATCTACCAAGAGATAGCGTCAGATTCCACAGGACTGTCCCAACTTCAGATGCCGATCACAAGTCCAGGTTGTCACCCATGCTTCCAACCGATCAGCTATAAATCAGAGGTCCCCATGACCCTTCCTTTAATTTAAGGATTAATTTGCTAGAGCAGCTCACAGAACTTAGGAAACTCATTCACTCACTAGATTACCAGTTTAATGAAACGATGTTGAAGGATATGAATCAATAGGCAGATAAAGAAAAACTTAGGGCAAGATCCCATACAAAGGAGCTTCTGTCCTCCTGGAGTTTGGGGTCTGGCATGGTGGCTCAGGGAAGTGTTCTGGTTCCCCAGCCCAGAAGCTCTCCTAACTCCATACTTCTGGGTTTCTACAAAGGCTTCATTACACAGGTATGATTGATTAAATCACTGGCTATTAGTAATTGAATTCACCAGCCCCTCTACCCTCCTTGGAAGTCAGGGGTAGGAGGGCTGAAAGTTTCAACCCTCTAATCAGCAAGGTTGGTTGCACTGATAACCAGTCCCCCATCCTTTAATGCTTTTCCAAAGTCACTCTGTTAACGTAACAAAAGATGTCTTTATAGCTTTCATCATCATTTTAGTAGTTGCAGGCCGGAAACTGGGACAAAGACTGTTTGTTTGTTTATTTATTTATTTATAAATCACAACATTACAGGAAGGAGCCCCATGAGGGAAGAAGAGGGAGGATAGCGATGGGGTTCGAGGGGCAGGAATGAGATTATATCCACCTTGTAGGATGAAGCAGGGAGTCTGGATCTTATTCCAACAGCATTAGAATGCCTGCTTGTGCATGTGTGTGTGTGTGTGTGTGTGTGTGTGTGTGAGATTACAATTCGGCATTTATTTATTGAAAGCTACCACACGCTGGACTCTGTTCCAGGTGCTGCACACAGAGCAGAAACGTGGCCTCTGCGCTCTTGAAGCTCATATTCTCAGAGCAGGAAGCAGTGCAGCAATAAACAAGATGATGCTATGGGTCTTACACAGAATGAAAACAGACGATATGATAGACAGTGACATGGGGCTACTTTTTTGGCTGAGTAGTCAAGAGAAATTTCTCTGAAACAGCAATATTTCAGCTAAAACAATAGTAACAACTAACATTTGCATAGTTTAAATACGCAAGTCTCTACGAAGTACTTAACACATTCTAAAATTGTTAAGACAGGCTGTATTGTTATCACATCCCTTCATAAATAAATTGGCACAAAAACCCTTTTAGTAACTTCCCAAATGTGCCTCTGCTAATAAATTTTAACCAGGAAATCTCACTGTGAATCCCTCACTGTTTACCAGTTCACTCTCTCGGTGACATTATCGGAATGAGAAGAGTTGTGAATTTTGAGAAGAAGCCTGTCCTGTGAGACGCTACAGGAAGAGCTTTCCAGATAGAGGGAACAGCCAAGAACAGCAAGAAGGAAAAGAGGCCTAGAGTATTGCAAGCAAGTAAGGAGACTATAACTTGGAGTTAGAGTTGACAAGGTGTGCTGTTGGCATAAAGATAGGGAACTTTGGAAAGAAAACAAATAAGAATGAGTACTTCGTTTTTAGTGTGGGTAACTAGGTGAACGAATGGTGGTTCCCTTTGCTGAGACTGGGTAGGTAGGCAAGGTGATGGGAGGAGAGGTGGGATAAGTGACGTGATAGGGAAAATGGAAAATGTAGCAGGGTGACCTACGTTAGGTGTGGGGGTCAGAGAAGATGACTTAAGGAAGAATCTAAAGTTTACGTAGGAAAAGTAGGTTATTCCTTCTTGCTTCAATGCCTCTTTCATGGCATCTGCAGCCAAACCTACTCATCCTTCAGGACCCAGTTCAGTCACCCCTTCCACTGTGAAACTTCCCTCCTGAAAGCCAGATATGGTCCAAGAGGGACTTTGTAACGAGTGCTATGCTGCGGGTACAAAGGCAGTAAGACATTTGTCCACCGTCAAGGAGGTTACTGTCTAGGGAGGGAAAACAAATGTGTAACAAATACAACACTTTCTGGGTTGGAAGTGTGCACACGTTACAGTGTGCGTTCGTCTCCTAGGGCCGCCATAACAAAATACCACAGACTGGGGGGTTTAAACAGCAAGGTTTTATTTCTTGCGGTTCTGGAGGCTGTAAGTCCAAGATCAAAGTCTTGGCAGGGTGTGCGTCTGGTGACAGCATGCTCCCTGGCTGGCAGACAATCTCCTTTCCACTGTGTCCTTACATGTCCTTTCCTTGGTGCTTATGGGCAGAGAGAAAGAAAAAAAGCAAGCTCTCTGGTGTCTCTTCTTATAAAGACACTAATCTCCACATGAGGTTCTCACCCTCAGGACCTTATCTAAATCTAATTACCTCCCAAAGGCCCCATTTCCAAATTGCATTTGTAGTTAAGGTTTCAATGTATAAGTTTTGAGGTGACACAGTTCAGTGCCTGGCACAGCGAAAGTATAGACAGATCTATGAGAATCCGCAAAAGCAATGGATGCTACAGTTTTCTTGTAAGATAAGAGCATGTCTTCCAGGAAGATGAGAACATGTTTACCAGGGTGACAAGATGGAGAAGACCACCAGACAGACCGAAAATGCACAGAAACATCATGCGCCAATGGCACCTTGGAAAATTAAGTACACCTGAGGCTCAAATTGGGTGGGGGAGGGGAAGAGGATTGGCTGTGCAATAATGACTGGCAAGATATTAGCTTGGAGAGGTACCCCCGGGCACGGGTCAGGAATGTACGCTGTGGCAGACGCTGCCTGTGGCTTCTTCAACTGTCTCAGTCCGTTCAGGCTGTTACAACAAAGTGCCGTAGACCGGGTGGCTCGTAAATAACAGAATTTATTTCTCGCAGTTGTGGAGGCTGGAAGTCCAAGATCACGGCACCAGCAGGGTTGAGTTCTGGTAAGAGCCTTCTTCTGGGTCACAGACTGCCAACTTCTTGCAATGTCCTTATATACAGAATTGTGGAATGGGCAAGAAAGCTCTCGGTGGCCTCCTTAATGAGGCCGTGAATACCATTCATGAGGGCTCTGCCCTCATCACCTAATCACCCCTCAAAGGTCCCACCTCCAAACACATTTGGAATAAGATTTCAACATATGAATTTTGAGGGAACACGATAGTCAGTCTATAGCACCAACATCATTTTCTAGGTCTCTGCTAACAGAACCTCGATTTAAGTAACATAAAGAGATCTCTTGATATCCTAGAAGTCAATCCCCTCTCCAGCCTAGGGAATAAATCATGACTGGTCTAAACTCATCATTTCCCTTCTTCATTGATTGGTCATGGAGTAGACATGGGATTCAGTTCTGGCCAATACGACGTAAAGAGAAGTCTTTTGCCCTTCCTTCTTTTTCCTGACTTGAACATGGGATGGATGTCTGGAGCTGCAGCAGACATCAAGGCTAATGTGAAAATCATCAAGGTCGATGGTGATGAAAGCCTGAAAGAAGAGATAGCAAGAGGAATGGCGAGAAGGGAAGAGAAAGATTAGACGTTGAAGAGAGAGAATTGACAGGACTGGACCACCAATGAGATGTGAGGGATGGGGGCCAAGAAAGAGCAGGATAGCATTTAGATTTCTAATATGGATGAGTGGAGAACAGTGGCAGTTCCTGAGGGCACACAGGAGGAGGGCAGATTAGATTGGAAGAGGAGAAAATAATTTGCTTACGTTCAGAAAAATTGAAATTATAGTGTAACCAGAATTAATTAAGCCTCGTTGTATCTAAAATTTGCCTCAATCAGGGAAATAATAACACTTTGTTTACTTGTCTGAATCCACAGCCAAACCTTGAGCTCCTTGAGGGCGGAAAATGAAAATGATAATAAAAACAAACATTTATCTATTGTTTATACATGCCAGGCACTATTTCAAGCCCTTTTTTAACATAAGGAAGCTAAGGCATGTAGGGAGAAAACGATCCCAGAATCAGAGAGCTCAATAGTGTTTCTGCTGAAGTTCTAGATTCAAGCCCAGGCAGTTAAGTTCTAGAATGTGTGGGCTTAGTCACAATGCTCTGCTGCCTCTCATCTTGAAACCTCCTCCCAGGGTACTCAAAACCAAGACTGGCATTCAAAAACATGTCCACAACAAATGAATAAATGAGTGATTGAATATACAACTGTGTCTCATGAAATTTCAAAGACGCTTCCTTAATTTGTTTGGAAAATGTTAATAAAAAGCTACTTAGTTAAAAGATACAGAAACCGGTAGCAAAAATAAGGCAGGTAGAATAATGGTGACCTTAAGATAAAAAGATTATCCTGATTATTTAGACCCAGGGTAACCACACAGGTCTGTAAATGTGGAAGAGGGAGGCAAAAGAGTTAGAGTGATACAATAGGAGTAAGACTTGAGTGGTCACTGATGTCTTTGAAGATGGAAGAAGGGGACCAAGAGCCAAGGAGTGTGAGCCCCTACTAGAAGCTGGAAAAAATAAGAAAATAGATTCTCCCTCAGAGTATCCACAAGGAATTTAGCCCTGTCAATGCCTTTATTGTGGCCCAGTGAGACCCATTTTAGACTTCTACCCTCCATAACTATAAGATAATAAATATATATTGTTTTAAGTCACCAGATTTATTTTAATTTGTTACAGCAACAATTTCGTACCTGGAAATGGGGTGCTGTTAAAACAATTACTCAAAAATACGTACGGCTTTAGAATTGGGCAATGGGCAGGGGCTAGAAAAATTTTGAGGAGCATGATTTAAAAAAGCATGGATGGCTTTGAAAAGAGGTAGTAGAAATACTGATGTCAATTACCCTGTTAGTGAAGACCCAAAGGAAGTAAGAATCATGAGAGAGAAAACTTATATCATATTAGAGAACCTACATCATCACGAACAGTCTGGTGATAGAATTATGATGTTAAAAGTACTGCTAGAGAGAGACGGACGGAAATGAGGAATTGATTATTGGCAGCCAGAGGGAAGGGGACTCAAGATATAAAATTTATGTAAATTTTTACTTGAAAAGGGATCCACATCTCAGGTTGTATTTCTAGGGAGCCAAGCTTAGAAAAAAGTAAAGCTTAAAAGCAAATAGAAGAAGGAAAGGGAAATAAAAAAACAAACAAAACAAAACGAAAAAACTGAGGCAATAAAAAAGAAAGGCAAGAACGGAGGAAAAATGAACAAATAAAAAAGTAGTGAGATAATAGATTTAAATCCAAATACATCAGTAATTACACAAAATGTCAACAAATTAAGTGCTCTAATGAAAAAACAAAGATTGTCAGATTGGATTAAAAGAAAAAAACGTCTATGCTACTCTCAAGTGATATTCCTTAAATATAAGAACACGAAAAGGTAAAAGTAAAAGAATGGAAAATGTGTATCATGCAACCAATAGGAAACAGAGCAGACTTTCAAGCATGGAATATTAGTAGGTACAGAAAAGGACAATCGACCAGAAAAAAAATTAATCTAAGTTTGTATACACAAAATAACATAGCTTCACTATATAGAAAGAAAAAAAAAAGACTAGTTTCAAAGGAGAAATATATAAATATATAAACTACCATCATAGTGATAGATTTTCACATATTTCTCTCAGTAATTGATGAAACATGCCATCAAAAAAAAATCCTTAAGGAAATGTAAGATTTGAACATATATGGAATAGTGAACGTAATTGATTTATATAAAATACTTCATTCGACAACTGCAGAAATTATATTATTTTGGGATTCCCATATAAGATCTGCCAAAATTGTCATATGCTATACTATAAAGTAAGTCTCAACAATTTCAAAATGATTAAACTACAATATATTCTTTGACTACAGTGAAATTAAACAAGAGCAGAACAGCAAAAACTAGCTGGAAAATCTAATAATTTGAATTTAAGCTTTATGCTCTCAAATAAATCATGAGTCAAAGAATAAATCAAAATGGAGATTAAAAATAATTTAAACCAAACGATGATAAAATGCAAGATGTTAAAACTTACGGTATATGGCTATAACCATGCATATAGTAAAATGCATGGCCTCAATTAAATATTTCAGGTAAGAAGAATGGTTAGAGGTCAATGATACAAGATGATAGCAAGAAAAACATATCAAGAAAGGAAAAAATGTAAACAAAATTTTAAATTAATGCCTTACAATACAAATGTTCAATACAGAGAATCAATAAATCCAAACATTGATGTTTGAAAATTTCATATAATTGGTAAATTCATTGCAAAACACACCAAGAAAAAAAATGCCAAGTTGCAAAAAAGTAATATAAATGAAAAACATAAATGATCTTACAGACACTAAAAGTACTAAAATATTATGATCAATTTGTTTCCATAAATGTG
Organism: Ursus americanus; assembly: GCF_024610735.1. Lineage (NCBI taxonomy): Eukaryota > Metazoa > Chordata > Mammalia > Carnivora > Ursidae > Ursus > Ursus americanus. The sequence continues at coordinate 71,743,236 of NC_142134.1, forward strand.
AAAACTTAAGCAAATGATTTATTAGAAAACAACTTATCAAAACTGACACAAGAAGAAATAATCTAAATATCCCTGTGTATACTAAAGATATTAAAGTAATTAAATATTTCCATAAAGAAATTCAAGACCAAGATAACTTTACTGGTGAGTTCTTCCAAACACTTAAGGAAAAAAATAACATCAATAGTATACAAATTCTTCTACAGTATAGACAAAGATGGTACATCAAAGAAGGTACATTTATTATATAAGGCCAGTACAACTTTGATACCAAAACCTGACAAAGACATTGCAAGAAAAAAATTAGAGACCAATATCCAACATAAACATAATTTTTTTTAAATAGCAAACAAAATATTAACAAAATAAATCCAGCAACACATAAAAAAGATAATACGCATCATATTTATTTCAGGAACATAAGATTAACTTAATAGTCAAACATCAATAAGTATAATCTATTTTATTTAATAGAATAACATAAGAAAATTATATGAACATGTTAATAATGCAAAAAGTTGATAAAATTCACCACTAAAAATTCTCAACAAACTAACTAGAAGGGAATGTACTACACTTGATTAAGGGTACCTACAAAACAACTTTCAGAAAACATCTTACTTAAAGGTAAGCTAGTCAGAGTAATGACACAAGATAAAGAAATAAAATAGATAGGGTTTGGAAAAGAAGAAGCAAAAGTGTCATTATCCACAGATAACAGTATTGTGTATATAGAAAATCTAAAATAACATAAATATTAGAATTTATAAGTAAACCTAGCAAGGTTACTGGATAGTTGCTTAATATAAAAATTCAATTTTATTTCTATATACTGACAGCAAACTACTAAGAAATTAAATTTAAAAAGACACTTTTTACGTTAGCATCAAAAATATCAAATGGTTAGGAATAATATTGAGAAAAAGAGACAGAGACAGATATGCTGTGAGGGAGAGATGAAAGACCTCTACAGAGAAATCTACTGAGAAAAGCAATTTAAAAACCTAAAAAATAGAGAAATATATCATGTTCATAGATTGAAAAAATTCTATAATGATTAACTCTCTACAAGTTAATCGCTGTAATTTAAGTCAATATCCAGGAGGATTGCTATAAAAATTGGCAAGCTGTTCTAAATATTTTTAATGGAAACGTAAGGTCAAGAAAAGTCAAGGCAATCTTAACGAACAAAGCTAGAGGATTTATGGTGTCAGATATTAAGATGTAATATGAAGCTACACTAACTAAGAGAGCATAGTATTGACATAAAGACGAATAGACCAATGAAATGGGGTGGAGAGCCCTGGAATGGACAGCGCATAATGGACATTTGACATGAGAATAACAAGGCAGTGCAGTGGAGAAAAGATGGGTTTTCAATAAATGGTGTTGTGCTACTCACTTATCCATGTGAATCTGGACTATTACCTCATAAAATACATAAAGGTCTAGTGCAGATAGATTGTAGATCTAAATATGGAAAGAACAATAAATCTATTACAAGAAAACATAGGAGAATATCGTCATGGCCTCAGGGTTGTCAAAGAATTTTTAAACTGGACGTAAAAGGCATTAATCATAAAGGGAATGATTGATAAATTGAACAACATTGAAATTAAAAGTGCTTGTTTATGCAAAGACACAATTAAGAGAGTAAAAAGACAAGACACAGAGTAGAAAAAGATAACCAACAAAGATTTCATTTCAGAATGTATCTTATGAATCAGTAAGAAAAAGACTGGCTCCTAACCTTTTATTGGGTAAATGGCTTGAGCAAGCAGTTCAGAAAAGGCCAATAAACCTATGAGAAAGTATGCAACCTCATCAATCATTAGGGAGATATAAATTAAGTCATGACATTGAATGATGATCTTTAAAAAAACTAAAAATACCAAATATTGAGGATGTGGAACAATGAAAACTCAGAAACTGCTGCTGGCGTGTATGCTGGTACACTTTAAAAGACTAGATGGTCAATTGAATTATGGGTTGTAATTATTTCTGTGCAATACAGTTTAATTATATATCCATGCATTAACAAATATCTCATGGTAAATGGAGCAAATTTCCCCCATCCATCGAGTTTGGCCACGTGACTCATGTTATACAATGGGTGTTGGTGGATATAATGTGAGCAGAGACTCAAAATGTGCTTTAGCAGTTAACACCATCTTATTTCCAGCCTTGAGAAGAGGCTTGGTTGGCCATAAGAAAAGTGTGCCTTGACAAGCCACTGGTCCAAGAAGGATGACAGACATATGAAGCAGATCTGAACTAATGTCCAGCTTCGATCTAAGTCCAGCTGTGTTCAGCTTAGATCATCCGCATCCCAGCCAACCCACAGATTTGTGAGTGTTAAATGCTTGCTATTGTAGGCAACTCATTTTGATGTGGCTAATTATGTAGCATTATTAAAATAATATTTGATTGATATTTGCTCTATACGCTAGAGCTCAACATATGTCTACCTAGCAATGGCAGTGCTACATATATCCCCTAAGTTTGTATCCAAAAGAAATGTGGGCATATACATACCAAATGTATAAGGACGCTCATTGGTGGATTATCCCTAATAGCCAGACATTAGAAACAACTCGAATATTCATCAGCTTCAGTATGGATAAATACATAGTAGTATGCTCAATGAAAGACTGCATAGCAAAGAAAATGAAGGAATTTCGGCCACACTTACCAACACAGATCAATCGTGCAAAGATAATGTTAAGTACAAGAAATTCAGCCTCAAAATAACTCATATTGTATGATTCTCTACAATTAAAATTTTTTTAAGATTTTATTTATTTATTTGATGGAGAGAGAGACAGCGAGAGAGGGAACACAAGCAGGGGGAGTGGGAGAGGAAGAAGCAAGCTCCCAGGGGAGGAGGGAGCCCCATGCAGGGCTTGATCCCAGGACTCTGGGATCACGCCCTGAGCCAAAGGCAGACACTTTACGACTGAGCCACCCAGGAGCCCCTCTACAAATAAAATTTAAGACCAGATGAGGATAGGGGTTATCTGGAGGAAGAAGGAAGCACAAGAGCACACTGCAGTGCTGGGGAGGTTCTAATTCCTGACCTTCATGGTTGGCCGTGTGGGTTCACTATGGGGAAAATGCACAAAGGTGTACACTCATAGCATCTACAATTTTATGAACACATGTTATACTAAATAGAAATACAAATTTTGCTATTTGCTCCTTTATATTTTTTCATTTCTTACTTATTTTTTAGCATTCTTTTTTTTTTAATGTTTTTTTATTATACTGTGTTAGTCACCATACAGTACATCCCTGGTTTCTGATGTAAAGTTCGGTGATTCATTAGTTGTGTATAACACCCAGGGCTCCATGCAATACATGCCCTCCTTACTACCCATCACCGGCCTATCCCATTCCCCCACCCCCCTCCCCTCTGAAGCCCTCAGTTTGTTTCTCAGAGTCCATAGTCTCTCATGCTTCATTCCCCCTTCTGATTACCCCCCCTTTCTTTATCCCTTTCTTCCCCTACCGATCTTCCTAGTTCTTATGTTCCATAGATGAGAGAAACCATATGATAATTGTCTTTCTCTGCTTGACTTATTTCACTTAGCATTATCTCCTCCAGTGCCGTCCATGTTGCAGCAAATGTTGAGAAATTGTTCTTTTTGATAGCTGGGTAATATTCCATTGTATATATGGACCACATCTTCTTAATCCAGTCATCTGTTGAAGGGCATCTCAGTTCCTTCCACGCTTTGGCTATTGCGGACAATGCTGCTATGAACATTGGGGCGCATATGGCCCTTCTTTATATTTTTTAAGGAAAAAACCCTTATTGGGAAATCACTAAACTCAGACTCCAGTTTTTCCTCTTTCATGAATCCAATAGCCTTCAAAGTGAAACGGACAAGATCATCATTTCAGATATAAGAAGAAAATACTAGGGCAATTATTTATTTATTTACCTTTTAAAAAAAATCTGAAAAGCCTTACTGGTATTTGATATACAAAATGACACTCTCAGCCTCCTTTGGCCCTTATGTAGAGGGTTCACGTGCCTGCCACACCATGTCCACGGGGGACCCTGAAGGACAAGTTCAGGATGCACAAGAGACAGCAGCAGCTTCCTCACGTGTCAATTCACTGTCAACATATTATCATGTAGCTGGCTGAGTGAATTTGGACATTTTATTGTCCAGTTTTAATCAACCTAATAATCACAAAATGGAGAAAGGACTGCAAATAATAACCAAAGAAACTGGATTGAGAATTATACAGGCACAACAGAAAAATAAGAAAATCGTAGGTCTGAATTCTCTCCTCCTGATACTAAGGCTTAGCCCCACGACAAGATAGAAATAATTAAATCAGCAAAAGTCCCTTAAAAATATTTTTTAAAGTGTTGCACTGTGGAATTAAAAATTCACATTAATAATGAACTTCACCTAAGTATGTAATATTCCCTGAGAGACTAGGACGTATGCCTTAAGCATAGTAAGAAGCCATCACATTCATGAAACAACAAATATTATTCAACTCATCACCTCATGCTTTATTTCTAATACATATATTTTTATAAGGTACACAATATGTTAATAAAATGGGTCATGTATATGAATAGTTTTCGACACCATTGTAGACAGAATGTTTCAGATACCATTGCAAATTAAATTTGATTGTCTATAAAATAAGGAACATTTAATGTAGAGCTGAATATTTCTTAGACCCTCTCCTAGTCTGGTGTTCTATGAGTCTATCTTTTTATGTCTGAAAAGCAATTTCCCAAAATCTATTAAAAATGCAAGTTAGAAAGTAGACAGAGAATCAACATAGAGTACCAAGTATGAGCCAACAGCTTTACATATATACCTCATTCAATCACAGCACACCCATAAGGAAGATATTATTGTCCCCATTTTCCAGATGAGGAAATAGAATCAGATACATAAATAAATCTCAGATAAGGAAACAGACTCAGAGAGGTCCCATTGTGGAGGAATTGGGAGTTTAAAACCAAGACCTGGCTAATTGCAAACTTTCCACTCTAACACATTACCATTCTGAAGCAGAAAACAAAATTTATGTTTGGGTTTTTATATGACTTTTATGTTTACTTATAAGAAATGCTCTGTTTTATTTTCCTTTGAAAGTGCCAGGGGTCTTGCCAATTATCACTGTTAACTTCTATATTCTCAGTGTCTAGTACAATGCCAGGCACATGGTGGCATTCCATAAATACTTTGTGGGGATAAAAAGTCTAATTGATTGACTGAATGAATGACTGACTGACTGAATGAATGAATGAATGAATGAATCACATGGTAGAATATATTCCATGCCAACTAAAAAGCCACTCTTTTAAGAACAGAAAAATTCTTCTACTCTGAATTTTGATTTTGTCATAAAAAATAAATCAAATATGAGCCTTCTTTCAGATCTATATTGCACTGGATACAGAAGCAAAACATGCATTTAAATCACTTATATCTAACTTTTTATGATGCCATTGGGGATGGTGTTCTTTTCGCATTTGCAGTTAAAGGGTAGAACAGATGGTGGAAGTTTAGTTTCAAGTGATGGGCCCATTAAAATAACTTATGCTGTTGAGTGATTGTTCACTCTAATGGCTCCATTCATTATATCTGAGCTCACAAGCTCCAAAATACTTGGGAAGGAAATAAGAATACAGGAAATCTTTGCTCTATCAAGAGATTTGCTGGATTAGGACTGCAGACCCACAAACTCTATCCTTGAAAGTAAGAACCTGGCGGAGCCTTCACATAGGACATTGGTTTCATGGAGCACCCACCACCTTGGGAAGATCCTTTCCAGGAAGAAACCTATGTTAGGAAGGAAGGAAGGTTCAGGGGAACAAGTATCAAGCTCTTTTGAACCACACTTCTCCCTCCTTTTCTGTCTTCTATGAGAATGAGAATTTTAGAGTTACAAAAACAACTGTAAAGGTAAGAGGAAAGAGGAGAAGCCACAAACAACCAATCAGGGTCTGGAGGAAAAGAAGGCTGAGAACCAATTGCAAGCCTCCTTCACCTTATCACCAGTCTAACAGTCCAGGAAGTTCACACTAGAAGCTGGGCCACCTCAAGCCCTTTCTATCTATGGAACTACCTTACGTTCTTTTCTGTTTCATTGGCCAAATGGTGGAGTGGAACACATGCCTCAGACTGGAAATCCAGGTTCTGCTAAAAATGGCAGTGAGTGAGTGCCAAGTGCTGCATTCTGCGCCTGGGAATTCAGATGCACTAGCTCATCTAATCTTCTTCAACAACTCAGGGACATAATCAGTACCCTCTTCATTTTGCAATTGATAAAACTGAGCATGCCCAAGTCTCCCAGCCGCTCAGTGGTGGTTCTAGGATACAAACCCTAGCCTACGCAGTTCCAGAGTTTTTTCTCAGCCTGTTATCTCACATTCCAGGGCTGCCACAACCCACACTAAAATCCTCTTAGATAAAATGATGGGTCTTAGCTGGGAAAGAGCTAAGATCAGGTCCAGTTATGATTTCCATGATTACCCCATGACACTACAAAAGTAAACAACTTTTGTAGTATTTTATCACAGAATATTCAGTACTCATTCCATAAACAGCCACTGAGTGCGGGGATACACTAAATATTGAGGACCTCGTTACCAACTCAATATGCCCGCTGCCCATACTGGCAGGAAGCAGAGAGCAACTTCAGGTTGAGTGAGTTGAGGAGAGAATAATAAAGAGAATATTTGCATAGATGGTCAAGGATAGACAAGCCAACAAGGACTAGTGCAGTACCTGCACCTAGTGAAGCCAGGAGCAGGGTACCTCTCATCCTGAAGTGGAAAAGGGAAGGTGAACTTGCAAGGACTTTAGAGTGAGTAGCTGCAAGGAGAGAGGCATCTGACAGGATCTGAGGTCTTTGGACAACCCCCAGAGAGCTGGCATAAAGTCAGATTTGCAATCGCCTCTTCCTAGACTGTATCGGTGGGGAAATATTGGAAGTTTCTGGATTGGAAACCTAAAGGCAGCTGCCCCTTTTTAAAGGTAGATTCAAAAATAAATGCTGGCTATAAAGACCAATCATTCTGACTTTATATATTCAACAAATATTTATTGAGTGTCTACTGTGTACCGGTCTTGGACCAAACACTGGGGTTACAAGGAGTAATTAAACCCAGAAAGTTGACATATGAAGACAGGCATTTATAGTACAGAATGAAAATGAAAATAGGCATAGTTCTAGAATATATGAAAACTCATCTGAAAAAAAATCTTCCTAAAGAAGAGTGCACATACGTTGAGTCTTAAAGGACAAAGAAGATTGTGTTACTTGATGAAAAGAGACAGGGGTGTTCAAACCAAGAGAGCAAAGTGTGCAAAGACCTAAAGATGGGAAAAAGCATGAGTTCCAGGGCCTGTGGGACATCAAAGGGGGAACTACCCCATAGTTTCAGTATGAAAAGTAATATAAAGCTTAAGAAAATACCCATTGGGTTCAACCCACGAAAGGCACTGGTGGCCTCAGAAGGCTGAGGAGTTAATGGGACATCAGAAGTGGTGAGAGAGAGGGTGGCCAGATCTTTAGGAAACCATAATAGAAAGAGAGAGCTGTGGAAACCAGAAAGACTCAAGGCAGGGGATGGAGGGGCTTCCACGATGGCAGAGGCTTGGGAATATTTAGGTGCCTATGGGAAGGAGACAGAAGAGAAGGGAAGCTGAAGAGGAAGTAGATAATTGAGGGAGCCATAAGCAGGTGACAAAGGTGGAAAGGGAGGCCATCTGGTTGAGGGGCTTATCCTTGCAACAGAGTGTGGGAATCCTTGAAGGCAAGGCTTCGAGGAAAGATGAGCACGAAGGAGTGAGGAGGTAAAGGACAACAATTTGGTTGGCCTTGATTGCTTTTAGAAAATAGGAGGTGAGTCTGTGAACTGAAAAGGGATGATGATTGGGTGGGAGCTTTAGGGGGAGCGAAGAGGTGTGAAGCACTACAGAGAAAGAGAGCTGACCGAGAAATGTATAAGTGTTACGAGGGAACACGGAGAACCCAGGTGAGTTCAAAGACCAGGAACCTAACACACACTGGTCCACACTGGCAGTAGTGACCGAGAGCCAGGTGGTCCCTCAGGGGAGAAAGCCGAGTAGACTGACCCACGGATAGGGCTTACAGTTGCTCTAGCCAACAAGGGCCTATGACTCCTCCCTGTCTCTCTGCCTCGCATAAGTAAACAATCACCGTGTTCTGTTGAATTCAGTTCATGAATTTCACTTGAAAGTGTCCATTTCCAGAGGCACCTGGCTGGCTCAGTCAGAGGAGCAGCAACTCTTGATTTCAGGGTCATAAATTTGAGCCCCACATTGAGTGTCGAAATTACTTAAAATAATTTTTCTAAAATGTCCGTTTCTCCCCGTGCTTGCAGCCTTTGCCCAAGCTGGGTTTGAAATCCCATCTTACCTGCATTATGGCAGCGGCCTTCTCTTCTATTCTGACACTATATGCCAAGTCAACATGTCCACGTTTTTAAAATGGAGTGCTATCACGTTCTAAATCCCTCCAATTCCTTCTCTTTCCTTCAGGACAATATCTCAACTGAACCCTCCCTGGCTTAGCTCTCACCGAGTTGTCTCTAACTTCTGACCACACTGAGTGCCTTGCAGTTTCCCAAAGATGCCTGTTCTTGACTGAGCCTGTGGCTGGTTCTTCTCCCAGAACCATCTTCTTCCCGTTCTTCAATGTGTGAAGCCCTGTTCATCCTTCTGCTCCCATAGGAGACCCCATTTCCCCCAGCAAGTCTTCTCTGGCTTCCAACTCTGAAGAGGTGTCTCCCTACACGCTCCCATGAGCACCTCTTCTCTCCCATCTTAACCTTATCATGTCGTCCTATCAGCAAGTTTTCTGTGTGTCTCCTCCCATTAGATTCTGAGCATCAGGCTATCGCTTGTTCATGGTGGATCCCCAGGCCCTCACACCATGCCTGGAACACCAAACACATTCAATACATATTTATTGAATGTTACTGAAAACCAGGCTTCAAACCCTGAGCCTTTCCCACTAGACTCTCTTATCTATAGCACAAAAGGTTAAAAACATGGCATGCAAGTCTTTGGAAAAGGGGATTTATTCCTGACAAGCTAATGAGCCAACCACTTAGTATCATTAAACAGGCAGCATTTATCCCCATGGCCTGAGACGAGCCTATTTTGATGAAGGATGTGCCAGGTTTCTCAACATCAATGCCAAATTATTTCTTAATTAACTCACAGGTACTGTCAATAGGAAAGTCCGGTGTTGATTATAAATGAGAATTAAGGGAACCGCTTCCTCCAGGATTTTAAAAATATGTTGTAGCTATTACATAATCAAGATCATCTTTGAGTAAGGTTTGCACAATGTCTAATCTGCTGTTAATCCTATCCAGTGTGGTTTTCATCTCAGACATTATGATTTTCATCTCTAGAATTTTGATTTGGGTCTTTTAAAAATCTCTATGTCTCTATGTCATGTGTTCACTCATTCCTCTGGCTTTTTAAACACATGGAATATAGATTTAGTAACGTTTAATGCCTTTTCTACCAATTCTATCATCTGTATTATTTTTTTTTAAGGATTTAGAGAGAGAGAGTGCACTAGAGGAGGGGCAGAGAGAGAAGGAGAGAGAGAATCCTCACTCAGACTCCCTACTGAGTGAGAAGCCTGACACAGAGCTGGATGCCAGGACCCTGAGATCATGACCTGAGCCGAAATCAAGAGTCAGAAGCTTAACCGACTAAGACACCCAGGGGCCCCTCATCTGTGTTATTTCTGTATCAGGTTCAATTGGTTGATGTTTTTCTTAGTTACAGGTCACATTTTCTCAATTCTCTGCATACCTGATAATTTTTGGCTGGGTGACAGATATCCTTGCAAAACTCTTCTTCCTGAATGCCTTGAGAATGATGAGGTTTTCTGTGGTGGCTCTTGGAAAAAGGTATCATTTCCATCCCTGTGTAAGCTCTGGGCACTGTTCCCTCTAATTCTCTTTGGGTGGCTCTTTCTTTGGTCTTGAATGACTTCCACACAGACTTGTATTGGTTGCTACTCAACTGTATGTTTGAGGGAGAAGACCTTCTGCAACTCTCCAGAGTTCTCTAGGCAGCGTGTTCCTCATTAGTATTATACCCTGTGACCTTTAATCGCCCCATCTTCCCAGGACCCCCACATCTGCCTCTTCAACTCCTCGAGTGTACCAGGCTCTGCCTGGCTTCCGGTTCCCTGTGCCGTGGCTGGAGATCTGAACACAGATGGCATGAATCCCCAGGACTGCTCTATGGGTATGAGCTGGAGCTCCCTTTCACTGCCTCTCTGTTGGATTCCCTAGGTCCCATGTTTTCCTATGGGTTTACTTCCCTTTTTGCTAAAATGTATCTTCTAATAGCCTCATAAGAATGGGTGCATGGGAGATAAAAATTTTAAACCCTTTACTGTTTAAAAATGGCTTTAGTTTACACTCAGGTTTGATTGAAAAGTGACTTAATAGAGAATTATTTGTTGAAAATAATAAATGTCCTTCAGAATTTTGAGGATATTGCTCTTTGTCTTCCAGCATATTGTGTCATTATTGTATTCTCGAATGCCATTCTGAACCTAATTTCTTTGTATTGACTCACTTTTTCATCTAAAAACCTTAATTCTTCTCATTTTCACTCGTAGTTTAAATTTTCTTGGTGTTGTGCCGTGCTGTGGGTCTCTTTTCATTCACTGTGATGGGGATGGGACGGTGGCCGTCAATCTGAAAAGCAATGTCTTTCTATTCTGAGAAAGTTCTCTGTATTATTTCTCTGATAATTTCCTCCCAATTTTTCTTTTCTTTACTCTTTCTAAGGTTCCCACTAGCTGGATATTAGATGCCCTTAACTTGTTCTCTAATTTTTCCTCTCTCTTCCAGTCTAATGCTCACCTCTTTGATTTTTAGCTCCACTTTTGGAAAGACTTTCTTGACATTTCTACCAATCTTTCTATTTAATTTTTCATTTCCGTTATTATATTTTTAAAATCGAAGAGTTATTCCTTTCTTATTTTTTCTTTGTTAAGTCCTCTTGTCTTTTTCATGGATTCAATACCTTGTGTTTATCCTTAAAGATGTTAATTATACAATTTTTAAATGTTCTTTTGCTCCCTTTTTTGTCTTTATTCCTCCTGAGTTTTTTTTTTCTCTGCTTTTTATCTCTGTCTCTCATGTTGGCATCTTTCTGGAATTTTTCAAGTAGCGAGTGATGCTGTACATGTACGAACAAGCCACTGAGACATGAGTGGCAGCTCTGTGCTGGTGAGCCTCACTGAGGAGCATTGTAGGCAACCTGGGTTTTTCATTAGGGAAACCTCTGTGTGGCCAAGATGTCAAGATCTGTCGCAGTTTTCTCTTCAGTATTCTATATCTCCAAAGAAGAATCTGTGATCTCCCGTGTGTGTTGGCAGTGATAGGAGGCCAATGTTCTGGAAGTGAATCAGGAAGCAAGGACCAGGGGCAGGCTTGCTATGTCTCATCATTCAGTCTGCAGGCTTTCCTTTGATGCCTCTTGTTTCAACCTGATGCATCTCTTTTCCACTCCACTCCAACTAGTGCCCTCAAGACCTGAGACCAAACCTCGGGTCCATGGAGGAGGGAAGAGGGGCTGTCTCTTGGCAGCAAGAAGTGGAAGATCCAAGGTCTCACTGTTCTGTGTCAGACTTTCAAGCCATTCTAGTGTTTTCGGTCTTGGCCTTCACCTTCGGCCTTTAGCAGTTCATGGTGTTTCCAAGTCTTCAAATTTTCTTGGATTCTGTAGGGCAAACACAGGCTCTCTTCATGCTCTCCTCTCTCCCTATAGGCACCGAGACTCTGCTTCCTCTATTCTGCTGTGCCATTTAACCTACCTCCGTGCACTTCTAATAGTTGTGGCTATTCCTCATATACTGTTTTCTCCTCTCTTGCTTCTCTCTTTTCTATTAATTTAATTTAATTTATTTTAATTTAATTTAATTTAATTTGAAGTAGGCTCCACACTCAGCATGGAGCCCAACACGGCCCCCGAACTCACAACCATGCGATCAAGACCTTAGCTGAGATCAAGAGTCAGACACTTAACCAACTGAGCCACCCAGACACCACTCTTTTCTCTTTTTTTCCTTTCCTTCCTTTTTAGTAGAGACCCAGATAGAGGCTGAGGTACACTTAAGATCCATAGTCATATATCCTAAGCAAATCACATGCATTCTCTGATTTAATTCTCACAACCATGAGATGACTGGTAATGATCCCTCATTATATAGACAGAGAAACCAAGGCCCCAAAATCCCAAAGCATTTGCCTTAAGACACCTGGCCAGCAGGTGGCAGAACCAAGATTTGCAACCAGTTCTGACTCCAAAGACCATGACTTTAGTCACATGTGATTCTCTTCTGATTTGAAGGGTAGACGTATGGACATTCAAATTTATCAGTTCCATTAATCCTTGGCATCTGGGTCCCCAAAGCTATCTCAACCAGCTTCGCTTGGATCACCAAAGCCATGTGGTCCACGTGCATACAATCCCAGGGTATCCAACATGGCGTCCAATGTCCTGCATTTCTGGAACACACAGTCACTTGGACACACTCTACAGGTTTTCCATCTTTGTGTTCCATTTCTTTCATCAAGTACTTAATCTTGGGCAACACCACGTGCTGGGCACTGTATGGGAAAATGACCCAATGAAGCAAACAGGGGCTGGTCTTTGGAATGTTCATACCTAGTCAGGGAGCAAAACCCCTAAGACTAAGACACAAAGGAGGAAAGGAGAAACTGTGACAATGTGCCCTGATGGAGAAGAACATGCTTTAGCTGGGATTTCCAGGATAGCCTCATGGAAGAGGTGATGTTTAAGCTGATACTTCCATGGTTCTTCCATTCATTCTTTCCTACCTTTATTGAGCATCTACCATAAAAAGGGTAATTGAAACTGACTTGGGACCTTCCAAGTACCTAGCACTGTCCTACATGTTTGATGAATGCTGACTAGTTTAATTTTCAAGAACCTATGGCACAGGTTCTGTTCGCTTTCCCTTTTTATAAGGATGAATAGGAGACACGGAGATTTGAAATCACTTTTTCAAATTGACACATCCAGTAAGTTTTGGGGCTAAGATTCTGCACAGGTTGTTGGCTGCCAGAGTCAGCACTCTTGAGCACTACGTGAGGAGGAAGGGGGAAGATGGAGGTAAATATGCCAGGTGGGTACTCCCCCACCATGGTACGTATATTCTAGAGATGGGAATGAGACAAAGTCAGTCATCAGGCACATACACTAAGCCCACGCATTATAAATACATGAAACGGGCTTCTTGGGGAGAAGCTAAGACTGGAGAAGTAGCACAAGGTACACAATCTCCCCAGCGCTCATTATCTCACACACAAAGGTGGACTGGATCCACGACAGCAGATGTTCCAGGAGAGAGGAAGGCAGACCTACTATGCAAGCTGCCAGCAAGTCTCTATTTGGGTGAATAATGAGACCTTGAGGTGGTCTTTCTTCACCCTTCTAGAAAAGAGGGCATGGAGGCGGAGGAACGGGTGTTTCAGGCAGGGGTAACCATATCTGTGGGGGGTATGAGGGAGTCAGAATATTGAAGATCAAGAATGGATACCTTGGGATTATGCACATGGACCTTAAGGACTGAGGATTTGAGAGTGGTTGGGTGAAGAACTCTCGGGGACCCTGGTGGCCACTGATGAATGGAGCACGCACGGCCAAATGAAAACCCTGAGTGAAGGCTGCGGCTAGAGTGCATTAGGTGAGAGTTTGAACAGTAGGAGCAGGGTTTACGGTGGAAGGTATAAGTCGCATGATTCAGGGTTGGCAGGCCAAATGCGGCTTGGTTTTCAAGCCACTGAAGGTCGGACTTCTGTTTTTAAAGCTCTTTCTGGCTGCCATTAGGAAACCGGGCATGCAAAAGGCATGAGAGGAAGCAGAGAGACCACTTAGACGTCAAAGATGTTGGCAGTTTGGACTAGCAGCCTGGGAGTGGGGAAGGAGAGAAGTGCTCAGATCAGAGACATGTTTAGGAGGTGACCTGACACACTTGCTGATGACTGGGTAAGGAAGTTGAGAGAAGAAAGGAAGAGGAAGACACCAAGCTTTCTGTTTTGGATAGATGGGGAATTGCAGTACCGTTGGGTGACAGGTAATGACAAGTGGAGCAACAGCGTGGAGATGAAGTAGCTGGGGCTTCAATTTATACCGACCGGCTGCATCACCAGGATTGAGAAATACTGGTGCAGAAGCATGGGCGCCCTCGTCCACAGGTTGCCCCAGAAGGCCAGTTCAGCCCTCTGCTTACGTGGCGCAGAGTGACACCAGTGAAACTGAGGTTTCTGTGAGCTCTAATCGGCTGGAAACCAGGGAAGTCGAAATGAACATATGCCCCAGTCTCCTCTGGGTCACAGAGCAATCACCCATCCTAACGTATAACCATTTTTCTCACATTTCTAATGCCATTTCAAGGCTACCTCACATTTCAGTTCAGATCTGCCATTTTATCCAGCTGGATTTCTTTTCAATTCAACCCAATTTTGACCCCAATGTTCAAGTTATTTTTTCCCATTATGCCCATAAATGGAAGCAAATCATACTATCTTATATAAATGCAGCTGTTTTTCTCTCTCTTCTTTTTTCATTTTAGTTGAGAATCCTCTTTTATTATTATTATTATTATTATTATTATTATTATTATTATTAACAACGCCACCTCCTCCCTGCTCCTGACCAAGTTCCTCACCATCAGCTTTTCTTCATCTCCTGTGTTTTTTCCTGTTTCTTCAGGGAGCCCCTGCAGAGATGTTTTCTTATCTAATCAAATTATAGGTCAAATTCATCACAGAGGTAGCACACAGGTACATTTCTTAGGAATGTACTTAAACTAACGCAGCAAGTAACACATCCTTTTTTTACGTGGGAGCACTGGTAAATAATGATGCTCTTTGGTAACAAGACATGAAGTAAGGAGAACTTGACGAAAGCGTGCCAAAATGCCTTGCTGAGCTGCAAAGCTGTGCAAATGCACGTTGCCATCACCACCATTATTATGACTATGGTATGGTTTTACGTGTTCTATATTTATTTGTTTTATAATTAACTAGTTGATTTCAATAAATATCTTCTGGGTGCCTGATAGAAGGTACACTCTGCATTGAGCACAGGAGATGCTTGGAAGATGGTCCCTCTGTGGCAAAGGGAAAACCCAAAAGAACAAAATGCATCAACAGATCCTTTTGATGGGGGAAAATAAGAATGCTTCAGCAGTGGCAACAGCAGGGAGAGCACCTGTAGTAACACCCACAGCAAGAGGGGCTCTGGTTGAGCGTGTATTTGGGGTCAGACATCATGAATCATGCTTTATATACATAATCCCATTCGAGCCCCATGGCAATCATGTGAAATAAGATTATTAGCCTCATTTTATAGAAGAGAATACAGAGGTATAGCCAGGTTGACTAGTTGGCTGAAAGTCACCAAGATTTGGAGTAGCAGATAGAATAATAGAGAACAAGTTCTCTCTGGCACTAAACTTGAATTTTTCCCCCACTTCTCCCAGAGACATATATGGTGGAGTTCAGGAGGATAGAGGTGGGCACTGAAATCAGCCTGGGCTAGGATAAGGGAGAGTGGGCCCTTGAGGAAGGCTGCCCTGAAGAGAGGACATTGGAGCTATGCCCAAAATGTTGAGCAGGCATGAGCAAGAAGGAAGGTGAGATAGGGCATCCACAGCAGAAGAAAAGCCCAGAGGCATGGAACAGCATTAGATTGGTGGGCCAGACTCACGTGGTATAGGATAGCTGGAGAATAGTGTTCAGGGAGATAGGGCTGGGAGAGTTGAGGGCAGGAGCACATCACAGAGGCCTACGTGCTGCACTGAGCAATCTGTACGTGATTCTGAGAGCCGTGGAGCAGCTCAAAGCATTTCAAGCCAGTGGTGGGCACAGTTTGACCTGGGCACCAGGAATCACACTATCACTGCAATGGAGGGTGTACTGGGCAGGGCAGGAGTAGGACCAGGCTTATTTTCACCCAGGCTTTCCAGGAAGGATTAGCGTCATGAGGCGAGGTATTTTGCGCAGAGCTCTTTCTTGCATCTTTAGTTGTATTTCTGATGGCCCAAAACTACAGCTCTGCAACAATGAAGCTGGTGTCATTCACCAATCGCCCTCCCCCCCAGCGTCTTCACCCATCTTGCTCCCTTGGCCTGGAGTCAGCCTTCCCTGATACACTCCCTTCCAGTTCACCCAAAACTCTGGCCACATTGCACTTCTTACCAAGCACCAAATGTCACATCATCCTCCCTCAAGCCTTTGAACCCTTTTTCTACCTGGAGTATCCTATTCCATCCTCACTATCTGGAGAACTGCCTTCCGTAGATCAAGATTTACTCTTCCTTTTGCCGGTTCCTAGAAAGAGTCGTTCTTGTCTCTGGATGCCCGCGGTACTTTATACTTTCCTCCACGTTGTCACACCCTGCACGGTAAGAGAATCGTTTCTCCCCTGTCTCTTTCACTGCTTATGCAGTGAGTTCCTCGTTCCATAGATATTTCAAGCATGTACAAGCAAATATTGAACTACTTATGCACGATACATACATACATATATACATATAAAATTTTTGAGGGTGTTTTCTGCAGTATTGGGGTAGGGTGGGGGGCTGTACCATCTCTCAAGATCCTAAAAGCACATGAACCCTTTGACCTAACATACCCCTTCCAGGAACCATGCTTCAGATAAATGCTCACAGGTTCACGGAGGGGTCACAGCACCATTGTCTTTGGAACAACAGGCTAGGAACAACTTGACTATTCATGAGTAGGGGCTGCTAAATAGAAAATGTGAGCACCCTGATTGGCAGAGACCATTATGTCTGTTCATGGCTGTATCCTTGGTGCCTACATTGAGTCCTGGACAGAGCAGAGGCTGAGTAAATATCCATTAAATGAATGGCTGAATTACAATAATGAGATATTGTGCAACTATGACAATGAATGAGAGCTACACGTACTGAGTTAGAAAGATGTTCCCAACTTATTAAATGATAAAAAGAAATATGGAAACTTTCTGGAAGTGTGCAAAAATATCAACAGTGTTTATATCTGTGAGAAGATAATTGCCTGACACTCTCCTGGGCTTCTTTTCTTTGTGAGCATATATTACTTTTTGTATTTTTTAGAAATCTAGTTTATGTTTCAAAAATATACTACCACATTCCAAATAATCTTAGTCAGGATTTAGAGATAAGGCCTCAACCAACTCAGAAAGCCTACACTCAGGGTTCCAGGATCTTACTAATGGGAGAAAGAAGTACTTACTGAGCGCCTACTGTATACCAAGCACCAAGCTCAGCTCTCACCAACACCCCTTCACCTAATTGTGCCAATTCAGTGAGATGGCTCCGAGTCCTTATTGAACAGTTGAAAGAATTGGATAAACTGAGTCTCAGAGGAGTGACACAATTTGCAATGCAGTATAAATACTTAAGAACAAGGCTTTTGGCATCTGACAGATCTGAACTCAGATTACATCTCTCCCGCTGTGTGACCTTGAGCAAATAGCTTCACCTCTCTGAGTTTCAGTGTTCTCATCTGTACAGGGGTGAAGAAGATACCTGATTCATAGGGGTAGACTTTTTTTTCTTTTTCATTGAGACATAATTAACATATAACATTGTGTTGGTCTCAGGCATACACCATAATTCGATACACATATAAATTGCAAGATGATCACCACAGTTTGTCTAGTTAGCATCCATCACCCCGCAATAGTTGCACACTTTTTCTTGTGATGAGAATTTTTAAGATGTACTCTCTTAGCAGCTTTCAAATATGCAATAGAGTATTATTAGCTATAGACACCGGCTGCACATTACATTTCAGTTACTTATTTATTTTATACCTTTTGACCTCCTTTACCCATTTGGCCCATATACAAGCAAATACTTAATTACCTACTAAAAATACAGCATACAGATAAGTTTTCAATCCTTTTTTGAAACAAATGGTAGACTAGTATACACTTCCTGAATCTCACCTTTTTTTACTTACTACATCGTAGCAATCTTCCCATAAATATACCTGAAGAACTTCTTCATTGTGCAGATGAATGAAAATGTATTTAACAGTCCCCTTCTGATGGACATCTAGGTTGTTTCCGATCTTCTGCAATTATAAACAACGATGCAAAGAATAACCTTGTCTATACAGCATTTCTCCCCCATAGGAGCGTAAATCCTGGATAAATTCCTAGAAGTAGAAGTGCCAGGTCATAGAATGCGTGCATTTGTAAATTTCACAGCTGCTTACAAATTGTCTTTTGTAGAGTTGTGCAAATTTGCACTGCTGCCAGGTACATATAAAAGTACTTGCTCTCCTGTGGCTCCAAATTTTGGATTTTTGCCAATCTAGTAAGTGAATAATGACATTTCCTGGGTAGTTTTAATTTGCATTTCTCTTTTTATGAGTAAGTACAACATTTTTCATATGTTTTATATATCCATTTATATCTTTTTTTCTATCTGTTCACATCCTTTCCCATTTGTCTTTGGATTGTGAGTGTGGAAATAATAGAAAACATATATATTGGTCTCTGCTCCCAGTTCCTGGCTCAGAGCTCCTAAAACCCTTACAATTTTGTAAGTGATAGGACCACCAGGAGCGTCCTTTGTTCTAATACTTGGTTTGATTCTGCTTCCTGATGCCAAGTTTCTGAACCCTTTGGGATTTCTTGGGTGATAGAAATGTCTTTCATTCTAATAAGGGAACTCTTGGTGGGCTCCTGGATGGGAGCTAGTCACCAGAAAGACCAAACCATTATTAGGAGCTTGTAATGTTCAACCTCACCTCCCATTCTTCAGCTAGGGTGGAAGGGGTGAAAATGGAATTAATGACGGATCATGCCTATGTGATAAGGACTCCATAAAAGAGCTTCCGGGTTGGTGAACCTGCAGAGGTGTATGGAGAGTGGCACACCTGGAGAGGACGTGCAAGCTCCGTGCCCTTCCCACTTACCTTGTCCTATGAATCTCTTCCATCTGGATGTTCATCTGTACCCTTTATCACAGCCTTTTTAAAATAAACATAAACAGTTTTCCTGAGTTCTGTGAGCCCCTCTAACAAGTTAATCGAACCCAAGGAAGCCATCTTGGGAATTTCTGACTTATAGCCAATGAGTCAGAAGCACAGGTGACCAGCTGGATTTAGGACTAGTGCCTGATGGGAGCTATGGGGGTGGTCTCCTGGGACTGAGCCCTTACCCTGTGGGATCTGACACTATCCCCCAGTGGATGGCATTGCATTTGAGCTAAATTGTAGGACACCCAGTGGGTGTTGCTGAATTGTGACACACCTGGTGTCAGAGTAATGTGGGAAACAAAGGCAGAAGGAAACATAGATAAAATTAAATGTCCTTATAACCTGCAGCCCATTGAAAAATACTTGCGGCTGGCAAAGTATAATGTTCCTCCAGGAACCTCCCAAGGTCTTAATGTTAATGCCTTGTTAGAGCAAAAGCAACCTTAGTTTGATGATAGCAAGGCCTCCAGTATCCTGTGAGTCTTCTTTAGCCTATGAACGTCATTTTGGAACTTCCCTTATGTTTACTTCCTCCAGCCCCAGAGTATATAATCACTTGCCCCTCACAATCCTGGGGCAGGAGCTCTTTCTGCCCATGGGTCTTGTCCCATGCTTTCATAAAATCACCTCTTTGCACCAAAGATGTCTCAAGAGTTCTTTCTTGGCCGTCGGCTCCAGACCCCAACAACACCACTCCGAAAACACATCAAGAATGTTGTGAGTGCAGTGGTGATGTCAGAGGAATGGAGAGACAGGAAGTGAAGGTTTTCTGAATACCGGCTCTTTCCCTTACGGTTTCCTAATTAGCCATTTGTCTGGGACGTGAGGCGGAAATGTTTCTCCCAATTTGTCTTGTGCTTCTGAGATTGTATAGTGTTTTCCTTTGCTCTTTTTTTCTGTAGAAAGGGCATGAGGTTGGGTAAGCCACTGCCAAAGCTGTAAAGCCCCAGGTTACTGCTGATGAGAGCTCATGATCTTACTAGAAAAAAGACTGCGATTTCTGCTAATGATACGCAAGTAGTAGAAAAAGGACCCAGTTGTATGTTACGGTCTTCTTTTTCCTTAAAAAACAAAAATTTGCTTTTAAGAAATGATTTGCTCTGAAGTGTGAACTTTATAAGGTTTCCTTGCGACTTGCACATGCTTTTCTCTTTTACTAAAGGGAACACATTTGGATTAAAGAAAAAAAACTTACAGAAAGATGCTAATCTCTTATCTCAGACAAGAGTGCCTATGATTTTTGCCATAATACTTGGACCACGTGACCTTGGAAAGCTGCCACTTGAGGATTACATTCCACGAGCCAATTTTTTAAGAGGTGAACAAACCCCTTTGGGTGTTGATTTGAAAAATGAGAGGTAGAAAGTGACAACTTTGTGACACCATTTAAGAACGATAGATGGTTTTGATAAATTCAACACTTGTACTGAAGCCCAGCTTGGGATCCCATTTAATCATTCTAAAATCTACCCATGAAGGGCTTCCTGGGCGCTTTTAAGTTGAGGGAGGTTATGACAAGAGATTTTCCAACATCACAGCATGTCACATGCAAGTTAGCGTGTGAGAAATATTTGCTGGCTGACTGGTATCCTTTGCTGTGTATAGTACAGTTTTGAAGAATGCAGAACTTCTCTGAGGAAGTGAAGAAAAGAGTGATTTCCTGACCTCAGTTTATTAGTATGAGACTTGTACATGGTCGTGCTACTAGCATCCTTCTTTCCCCTCAAACACTAACGGGGTGAACTCTGAATCGCTTAGACTGATCGTTTCATATAAGGTACCATAGCAGTTTCTTCCAGTGACTTCTCCTCCATTAGAGATGGTCACTGGGTCCTCCATCCCACCCAGAGATGGTCACTGAAGTGCCCCGTCAGTGCTTCACTGCAGCTGGAAGGCAACTAGGTATATGGCCCACACATCACGCCCAGCCTGCCTCCCAGATTCCAGGGATTCCCATGTAGCTTCACCCAGGAGACTGTGAGCCAAACTGGCAAAAAGACAAAGCCATCACAATCTCCCAGCCTCTCCCAACACTAAAGTTGGTGCAATTAAGACATCAAACCCTATCATAGAAAGTATGCACGGAAGAGGTTAATTCTGTGAAAAGCAGAAGTTATTCTTTGATTTTAACAGGGATGTTGAGCACCTGCTATATGCCAGCGCTCTTCAAGTTTTGACGGTCCAGCAGCGAGTAAGACACACAAGATCCCAGCCTTCATGGGAGAGACCGAAAATATACACAACATATACACAAAGAGGGTAATTTGCGGGATAGGACGACTTAGACCACCCAGTCCAGGAAGGCTTCTCCGAGGGGGTAACTTTTGAGCTGGGAGTTTTACCGAATGAAAATGAGCCAGCTGTGGAAAGAGTCAGGGACCAATGAGAGCAAATCCCCATACTGAAAAGGATTCATAGAAAGAGTCAAAGAAAGGGAGAGGGCATTTCAAATCTTACATTTAAACAATTGAGCACCACTGAGCCAGCCTAACCTTCCCATTCTACAGATACATACACGGAGGTTCAGAACAATTATTTTCAAAGGCCACCTAGCTTGGGCAACATGAGTAAAGGTCACCTTTTTGATGGCCAGCCAACTAGCTCTTCCTACGCCATGACGCTTCTTGTATACACTCCGACACATCCGATGTTAAACCGCCATAGATACCCCAAATCTGTGACATGGCCCCAGCAAGGAGCCAGATAACATGATTTAGCTATGGAGTTGGAAAGAACAGAGAAAAGCACTCAAATGCATATTAAGCCGTCTTCCATTTAGAGAGCTACCCAGTCACTCAGGATTCTCAAGCACCGTAAAAGCAATTCTAAATGACACTTAAAAAAAAAAAAGTGTCACTCAAAAGTCCCAAAAGAATGATGGAAAAGAGAATGTTGGCTAGCATGGTTGTAAAACGGTCACTTCAATCTTGTTAAAATCAAGATTTCAAGAGAAATCTTCTGAATAACATGGCACTGGAAATAAATATATAGACATACACCCATATGTATTATATATAGTTGTACATGCAATAAATATAAGTCATTATACAATTTTATATAATGTATACATTATATACATTATATAAAAGTAGATGAAAGGCTGCTGTTATACCCAGCAAAGTCCAGATGGGCCTCTTGATGCCGTCCATTAACAAAGTACACAGTCTTCCTAATCACTGACAACAACTAGGTAAGAAGACTGGCGCATGCTTGCTGATCTCATGGGCTCAGCTTTCCATCCACACACACTCAGGACTCAGACACTCATAGGGCAGTGTCCTTCACCCCTGGAGTTTTCTTCCAGACTCTCAAACCTCCTCTGCCTCTCTTCCCCCAGGAAATCCATCCCTCAGAACCTCAGCTTCATGCTGCCTGAGTCTAGTATGGCAAAGGCAAAATCAGCATCTGGAGAGGTTGACTTGTATGAGGGTCTTCTAGAAACTTCGCCAGGAGTAGAGGGGAACATCTTCAAGACAAGCGAATCTCCTGGGTGCTACTCTTGTGCCCTCTTACTGAATGCCTTGTTTGCGTTATTACGCTAAGGAATGCTCGCTCCTTTCCACTGCAGATGAGATACAGAGAGAAGGAATGAAGAGGACCAAGAGGCGCCTGGGTGGCACAGCGGTTAAGCGTCTGCCTTCGGCTCAGGGCGTGATCCCGGCGTTATGGGATCGAGCCCCACATCAGGCTCCTCCACTGTGAGCCTGCTTCTTCCTCTCCCACTCCCCCTGCCTGTGTTCCCTCTCTCGCTGGCTGTCTCTATCTCTGTCGAATAAATAAATAAAATCTTTAAAAAAAAAAAAAGAAAGAAAGAAAAGGACCAAGAATCTCAGCCTGCCTCGTAGGCACATATCAGCCTCTAGAACAGCAAAGGGAAGCTTTCCCCGCAAGGCCTCCAATGCTCCAGCTCTGTTCACTGCAGCTTTGGTTTCCACGAAGAATTTCCTCCCTGCCAGTGTGTCTGATGGAGGCCTGATCCTACTCAGGATTCAGCCACCTTGAATCTAACAGCTCGTCACCTGGGCCCTAGAAGGAGGGGAAGTTTGGGGGTTCCAAAAGAGTTAATCTTTTGCAATTCTCAGAAATTGGTATTCCCTTTGTATGGGACCGGCCTCTTTCTCTCAGGCCAAATTGACAGAAAGGGATCCAAGCGGCAGTCAAAAAAGTAAATTGTTGAGACTGTCTTTTAAACCACATCCTGCAGTTTGAAAATAAGGCGTCTTATTTTTAGAATGCCAGCAGAATTGTTCCGGCTCTGCCCCTGCAGTTTCAATAGTGGCCTTGGGCTCTAAAACCCTGACCTTGAAAAGAAAACGTTTACATTGTCAATGCCCTGGCAGTATGGAAACTATTCTATCGTGGAATAGCCAATGAAGGCTAAAAGTTCAGAAGCGGCTTTGTCCTTTCTTCTGAAAGGCCTAATCCGCGGGGCTTTCACAGTGACAAAATCAACTCTTAGCAGTAATTGTGCATGGGTTCTAGCTACGAACTTGCATAAAATCTGAAATTTCACACGACCAATCCTGTTCTGGGGATTTTACCACCGATCATCGGGGAATGGAGCTTCTCCAGGGTTTTGGAGGAAATCAAAGCGTGCAGGCCCTTAGGCGAGCTAACTTGCTAACGAAACGCCTTTAGATTCATCCCTTCTTCCCAAACACACACAGCACTGTGTTTGGCAGGGCTGGCCCTTGAGGACTGCAGAGGCACCCAGGTTCTGATATGATGGCTTCGAGACACCAGACTGTTTATTTCAGATATCTGGAGTCCACTGACCAAAGCACTTGGACATTCTTACTGTTCCAGAGTCAGGTAGGAGAAGACAAGACTCACAGTGGCTTGATGGCCGACTCCAGGGCCTCAGCTGGAGTGTCCGGGGAAGGATTCGGTCCACACTGCCCATAGGGTGAAACCATAGTCAGTGGGTAGAACAAACAGGTGGAAGCTTTCAACTCGTATTGAAGGTGGGAGGAGGCTCCCTTCTGGTCATTAGGACTGTGAAGCTAGAACGATCCAAATCCAAAGGCCATGATCCGTTTGTCATTGGAGATGCCCAAGAGCTTCACCACTGATGACAGCGGGGACTCCTTCACTGGTGAGCCCTGATTCTGGCTCTCTCTGTGGCCATGACCAGCATCACAGTGTGGCCCACATGGCCTCACGGAAACAGCTTTGGAAAATGGGATTATGTGAAAGAGGCAAGACCAGAGTGCTCACTTCTCCAGGGTCTCGCGCTCCTCAGGAAGTTCAACCTATGTGCCAAGGCTACGCCATTAACTCATTTAAACCGCACAGCGACCCTAAGGAAGCAGGTGCTGCTATCATTCCTACTTTACAGATAGGAAACTGGGCTCAGTGGTTAAGAAATTTGCCCAAGGTCACAGAGCAAGAACGTGACACAGGAGGGAACCCTGGCTGTCATTCCCCAGAGTTTACTCTTTAAATCTCTAAACTCTGCCGGGCCAGGATGACCCCTGCAGGCTCACTGATAGGCAATCGTGGGGCCAGCACTGTCTGCTGTATCTGTCTTCCTTACTGGGGCAGTTTGTTCCGCGGATACATCAGAACCTCTCTGATGTCAATTTCGTCGTCGCAAGATCCCCTCCCCTCCTACCGGATTGCGAAAAACCTCCAGGTTACCGTTTTCGGTTGATAGTAGGCCTTTCTATCGTTTTATTTTTCAAATATACCGCCCCCCTAACACACAGCAACTACCACCAATACACTCAAAGCTAAGGAATGAAAGATTTGGTGTCGGTTGAATTGCCTAGGTGTTAATCAAATCAAAAAGAAATCAGGCCAAGGTAAATACATGTATTTGTGTATGTGTATATACATATAGATTGCTTTTGTGTTTTAATGTTTTGTGTTCTGAATAATTCTTGGTTGAAATTGAAACCAAAGAGAATATTAATATAATAACTAACACTTCCATCGTGTTATGTGCCAGGTGATATCCTAAGCTTTTGTCTTCTATTAACTAATTTAATCCTCACAAAAACCCTATGAGGTTAGGTAGTATTATTATCCCCATTTTAAGGATGAGGAAACCAAGGCACAAAGAACCGAGTCACTTTCTGCTTCAGCACTTGAACGAGTTACGCAACTAGCGTTGCCAGGTGAGAGAGGACAGTGGGCCAGACCAAAGTAATCTTGGGGGAGATACAGAAAACAGTATGAATTCAAGAGACATCACAGAGGAATAAATCAACAGCGTCGGAAATGGGCGACAAAGGAGAACCCCCAAGATAGCTCCCAGGCTTCTGGTGTGCCCAGCTCCTTGCCATAAACAGGGAAAATTTCATCTCCATAACTCTGTTCAAGCTTTTCCCTTTTATTTGGAATGCCCTTCCATACTGTTCCATGACTTCTCAAGCTATGAAATCTAATTCTTAGCCTCCTCTCTCCACTTTGCATCAACACTCCTGGGTGCGTTTGCTACTTGCATCCAACTTCTTGTCTTCGTCGTTTTCCCTCTACCTTTTGAGCTTTTTAGGAATAAAGAGACAGCGTCGTAAAAAGCAAGGAGTCCCAAACTTTAGCCATTTGAGTGTCAATTTTGTGACTCTTGTATAGTCATGCCTGTATCACTTTTCACTTTGTATTTTCATTTGTTTATTTTAGGGCTGCTTTAGCTCTGCAGAACCTTTGTGAGGCTAGTACAGAGCGCTCCCATATTTCCCACATCCGGTTTTTCCTGTTACTAACATCTTACATAAGTATGGTATCTTTGTCACTATTAATGAACCAATATTGGTATATTATTACTAACTAAATGCCATACATTTATTCAGATTTTCTTAATCTTTTTATTAATGCCTTTTTTTCTCATCCAGGATCCCATCCAGAGCACCACATTACAGTTAGTCATAACGGTCACCATAAGGTCCTCAGGGCCGTGGTAGTTTTTCAGACCTTACTTGTCTTTGATGACCTAGATGGTTGTGAGGAGTACTGGTCAAGTATTTTGTAGAATATCCCTGAATTGAGATTTGTTTGATGGCTTTATGATTAAAATAGGATCGCAGGTTCGAGGGAGAAAGATCAAAGAGGCAAAGGACCATTGTCATCACATCATATTGAGGGTATGCTGTCAACATGAGTTTTGACTGTTGATATTGACCGTGATCAACTGGCAGGAACATGTGTCAGGATCCGCCATGGCGTACTACACCCTTTAGAAGGAAGTCACTATGCACAGCCCACACTGCGTACTACACCCTTTAGAAGGAAGTCACTATGCACAGCCCACACTGCGTACTACACCCTTTAGAAGGAAGTCACTATGCACAGCCCACACTGCGTACTACACCCTTTAGAAGGAAGTCACTATGCACAGCCCACACTTAAGGAGTGGGGAGTTAACGCTCCACCAATTTGAGGACTGGGTAACTATCTACATAAACTACTTGGAGTTCTTCTGCATGAGAGATTTATCTATTCTCTCGCATTTATTTATTCATTTATTTATATCAGTACGGGCACAAGGAAACTTAGCCTATTCTTATAACCCAATACTACTTAATCTGTTTTTGCTGCTCAAATTGTTGTAACTTCGGTCATTGGGAGTTTTTTCAGTTGGCTCCTATGTTCCTTTGATATGCTCCCATTATTGTGAGTTTTCTCTCTCTCTTTTTTTTTTTAAGCACTTGTTTACTTTCTGACGCCATAAGAGTCTCCAGGCTCATCTCATGTGTATCCTGCCCCAGTCATAGAATAAGTCATTTTTCCAATAAGCCTTGGTTCCTTTTTTAGGAATGATATTAGGAAATAAGATCTGGGTTCTAGATATCCTCATTGTTACTGGGTATTGTTTGTAGTCCCTCTCAGCTGACAGAGCAAGGAAATAAATGTGTGTATATTAAGCTGAAATATACAGATATCTACAAACATTTCTATATATAACCATCAGTATCAATTTTAAGCTTAACATGAGTTCATACTGATGTCTCCAATTCTAATTTGTTACCATAGAAACCATTCTAGCCTTTTCCCTCACCTGCCTGTTTCCTGCCACTCCAACCATGAGAAGCCTGGCTCCCACCACCCACCACCCATATACTTCATTATTCAATTCCCATATACATGTTAGCAGTATCAGAATTTTTAACTACCCCTGTGGGAGATAACTTTATCAACTAAAGTATAGCACGTTTGTGCAGTCTCTTCTGCATGTAGTCTTACAGACTCGACTTTTTTCCAGTTACTAGGATCAGCACCTTTCCCCACACCGCCTTCAATGAGGTTATTTCAAACGCTTGTAATGCCGTTAGATTGTTTTATAATATTCTCCATCCCACCATGGTATGTCCCACGTCCCAACCTCTTAAATGATTTTTTTTTTTTTTTTAGAGAGAGGTAGGAAGAGAGAAAGAGAGGGACTGAGGGAGAGATAAAGAGAGAATCCCAAGAGGTTCCACATCCAGTGCAGAGCCTGATGTGGGGCTCGATCTCACACATGACCTGAGCTAAAATCAAGGGTCAGATGCTTAATCAAATGAGCCACCCAGGTGCCCCCAAAATAACCCCATGACTATTTTTAAGTGGTATATGTTAATGTTCACTCTTTAATGTTCATGCTTTAATGTTTAATGGGTATTGGCAAATACATGGTATAATAACAGTATTATTCAGAATAGTTTCATTTATTAAAAAAAAAAAAAAACACAGGTGCTTCACCTATTCAACCACCCCTTTCCCTAATCTGGAAGCCAACATTTTGTTTTAGTTTTTGTTTTGGGTGTGCTTTTTTTTTTTTTTTTTCTTACAGACTTTATAGTTTTCTCTTTTTCAGAATGTTATATAAATGAAACCATCAAGGATTTAGACTTCTCAGGCTGGCTTCTTTCACTTCCAGTATGCATTTAAGATTCATCCATGTGTCTATATGACTTGATAGCACATGTCTCTTTGTCGTTGAATACACAACATTCCACTGTATGGACGTGCCAGTTTGTTCATCCATTCACCTCTTTTAGGACGTAGCAGTTGACTTTCGGTTTTTGGCAATTATGAATAAGGTTATTATAAATATTCACATACAATGTTTTCTGTTGACGTCAGTTTTCAAGTCAGTTGGGTCAATACCTTAGAATATGACTGCTGGTCATATGACAACAGGGTTTGGTTTTGTAAGAAACTTCCATTGTCTTCCAAAGTGGCTGTACCATTTTCCATTTCAATCACGATAAGAGTTCCTGTTCCTATGCATGCTAACCAGCAATTAGTATTGTCAATTTTTTTATTTTAGCCCTTCTAATAGCTATGCAGCAGTATCTCATTGTAGTTTTAACTTGCATTTCTCCGATGACCAATTTTGTTTGTCTACTGCTGCTGTAGCAAATGGCCACACACTAAGTGAATTCAAAGAACACAAAAGTGTTACAGTTTAATAAAATTGGTTAGAAATCCAACGCTGGTCTCACTGAGCTACAATCAAGGTGTCAACGGGGTTACACTCTTTTCTGGGGGTTCTAGGGATGAATCTGTTCCCTTGACTTCCAGCTTCTAGAAGATGCTCACATTCCTTGGCTCATGGCCCCTTCCTTCCTTGTCAAACCCAACAGCAGAGCATCCTTGGGATCCTTCTTCTGTCATGCATCTCCTTCTGAGGACATTTTTCCAGTTTTAAGGATTCACATGATTGGATCCACCAGAATAATTCGGTATAATCTCCCTTCTCAAGTCTTTAATCTTAAGCATCTGTGCAGTCCCTTTGCCATGGAAGGTAACATAGGCAGAGGTTGTGAAGATTAGAATGTGTGCGTATTTGGAGGGCCATTGTGCTGCCTACCACGCAGAAGATAGTGAACATATTTTCCTGTGCTTATTTTCCATCTGTCTATCTTCTTCAATGATGCCTTTTCAAATGTTTGGCCGATTTTTTTAATTGAGTTTCTCATTTCTTATTGCTGAGTTGCAAGAGTTCTTTGTATATTTTGAATACAAGTCCTTTATCAGTTATGTTTGCAAATATTTCCTCCTAGTCTGTGGCTGCCTTTTCATATTCTTAAAAGTGTCCTTTTTCAGTGAAAAAAAGTTGTTAATTTAACAAAGGCCAGCTTACCTATTTTTTCTTTCATGAATCATGCTCTTGTTGTTATATCTAAGAACTCAGCGCCAAATCCAGAATCACAGAGGCTTTTCCTATATGTTCTTCTGGAAGTTTTATAGTTTTGCATTTTACATTAAAGTTTATCATACATTTGGGTCACGTTTTGGTAAGGTATAAAGTCTGTGTCTAGGTTTATGTGTTACACATGGACATCTAATTGTTCCAGTACCATTTGTGGGAAAAACTATCCTTTCTCCACTGAATTCTCTTTGCTCCTTTGTCAAAAATCAGTTGACTATATTTTTGTGGTTCTATTTCTGGGCTCTCCATTCCATTGGTCGATGCGTCCATTCTTTTGTCCATATACTTTAGCTTTAACGTAAGTCTTGAATTTGGTAACGCAAGTCCCCCAGTTTTGTTCTTCAGTACTGTGCTGGCCATTTTAGGTCTTTGCTTGTTCATGTAAAAATGTAAAGTCTGAATTTTTTAGAGTCAGATGGTTGATAGCTACCAAATATCTTGCTGGGATTCTGATTGGAATGGCATTGAATCTATAGATCATGTTGGGAATAATTGACATCTGAGTGATATTATCTCTTCCAACCTATAAACACAGAATACATTTTCACCTATTTAATCTCCTTTTATTTCTTTCTTCTGTCTTTTGCAGTTTTCCATATACATATCCTGCATATATATATATATATATATATATATATATATATATATATATACACACATAGACATAATATATATGTATATATATATGAAAGACAGAGTGGGTAAATAGGAAGTGGGGGAAGGGCAGAAGGAGAGAGAGAATCTTAAGCAGGCTCCACACTCAACATGGACCCCCATGCAGGGCCCGATCTCACAACCCTGAGATCATGCTGAGCCTAAATCAAGAGTTAGACACTTAACAGACTGAGCTAACCAGACGCCCCATATTTTGTTGGTTTTTTCCCCTCCGAGTTTTTATTTAATTTCCAGTTACTTAACATATGGTGTACTATTAGTTTCAGGTATACAAATTAGTGATTCAACACTTCCATACAGCAGCCAGTGCTCATCACAACAAGTGCCCTCCTTAATTCCCGTCACCTGTTTAACCCATCCCCCACCGACCTTCCCTCTAGTAACCGTCTGTTTGTTCTCTCTAGTTAAGAGTCTGTTTCTTGGTTTGTCTCTCTCCCTCTTTCCTTTGTCTGTTTGCTTTGTTTCTTAAATTCCACATATAAGTGAAATCATATGGTATTTGTCTTTCTCTGACTTAATTTGCCTAACTGAATACTCTCTAGCCCCATCCAGGTCGTTGCGAATGGCCAGATATTTTGTTAGATTTATATCTAACGATTACATTTTTCTGCTGTTGTACATGGTATTTTCTTTTCAGATTTTAGCTGTTCCTTGTTCACACATAGAAAGGCCTTTGACTTTTGTCCATTGACCTTCTATCCACTTCGCTTGTTGTACTTGCTTATTAGTTCCAAGAGTTGTTGGGGTATTTTGTAGATTCTTTGGGATTTTCTACATAGCCAGTCATGCCATCTCTACCTTTTAACGGACGTATTTAGACTATGCACATTCAAAGTGATTACTGGTATTGTTGGGTTAATATCTTTTTATGTTTGCAACTGCTTTCTATGCATTGCATTTGTTCTTGGTTTCTTTTCCCTCTCTTTTCACCTTCTCTGCTTTTATTTTATTTTTTTTTTTAAAGATTTTATTTATTTATTCGACAGCGATAGAGACAGCCAGCGAGAGAGGGAACACAAGCAGGGGGAGTGGGAGAGGAAGAAGCAGGCTCATAGTGGAGGAGCCTGATGTGGGGCTCGATCCCATAACGCCGGGATCACGCCCTGAGCCGAAGGCAGACACTTAACCGCTGTGCCACCCAGGCGCCCCTACCTTCTCTGCTTTTAATTGAGCATTTTATATAACATTTTTTAATTAATAGATTTTATTTATTTTGGACAGTATAGGTTTACAGAAAATTGGGCAGAAAGCAGAGTTTCCATAGACTTGCTCCCAGCCCCATCATCTTGCATTACTGTGGTACATATGTTACATTGATTAACCAATACTGATGCATTATTATTAACTGAAGTCCAGGCTTTACATGAAGATTCACTCTTTGTGTTGTGCATTCTGTGAGTTTTAACTCATGTATAGTGACATGCATCTACCATTACAGTATCGCACAGAACAGTCTCACTGTGGGTAAATTCCTTGTGCTCCACTTATTCACCCTTTCCTCTCCCTCCCACAAACTCCTGGCAACCACTGATCCTTTTACTAATTCCCATAGTTTTGCTTTTTTTTTTTTTTTGAATGTAACATATTGGAATCATCTGCTACGTAGCCTTTTCAGATTGGTTTCTTTCACTTAGCAATATGCATTTAAGATTCTTCCATACCTTTTTGTGGCCTGATAGCTCATTTCTTTTCATTACTGTTTATTAGTTCATTGTATGGCTATCACAATTTGTTCTACCGTTCACCTATCAAAGGACATCTTAGTTGCTTCCAAGTTCTGGCATTACAAATGAAGTGGCTACAAACATTCATGTACAAGTTTTTTATGGACATAAGTTTTCAACTCATTTGAATAAATACTAAGGAGCATGATTACTGGATCAGATGGTAAGAGTATGTTTAGTTTTTTAAGAAATTGCCAAAGTATCTTCCAAAACAGCTGTGCCATTTCTCACCAGCAAAAAGTGGGAGTTTCTGTTGCACTGTGTCATCACCAGAACTTGGTGCTGCCAGTGTTTTGGGTCTTAGCCATTTTAGCAGACATGTAGTGGGGTCGCATTGTCATTCTGATTTGCATTTCCTTAATGAGATATGAGGTTGAGCATCTTTTCAGGTGACTGCTCAGGGATTTTACTGATTTTTTAATTGAGTTGTTTTCTTATTATTGAGTTTTAAAAGTTGTTTGTAAAGTCTGGTTACCAGTTCTTTATTAGGTATGTGTTTTGCAAAGATTTTCACCCAATCTATGACTTGCCCTTCTGTTCCTTTAACAGATTCTGTCAAAGAGCAGAAGTGTTTAATTGTAATGGTACCCAACTTATCAATTTATCAATGATCACCTTCTCAATTATCTAGGCGACTAAAGCCAAGGTCACCTGGATTTCCTCCTGCATTATCTTCTAGGAATTTTATAGTTCTTCTTTTTACATGTAGGTCTATGGTCTCACGATCTTAAGTACGATTTCATGTTATCTGCTCTCTTCGTGGTCGCCAGAGTTTGTGATACATGCTTACCACACAATACTGATCTAAGCCCACAAGACACTTTAGCACTTCATGGGCAGTGCAGGTATCTTATAACAGAGTATTAATGATTCCTCCCTCCTATCCCTTGTGACATTGCTGTCATTCCCTGATGAAATTGGTTTGCTTGTTTGTTCCCTTAGGGGGGGACAGGAAGACTGAAGGGGGAAGGAACTCTCTTCTTCCATCTGGAACAAGGCTCTAGCCAAGTCTTTTCCTAGAAGAGGAAGCCCTTGTCATGAAGAAGGCTCTGGACTTCTTTCACAATTGTTGCCAGAGTCAGAAGGGGATTTTTATCAGATCCCCCCATGAGAACCTAACGGGACTCCTAGAGGGAAAGTCCAGGAAAGTTTGGGGGAGCCTTAAGACTGATGGTCCTCAGCAGTTTCTCATGGTCACACTAGTCCATATTCTGTATCTAGAAAACATCCATTTTGATGTTCCCACCAGGTCATGTCTCTAGCAGCTTCTCTCTAGGTAAGCAGCTTTCTGTTTCTCTTCACCTTGAGCTGGCAATTTACCCCACATTTACACTTCTCTGATAGGTCCAACCTGCATTCTCTGATGAGTCTGGGAAAAGTCATTGATCTTCAATTTATCCAGCCTTTCCTCGTAAGGATGGGAGTGATGGCGTCTAAGCCCTTTACATGTTGGAGCTAAAACTTGAAGTTCCTACTTACTATTTGTTTGTTTGTTTGTTTGTTTTTCAAAACACACTTCTTTATTTCAGTGCATTCTACTGGACTTTTCTTGTGATCCACAGAAACCTTCTGGGGCCTATAGTTTGCCATGGCTGCTGCTGTGAACATTCCAAGTAGTGGACTTCAAGGAGGTCTGCAAACGAATAAGCACAGAGCAAGTGGCCTCCAGCTACACCACACACTCCCTGTTTCCTAGCCTGGAGCTTTTCGGACACAGCCCTCGGCTCCCTTTGGGGGCCCGTGCAACACTTACATGCAGCATGCAGCCCTGAAGTAAAGGAGAGTTAAGACCAATAGAGGAAAGAAGCCTGTGGATAAATGCTTTTCCCTGTAAATCCCAGGGAGGCAGGAATATCAAAAGCTCTCAGAAGATCCTGGTGAGACAAAACACCAGAGCCTTCAGCAATGGTCAATTCAACAGTTTGTTCCAGTATTTGATTCCCTGTCTTCTCACCAGTGTCTACTCCCTGGAACTGTTTTCCAGATGAATAGCCTACAGGCCAGTCTTTGTCTCCGGCTCTGTTTTTAGGAAACCCAGGCTAAGACATAAGTTTATTTAAAAAGAAAATCTGTAAGTGGAGAAAAACAACCATTTGCCATTAAACAGATGGTAACTGCCTTTCCATTGTTTTCCGTGACTCCCCCCACCCGTCAACACTTACTCCTCTTAGCTGCTTTTCCCCTTCCTTCTTCTGCAGTTCACCCACCTCCTTCTACATTTTGAGAAATAAAGGAGAAAAGAGAAGAAGAGAAAAAAGTACACAAGGGCATTAATTCCTGTGTTTTGCACTCCTCTGGTTAAAAAGGCAGATGATCAAAAGTTAGAAAAGCACTACTCAAAGTGTGGCTTGTGGACCAGCTGCTGGCCAGCGAACTGCTTTCTCAATCTACAAACAGTGAACAGATTGCCCCCGAATGTAGGTCACCCACATCACTACCCACTGTACTGTGTTCATTGGCTTTTTTTTTATTAAAAATTATTTTTAATTTACAACTGACTTTTTTTGAGAGGGAGCACAACTCCTGGATGAAGGAATCAATACATTGATTTACATTCTTGGGTTAACCCCTTACCTCCTGATAAGACTGGCTCTTTAAGTAGCAGTGAATTAAAGACGTATAAAAGGACAAATAGTGGACATTTCTTATTTGCTGTTTTATTTCCGAGCAATGTTCTATGGGCTTTACTGATATTACCTATTTAATTCTCAAAAAAAATTGGTAATAGTATTCTCATTTTATAGATAAGTAATAGTATTCTCATTTAGTAGATAAGGAAACTGAGGCACAGTGAAGTTTAATAATTTATCCAACATTACACAGCTAATAAGTGATAGTGGTAGCTTCCAAAACGGCCTCCAAAGTGGCC
Source organism: Ursus americanus (assembly GCF_024610735.1). NCBI lineage: Eukaryota > Metazoa > Chordata > Mammalia > Carnivora > Ursidae > Ursus > Ursus americanus. The sequence continues at coordinate 71,777,714 of NC_142134.1, forward strand.
CCCAGTGATCCTGGCCTCTTGGTTTTCATACCTTTGGTAGTTGGCTCCCTTTTCGTATCAACATTAGTATGTGTCACCAAAGAATATAGCCGAAGTGATAATGTGTGACTTCCGAGATGTTATGGACTAAACATTTTTGTTCCCCCAAAATTCATATGTTGAAATCCTACAATGATATTAGGAGGTGAGGCCTTTCGGAGGTAGTTAAGTCATAAAGGCAGAGCCCTTATGAATGGGATCTGGTGCCCTTGTAAAAGACACTCCAGAGAGCTCACTTGCCCTCTTCCCATGACGTGAGGATACAATAGGAAGATGGCTATCTACAAACCAGAAGAGGGCTCTCACCAGACACAGACATTGCTGGCACCCTGGTCTTGGACTCACAGCTTCCAGAACTGTAAGAAATAGATTTCTGCTGGTTATAAGCCACCCCATTTGTGTTATCCTGATATAGCAACCCAAACTGATTAAAACACAAGTCTAGGTCAGAAAAAACACTGTTGTCCACCTTATTCTCTCAGATCACTTGCCCTGCGAGAGGCTGCTTCTATATCATAAGGACACTCAAGCAGCCCTATTGAGAGGTCTACATGGCAAGGAACTGATGCCTCCCGCAAGCAGCCAGCACCAATTTGCCAGCCATGTCAGTGCGCCATCTTGGAAGAGGATCCCTCAGATGAGTGCAGCCCTGGCTGACACCTTGACTGTAACCTCTTGAGAGACCCCAAGTCAGAACCACCTAGCTTACCTGCAACCAAGTGTCTGACCCACATGATCCGTGTAACATAAGAAATTTTGACTGGTGTTTCAAGTCTCTAGGTTTGGGGCTAATTTGTTTCACAGCAAAAGACAACTAACGCAGTAGAATGGTCTTCTTCTGGAGCTTGTTTTCTTCATCGTTATGTGAAACAATGGAAGATGGAAAAGAAAATGGCTTCCTCCTTAGGTGATGTGATGTTATTTAATGCCAAGGTTTTGTATCACCTACCATCATCTCAGCTAACACCAGGGGTATGCATTCCAAACTTGAGAAATACAGGGGTGGACAAGACAGCATTTAATTGCAGCAAGATATGTCTGGATTTGAATCCTGGTTCAGACATATTTCTCACTTTGGGCATCTCTAAAAATGAGGTCATCATAACTAGGAAGACAACAACTTGTAAGGTCCGATCTCTCTAAGCAAAGCTGAGAGTTGGAGATATATAGAGATATTTGGGAAGAGTACAATTCAGAGATCGATGGATCTTCCAGATGGGTGTTCACAGATTGGTTGACCTTTTGCTGTGGGTGCCTGGGTGACAGTGTTGCTGACTTAATGACTTTCAGCACTGTGGGTGCTAATGCAAAGCGGTTATTAATCAATTAGGGTGAGTTTAAAACCAGGTCTGGCCAAAGAACAATGAGCCCCTTTCCTAGGAAGAGAGGAACTTTCTATTCCCCCGTGAGCCATTTCACTTCAGTGTTCTCACTGGCAAAAGCGAGGGATGCATCATGTAACAGGCACTGGTAAGCGCCTACTCTGAGCTGCTTGTCGTACATCCTCAGTCCAACTACTCAACGGAGCCATTGTAGAGCAACAGCTGCCACGAACAAGAAGGAAACAGGTGAATGTGGCTGCGTTCCACTTAAACTTTATTTACAAACGTAGGCAGCAGGCTGGACCACGGACCCGTGGGCCACAATTTGCTGAGCCTGCCGTGGATCACCTGTCGTGGCATCTACAGCTGCTCTTTCTCCCCTCCAAGCTTCTAGGTACGCTCTTCCCTCTGTCTGCATTATCCTTTCTCCTCTAAAATGCTTTTCTCCTGCTCATCCTTTAGTTCTCAACTAAAGCATTACTTCCCTGGGGAAAGTGCTGTCCATATCTTTGTCCCCACCCTGCTTCCCAAATGTTCCCAGTTTCTTCTTTTATAACCTTCTCTCCCTTTATTGTGATTACATGTTTCTGCGTGTTTCTTTCCTGATAAGCTGGGAGCTCTGTGAAGGCAGGGATTATATGTTTGTCTTCTGTACCATTTGATTCACAGGGTTAGCCGAGTCTGATGACTATGAGGGGAAAGAATGAATGATCTTCCACAGGACATCTAAGACAAACTTGGACCATTTCATACTTGTGTCTCCCTATTTTACAATTTTTCCTAAAGCTATCTTGTTCCCAAGAAATGGATTCTATGCTTGTATATTTGTTAAGCTCACCGACAATTTGGCCTCTATTTTACACTGCAAGGCTCTCAAAATGAGAAACCGTCTGTGGAATTCTTGTTTAAGGCACTTTCATTCTCTTGCCACGATTTCCCCGCAATGGTGACCTTTAAATTTAGCCTGAGCATAAGTGGGGTTGTCAGAACATCAGGTTACATTATGCAATGCAGCTATTTGTGCCTTTTAAAGACCATGTAAGTTCCAACATGGACTCACAGCAGGAAGGTACCCTGATGATATTCTCGAAAGCGCAGCCGCCAGGATTGGATCCGGAAGTGGGTCAGCAGTCAAGAAGACACATGCTTCTTGGAAATCAGTTTCACTGAAAACAGGTCCTCATTTATCCCTCCAGGAAATGCGTAACCCTTGGCTCATGCACGACCTTGCTTCTTCAGGCAGATTGCAGCGATGCTTGTGTTTGAAGGAGAAGCATGGAATTGTGCTCAGGAATTATTTTTCTCTTTCAGAGGTGGTGTGTGGATCTGTAGCGAATTGTGAAGTCACTGTCCCACCTGATCTGAGAGTTCGAGCGCTCCCCAGGGCTGGCTGGTGGCAGCTATCCTCCCAGGCATGGGCCATCTCCTGCCACCTTTTTTGCAACAGTACGATGAGCCGCCCCCACCTCCTGGTTGAGGAACAGCTCAAAGCTCTGGGTCACACAGCTGATTTCTTCAGGGTAGTGTCAGTTGCAGAACTGGAAGGGCAAGTGGGGGGGGGTGAGGGAGGGGAGCTTCTGCATGGGCTGCTGTGTTGACCCCAGTCCCAAGGAATATGCTATAAACTGACATTTGAAAAGAAAGACGAGACGCAAACAGTACAGATGCACAGAGAGCCTAAGTGGGAAAGAATAAGCAGAATGTCTAGCTCTCTTCTTGGGGAACTTCAATGTGGCACCAATCAAAGGACACCCTTCTGGGTTTTACTCCCAGGCCAGTTTAAATAATAATGTCCCTGCTCAATTTTAGCTTTTATTTTTATCTTATTTTTTTAAGATTTTATTTATTTATTGGACAGAGACAGAGACAGCCAGCGAGAGAGGGAACACGAGCAGGGGGAGTGGGAGAGGAAGAAGCAGGCTCCCAGCAGAGCAGGGAGCCCGATGAGGGACTCGATCCCAGGACCCTGGGATCACGCCCTGAGCCGAAGGCAGACTCTTAACGACTGAGCCACCCAGGTGCCCCTCAATTTTAGTTTTTAAAGCCCACTTACCTGTAGATGGACAGGATCATCTAATAACAATGAGAAGCCTTCTTGCACACGGACTATATTCCAGGCGCTGGGTGCTGTACGTGTATAAGGTGAAGTCATAGGAAACTGCTGTGTTTCCTGGTGCAAAAGGGCTAAATACCAGCAGTTCATGTTTCCAGCTAATAACCACTTTTTTGCTTTTGACCACAATCCTCTAAAGACTGTCATTTTCTGGTGTGATGAGCTGTAGCTGAGCTGCCACTCTGGTCAAAAATGCCTTAGTTTCCTTCCCTGTGAAATGGTACTGATACTACCACTTGCTTTGCAGGATTATCAGAGGGTTAAACAGTAAATAAATGTGGTACTGCCTGGCATGTAAGTGTTCGGTAAATATAGGCCATTACCATTAGCTCTGCATAAAGTGACGTTTAGGGTCTTCAGTCTAGAAATACGCTATGCAATGACATCTGATGCTTTTCTTCCCCCTGCCAGGTATTTATTTCTTCTTCTATGACAGCACCCCAATTTCCCCTTCAGATAACTTGCCCTCACCTGGCAAGGCTGTGTGTCAGCCTCGCCTCCCCAAGCTATGGAGTGCCCATGGGGTCCAAAGTGGGTCAATCCCGATCTCTCCTGCCTCCTGTACTTGCAAGGCCGGGCTCATCTGCTTTTCCTCTGACTCTGCGGCTATTCTGTGTTCTTCCAATAAATTCTGTTTTTGCACAATGGGGGAGGGGGCATGGCGTAACGAGAGGTAATTTAGCAGATTATTAGCAAGTTAATTGGTTTCTGTTGTTGCAACCAAAGATCCTTAACATATATATTATTAGAAATAGGCATTTTAACTTATTCTTTCTAAATAATGGAACTAGCTAACATATACTGACTCTCTGACGATGTGGTTATGTTTAACACATTTTTGCAACAGTAAGTGTCATTAGCTTCTTACACAGATAAGGAAATTAAAGACCTAGGTTTTCATGCCAGCACTCCCAGTTGGTGGCTGTGTGTTCTTCAGCAAGGCTCTTAACCTCTCTGAGTCACAGCATCTGGATGTATGAAGTGGGATTGGTTACATGTCCACCCACTGGGTGCTTCTGAGAATTCTACAAGACGATGAAGGTATACCAGCACTTTGTAAACTGGTAATGCCATATAAATGCAAAATTGTATTATGATTTCCTTTGGTCAAAGGATAAATTTTAATACTTCTTCTTGGTGCCTAATTTAAGCCATTTGTTCTTTCTGCATAATAATAACAACTTTTAAAATACCGGTTTTTAAGTGAAAGTCCCAACTAATATGTACACTAGGGTAATGAGATTCCTTTTCTTGAAAGCGATGTTGTAGCTTCATGGATTTCCTGGCTGCCTTACTCCCTTGCCAGGCCAATCATGGCTGAAGCTTGTGTTCTTTGCTTTTCTGATCAAACTGAGAGCCCTTTCTCTCCTTTTACTCCTATTTCCCTCCTGTCTTTCCCAATCTCAAAACTCCCCAAGGACCAATAAATGCCAGCAATGACTACACACAGCCTTCCGAGGGTTTTTAGTAAATTAGAGATTAGATCCAACTTCCTTTATTAGAACTGAGATTCAAATTAAGGCTTTCCAAAGTCTACTGATGATTACATAAAGAGTAAGTGGGAATCGTGAAAATTAGGGATATTATTTCCAAATGCCAGTATTTTTAATAGACAAATAATGCAGGGGATCAGGCTGCAGTATATTAGCAAAGGATAAAGAAAAGAGGAGAGGAAGGTAAAACAGACTTCATTTATGAAGGCCCGATGAATATTCTTATTGGCCCATAGTGCCATCTTGTGGATCATTTTTAAATAGGATTTGGTTTTCAGCTGCAATTGCATTAGCTTGATTATTCCTAATCATGTAAAGCATCCATTAAAAGCAGCAAATATTTCCTGATAACCCAGGAAAGCACAGACGATCACACCTGGGAGAACCAATATGTTTGTTGATCTCTCATCCTCATTAGGAGTGGTTGACCAGTTAGCCATGCTTTGAGTTACTTTTTCTCTTGGCCCTCAGTAATAGCAGATGTTCGTGGTTCTGACAATTTCCCTCCAGCCTCCTTCACCAAATCCATGTTATCTATGTGACTCCAAAGATCTGATCTTTGCCTTCTCATTCTATGTGCTGAGATTCTTCACCTTTTTGTAGGTGATTAATCCATTGAGAACCAGTGATGAGCTATGGACTGTGGTCTTTCTCTTCAGGAAGTAATACTCGTATCACCATTCCTCCCCACACATTTTCCTCTCTCTCTCTCTTTCTGTTACACGCGTGCCCGCGCACACACACACACACACAGACACGCATGCATATACATTTTTTGCCAAAAATTTCAGAGGAATTCACAAAGTTCTTGACTCCATATTTGGAATATCGGCTTTGCAGCCTTACCCTCAGTGATGTGATGGAGTCCTAGACTGGCAGCTGTCGCATCTATGAAAATGCGTCTCAGATATCATGTCCCCCTCTCTTCAGTCCTTCGTTTCCAGCCTCCCTCAGTATTCCTGATCTAAACATTTGCCATTTAGCCTTTACTCATGCTGACTAACTGCCTCTGGACACATTCAAATCCAGAGCCATTTAAAGCCTGGCTCATATGCTACCATCTTTGGGAAGCCACTCCCTAATCAGAGAGAATTAAACTTTTCCTTTTGTTATCTCTTAGACCTTTTTTAAAATTCTCTGCGTAAGAGCGCTTGGGTGGCTCAGTCGGTTAAGCTACTGCCTTCAGCTCGGGTCATGATCCTGGGGTCCCAGGAATGAACCCTGCATTGAGCTCCCGGCTCAGCGGGGAGTCTGCTTCTCTCTCTGACCCTCCCCCTGCCATGCTCTCAAATAAATAAGTAAAATCTTTAAAAAATTAATAAATAAATTCTTTGCATAAAATATTTCAGACTTTCCATGGTTTACTAATGACTAAGTAGAGAGCAAGCTCTTGAGAAAAGACAGCATATTCCATTTATCTTTTCAGCTTCTATGATACTAGAGGGAGGGCTCTACCTTGTAGCTGTTCTTTACTCTCTGCGAAGTTGAAAGATTTGGTTTAATTTTTTACTCTATGCCTTGCAATATGGCCATGAGCAAGATTAAAGTTTCCAAGCCTTGGTTTTTCATCTGTACCCAGTGATCCGATAGCCCCTATATGTGGATCCTTGGAAGAATTCGATGAAGTCATGCATATCATACACTTGGTTCAGTTCCTGACACACAGCTGGGGGTCCAAATATTGATTTTGTTTTTGTTTTTAAGAGAGGGCTTCAGAGAGGAGGGGGTGGGGGACTGGGATAGGCCAGTGATGGGTAGTAAGGAGGGCACATACTGCATGGTGCACTGGGTGTTATACGCAAACAATGAATCATGGAACTTTACATCAAAAACTAAGGATGTACTGTATGGTGACTAGCATAACATAATAAAAATTATTATTTAAAACAAAAAAGACCCTCAGAGGAGGAAAAGAGATGAGGTCACTGTCTCCAAAAAACGTCTTCCTGTGCTTTTGGAAACAAGTGGCTTTTCCTGTCTTTCAATTTAAAAAATGATTAAGAAGTCCCTAAATTTTAGGAACCGAGCTACGTACTAGAGATACAAAGATGAATCAGCGTTTTGCTCTAAGAGGTCCAATCGTTGACATTTCTCAGTTGATATTGGGATGCCCCTACCCAAGAGGCATTATTGTAATAACATTTATGAAAGTAATTTTTTAAAGCATTATTTTATTTAGGCCTATGAGCTGGGTTTTCGGTCTGAGCCAACAGTTAGCAACAGTAATCTGCTGTGGTTGGTTTCAGTCTAGTGGCAATCGTGGTTTTAACAGCACTGTCGATGGTGCAGTAGAAAGTGTACTGAAGTTGGAGGTAGAGGGTCTAAGTCCAAAGGACACATCCTTTCTTCCAAACCACATTGCCAGAGAAGAATGAGCCGGGACTTCAGCCATTCACAGAGGTGCTCACTACTGTTGATATAAATTCGATGATGCCCTGTAGGGTTGTATTTTGTGCAAAAAATCTTGTTCAGAATTTCATGTTTTAAATTAAAATTCTGTTTATTTTATAACTAAAAGCATAATATCTTGCTGAGTTCTGCCATATTACTTTCCAGATCATTCTTTAGAATGTTGATCCAGTTAATATTAATACTCCCAACACCTGAAATGTGAAGCTTCCTGTTTCCTCACATCCTTGTTATCCTTGTCAAACTTAATATTCTCTGAAAATCTGATTTTTGTCAACCAATGAGTATAATGCAGTGTCTTGTTGCTGCTTAAATTGGACATTTTTATGACTATGAGTGAAGTTGAACTCTTTTCCTATACTGTGAGTCATGTGAGTCCCATTCGGGCTCCCCTACTCAAGTCTGAACCACTGTGTTGGTATTCATGCCTTTTTGTTGTTGATTTGCAGGAGAACGTTGCATATTTTAGATAATAATCCCTTTGAAGAATTCTATTTTTTTCATTACCTTACAGGTTTATGTTTCACATTTAAGTCTCAAATTATCTAATTTGTATATGGTGTGAGGTAAACATCTCACTTTGCCATTCCCCAGATCAACTTCTCAAGAAGCTATCCTTTCTCCATTGATTTGTCTTGCCATCTCTATCAGATATCAAATTCTTCTTCTTGTAAACTTTCCATTTCCTTCCATTGTTGTGATTCATTATTCCTGTACCAGGACTGTTTTTGTTACCATGGCTTCATAGTATGTCTCATATTTGCTAAGGAATTTCCCTTTATTTGCTCACCTTTTCAAAAATTGACTTGACTTTTGATATTAGCCACAAATTTGAGAATCAGTCTTTCAACTTTATTAAAAAATAATGCTGGAATTTTTCTGAATTGTATTTAATTTATAAATTAATTTTAGGAGATTTGATTCCATTACAATTTTAAGTCATCCCATCTGTGAACATAATGGTATAGTCCTACCTTCAGAAATTTGTCTCTGGGGCACCTGGGTGGCACAGCGGTTAAGCATCTTCCTTCGGTTCAGGGCGTGATCCTGGCGTTATGGGATCGAGCCCCGCATCAGGCTCCTCCGCTATGAGTCTGCTTCTTCCTCTCCCACTCCCCCTGCTTGTGTTCCCTCTCTCGCTGGCTGTCTCTATCTCTGTCGAATAAATAAATAAAATCTTTTAAAAAAATTGTCTCTGTCTTTTAACAAAACTTTACTCACTGTAAAGATGTCATGAATTCTTTGTAAAGTAAACTCCTAGATGTGCTATGAATTTATTGTTATCATGTTATTTTCCATTATATTTTCTAGTTTTTTATTTCTGGTAATAGAGGGACACTAGAGCTTGAATGGTCTTTGCTAATATTACTGATATCTCTTATTAGTTCTAATAGTTTATGACACTGTTCGGTCTGTTATGTGGATTGTCATAACTTCGCTGGGTATTTGGTACCAGAAGGAGAGGCTGAAGTCCAGTCCTTAGTTGCTGTCCTGGTGAGTTTAAGGAGGAGAGGGGACCATACCATAGAATGCTGGATCTTTGGCATTACACATTGTTCTCAATCTCTCCTATTTGCCACCCTCACCAGACAATACTGTCCTCTGTATTGGTTTCCTAGGTTGTTTTAACAAAGTATCACAAATTGGGTAGATTAAACAACAGCAATTTGTTGTCTCATGGTTCTGGAAGCTAGAAATCCAAGATCAAGATATGGGCAGGGCTGACTCCCTCTGAGACCTCTGAGGAAGAATCTCTTCTGTGCTCTCCTCTAGCTTCTGGTGGTTTCATGGCAATCTTTGGTGTTCCTTGGCTTATAGAAGTCTTCCCCCAATATCTGCCTTCATCTTCACACACCATCCTCCCTTTGTGTGTGCCTATGCCCAAATCCCCCCTTTTTATGAGGATACCGGGGAAGTTGGATTAGGGGCTTACTATATTCTAGTGTTCCTTCATTTTATCTAATTACATCTGCAATAATCCTATTTCCATAATGTTGCAATATGTGGGTAGTGAGGGTTAGGACTTCTGCATATGAACTTTGAGACACCCACAACCCATCACAGCCTTCAAGGAACCTGTCTGGACCTGTGCCCTGAGTGCTACAATATTATAATCAAATCACCTACTCCTTGATACATAGAAGGGAATGAAGAGGAGGTCTGCCTTCACCTGTTATTTGCTTCCCACCCCAACTGCATGTGAGTGTCATTTCTCTTTGGTCTCTAGCCAGGGCTGAGCTTATGCTACTGGTTTTCTGATTTACATTGACAGAAAACATGGGAGAAATAAACACAAGAGAACTCCCTTCCTCTACAGTGCCTCTCCTGTCCATCTGAGCTGCCATTTTCCCTCCATATTGTGGCCCAACCATTTTTCCCTCTGGGAGTTTATTATAGTTTTTATTCACATTCCCATAGCCACCATCTTCGCTGTTGCTTCATCCATTTCAAAGGATGCATTCAAGGGAGAAGATACAGTCCGTGCTAAGTCGATGTCTACACAGAGTCATCCTCTGTCTAAATTGTTTTCCAGAACCGCAGCATGCAAGCCAACCCTTAGTTCACCAGCCATTTCTGAATTAGGGAAGGGAGAAAAAGGAGCTTGTACAGTCCACCCAAATGGAGGAAGGAGGATAGGTAATTAAAGCTAAAAGCAAAGTTTTAAAGTATATTTTAAAGATTTTGCTCAAGAAAGACTAAGGAGCTATAGAAGAGTCGGACTATTGATAAATGATGGTTTCCCAGACATGGTTATTGTTGAAAACAAAAAGATGCTTGTTAAGGTGCCATGGAGATACTCATTTTTCTTTTCAGCATTTTCAGTTGACAACTCTGTTGTGGTTCTTCCCTGTGTTATGATGCACTTTGAACAGCTGCATGTAATGAAGGAGCCCTGGGGTGGAAGACAAGATGCCCAAGGCCTGGCCTTTGTCACTAACTGACTCCCCTTGAGTAGATCACTGAACCTCAGTTTTCCTGTCAAACCAGGGGTCGGCCCCACAAACAGTTCAGTTCTCACCAGATTTAACGTACAGTAGTGCTTGCTTGTCATGGAGTGAAGAGGAGTGTGCACTGGGTCTCTGTTAGTTTCTCAGAGAGTTTAAAGAGCTACATCCTAAGAAATCTTGCTCTTATTTCCTCTCATATTTATTTAGCTCCCAGAGAGATGAGATAACCCATTTGCAATGATCTGAAATCAAGTTGGTCCTATCTGTCCGATGATAACAGGAGGTGTATAAAAACACAATTGGACTCTAATGTCTCATCTTCTACTTGTATAAAGAATGGATACACTCTGAAAATGTCTGAAAGAATGCAAGAAGCAGCTAGTTTTCTTTTGACTTAGGGAATTTACTTCAAAAAAATGAAGGGGTTCTAAAAGTTCTCCAAAGAAAGATCTCTATGGATGGCCCAAGAGCTCTGAGAGCTAGTGCTTTCTCCTACAAAAAAAAAAAAAAAAAAAAGACTGATGCCTCTGAACAAGGAAACCAAGAACACTGGCCCTTCTGAGGGTAGACCATATATACCTACAATGAGGGAAAATATATCTAATGCCATTAAAAGTGTTTTCTGTTCAGAAATCATGCTTGCCTGGCTGTGATGGCGGTTGTTGTTTAATAGACTATTTCTGGGAGCAGTTTTAGGTTCATGGCAAAATTGAGCAGAAAGTAGAGTTTCTAGACACATCCTGTCCGCATTGCACACAAAGCACACCCCCCAGCTGTCAACATCCCTCACCGATGGTGCATTTGTGACAATCGATGAAACCTACACTGACACGTCACAACCACCCAAAGTCCACAGTTCTCATGAAGGTTCGCTCTGGGTGTTACTGGTATTCCATGGGTTTGAACGAACATATAATGACATGTATCCCCCATCACTGTTTCATACAGAATGCTTTCACTGCCTTAAAAATTCTCTGTTTCCGCCTGCTCATCCATCTCTCCCCTGTCGTGCTTGCTTTATAAAAAACAAAAAACGAAAAAACAAAACAAAAAACACTTAGTACAGCTTTTTATTTTGCAATAACTTAAGATTTTCAGAAAGGTTGCGAAAATATTACAGAGTTCCTGTAAACCCCTCAGCCAGTTTCTCTCATTGTGTACATGCTACAATTTCGGGGTGTATTTGTCAAAACCAAGAAACTGACATTTGTACGTTGCTATGAACTGAACTCCAGACTTTAATTCGATTTCATCATTTTTTCCATTAGTATCTGTTATCTGTTCCACCGTCCAATCCAGAAAGGCACAGAGCATTTAGCTGGCATATATTCCAAGTCTCCTCTGTTCTGTAACAGTTTCTCAGTCTTTCCTTGGTGGTCATGACCTTGAAAGTCTTGAGAAGGATCGTTCAGATAGTCTATGAAATGTTCCGTAACTTGAGTTTGTCTCATGTTTTTCTCATGATTAGCCTGAGATGATAGCTTTTTTGAAAAAGAGGAGTTTTCTGGAAACTAAAGATGTGAATTGCCCTTCTAATTACATCAAACTAGGGGGCACATATTTGCATGACACTGTATCCCATGACATGATGATGTTAACTTTCACCACCTGGTTAAACTAGTGCTTGCCAGGTTTCTCCACTGTTAAGACACTATTTTTCCCTTTCCTATGCTATTCTTTGGAAAGAGTCAGCCCACGCTGAATAGGTGGTGAGGAAGGGGCGTGGCGACTAAACTTCAGGTCTTGAGGGGGGACCATTCACATATATTATTTGGAATTCTCTTTTATTGCTTGCTCTTTGATGTATGTGTTTCATTTTGTTTTGTTTTGTTTGTTTGTACCATATGTCAGGGGTGTGAAACAGTTGGCTCCCATCAGCTTGGAGAGCCTATTGTTAAATTTTCAGGAATTTTGCAAGCTGGTTGACATATCTTGGCAGCCTGAAATCAACCATGGTAGGAGTATTTACACCACAGATATTGGCAAACACAACGAATCAGGGCTTCCCCGCCCACCCCTTCTCCCAGAGAGCTGGTTGTTGAACCAGCACACCCTTGCATGCCATACATGCCAAAAAACAGAAAATGCAAAAAAAAAAAATGCAAAGAAAGATTAGATTAGTGATTAGATATCACAATGGACTCTTTATTTCTTTGCTGATTGAAACAGAAAAAAAGAGCAAGAACATGTCGGCCTCTGCCATCTCCCTCCTACATGGGCCCTTACACCCTTGCATACAGAGGCTCAGCCATAAGTCTGGGCAATCCATCTGCTCATTGCCCCCTTCAGTGAGTGAAATATGCCATCTCTGGAGCCCTAACGTCCTTCAGATTACCAGCTGATAAGCTTTTACTATTTCTATTTATGTATAAATATTAATATTTAAATATTATGCATATATTTATATTTATTTATATTATCCTCAATGCAAACATGAGGTTTCCAGATCAAGACAATCATTATTACTTACAGTTTCCATTCCTCGTGCCCCAATTCTTCCCTCTTCTGAGATGATACAACGAGACCCTCGCCAGCAGGGAGGAGCCCTGAAAAGTGGAAGCTGAGAGCTTATGAGCATATTACCCCCTCCAGTCCAGAGAGGAGAGAAAGCCAATCTCCTTAATGTCTATGTATTCCCTTTGGGAAAAAAAGGGGAAAGTTCCTGAGTTTGTTCCCTTCAAAATATAAATAAATGTCTCCACAGAGTAGGTAAGACAACTGGAGTTTATAACAAAGGTTTTTACCCCCCTTTGAGGTGTAAACACAGAGACAGACAAGTTTCTAAATTCTTCCTGAGGTCTGCTGGCTACTCAATCACACATCCCAGGCTGGTCCTTAAACCAAGTCTCATTTCCTTACTCAGAAAGCCCTAGTCATATAGAAACATAAAAATATTTTTTCTACTGTCCCACACCACCTTCTGGTAGAAAGCAGGAACGGTACAGATTCTGAAGTCTTCTTTAACAAGAACTGAAAGGAGAACAAAACTCCTTGGCTGTCCTCAGCCTCTGGGGTCTTACACTCTCTTTTGTTATCATCCAAAACAACCAATGTAATAGTTTAATCAAAGAGGAAGAGGCAGCCCCAATTTATGGAAACCTAAGATCAAGCACATAAGATTTTTTGAGGACAGTGTTTGGTCTCGTGAAGAAACACAAGGAACATATCCTGTGCCTCGTGGAGACTGAGAAGCAAACTCATCAGGAAGAATTAGTGATCTGTCTCCCAAAGGCAGCCCCAAGGTTAGAAGCTAGAAGCCCTCTGAGGGCAATGATTCTCGAACATAGCCTGTGACCAACTATATCTCTATTGCCGGGACTCACTGCAGAACTCCTGAATTGGAATCTCTGAGATTCTGCTGCCCTGGAATCCATACTTTTACAGTGTCTCAGGAAATCCCCAAAAAAGCAAACAGATTTGGCACCATCTGCTTTAAGTTTTCTCCCAAATCAAAAGGATATGGTTCTGGGAAAGGTGTACAGCTCCACCTGCAGGTGATCCTCGGTATTACATCAATTCAATGTGCATCTCAATATACACTAGTTAGCCAGAAGTAGCCTCTCCGTGGGATGTAAAAATAGAAACCTAAAACATTTATTTTTTTACAATTATTGCCTTCAATTATACTTTTTAGAATGTCTTTTGAAATATTCAGGGACATCTTGGGCAGATTCCATAACTTTCTAGATGTATTCAGTTATTAAAATTCCAGACTAGTTTAAAACTTCTGACTTAAACACTATTTAAATCTCATCTCCTCTCCACACCCTCCTCACCACCAAGCAACTCAGGCTAGATCAGCGACATAAGGGATTAGGATATATGATCCCACTGATATGTGATATTTAAGAAACAAGGCAGGGGATTATAGGGGAAGAGAGGAAAAAATGAAACAAGAGGAAACCAGAGAAGGAGACAAACCATAACAGACTCTCAATCTTAGGAAACAAGCTGGGGTTGCTGGAGGGGATGGGTGTGAGGGGATGGGGTAATTCAGTGGTGGACATTGGGGAGGGCATGTGTTGTAAAGAGCACTGGATATTGTATAAGACTGAGGAATAACAGACCTGTTTCCCTGTACCCCTGAAACAAATAATACATGATATGTTAATTAGTTGAATTTAAATTAGAAAGAAAGAAAAAGAAGGGATTAGGATAGAAGTTTGGGGCATGATCCACTCTTTTCTCTCCAATCCAAGAGCCTTTAAAGCAGAAGGAGAGTTGCGTTTAGCCCTGAAACATAAGCTCCCCCTCCCTCCCTCTTTTTGATCTTGCTCTCCTGAGGCTGGTGGAAAGCAGGGAGGAGGGATACTTGCTGCAGGGAGAGGGTCCCACCCCCCTCTCTGAGTGAGGGTCTTCTTCCTGACCACCTGGGTAGTCCCTCAGCTCCTGCCTTGTTCTCTGTCTTCTGTTTCCCACACGTGGAGCCTAAAGGGCTATGGGTCCCTCTTCTCAGGGCATTATCTGAGGAAACTGGGGTAGGTGTCCCTCTCATTCTTTTCCTCCCAGGTACCTGTCCAACATCCTGGAACAGTAGGCTCTATCAAGTCTCCTGCCTTCAGGAATATAGAAGCAAAAAACAATTAACATCCTTTAGGGGATGTGTCATGCTGTCCCAAGAGCTCTTTACTACTGTCCACTCTACTCTGATGGCAGTGCTAGGGGACCCTGCAGAGTCTCCTGCACCTCAGCAAGCTACTGGCTGGGAAGCAAGATGGTGGTCCTTCATGCAGATACCTCTGATCCCCACACATGGCTTTCTTGGAGCATCCCCTGGTAGGGCTTTTGGAGGAGGGTGGAATGCCTCTCCTCCCTAACAAAGCCAACGGCACTGCACTTGGGTCAAGGGGTGAAGCATGGGTAATTTTGGTAATGCCTGTTTTTCCACCTCTATGTAATCCCCGATTGGAACCATCAAACCCAAATCAATGATTGGCAGCTCTCTTTAGAATGGGGCATGCTCCACCTTTTTTGTCTTCAGTCTCAGGTTCTAGTTGCCAACATAGAGGGTAAGGAAAAAATCCTAATCAGCAGTCTGTTTCACAGTCATATTCCCCCTGAAGCTAATTGTAGGAAAGACATTGAACTCCAACCCAAGACATTGTATTTCCCATGTCCAACAAGGTACCTGTGACATGGCAGGTACTCACTAACTCGAATGAATGAGTGGATGAATAAATGAATGAGTTTGTTTCTATGTTGGGAATCAAACTAGGGAACAGATTCTGTTTTCTTCTTACATGCATACTTACAGATATTGCCGGGAAGCAGAAGTCACCCAGTAATTACATAACTAGTAATAATAAATATAACTAGTAATAATAATAAGAGTACTAGTAACAATAATAGAAAAAAACACACACCAAACGCTATGTAGGGATTATAGTTTTAATACCTCCAACAGCCCTCGGAAGTGAGTACTGTTATCCCCATTTTACAGACGAAGAAACCAAGGCTTAGCTACTTTAGTAAAAAGCCTAAGTACTCTCAGGGTATATCAAGATTTCTCTCACTGAGCTTCTTTTCTTGACCACATTGAGCTTCTTTTCTTGACTGAAACCCCACAAATTTTATTTTTTTTGACGCTTCAGAGTAGGGATGGCAACTTGAGGTAATTTCACACAATAATATCTGCACGATATGGTTGCCTGCAGCCCTGTGTTAATGAGAATGCTGGGATCCCAGCAGGATGGAGTAATCATGCCTGCCTTCAGATGCAAGAGGCAAGTGGTGGGACGCACATGCCATCCCTGATCCAGGCATCCAACCACTCCTTTTCTAGCAAAAGTTCAAAGTTGGCAAAGTCTATCTTTGGCGTCTCCAGCATTACCTCCTTCTACCACCTCCTTCCCCTCCTCTTTCTTAGGCTCAGTGTCAGGTCTTTCCCCCATTCCCATTTTGTCTTGGGTCACTTTTACTTCTATCTCTACGTGCCTGTGTTGTCCCGAGCTGCCCTCGGGTATTTGCATTTAATCTTTAGATTCGTTGGCTGCTCTGCTAGGGTACAAAGTGCACTCAGCCTGCAAGCAAATGGCCCGAGTTCCAATTCCACTCCAGTGTTGATTTCCTGAGTGATCCTGCAACACTGACTTAATTTCACTTCCACTCCAGTGTTGATTTCCTGAGTGATCCTGCAACACTGACTTAATTTCACTCAGCGTATCACTTTTGCTGAAACAACTTCCAGGATTGCTTTAAGAATCAAATAAAACCATGAAATTACAAGACAGTATAACCCCTAATCAGTAAGACATGACAGCATTTGTCAGCAGTTGAAGGAGGCTCGAGATCTGGTGAGAAGCTAGAGGAGATATTCTCCCTGACAGGTAAGGTCTCTCAGAACCTCTGGCATTACCCCACGTGGACAACACTGGGCACTTCATAGTGGCTAAGAAGGTGGGTTGGAATTTCAGCGCCACTCTGTACCAGCATCTGACGCTGGGAAGTCTGTGTCTCTTTTTCCCTATCTAAAAAAAGGGAATAATGACAGTGAAAATAGGACAATAATGAGGCCTGATGCTAAGTACTCAATAAATGTTAGCTGTTATCTTCTCCTTAAGCTTCTCCTTCTCTTTCCTGTTCTGACAATCTTCATCCTAGCTTGGAAAGCTGGTTGCTGACCACAGAGACCTGCATGAGGGGCAGACACCTCGAAGAAGTGAACATTCCCCCCTCAGGTGCTTCCCTGGTCTAAACTAGTCCTACACCTGCTCTCGTGGACCCTTCATGGACAACTCCGTCACTGGGACTCCACAGCCAGGGAATGAACAGCTATTAGGCTTATCTGGTCTATTAATTTTCCCCTAAGGCACTTCCATGGATTGTCAGGAGAGTCTGACCAGGACCGGTGATTTAGTGAAAGCACATACTTTGGAAGCCAGCAGGTGTGCGTGTGAATGACTATGCGATACTGTACACGTTACTTCACCACTGGTACACTCTGGCAGACCCTCTTGTTTGGCCAATCCAGTGTTTACTTTCATCCCGTCTCCCATTGTAATGGATGGAAGGCTAAATACTCACTCTCCTAACTTCCCTTGCAGCTTGATGTGGTCATGTGACAATGTTCTGGCATGTAAATAGAAGTCTTCTGGGAGAGGAGGGGGCTTCTGGGGAATGTTCTACTCTTCCAATAAAAATAATAATAATAGTAATCTAGTGTCGTCCCTTTTTCCTTCCTCTTGCCTTGAATGCAGACATAATGGCTGATGCTGTGGCAGCCATCTTGCAACTGTGAAGAAAAGGCTGAAAGAATCACTCAGATGTCAACCCTGCCATTGTTGAACTCATAAGTCAAGACCAAACCTGTGTGAGGCAAACAAATCCCTATTCATTGCATTTACCCTAGACAGTTTCTCAGGACTTTTAGTCAAAAGCATTTCTACCTGAAATAATCAAGTCCATATCTATCAAAGGAGATTACCTGATTCATAAGGATACTGAAAGAATTAAGTGAGATCCTATATTTAAATCACTTTGAAGCTAATAGATGTCCAACAAAGGTTAGACCCCGAAGACCCATCCCTTGCCTTTCCTCTCTCTTCTTCCCCTGTGGATTTAGTGAAGTGCATCTTAGCCAATAATTGTATCAGCTACCATAGTTCTCCTCACTTCTCCCTGTTTTCCAGAAACAGTTCCAGCAACAGGAAATGGTGCAGTGAAGTGGATAAAGGGGTGGACTTTGAGTCAATGAGATGTGGGTTCAACACCCAGGTTGGCAACTTATTAGCTCTATGACCTGGGGAATGTTGTTTAACCATTTCTGAGCCTTGGTTTCCTCATCTATCAAATAATACTAATATCGAAGTACTGTGATGATTATTATAGAAAGTTATTTGTTTAAACTGAGGGCTACAGAGGGGAGGGGGGTGGGGGAATGGGATAGACCGGTGATGGGTAGTAAGGAGGGCACATATTGCATGGTGCACTGGGTGTTATACACAACTAATGAATCATCGAGCCTTACATCGAAAACCGGGGATGTACTGTATGGTGACTAACATAATATAATAAAAAATCATTATTAATAAAAAAAAAAAAAAAAAAAAAAAAAAAAAAGAAAGTTATTTGTTTAGCATAGTGTCTGGCACATGGTAAGCAGTAAAGACACTTGACGGCAGTTGCTGTTCTCACTAATCTGTAAGTGCCAAGAGGGCTAGGACCGTGTCTGACATTTTTCCTTTGATTCCAGGCCTGGCAAACACTAAGTACCCAAAACAAATTGGCCGAATGAATGAATGAATGAGGCAAGATCCTTCTGGAAAGTAAGTCCCATCCATCTTGTTTGCAGGTGTATCCCCTTATCTAAGACTGTTCCCAGCAAACTGTGGAAAATCAGTATTTGTTGGGTGAATTTTTGGCCTTTAGTCAAGATGAGTCTCCAATCGTATAATGGAAAGCACTAAAAGATGATATTTAATATAAGAAAATTTATTTTATGGACTTCTGAGAAGTAAACCTAGTTCATTAATTTAGATATATTCAATTCTGATGCCCCTTCCCTTTGGAAATGATATATAAATAAAATTCTTGTGGATCAATTCTTTATTATAATGAAGGCAACCAATAGTAAAGTCATCTTAATGTCACAAGACATTTTCTCACCCACTTTGTCTTAACCAAATACCTCTGTGATACAGCCTTAATTTTTAGACCTATGTTCAAGAACTTGAATTTTCCCATTTGTAATATCTCTGTATTTTTTGAAGTTCATTATCTTATATAAAAGATTTTTCAGATTCACTATTATTTCCTTCTGTCTTTTCATTCGTTAATAATATATTCTAATCCCTCTTCAGATTTTTTTTTTGTAGATTTTTATATCTGAAACATTAGCAGGACATGCAATGAAGGGTGGTATGACCTATCACTAATATCACTGTTCTTTATTTATTTGAGTTGAATTATTGCCAATGGCTTTTACAATATACTGTCTTTTATAATGTTTAATTTTCTACATATTTCTACAATTCTCTACTTGTTCTAAAATAACTGATTTTCCTTTCTCTTTCATTTTCCAGAACCCAGCCTAGAATTTTTCACTGTCTTTCAGTTGTTCTGAATGAAAAATCATATTAGTGATTTCATTAATATTTCAGGAGAATAAAAGGAAATTATTTATTTATAGTCTTTAGTGCTCACATTTTGCCTGAAGGTGTAGCCATTTTTTATTTAAGGAAGAAAGGCAGTTGTCATCATTACCTCTCAGTAATAATTCAAGATGCTTGTTATTAATGGATATAAAATTAAATTCAACCTAGAACTCACTGCTTATGCCAAGAACTTTTCAATAGTCAAGATCGTTATAATCATAACTCATATTTGTATAATTTTGGGAGGGTTTACCAAAACATTTTCACATTCATTATCAAATTTACTCAGTAATACAACTCTTTGAGGTGGGAATGGTTTCACCAATTTGAAGATAAGGAAGCTGAGGCTCAGAGTAGTTATCCAAGATTCAAGTAGAAAAAGTCCAATCTGACAGCAATACTGGGACTCACTCCATTATTATTCAATAGCTGTCTCAAGAAAACCAAAAATGAAGGGAATTTAGAGACAAGTGATGGAGGAAAACATGGCACCTGAAG
Source organism: Ursus americanus (assembly GCF_024610735.1). NCBI lineage: Eukaryota > Metazoa > Chordata > Mammalia > Carnivora > Ursidae > Ursus > Ursus americanus. The sequence goes on from NC_142134.1 coordinate 71,797,628, forward strand.
GAGATAGACCCACAGTTGAAGTGTATTTGTGCATCCCACAAGAATCAGTTGGGGACCTACTATGTTCCCCTGTTCCTCAGTTGTTGGGATAAAATGGTGAACAACACAGATGTGGTCTCTGCCCTCCATGAACTTACTCTCTAGGAAAGAAAAGAAGTAAATAAACAGGTATTGGGAATTGCAAAGGACATCCGAGGTCTCCTCTTACAACTCATTCAGTTTGCAGGTAAAGAAACTGAGGTCATAAATGGTGACAGGATTTGTCCAAGATCTCAGAGGCAAATTGTCAGAAATCCAGGACAGGAAGCTAAGATTCTAAACTTCTGGTGAAACGGTTTCCTAATATATAAATGTCATCTTCAACATTATTATTGGATAATATGCCAAAGAAAACAGGGAGATTTAGAATCAGAATTCTTCTCTCATCTCTAACATAGGTAGGGATTGCAGCACACTCATTTCCATATTATTGTGGCTGTTGTCACTACAACAGCAGACTTGAGCATATGTGACAGAAAATATTAAGACCTGCAAAACCTGGATATCACCCTCTTTAACTTCAAATAACCCTTTGCCCACTCCCGTGGTGGTAGAAAGAACTCCAACTGGAGTCAGAACATATTGATCTTAGTGCCATTTTTACTCTTTACGAACTGTGTCCTGGAGATAGTCTAACTCTTTACCTGCCCAACACCCTTCCCCTGCTTCTTCTAGCAAATCACCAAGGTGAAGATTTCCTTGGTAATGTCCTGTGGCATGATAGCTGCATCACTTAGAAGGGGTTTAAGCTCCAAGTAGCTGAGGATTTCTTTAAATAACTAGGAAATATAGAACTAATGTAGAACTGCTCTATTTTTTTAAAGATTTTATTTATTTATTTCGGAGAGAGAGAGAGCATGGGGAGAGGCAGAGGGAGAGAGAGAAAGAGAATCTCAAGCAGACACCCCACTGAGCACAGAGCACAGGACTTGATCCTATGCGGCTTGTGTCGCCTGTACCTGGGACTGTTCCCAGCAAATTGTGGAAAATTAGTATTTGTTGGATGAATTTTTGAGCAGTGGTTCTTGCCTTGGTGTGGATGGGGCATGAGTTCCCCAGTTCCCAAATACTGTCATCTCTGCCTTTTGCTTTACATTTCGCTTGCTTCGCTCATTTATGTTCTTTGCCTGCCTGTGAAGGGACATCGCAGGCACTGGCGTGGACTCAGAGGTGCAGGAAAAGTCACTTTATTATGTCTAATGCCTGGATTCTGCATCCAGATGGATACAAAACTGCACCCAATGAATAGTAGGATGAAGTTAAGTTCTCCAAATTTCTTCCAGTTTAAAGCAATGCCATGTCAGGTAGACGGTTAACCTAAATTTCATAAGCCTGAACCCTTGTGACTCACTCTGCTCATCACGAAATTTAAAAGAGATTGAGATGCAGGAAATTTAAAAGAGCAATACCTGCCACCTCTGGACTGGACATAACGAAGGGTGTCCCAAGAGACAAGAAGGGGGAAGAATAAAACATCCACCACCCCCCATTCTGGTCCCAGCCAGGAAAGAGCTGCCAAAGAGACAGATGTGTCCTCATTTCCCCTCCCTGGGCTCTGGCTGAGAGAACAGAGGGTGCATCCAAGACATGAGGGGATTACAAAAGAGCAGGGTGCATGCCACACTTACATGTGGGGCTCTGCGAAGCAATCACCTCCCATGATGCCCCAGCGACACCACTGAAAAAAATAATCCCTGAGTGCCTTTGACACATCAGACAGACACTGATGCAATTCATCAGGAACAAAGCCACATTCCCTCCTGTTCCAGTGGCGAGAGACAGATGGTAAGTGTGATACGTAAGTAAATTATATAGAATGGTCTTCAGTTGGGTTTTTAAAATAAGACGCTGGCCGCTATGCGAAGAATAGACTCTAAAGGGGCCTAAGTGTCGGCAACCATTTTGGTAATCCAGGCAAAAGGTGCCAGTCGCTCCAACAGAATGTTGCAGTAAATTGGGGAGCGGTCACTGAATTTGGGAAACATTTGAAGATAGAGCCAGCGCAAGTTTCTGTCCCACTGGATGGGGAAGTGGGAGAAACACAGAAGAGTCATAGATGACACCCGTGTTCTTGGCTGTAGGCAACTGGAAAGTGAGGCTGAGGTCGAAAGATGTGAGTAGAGCAGCTCTGGGGGAAAGATCAGGTGTCCACGTAAGGTCTGAAATGCTTAGTCGTCATCAAAGTCGAGCTATCGAGGAGGAGAAGGGGGATAGATTTGATACTGCATGGAAAAGCAGAGATGGAGATGCCCTCAGTTTCCACGTAGTAAGAATGGGACACAGGAGTCCCTGCCTGTCCTCAAAGAGGGTTGCAGCAGGGAGCTGGGTTGGCAGCGAATTGCCCTGTGGCAAAGGGCTAGATATGGAAGTGACAGGGGCCCAAGAGTTCTACGGTGCAAATAAAAGCTGAGATGAGGCCCAGTGGAACAAGAAAGAGTGTGAAAGAGCGTTGGTCAGACCAGGGGCCATGCCAACTGCAGACCTCACAGGGCCTGCATGCACAGCTACACCCACCAGCACAACACCCAGGGCCAAATCACCTGCCCAGGGAGCAGCCCCAACAACTTATTCCTCAGCAGAGCCCCTTGAGTACCCAGGTGTGTTTGAGAACCATGCTTCTTCCCAATTGCTCCCAGGTTCTGGTCAACTTCCTCCTTAAGGTTAGAACTCTGGAGGACAGAAGAGGTCTCACCTCGAACTCAGAGCCAAAGGTCTCCAGGTGTCTGGGCAATAGCTCTTTCCTATGGGACCCTGTGTTGGAGGAAGTATTTTATTCACATTTGGGGGCAGAAAACTGAGGTTCAGAGAAACCAAGTGATATGTTTAAGGACCACTAGGAAGTGCTATATATATGTAGCAACTAAAATATCATGGAGACAGATAATTAGGTATTAGAGCTGATGGGAAGATATCTGGGAGCTGGGCTTTCAGCCATCATCTAAGCTCTGCTCCAAGCCTGTTCAAGTCCCAGCCACTCTGGGCTTTGCATAGGCTGCCTCCAGGAGCCCCAGGGCAAGGCTCAGAAAAGAGCCCTAGACATAGACTTTGGGAATAAAATACTCTGAAACCAGGAAAGGGGCTCACAGATGCAGTAAGAGGGACCCGAGGGAATCTGTGCAGAACACGGTGTCCAGCGGGATTTACCTTCTATTTTATTTATTTATTTTTAATTGTGGTCAAAACCACATAAAATTTAGCATCATAGCCATTTTGAAATGGACGACTCTACATTTTTGTTTTAAGTGAAGGTTTTAAGTACCTTCACACTGTCTTGCAAGCATCACCACCATCCACCTGCAGGACTCTTCATCTTGCAAAACGACAATTCTGTCCCCATGAAGCAGCAACCCCCTATCCCCCTACCCCCAGCTCTCAGCTACCACCATCCTTCTTTCTGTCTCTATGATTTTGATGTCTCCACATACCTTGTATAAGCAGAATCATATACTATTTGTCTTTTTATGACAGCTTACTTCACTTAGCATAATGTCTGCAACATTCTCACATTGTAACATGTGTCAGGATGTCCTTCCTTTTCAGGGCTGAATAAGTCCCTTGTATGTATGTACCACATTCTGTTTGCACATTCACATGGACATTTGCGTGGCTTCCACCCCTTGGCTGTCATGAACAGTGCTGTGATGCATACAGGTGGCAAAGGGATTTATTTTGAACATAGACTGCACCAGGCATCATTATCTCATTGAATTCTCCAAACCACCACGTGGCATGGATTAGAAGACGGCTGGGCATCTCCCAATGTCCATTCCCCCTTCTTCCTTAGTAATAGAGCCCTCCCTAGTTTTAAATGAGCACAAAGTAAATGAGCACAGAGTAGACCAAAAACAAAAAAGGAAAGATGCTGATGCTCAGCTTCCCTTGCAGCTAGATGTAACTACATCACCAAGTTCTCTCCAATGGGTGTGAAGAGAAGTGGTCTGTGCAACTTCCAGGCAGGCTGTTCAAAGCTAGGGGTGCCTTTACCTTCCCTCCCTCCCTCCTTTCCTTCCTTCTCTTTCTTTCTCCCTTTCTTTCTTTCTTTCTTTCTTTTTTCTTTCTTTCTTTCTTTCTCTTTCTTTCTAACACCTTCTCTTTCCTACAGGCTGGAATATAGTTGTGATGGTGACCTATTTTGGATCTTGTGAATCAGAGTACCTCCCCCCACCCAGAGATGGGGAACAACAAGATAGAGGGAGCACGAGTTTCTGACTTAAGCTGTTTGTGAGGGCATGACATCCTTCTGTCTTGCTTTCTGTTCTGACGGCTCTGCTACAAGTGTCAAGCCATATCCCAACTAATACTGATAGATTATTATTAATGCCGTTGCACAGATGAGGAAACTAATGCTTAGATAGATAGAATGACTTACATGCAATTGTAGCCACAGATGGACCAGCTCTGCCTGGTTCCACACCTGCATTCTTTCTGCATTCTCCGATGTTTAGGTGATGTATACGCATATGGGAGCAGGTGTGCCTGTGTGCACACACGTGTATATGGGTGTACATGAATATAGATTGTTTCATTGATTTAATCTTTCTAAAAAAATTAAAAATTTACAGATTAAATAATATTTTAATTGCACCAAGTGTACCTAGGGTTTGAAAATATATTTTGAAGATATTTTTTGAAAGAATTCTTTTCTAAAGTGAAGTTTACATCTCCAGTTTTGTTTTGTTATGCAAGTCCAGGTTTTCCTATACTACATTTAGTTACTTAACACAGATTATATACACACACACACACGCACACACACAGATAAATATGTCTCAATTGTCTTAATAGCCTATGATATTTGTTTTCAGGCTTCATTTATCATATTGGAGGAGGGAGAAATCTAGAAGAGGGGAGGAACAAGATGGGTAATTCACACTTGAATTTTTAAATAAAATTTCGGTAGACCTATCACATTTGCAATTTAAATTGTTTTTCTGTTGCATGAGTGGTTTAAAAACTAAAACACAGAGGGAAGACAACGGAGCGAACTGACTCACTGGTTTATAACCTACAATGACCATGAGTTTAGTGGGAGTGTATGACTGTACTTCCTTGATTCTGCCATCTGGCAGGGTTTTCCATGTGATTAATGAGAGACCATTGCACAACATTACCAGGAGGGAAACAATTCCAATTACGCATAAAGCTAAACCATAATTACTATGCAAATGATTTCAGTAATGTAATAGAATGGGATATCTGGTCATTACAGGGCAGACAATTCACAATGCTAATTGGGGTTAGTCTGTTTTTAGAAGGTAAATAATATTAACAGTAAAATAAATCCAAACTAATATTAGGTTTGATTTTGCCTATAATCAAGGGGCATAGTCTGCTTCTGAAATTACATTTACATTAAAAAGATAAACCATACTTACTGTGGTCTCTATCGGATGTAAAATGACTTTGGATTGAAAATCCTAGGAACAACATGATACTGAGATGAGATTTACGATTTGAGAGGAGAGTCAGCAGTTGAATGTCTTCAGGCCAGAAGATCCATGTGGAAATAGACAAGCTTGAACTCTCAGAGTTGCCCAAATAGACCTGGGGCAGGAGGTGATGCTCAGAACCTGAAGAACAGGGGAGAACAAAGAAAAACAAAATTCCTGTTCGGTCACCCTCTTAAAACCTTGCTTTTCTCCCCAGGCTCTCTTCCGTTACCCAAGTTTAAGCCCTATACTACCACCCACTTGTTTTATTACTATTATTTTCAAATCAGTTTCTTCTGACTCCCTGCTCCTCCCCATTCATGCTCACCTCTCCCCCATCCCACGCTATGGTAGTTCATGAGGTCCTTCCCTTCCCCTGTTAAGTCCCACAGGTTTTACCTCTGGTGGAAGTACCCAAAGCTCCTTCAGCACACCTTTCCCTCCCCTTTCTGCACAACCACTGGGAGGGCACAGGATCTGAGCTTGGACAGTCAGATTCATTCTCCCAAGACTCATACAGCATGGAGCCCGTTATCCCAGCACCAGTGCCTGAATTTTGAGCCATGCCAGCAGCCTCCACACCCCCCATCCCCAGCAGGCAGGATGTCTGTTGTGGCTCCTCCCATCCTATTTTTAGGCCAGTTTTTCCAGCTTCACTCCCATTCCCTGATCCACACAGAATCCCTCCAACAAATTCCCCTTCTGGATGATCTTAACCAGCATTTGTTTCTGTGGCTTTCCCAAAAAAACCCTAAATGATATACTTCTGAGAAATGTAAGATCTACATGGCATTCAGTGGAGAGAGGTGAAAAGAAGCTCATGATACCCTCCTAGATTGGAGCTGTTTCTAAAGATTGCTTGTATCAGTTTAAATTTGGAAATATCCTGTGAGTACATGAGGTCACCAGAAACAGTGCAAGTACTGGTTCAGAACCAAGCTCCCAACACAGACCATATGGGTTTGAACCTCACTTCCTCCACTCGATAGCTGTCTGGCCTTGGGCAAGTTGCTTACAAGGAAAATGGAGAGAGCAAGAATACATTCTTCCTAGGATTGCTAGGAGAAAGAATGAGTTATGTGTGTGGATTTCCTGGAGCAGAGCCTGATACCAGCAAGCATCGTAAGCATTTAAAATGTGATTATTAAGATTTCTGAAAAATAGCCTACGTGGGCAGGCAAACGAGATTTAAAACAGAATGACTTAATACACTTTCCTGGCATCTGTGTGCAAAGGTTTTATGTAGCATCCAAAGTAGTTCCCCATGTTATTGCCATCATTCAAATTTGGTGGGGTTATTTTTTGTTTGGTTTTGGTTTTGTTTTATTTATTTGTTCCAGAATTTTTCCTTTAGAACTTTATTTAGAGCCCACTGTACATAGGTTGTAGAGCCCTTGTTCCAGTCGGAAAGGGGTTCAGTACTAAATACCAAAGGAAAGTGACTATTAGAGTAGGTAGACAATGTGGGACCACTGTTCCCGAGGTCACCCAAACCCGGCCAAAAAATGAAATTACAGACGTGAGGGCATATGGATCTTTGTTCCCACAGGCCCTACTGGCTCAGGAAACCCAACTCTTGGGGAAAAACTGCAGGTTCTTGCTTGCCTGACAGCAAAGTCTCCAATCCAGGATCCTAAGTGTCCTCGGCCCCTGACAGGGTTTCAGATGGCCTCTAAGGAATACCAGTCCTGGGACGCATTCTTGCCTCCCCTACTCCTAGAAGATATAGATCAGGATTTGGTTCTGCTGCTGCTACCTCTTGGTCCTTCACTCCCAGCCCTGTCCAGAGTGCTTATTTGGCTCTCTAAAGGTGGCCAGAATTTGATACATGTTAACCTGAACCACTTCCCAGGAGCCAGATCCACGGGGTATTTGAGAACTCACTGGTGTCTTGGTAAATTTAATCCTCTTCCCAGTTCTGAATTTGAAGATAATGCCACTCTCAATACTCTGAGTGAGACACTTGAGCTCCCAGCTGCCCATAACAGCAGGAAATGAGCCCATGGGTCTCCCTCCCAAGCTCCAACAAACATAGTGCTTTGCATTCAAGGCTCCCCAGTGCCCTCAGATGTCGTGGGTCAGGTGTGGCAGTGGTGGATATAGTCAAGGTACTGGCATATTTCAATGCATGTCTGATTCAGAGAAACAATGGTGGTAGAAGAGAAGCTTGCCCAGTCATGTTCTAATCCCAAAAGATGGTCCCGTCACCAAATCCTGTTAAGGACACAATTGGTGGTATCATCTTCTAGAATAACTCACCTTAGGTGGTAGGTGGCTGGCTCACCAGTGATGCAGTCCCTGGGAAGGTTCTGAGTTCTACTGCCAAGGCTCTTAGAACAACACTTGCTTGGTTCCCTATAGCCTCAGACACAAGTTTCTCTTGACAATGGGTGCCATGGGAGTCAAGTATTGCTCACTGACTGAGAAGAGGCTTAGGAATATAGTTGTGGTTAAACCCCTCTGCAAAAGCCAGGGTCACTCAGAAGCAGGGGTATGGTTGGGGCTCTCCCCTGGGAAATCTCTGCTGGTACAGGGGGAGCAGTCCCTGAGGTTGAGGCAGGTCTGAATGGAGGAGGCCCATTCACAAGGGGCTTCTGGGATAGAGATCCCCTGCACTAGGTTCTGAGAATCTTCTACAGCACTGACTAGACTGAGCCCAGCAGTTTTCGATGTTAGCAGGTTGGTGTGGACCTCCACCCACAGTTTTGGCACTGAACACCCAACACCAGCTAACACCAGGCTAGCAAAGTGTGCTAAGGAGCTGACATTCTGAGGTCTGAGCACTGCCAGATGTTGGGATCAATGATCTTTATCTGCATAAAGTGCTTACTGGGCTGCGTCACTTCAGTAAAATGAGCACCAACACCACCTCCAGCCATACATCGAGGCAAAAATAAGGTAACGATGGGACAGAGATTAATTTAGGGCTGCAGTAGGAGGACATTTAGATGCTGTGGAGGGCCAACCTACTCTCCTTTCCTTTTAAGACAGGAGCAATGTCTCTAATTAACCATATTAGCGCCAACACCTAAGGCAATTAGCTCTAGCACCTATTATGCAATAGAAGTTGGATAAATACTTGTTCAGGAACAGTGCCTCCCCTCCAAAAGAATTTTAGGTCTTCAATGAGAGACTCTAGGAGATAGAAAGACATCTTCTTTCAGTTCTGCTAATCCCAATCTACTTCTGAATTGAAACAGCAAGTCATGATTCTTTTTCTCTTTAGTTTTTATTCCGTAATTTTGTTCTAACATTTTCGAGGAGATAAAATGTGGTTTAAAAATTAACAACACAAAATAGATCATGACTAAATGTCTAGTGAGCTCCGTGGAAAAGAAACGTTACTGTGTCCAGAAGTAAGCAAGAATATGTGGCCGTGGGTGGTGTCTTCCATCCATTTCCACTGCACCCAACCTAAAAAGGCCATATCAAATGAGATCAATGCCAAGTCTTTCCCTAGGCCTCCTTCCTCCCCACCCCAAGAGAAATCTACCTCTCACCTGAATCATCAAATCCCCATAGTAGAGTTTGGTTTGATTGCTTTGGTTTTTTTCCTTTCTGCTTTTAGTTTTGGGTTTGTAAAGTAATATAAAAAAAAAATAAAAGCAGTATAGAAATGTATAAAGTAAAAACTAAAAATTCTTTCAGCCCTCAAGAGCTGCTTGTGTTTCTCTTACAGGATTTCATTACTTTCCCTTTTTACTATAATGTTTTTAAAACTTGACTTGTGTCTCCCTGCCCTCTAACAATTTGAAAGTTCATGAGAGGAAAATAGTATGTCTTACTCACTTCTGATCTGATTCATTACTGGTAAAATTTGAGATTTGAGCAGAACCTTAAAGAATGGGTAGGTTTTTAATAGGTAGAGAGGATGCGGGAAGCTATTTGGAGTTAGATCAGTGTCTGGCACTTAGGAGAAAAGGTAGGTTTTTTAAGTGAATGAATGAATGAGAGATTTATCCTCTGTGATAATAAACTGATGGATTGAGATAAATTCAGGATCAATAAAGTTTATGAATAAAAAGTTTCCTTTAAAAAGTAAGAGAAGAGGGAAAAGAAAACAGACAAAAAAGTCTTAGCAATGATGCTTTTTACAATGTTGCTAAATTTAAGCCAGTACAAATTAACAGTTTTTATTTCCCAATTTTTGATACTTTCTCCTTCCTTAACTTCTAAATCTTGTTCACATATATACAATGCTGAATTACATGTATTAAAATTTTATTTCAAACTTTAAAAGCATATATTTAAAATTTTTTTAAGTATAGAAGATTGGTCTGTGTTTTTATTTCTCCTTTTGTCCTTGTTTTGTTTTCAAAGGGATACTACCTTCATAAAATGAACTTAAGAGCTTTCTGTCTTTCTCTATTAGTGGAACAATTTGCACAATCTAGTGTAAAACTTCTTTCATGATCTGACTAAGTCTTGAAAATTGTCTGATCCATGTGAGTAAGGGGGCATTTGTGTGTGTGTGTGTGTGTGTGTGTTTATTTTTGAACCCTGATTCAATTTCTTTAATATTAATAGGACTCTTCAGAATTTCTATGTCCTCTTGAGTCATTTTCGGTACTCTCCATTTTTCTGCACATGTGGGGGGAGGGGAGGGAGAGATTCTCAAACAGACTCTCCGTCCAGCGTGTAACCTGATACAGTGCTCCATCTATTGACCCATGAGATCATGACCTGAGCCAAAACCAATGGTTGGGTGCTCAACCGACTGAGCCACCCAGGCGCCCCAATTATTTTCTGTTCTTATCTTTGGTACTGCCCTCCTCTCTTGCTTTGGGTTTATTCTGCCACTCCTTTTCTAGCTTGTTAAATTAAATAGTTTTATTTATAATTTGTTTATCTTCCTCTAATAAATGTGTTAACTCCATAAATTTAAAGTATTGCAATCACTAAATCCCGTTGTCCTTTATTTGTAGTGTTTTTATTGGTATTCAATTCTAAATATTTCGTAATTTTTATTATAATCTGTTCTTGAGATACACATTTTTAATTAAATTGTTTCACTCTAAAACTATGGGCATTGTTTATAGTATTGATTGCTAACTTGATTGCCTTTAGTAGAACAACATGGTCTGTAGCGTATTTGTTTTCGGGTATTTCCTGAGACTTTTTGTGGCTTAGTATATGTTTATTCTTTAACTGATGGGATCAGGGTGGTTTTATTATGTCTACTTTATTGCGTTGTCCAAATCTCTTTTTTTTTTTTTTTTTTTTTTTTTTTAGAGAAGGAACACAAGCAGGGGGAGTGGGAGAGGAAGAAGCAGGCTCATAGCAGAGGAGCCTGATGTAGGGCTCGATCCCAGAACGCCGGGATCACGCCCTGAGCCGAAGGCAGACGCTTAACCGCTGTGCCACCCAGGCGCCCCAAATCTCTTAAATCCTTAAAAAAGTTCATTCTGCCTGCCACATTTATCAGATTCTAAAAAGAAATATGTCAAACTCTCTCATGATTAGTAAGACTATTCCCATTTTTCCCTGAAATTCTTTCAATGTTGGATTAAATATTTTGAAAATGATGCTGGTAGAGGCACATGATCAGAGCTGTTTTAGCATCCTAGAGAATTGCTTAATTTATTGGTCTGTGATGACCTTCTTTATCTCTTACGGTGATTTTACTGCTGTGAAAAAGCTAATATCAATTATTAATATATTTTAAGCATATATTAATAATCCATAATTACTAGTAATAATTAGGCTAATATTAAATTGCTTTTAACTTTTTTTAAAATTTTGGCTTGTTTGGAAAAGGGTGTTTCAGGAGACAAGGAGGGTGGTTTGGGCTCAACCCCATTCAAGCTCAGTGTGTGAGCTCAGCATCCCTCTGCTGAGGCCACCCCCACTTGTGAGGGATAACAGAGGCATGCCCTATAATTTCAGTCACTTCTCTCCTTGCCCTGCATGCCCTGGGTGGAGATGAGGAGGGGGCCCACAGGGCTAGGTGAATAAGATGTTGCTAATAGGCACTTCTTCATTGACGGCAGACCATTCCAGATGCTGCAGACCTGAGGTCCTCTCTTCTAACCAGAGATCTCGTCCACTACTGCACTGCGTTCTTTCTCATCCCAGCTCAGCCTGATTAAGCTCTCTTCTCCAGGACAAGGAACACGTCCTAGTGTCTAGGATGTTCAACGGCCATCAAGATTCTTCAGCTCAGCTCAGCTGTGAAGGAGCCTGGAGACCAAAGGAAACCACATGGTCCATTTGGGTATGTGTTTATTCTAAAACTGAGGGAGGTACATTTTTTAAAAGTCTGAAGTCATTTCTAATTGAGGGAAATGCTGTGAGTCTATGAAACTTATTGTAGTAGGTGACCTGCTCCTCATGTTGGGAGTTTCAACTCCTAAGTACTTTGCTGATAAATTAAGCAAACAAATCCCCAGAACTGAGCTCAAGACGGTGTGGTGAAGGGGAATGACGGCAAGGCTATGGATATTAGAAAATTCTAGGGCGGAGCCTAGTGGAGCAGGCAGGAACACTTTTCTCCAAACAAACACTCAAACTAATGATGACTTTTTTTTCTAGAAAATTCCCCTTTTTTCTGAACTTCCACATTGCTAACAAATGAAACATACCAATTTTCAAGACAAAGCAAGCTATGAGTAAGTATGAAACATTTAAAAATGTATAACATGCTTTTGAATTTTATTTTAGTCCTCCAAAAATCTAACAGAGTAACTTTTTATCTGTTGGAAAAGACTTTAAAATGTCTATTATATAGACCCTCTATTTATAGGAAATCTTTCCTATACCAGTGTTTTTAATCTAAAGTTTTATATAATTTAGGAGAATTGTAAAAATTTAAAAATCATAAAATCATAAAAATTGTATAAAATTTAGGAGAATTGCAAAATTCAGATGCAAAAATCTGAAATCACCAACACAGCCCTTTTGCTATTTCACTAGAGGGCAGCATGTGATAACAAATAATGGTATTACAAGGTGATGAAGTAAAAAGCTATTTTAATAACAAATGTCAGCCTCACAAAGACTCTAAAACAACATCAAGAGATTGAGTGATTTTGAGCTTAACTTTAAAGCGTCGTGGATCTATTAGAGGCATTATTTTACTCCACACATTCACACATTCTATTTTAAGCACAAATTCTTGAGACTAAAATATAAGATGGGTAAAAGGGTTGGATTCTCTGTGACATCTTTTCTTCATTTACGTTTAAACTAAAGGAAATGAAAACTGACCTCCTAGCTGAGAAAGCTTCCAACAGATACCAAGAACCAGTTATAATGAAGCCTTTCTCAAAGTCAGGTCTTGAATTTTATTTGGCAATTAACAATCTAGAAAAGAAACTTGATACTTTAGGGAAACATACCCATACCACTGAGAAATTTACATAGCAAACGGTCATTCTGCAAATTCAGGGCAAGAACATGTTTTGCTTGGCCTGAAGTGTGTATGCGTAAGAGTGTGCGTGTGTGTGTGTGCGTGTGTGTGCGTGTGTGTGTGTGTGTTTTAAGAACTGCCTGTATTCACATTCGTGCTTTTCCCACAAAAATCCAGATTCCTGGGTTATCTGGAGCATACAGAAGATCTGCCAACCCTGAGTCCGTATTTTCACATGCAACATGGGGCTGGAATCAAAAGGTGGCTATTCCTTTTGACCAAGCAAGAGCCCTTCAGTGTTTCTCATTTCCTCTGACTGTTACCTGTTTCCTAGCTATATTTGTTTTCTATTGCCATGTAACAAATCACCACAAACTTAGAAGCTTAAAACAACATCCACACGTTAGCTCACAGTTCTGTGGGTCAGGAGTGCAGTCCGGGCATGACTGCATTATCTGCCCAGGGTCTTACAAAGTCAACATCAATGCGTCAGCCGGGCTGCATTCCCATCTGGAACTTAGAATCCTCTTCTGAGCATATGGTTGTGGCAGAATTCAGTCCTTTGTGGTTGGGGCCTGAGCTCCCCATTTCCTTCCTGGTTCTGAGCAGGGATACTCTTAATTCCTATTGGCTTTTTGTGTCTCTCACCACGTGATCCCCTCCCTCTTCAAAGCCAGCAACGGAGAACTTACCGCACACTAAATCCCACTCATGCCTCTGATCTCTCGCCAGAGGTAGCCCAGTCCCCTTTAAGAACTCACCTAGTTAGTTCAGGCCCACCCAGGTCACTCTCCTTTTCTTAAAGTCAGGTGTGCTATATGATATAACCTATTCGTGAGAGTGGTGGGCCATCCCAATCACAGTCCCAGAGATTATCCAGACCATGTAACACGAGGCAGAAACCAGAATCCTGTCTACTACGTTTGGCTGAGAGTCAGTTTGTCCTTTATTATCAAGCGTAACACTCTTACTTTTTCAGAATAGAGTTTAGAGGAAATTGAACTATTTCTATGCAAATATTCTATTAAAAATTGAGAAAACGATCAGAAGAAAGGCCATATATTTGGAGAAAAACAAGAAAAATGTTCCATGTTTCAAATGAAAATAAAGAGGACTATTTTTAGACACAGTTATGCATTTAAGTTACCCATCTGGCTGCTTTGGGGGTTTCAGTCTGTGGCGTGGGATTTAAAGCATCTCCTGACATCTGTCTCCACTGAAAACCTCTGAGTGCCTCTCAAAATGCATCCCATCAATGCTTGGAGGGAATTTTACAGTTTGTAAAATTGGCTCTTCCCTCCTACTTCTCCCTTTTCTCTTGACTTTGGTAGCTTAAATCTCGGGGGTCCCCTAAGATGAGAGAGTTTCCTTACACCAGTGCTTCCCAAACAATCTTGTGGTGAAGAAGCTTTCTTCCCCCACGAGACTTTTGCAGATCAAAATAATACAGTTGAAGTAAAATTCTGATTTCACTGATTATGTTGTTGGATATTGGAGCAATATTAAATTCATATAAAAGTTTCTAAATTTTATCTTGTTAAAGACTCATAACCAACGGTTCATGAACAGTCCACCATGTCACTGAACACACAATGCCAACAACGACCTTTCATCAAACAAATTTTCAGCGCAAATCATGTGTAGTATCAAACGACATATATGGCTATGGCTGTAATAGCTACCTTTTCTCGTGGAATTATTACGTGCTTGTGCTGCCGTTAAGTATTTCTAGTACTTTATACACATCGTCTCCTTTAGTCCTCAGACTCTATTGATGAAGTGGATTCTGTTATTTTATACGTATGCAAACCAGGCACAGATAATGTAAATAACTTGCCCACATTCACACAGATAGTCTGTGTTCTTAAATGCCACACTCTGTGGTCACTCATGTGGCCACCAGGGGTCTTAGAAATCATACCCACTTTGGTGTCAGGAAACAGGGCTCAAACTACAATTCCTCTACCTTCCAGATACGTGACATGGGTTGAACTATTTAACTTCTCTGAGGTTCATTGTCTTCAGTGAAATGCAGCACTGTAATGTCCAGCTCCCTGGGATAAATTAGGGAGAGATTGTTACATGATAAAATTTGTATTAGCACTTCACAAACTGTAAAATTCTCTTCAAGCATTAATCATATACACACATCAATTTTTTTCAAAGATTTTATGTATTTATTTATTTATTCGAAAGAGGGAGAGAGAGAGCAGGAGCGAAGAGGGAGGGGCAAAAGGAGAGGGAGAAGCAGACTCCCCGCTGAGCGGGGACCCTGTCGTGGGACTCGATCCCAGCACCCTGAGGTATGACCAGAGTTGAAGGCAGACGCTTAACCAACTGAACCACCCAGGTGCCCCATCAATTTTTTAAGGTAATACTGGCATAGTCTCTAACCAATGTCCTGCAAAAAGCTTCTTTCAAACATGCTGTACCCGTGAGGGCTCGGCAGGGGAAGAAAACCCACTCTTCCATACGGAAGGAATTGAATATAGGGAACCGATTACAGAGTTGATGGAAAAGCTGAAAATCCAGAGGGTGGAGAAATAAGCCAGATATGATCTGTATTAGTGAGAACGCTGCCAGAGAAACAGAACCAGTATATATAGAGAGAGAGAGAGAGACAGAGAGAGAGATATGAGAGATTTTTATCCATAAATAAATACATAATAATTATAAATATATAGCTTGTATATAAATATATGTAATAAATATAAATGTATAATAAATACAAATATATAATAAATAAAATATATATGATCTATATGGATTCAATACAAATAGCAAAGAATTCTCAGTCTTTCCACCTACAAATGCTTCACATTTTAATCTTTTGTTCTCAGCTTTGTTCATCTGCCTTTCTTTCTGTCATCCTCATGGCTGCTCTAGTCCGAACGTACCAACGTAGCTTTCATAAATACAGAGCTACCAATCATCGGAGTTACATAAAAATCCTGCCAGCCATAAGCTTCGCAGAGCAGACCCTGGGACTAAAAAGCCTAGTTGCCATAAAATCGTAAATGCAGAGAACTTCACATATTTATTTTCACCTGGAGAAGGTGGCAAACATAGGATCAAGCACCTGAGCGGGAACCTGGCCTCGGGAGAAACCCAGGAAACCAAGTCACAGAAAAGAGGGAAGAAGAAGGGCTGAGTCTAGAGCTGTTTTGAGGGGGGGCTACAGAATGAGTGGTCTTCTGTCTCTGCCTAGCAGGAGGTCAAGCGGCAGGGCTGGGTTGTGGCTCCAGGGAAAAGAAAGAAGTTTACAAGGGGATCTGTGAGGAGCTAGAAGCAAGCTCACCAGAGAAAGGCAGTGGCAGGTCTGCTCAGGACCAGCTGTGGCCAGAAGTCATCAGTTCCTGATGCTTCCAGTCAGTCTCCAGGCAAAATTTGCCTCCTCTGAGAGTCCCGGTTCTGCTCTCCGCCTTTCACACGCAGGCACGTGAGCGTTTGGGAATGTGTATCTTACACACGCATTATATATCCGCGGGTGGTGAGAACACGGAGCTGTTACTATCTTTGTGTTACTTTTGTCCCTAACTCTTCTCCTTGCTAGTTTAGCATCTCAACCTGCAGGGACTCCTCAGGTAGCAGTCATTTGGCCACCTTGGCAGCTTTTCCTTGGAAATAGATAACTAACAACAAAAACCGGTACTTCTTCACATTACCTTATGTGATGGTTAATTTTAGGTGTCAATCTGGCTGGGTCACAGTGCCCAGATATTTGGTTGAACATTACTCTCAATGTGTCTAGGAGGTATTTTTTGGAAAAGATTAACATTAAATCAGTGGACTCTGGGTAAAGCAGACTGCTCCCCTTAATGTGGGTGGGCCACATCCAATCAGTCGAAGGCCTAATAGAAAAAGACTGACCTCACCCATGCAAGAAGGAATTCTGCCAACAGATTGTCTTTGGATTTGAGTTGCAACTCTTCCCTGGGTCTCCAGACTGCTGGCCGACCCCAGCAGATTTGGGGCTCACCAAGCCTCCACAATTACGTGAGTCAATTCCTTAAAATGCATCAATAGATGGATGATTAGATCAATAGATTTAAAGATAGATATAACGATTAGAGAGATACAGATGATAGAGATCCAGACAGAGAGAGATAGAGACAGAGACAGAGACATCACGCTGGTTCTATTTCTCCAGAAAGCCTTGGCTAGCACGTTTTGTGAAAAGTGCTTTCTTATAAGCTAGGCAGTAGGTGGGTTATGAAAGTCTTTTGTGCCAAATCAACTTATACACCTTTTTCAAACTTCTTTCACCTGAAAAGGGGCATAAACATTTGTAATCCCTCCTCCATTTCTCTTCATTAATTTCCAAACTCCAAACCCCACAGTGGCCACTGAATTCTCGTGATATCTGGTATGTCAATATAGACCTTAAAAGAGTTACACAGAGGTACGCTAAGCCTCAGTTTATTAATAGCACTTGTAAAAAAATAATTAGCTACCGGGAACTTGTTTATTCCCCAACTTTCCCTCGGATCTTCAAATAAGTCGTTTTTATTCAAATAATGCAAGCTTTCTAACCTACCAGTTATAAATGTTATTACTAAAGTGGATTTGAAATTCAGCATCAAATCTGGAGAGAATGGTGAGGCTTCTGTTGGAATAAAGATGACTAATAATGTATTATCAAGAGCAGCAAGAGCTAAGGCTGATGCAATTGGCAAGTCACCCACGTACTTCCAAAAACAGACCGCCTTGTTTAGATCCGTGATGTAATACTATCACCCTTCTGATGTGCAACTCTCTGGGTCTTTCTTTGACCCAGTTCACTGACAGCATTACTTTCATGCAAACAAGCCTTGGTTAGGAGAAGTGAACGGGAGAACAGTACATATAGGCTGTATGTTCTCTGTCTCCTTTCACATTTAGTTTATGTAGGGTTTAGTTTGGGGACAGAACTGCTTCAGATCATAGGCACCAGTCAACCCAGATTTTAAAATAGCAAAATTGCTTTCTACTTGCTGGAAAACACCTGCTACCCTATGCAAATCCCTCCACCTCCTACCCCCTCTTCCTCTTCTCTGGTCCCTGCCTGGAACTGCTCCGAGGCCTTCCCACAATAATGCTTCAGTAGAGTGGAGGTCCTCAGAGCCCTGCTTTGGGGCTAGTGCTGGCCTCTCTTCTGATTGGTCAGCGTCCATGCCCTCCTGATTGGTAAACATGCTAAATATCATATCTGGTTGGTAGGGAAAGTTGAGCATTCTTCTTATTTTTTTCATAAAAGATTTTTAATAAACCTACTTTTGTTGGAAAAATAAATAAGAAAATAAGAAGCAAAAGCATTTTTACAGCAATCTACACTTTGTAGCTTTCCCAGTACATTGGCTTAGTCAACAACTCTTGATTGACTCCTACTGTTTCAAGCATCACGATAGATATTCACACATACACACACACACACACATCATTTACTCCTCGTGACAACCTTGTGATGTCGGTGGCACTATAATCCCCCCCCATCATATTAATATTAGCTAACATTATTCTGTGTGCTAAATGGCAGGCACTATACTAAACATATTACATGGATTAGCTAATTTAATCTACAGCAATGTCATGAGATACATGCTTTTTTTTTTTTTATCCCTATTATCTAGATAAGTCAACTGGCACTGAAAAGTTACGTAACATCTTCAAGGCTAATGAGCTGGTAGGAACAGAGCAAGGACACTCATCAAGACTTTCCAACCACACTGTATTCTCCATTCTTGAATGTTCCCTTTCATTACAAATTGATATTGGCAGAAGTATTGCGTAATGGGGCTATTGTAATTTCTAACTGGCTAAGAGTGTATGAAGCTCTAATGTGCAGCCTTAGTGTTGGCAATTTATGCATTTCACATCAGAAAAGTTAGCATCCCAACAGCTAACTGATCTCTAGCTGAAACTGTGCTCCAATTACTCATTGATAATTCTTATCTTTAAAGGATGGGCATTTTGCTATCCCTCAGAGATTCTTTCTGTGCTTTTATTATGCATTATATTTAAGATGAAAAAACTGAGACTTCAACTTCCTGGGGATATTGTAGAGCAGAGGGGTTACTGGAGATTTGCTCCAATTCCTGCCCCCACCTCACTTTTCTTTACTCCTTTCCAGAGGGGAATGCTTCACTAAAGCTTTGGGACAGGAAATGTACCTATTTCTTTTTATCCCCAGCCACTAACCTAGTGCCTAGAACATGAGAAAATAGAAAACATCACTTGAGTACAGGAATAAGTAGGGGTGATAGGTGGTACCTTTTAAACGACTCCAAAAGAGGCAGTCCCCTTAGTTACGATAAATATCATACTTCCCACAATGTACTTCCCAACCTCTCAGGTTAAAAAGTCACCATATCCAGGATATGACTCCTGGTTCTCTCTTCATTCTTTCGTACAACAAGCATTTACTGAAATATTCATTCATTCATTTAACAAGTATTTGCTGAGCACCTATTATGTACCAGGCAATGTGCTTGATTCTGGGAATACAGTGGTGCACAAGACAGTAAGTGTGGTCCGTTTCTCAGGCAGTTTGTGTTCTGGTTGGGGGAAGGAGGTAGAAATGAATGCACCCAAAAAACAACTCAAAAAATAGTACACGAAATACTTACCAATTGTATGAGGACTATGAAAAAAAGACAGCAAGGGAAGAGATGGAGAAACTAAGAAAGGAAAGAGAAGGTGACCTTGAGCAGAGATCTAACGGATGAGGATGACGTCACCGTGCAGAATGGTGGGAAGGGGCATTCTAAGCAGAGAGAAGAGTAAGTGCTAGGGCTCTCCTGGAACACTGCTCCAGGCCAGTGAGAAATGGGGGGAGACTTGGGAGGGGAAGAGACGGCAGGCCTTGCAAGGCTTCATAGTACTGAATTTGCCTTTTGTTCTCAGAGAAATGCGAGACCACTGCAGGGGAATGAAAAGAATTTTATGTCTACTGCAGTGAGGACTGAAGAGGGAACAATAAATGCAAGGAGGTGATGGTGCCACGGGCAGAGAAGGTAGCAGTAGAAATGGAGAGAAGTCCATGGGTTCGAGGCCTACATGAACAGGGTGTATGGGAAAAGAGCGATCTGGCTTAAGCAACTGAGCTAGGGAAGAGGGGAATAGGAAAAGATTACAATCAAGAACTTTCACTTTGTATAGATTAGCTTTCCATTGCCTATTAAAGACCCAAATGGGGATATCAAGCAAGAAGTTGGATATACAAGACTTGAATTCAAGGGAGAGAGAGAGCACACAGAGCTGGAAGTAATAAATTTGGGTATTGCCAATAGATGGTATCAAAACCAACATAGTATGTAAAAGGATTTGTCTCTTTAAACACCAGTTATAAACAGTGTTAATTCTCTGATCTTGAGCAAATAAACGTCTTCGTGCCTCCATTGTCTCATCTGTAAAACAGGAATGAAAGTACCACTTTTCAGGGCTGTTGGGAGGATGAGTAAAGTAATCTATGAACCCTCCCTAGTCCTGGACAAGCACTCCATGAGTGTTAACGTAATTTTTCTCCCACAGCCGCCTTCACACCCACTCTACGTGTGATGGTATTAAGACAACTCAAGTCGGAGTGCCTTCAGTGGGGCCGCTTGGATGCGCTTGCTCTATCAAATTCTAGAAGTCCTGGCCAGCCCCCCTGTCGCTCTAAGGCCTCGGCTGCTATCTCAGGCAGCTTTGGCCACTCTCACATGCTCACAAGTCTTTAAGCAAGAAGGCACCAGTCTCAGGGGTGAGATGTCAAGATTCCCTCCTGGCAGACGTTCCCCCTTTCTAGGTTTGCTTTGAGGACCATCCCAACTGGGCTTCAGGGAACAAGCTCTTCTCCCTCCCCCCAGAGTTGGGAAGAGCAGGGAAATGCCATGATGCTCTTATACTCGTGAATCCCATTTCAAACATCCTCCCAAGCTTTTCCTTATATAGTTGAAGGTGGTCAATGGAACTAATAGTCAGGGGACCCACTTGTTCATCTCAAAGTAAGTCCCGCAGAAATGTGTCCAGTGTTACTTTTTATAATGCAGGGAATTTGTAATACATTGTAACTAGCTTTGGTCATCAGCCAAAATTTCAACAAGAAACAGCCCATTTCTCATCCTTTATACTTTTTTTTAGTATCAAATGTATTATCTCATTACGACCTCCATGCGAATAAATCCTGGCCCATGACTCTGAAGTCGAAAGAGATATGGTAGAATAACAGTATATAATTTTGCCTTTCGTTCCATATGTTTATGATATTGGGTTACGAATCTGAATAAGACATTATAAATATCTGTACTGTAGAGGAGTTCATAAAAAGGGTCGTGTGGGTGATGTTTGAGTTTAAGGGAGGGTGATAATTACTTCTTCTCCTCAGAGTTCAGAACTAATTAAGAAGTAGAGTCAGATACATGGAGACCAAAGCATAAGCCTTATAATTCAGAAAGGCTAGATGGGAGAATGTCATTTATCCTGTAGCAAAGGTAGGCTTCCTGAGGCTCCCCCCCCACCCCGCCCAACTCAGAAAGGCAAGATGACAACCTGTCTACCATAGGCAGGCAGGAGCCATGAATGCATGCCTATCATTGGCAGGCAGACCCCAGAGGGGGAATCACGTGGCCTGCTTTGAAGGAAGGGACAAACAATCACGGAAACTTGAACAAACGGAAATCGGACCCTGCCTGCCTTCCAAATCAGGATGGTAAAAGAGGAGAGAGATACCGCAAGTGTTCTTGCATCATTTTCCTTCCGGGGTAAGAATGGCCCTTCCGTGGGTAGATGAAAGAGCTAAATGCTGTGAACATGCGGAGAGTGGAGAAAGATCTCCCTGGAAGTGGAAACACCCAAGGAGGACACCATCCTGATCGTCATTTGCTCTGGGGCCGCAAGGTGTCAATTTTTCCGGGGAAGGTGTGCGGGCAGCGTTCCCGCTGGAGGGAGAGCGTGAGTGGTGATGAGAGGAAAGGCAGGCATGCTGAGGACAAGTGAGTGGTGTAGACGGGCTTGAAAACCAAAGCTTCGACGGGGACCGGAGGCAGACAGTGAAGAGGCCGTCCGGAACCAGGCTGTGGAGGATCTTGGTTACAAGCCAACGAGTTTCTCTTTTATTTGGTCAGGAATTGGAAAGCAGTCAAAGTTTTTGAGTAAGAGAGGAACATAATTATAACAATGGTTTAAGACGATGAAGTGGGTAGCAGGGTTGAGAATATATTATCCAGGGAGTGTTCGGAAGCAGGGAGATCAGTCAGACGCTCTGACAGGTTGGAAATGGAAGTAACGTTAATTAGCGTCATGGCAGTGTGACTGGAAGGCAAATGGCTTGTGTCGTGCTTTAGAGTTTTCCAAGTTCTTGGCGCATTAATTGCCTCCAGGTCCGGCCACTGTGAGAAGTAAGTAGCTCGGTGATAGGCATACCGTAAGACAGACATGTCGCATCATCAAGGAATATTAATTGAATAAGCTCAAAGAAGACTCTAAAGGACGTGATGACTACAAACAGTAAGGGAGGCGAGCGGGCAGTCAAAGATGACCCGAAGCCCTCGAGAACAAGGATAATTCATTTATTCATTAAATATTTACTGGGGTTCTACTAGAATGCCAGGAATTGTTCCAGATTGGGCTATAGCGAAGAACCTGGTAGATGAATAGCTTATCCTCAGGGAGCTTAGCCAGTAGGGAAAAGAAATCATCAATAGATATATAAAGAAAGATAAAGTATCAGGGAGGAAAGGGAAAAAATCAGGGTAAGAGGACAGAGGGTCAGGCAGGTGCCTTCAAAGATAATGCTATCAAAGAGGTCCTTTTTCTGAAAGTGACTTGAGGCCAGATGGGAGTGAGTCGGAGATCCACACAAAGTTCTGGAAGAGGCGTATTTGAGACAGCAAGAATGATAAAGGAGAATCCTCAAAGCAGGCACCTGTCTGTTATGTTCAAGGAGCAGCAAGGAGGCCCGTGCAGGCAAACCAGAGACCACAAGGTGGGGGTGGTAGGGAACGAGTTGAGAGGAAGAGCCAAAGGCCAAATCCCAAAGGATTTTGTAAGCCAGCCTAAGGACCTCTGCCCATTGTGGAGAATCGTTTGTAGAGGGCCAAGCGTGAACTTGCAGGAGTCTGGGCAAGAGATGATGGTCACTTGGACTAATGGGATATTGTTAGAGAAGATGATAACAGCCAGAATCTGTTTATGGTAAGGTAGAGCTTAGAGGACTCTTCATTGGATTTGATGTGGAGTGGTAAAAAAAAAAAAAAAAAAAAAAAATTAAGGATCCTTCCAAGATTTGTGTCCTGAGCTGTTGGGTAAATAGCTGTGTCCTTACTGAGATGGGGAATGGTGGGCAAAGGAAACAAGAGCTTTGCTTAGAGCCTGTTGTCTTTGATAAACCTAGAGATGTTGCAAAGGAAAGATATGATTCTAGAGTTAGGGGAGGGAGTCAGGGTTCGAGATATAAGTTTGAGATGCCTTTACCATAATCAGAAATAGAAAAGCCAGGTGACAGAAACTGATTCTTCTATTTATCCTGTATTTATTAAGTACTTAGTATGTGTGAAACACTTTTTTAGGCCCTATGGGTGCAGAGCCCAAAGACATAGTCTCCTCTTCAAAGGTCTTACCATTTATAAGCCAGGAAAAAAACAAATACAGTGTAGTGGCATAAAAACTATAGCAGCTTCCAGGGGGGACTGTGGGAGACAGCAGGGGGTGGGCACTGGACCCAAGCATTCAAGCAAGTCTTCCTAAGGAAGGTGACAGCTGGGAGAGGTTTTGAGGGTTGAAGAAGGATTGTTTGGGGAGAAAAATCCAGGCCCGGGAAGAAGGGTATTTCAGGTGGAGGGAACATAGTTAACAGCATAGAGGCATTTGGTAGCCTGATACCTGGGCAATGGCAGTTCTGGAAAAGAGGGTGCTTGCGGGAGAGTGGCAGGAGATGAGACTGGAAAGGTAGGCAGGGACAGATCACGAGGACCCCTTCGGACCATGCTAAGGGGGTTGTTAGATGGGAAGAGGCCAAGTTCCA
The DNA here is from genome assembly GCF_024610735.1 of Ursus americanus. Classification (NCBI taxonomy): domain Eukaryota; kingdom Metazoa; phylum Chordata; class Mammalia; order Carnivora; family Ursidae; genus Ursus; species Ursus americanus. The sequence goes on from NC_142134.1 coordinate 71,821,425, forward strand.
TTTTGGAGATGCTGAGTTTGGGACATGAATGGCACATATCTAAAAGGTAACAGAAAACAGAAGATCAGAACTCCAGGGAAGGTCAAGGCCAGATTCATACTTTTATAACTATCTGTATCTATAATATCTCAGAGTGTCCCTCATAGAGGTGATCGTTGAAGCCAGAGATGCAGATTCAGGTTTCATGACGTAGAAAATGCAGAGAAAAGAAAACCAGGAAAAGAAGAGAGTTGTAGGCAGAGCCCACAGTTGGAGGACTGGCAGAGGGAGAGGTGCCAGGATGAAGTCAGGGATGGTTAAGAACTGGAAGAACGCATTAGCACCGTAGCCGAGGAAAGGGGCTGATTCATGAAGGCCACTGTGGTTGGCAGTGTCAAACACTGAGCAAGGTTAAGGAGGGTGAAAATGAAGGAAAGGTCATCAAACGTGGTGACCAAATGGTCCCTTGGTGACCTTTGGGAGAATAAATCAAAGGCAGGGGGTATACCTCAGCAGCAGGGGTTAGGGTGACAGGGAGTGCAGCGAGAGTGAAGGGAGAGAAGGTGGACTTCCAACCTGCCTTCCCAAGCCCGTCCTATTTTCGTGCCTGGCATCTGCCTTTTGTACTCAACCTTCACGTGACCTTTTTCTCCTGGCTCTCTGTCCTGTCTCTCTTATTCTCACTGTCAACTGTCCCAATGTGACAGTGTCTCTTGCCAGCAGCAGTTCTAGCATTCAGCCGTTGGGCAAGCTAGGACCTGAATCATCAAGAACACTTTATCAGATTAGGAAATAGGTCAAAGGTTACCTTAATGAAGGATGTGCTGTCTTTAGATTCTGTGAAATGAACCGAATCTCTCATCTCATTTTGTTTTGCCTGTTTGCTAATTCTGAATGCATGATGGATTTTGCCCATTGGTTTTTCTGAATCTACTGAAATCACTATGTGTTTTTTCCCTTTATTTGGTCAATTTAAATGTTTGCTTTTTATTTATTTAAAATGTTTTTAAATTGAAGTATAGTTGACCTTTAACATTATATCAATGCCAGGTATACAGTATAACGAGTCCATATTTGTATGGATTGTGAAATGAGTGTATTAAGTCTAGTTAACATTCATCACTGCATATAATTACCAAAATTTTTTTTTCTTGTGATGAAGACTTTTAAGATCTCCTCTTTCAGTAACTTGCAAATAGGTAATACAGTATTATTAACAATAGTCACCATGCTGTACATTCATCCCAGGGACTTATTTATTTTATAATGGTAAATCTGTAACTCTGACCCCCTTCATCCATTTTGCCCACCCCCTACTCCCACCCTCTGGCAACCAGCAATCTGTTCTCTGTATCTATAAGCTTGGGGTTTTGTTGTTGTTGTTTAATTCCACATATAAATGAGACCATATGGTAATTATCTTTCTCTTTCTGACTTATTTCACTTAGTGTAAAGCCCTTAAGGTCTATTCATGTTGTTGCAAATAGCAAGATTTCATTCGTTTTTATGGCTGAATAGTATTCCAGCCTGTGTGTGTGTGTGTGTGTGTGTGTGTGCGGGCGCGCGCGCACGCACATATCATCGCATCTATTTTTATCCATTCATCCACTGATAGACACTTAGGTTGCTTCCTTATCTTGGCTATTGCAAACAATGCTAATACGAACATGAGGTGCATATATCTTTTCAAATTAGTGTTTCATTTTCTTTGGATAAGTACTCGGAATTGGAATTGCTGGATTTTATGGTAGTTCTAGTTTTAGTTCTTTGAGAAACCTCAGTACTGTTTTCTGTAAGTGGCTGCACCAATTTACATTCCCACCAGCAGTGCACAGGGCTCCCCTGTCTCCACGTCCTCGTCAGCTCTTGTTACCTCTTATCTTCTCGAAAGCCATTTTCACAGGTGTGAGGTGACATCTCATTATGGTTTTGACCTGTATTTCCCTGATGCTGAGTGATGCTGAGCAAATTCTCATGTACCTATTGGCCATCTGTATGTTTTCTTTGGGAAAATGCCTGTTCAGATCCTTTGCCCATTTTTTAATTAAATTGTTTGGGCTTTTGCTATTGAATTGAATGAACTTTTAAAAAAAATACATTTCGGATATTGACTCCTATCATATATATGATATTTGCAAATATTTTCTTCCACTCAGTGGGTTACCTTTTCATTTGGTTGATGACTGCCTTTGCTGTGCAGAATGTTTTTAGTTGGATGTTTATTTCTGCTTTTGTTGCCTTTGCTTTTGGAGTCAGAGCCAAAAAATCATCGCCCAAGACTGATGGCCAGGAGCTTACCACCTGTATGTTCTTCTAAGAGTTTTATAGTTTCAGGTCTTCATTCGCGTCTTTGATCCACTTTGAGTTTTTGTGTGTATGGTATAAGGCAGTCGTCTAGTTTCATTCTTTTGCACGTGGCTGTCCGGTTTTCCCAACGCCATTCATTAAAGAGATTGTTCTTTCCCTGTTGTATATTCTTGGCTCCAGAATCTCTTTACAGACACTTTCTACTGGGAAGAATACTCACCTACCTGTTAACGGTAGTTCCCCACCCAGGTCCTGGCTGGTTGTGGTGACGGATACTTTTTAGTTTTTACAATATACACCATTTTATTGTTTGAGGTTATTGTTGTTATTGTTTTACAACAAACAACTTGTCGGTTTTCTAATTTTAAGCACTTTGTTAAAAACAAAACAAAACAAAAAAAGATATACCCTTTGTTCTTCCAATCTGTAGAGGTACCATTTGGCTAAGTTCACCTATGCTTTTCTTTATGTTTTCCTTCCGTCAGTCTTTGGCAGCCAGCATTAACTCAATGGAAATGTTGGCAAACTCTCGAGTCAGACATTTGTTCCCTTTAATGTCATGGCCATATCTAGATAATTGTTCTCCTACATCAATTGATATCTAGCTTTTAATGTAATTGGATTTTTGCATATCCAAACACCACTTATGCAAATTAAAACAATGACTCCTTCAATAAACTGGAAATGATAACCACAGTCATTATGAAAGTAAGTGGAACTAATCAAAGCCCCATCTTCATAATTTTTTTTTTAGAGACCAACAACTGAAACAAATGATCAGGAAGGGAATAATTGGCCATTTATTCCAATCCCCGCTTTTTCTAATAGTAATAAAGAGCACAAATAGCAAACAAATTAAGCACTGCTCTCCCTGAGCCAATTAATTCCCAAGTCAAGACAGCTTTACTTCCTCCTACTTGAATCTTTTCCTTTTATCACTAGCTCATCCGGGCCCTGTTCTATTCCTTTGAACCATGTCAAGAGCCTCCCAGATTCTATTCTTGCTTTTCTTAAATATAGCCTCCACATGGGTCACTGAAATGAGATCTCTACTGCAAAAACCAAGCCATTGCCTTGCTTAAAACTCTTCGGTGGCCCTTGGTGCAACGTGGACTGTTTGAACTCTTTGTCACGGCATTCAAGATCATTGGTTGCTGGCTCCTACCAGTGGATCTTCAGAATTCAGTTTCATAACATACCAGATGGAGCTCTTCCCTTTGAACTCGGGTTACTGTGTGGAGCTCACATCACTGTCAGACCCTACTTTCTCTTTTGGTACGTTTCCCTTTGGGGAAACTCGGTGCTCTCTTCTGTCATCACACCTTGGTCAGGATGACCTCGGTCTACTGTGGCAGATTTTCCTAATTTTAACATTTGGTTGAATGGGTGCTTGACTTCCTTTCTTCCCTTTCAGGAGGCTTTTAGGATCCTATGCACAGATATTCATCCCCTTCCTAAACCTCTATAAACCGAGAAGTCTTTGCAACAGATTTTTTTTAAGTTTATTGTATACCATTTTCCAAATTCAAGACATGCCTCAATTCTTATATTTGTGTGAAGGATGCAGCTCCAATATGACTTTCAATGTTCATTTTTAAATAAAAACTTCCACCACACCAGGCATCCTATCATACATACATAATTGGATTTATATAAAGTTCATCTCACTATAGTTATAAGCACATACATATGTCTATTAAATCATTGTATCTCTGCTTAAAAAATTATTTCTCTGATAATACTTTCAAATAATACTATTGCTGTTTTATAGAGGGTCTAGAAGGTCATTTCCTGGGGTCAATACCACTAAGATTAGAACTTTCTGACTTTAACCAGAACCCACATGAATGAACCCTCTCAATTAACTCTTTATTCTTTCTTCTGCACCAGACTTCTAAAAGAAGAAGAGAAGCTAAAAATTACAGATTTGTCAGAGACCATTGTAAGGAGCTGTTGAAACAGCTTCTGAATCCATAGACCTCAACCATACATGCACGTATAAAATATAATATCTAATTCTTAAGATCTAAAGACTCTTTAGAGAGAAAAGTGTTCAAGCTTGGCCCATGCAAGCCTTTTCATCATGTATTACCCTACTCTTGGAAGATCTTACTCAGGCATCTAGGAAATGATGATTGCAGAGATAGGAATTTCCACTAAAGACCAGATAGAACACTTTGAAAACATAATACTGGACCCTCTAATGGCAGTAAAAAATATCTGCAGAACCCACAGATATCTAGTCAACTAACAAGCTATGGTTTTTTAAGAATAAACACATAAAAATACAAAGTTGGCCATATGTATGTCTTCAAATCCTCCAGCTTTCTGGGGCCATCTGTTCTTAAAAGGAACTTACTTAAGGAGCTCTAGAACCTCTGGGAGGGCCAAAGAGTCATGTTTGGAGCCATGTAGCTAGGTAAACCACCCAAGTTATTCAAGGAGTCCCGCCCATGTAGCTTGAGATTAATGGGAGAGATTATTAAAGCTTTGTGTCTTTCTTCACATTATAGTTCTCTTTTTTTCTTTTTCAAATAATAAGAACTTTCTAACCCAACACTCACCCCATTTTTGTCTAACTCACAGGGAAGGCAGAGCTCAATTCAGAGCTTCTTGTAGTAACTCCCCACTTCCCTTTTGGAATAGCCTAATTATAGGGGTTAAACTTTATAAAACCAGGGTGGAAGTTCCAAATGAAATAATCAAATTAGGTAGACAGCATCACATGCAGCCATAGTCAATTGCTGCTAGATCAAAACATGAACATAGAATAGGTATGGCCTTTAAGTAGTTCCTGGATTATCGAAAACAAACATCTTCTGCTTCCCTTCTGCTAAGTCCTTGTGTCTTCTGAGGTCATCATTTCTTAAATATCCTAATAACACTGTCTGGGCCCCAATGCCATGGGAAACTCTGTGGCCACCCTCCCCTGACACAGGCATACACGGACAGACACGACGTGCACACACTTTCCCCATCCCGGTGTCACTCTCTCCAAGGTACCCCAGGGAGGTTGTTTCTGGTGCTCAGCTTATCCTCTGAGCTGTCCTCTGTCCCCACCCCTCCGCTCCATGATTGGTGGTGAGAGGGATGCTATTGGTGCTCAACCAGAAGGGAACCACTTCATCCAGGAGATTAAGCTTTGATCATCCCTCCTTCAGAGAAGACAGGGGACAATGACTCACTGACACAAGGCTTTAGAAAACCACAACTCGTCTCAAAAGGGGACCAGCATCGTGGCGCAATTCAGGCTCCAGAGCTCCCCGGGGAATCAGCCCCAAGTTAGTTCCTGATGAGGCCATATCCACACCAGGCTTTCTTCTCTCACTCCCCCCTCCTGAGGACACTCCTTCAATACATCACAGTCAGAACAATTCCTGTCTCAGACTCTGCTTCTGGGGAACCTGACCTGACACAGTTGGGTTTAGCAGATTTCCTCCTGGAGCAGAGTGATGACCCAATGTAGAACAGCAATGATTTAGATTTGAATTCGGTGCCACGTTGTTAAAACAAGTAGCTGGAGTGGACAACTGGAGGGCATGTCACCCTCTGCTCTAGATAGGACAATAGAACAATATCATATCCATTTCATGGTTTTATAGGATTTCATTCTGTCCTCTCTTCACTGCCTCCCAGGGAAGGAAATGAGCACTGAAGGAAAAAGACAGCAAATCCTGGGTGCAGGGACCTCCCAGAGTTTTACGGTTGTATTATTTCAAACGTTCCTGAAAGCTCTTGAAGCAAAGACAAAGCACAGGAACCAGATAATTCAACTCTTGAAAATCTGCCCTTCCCCAAACTCACTTCTCTCATTTTCTTTCTCAAGCACTTTCATCCATAAACTAAAGAACTCTTCCTTCAATTCTTTTAGGGACCATAACAAGTGCTGCAAACAGGAATGTGTGATGCTGTGAGGGAAGGCATGTTAAAAAACAAAATGCAACTGAGTAAATTTGAAGATCAAATTGGCTTTATTCAACCATTCATGAATCATGCACCATCCCATGGCGCATCCCATCCCTTTTTACAGCGAGTAAAAAGGAGCTCCAAGGAAGTGTACAAAATGGAAGACTTTTATAGGCAGAAGGGGGCAAGAAAGGATTGGACTATTTCGGGCAAGCTTCCTTTGGGGGAAGGGAGGGGTCTAGCATGCAGATCACCTCACTAAGGCTGACCAGGTTCCAGGTTGACTGGGTAAGGATCACATTCCTGGGAGAAGCTGAAACTGCAACCAACGCAAGTATTAAGTCTTGATTTGCTGACATTGGGCTTAGCACAAGTAACTCCAGTTTGGGCCTATTGTCTCTTTTTCTTTAACAGATATACAGGGATCGGATCATGAGGAAATCCTGTGGAAACCAAGATATGCAGGATGGGATGACGCCCCCTCCGTGGGGCACAGGTGGCGTGGGGTACACATTCACATTGCGACGGCAGCTGGGGTAAGTTGGAGGGATGTACAAATGGCTGTGGGACTACAGAAGATGGAACAACCAACATGACTTGGTGATGAGGAGGGGGAGGTCAGGAAAGTTTTCACAGAGTATATGACATCTGACCTGTGTCTGGAAGGATGGGAGGTGGATTACCAGGGAGGAAAGGAGAAAGAAAGACATCCCAGGGAAAGAGCCCACAAGGCACAGAGATGGGAACGCAGATGGCAGAGTGAGGACCAGGGGAGCAGCGTGTTGAGGAGATGTGGCAGGAGATGACACCGGGCAGATAGCCTGGAGCCAGCTTGAGGACATCCAAAGCATCATGAAAAGTGTTCCAGTGGGAAGGGTCTTGTCGTTTGTATTATGGAGACCAATCTACCCAGCAGGTGGGGAATAGACAAATTGAGAGAGAGAGAGAGATGAGAAGGTTGTGAAATCAGGAGGCTTTTGAAATGTCTCTAGTGCTTATTGTGTATTTGTGACATGCTAGGCACTGTTCCAAGCATTTTCCACATTTGATTTCACATAATCCTATGACTGAAGGTCACAAATGCTATTGCACATCTCAAGTGACAGGAGGAGACGGAAGCGCAGGAGGTTACGTAAGTTGCCAGGGGGTCAAAGCTAGTAAGTACAGAGGGATGAAGTAAGCCCAGGGAGTCTGACTCCAGACTCCACAGCCCTGTCTGCCCCCCTCTGATGAAATCTTCCAGGAGAGACACATGGAAGGACTCACCTAGGGCAATAGTAGCTGGGATAGCTGGGGGACAAAATAAAGAGTGTGCAGGGTGAATACAGGTGAGGCAAAGAGATAAGGACAAATAACCAAGGTTTGTAGTGTTAGTGAACCAAGGAGAGGGGATTAGAATTCATAGGAGAGGGTGCAACAGCTTCAGGCGTGAAGGTGTGCTACGTTTGCCGAGCTTGGGAGACATCCTGGTGAACTGCCAGGAAACGTGTGACATGTTCCCAGTCCCTCCTTCCTCCCTCCCATGTAAGATACCCTATCCATCTTCTGCAACAGGGTGTTGTTACACTTGGCTCTGTCCTCTGCTCTGTCGAAGTGTCTTCTCAAGGAAGTGCCCACTGTCAATGTGCAATACTGTGATTTCATAAGAAATATGTATCCCGTCTTTGTCCTGGTTCCCGGCAGAGTTCCTAAAACTGTTGGAATTTCCTAAGTCATGAGAATATTAACAGTGCTTTTTATGTGTGAATTAGGTGTCTTTTGGAAAGTACCTAAGGACAGGGGCTGGTTGGGAGGGGAACCAAGCATACGATTAGAGGGGTTGGGACTTTCAGTCCTACACCCCTGACTTCCAGGGAGGGGAGAGGGGCTAAAGGTTGAGTCAATCACCAATGGCCAATGGTTTAATCAATTATGCCTGTGTAATGAAGCCTCCATAAAAACCCAAAAGGAGGGGCTCCTGGATGGCTCAGTCAGTTGACTGTCAAGCATCTCTCTCTCTCTCTCTCTCTTTCTCTCTCCTTCTCACCCTCTCTCCCCTTGCCCTCCTTCCTGCACTCTTACTTGTTTTTATTAAAACAAAGTCAGTGACAGATACAGAAGACTATTCATTGTGCCATTATTTATAATGTCAGGTTAGAAACAATCCAAATGTTTATCAATAAGAGATTTATAAACTATGATACATTCCCACAATTCTGTATATTCAGCCTTGAAGACACGAGGAAGTTTCCTACGTACCTATCTACGGATACAAAGAGAATTGTTATGTGCAAAAATCAAGGTACAAACTGCTAAGTCATAGGCCACCTTTCATATATGAATTCTTATATTTGCAAAAAGAAATGCTGGAAGGATAAACCAGAAACAAAATTAATTCCCTGCAGACAGCTGAGGTAAACAGGGTGGAGGGAACAAGGATGGACATTAGAGTGCCCTGTGTCTAACGATACAATTTTGACTTTGGAATCACATAACTGTTACACATATTCAAAGTGTAAAACTAAATGTAAAAAAAAAAAAAGCAATGAAACTATTTCATGCAGAAATTAGAAAGAGCTATTTTACAGAAGCAATTCCCAGGGAGAAGTCAAACCGTGGTGTTTGGCCCTCTGAATAAACTCCCGAAGTCGGGGAATCTATGAGTGCCTGGTCAAGCCTCTAACTGGCTATCCCACAATGGGTGGGTGTCAGATGGGAGTGAAGGACAGCAGCAGGGAAAAGATGGGGAATGGACAGAGAAAGAGACACAGTTTGGCTCAGGAGGAGAAGGGCTAAGAGGAAGGGCCAAGAGGACAGGAAGGGAGGAACCCTGTAGGCAAGACACTTCTTCCCCAAACCACCCCTCCCCCAGTTTGCAAAATCTTCTCTCTCAGTCTTGCCTGAAATCTTTGTCATTCACTGATACTTTTTTAAGTTAAAAATACTTTTTCTAAATATTTAGAGGAGGCTAGTTAGCAGTCTTGCTTGTGTGGCAGGATGCTGTTTTATCACACTGAACGGTGTCTTTTTCCTCCGGGTGTGGGTGTGTTCCTCCCTCTCTCCCCGCTCCCCGCCCCCACTGGAGCAGGAGGCAGCTGTGTGTTCACCGGGGGAGCAGATGTGGAGGGGTAGAAGATAAGAGCCTATCTGGCTAACGTTCACTGCCCCACCCCCACCCCACCCTAGGAAAGGGTGAGGAAGAAGGGGGAAATGACATCTGGGGTCCTGAGGACGAGATGATCTGGCTATCATTGCAGGCAGGGAGGGGAAGACTTGTGCCAGGAATGGTTATATGGCTGGGACCCTCTGGGGAGAGGGCACAGGGGCAGCCCAGCTCAAGTTCTGTGCTCCAGGCAAAACAGGGAAACAGAGACCCACTATGTGTAAAGGGCTGTGCAGAGGGACCTTGAGGGACAGTGAACAAAGATTAAATGGGCCCCCACACATTCTTTGGCGGGGGACAAGATCCAGGAATTCCAACACACATCAGAGAGAGAAAGAGAGCGTGAGCCAGGGTGGGGGTGGGGGGTGGAGTGAGGGTTTCTTCCCCTTTTCTTTTTCCAACACTCTGCCATAATGTGATGTAAAGTTAGCATTATATTGGTTTACAGTAGTGTTTATTTCACACTTCAATTTGAGGGATGAAATGTATGCTCAATACCTCTGATTCTTTCTCCACCTGATTAGACATGCTTAGACCCCCACAGGAAGAGTAGCGTGGTGCACAGAAACAAAAGGGTATCTCTGGTTTTCCCAGGGCTCCCCCAGACCCTGGCTGTCCCACTTCAGTGTCCCATCCGCACGCAGGGTGCCAGTGCTGGGACCCAGAGGCAGCGGCCAGCCAGTGGGGTTAGGAAATAGCAAAGCAAGCAAAGTCAGAAGCTTGGAGAACTTGTCAGGAAGGGATGCAGACCCTGACGGCTCAGTCCACCTTTATTTAATTCACGTGCCCAGAACTAAATTCCACAGAGGTCAAATACGCTTGCCTCAAGAAAGGCCAACAAAATTGTCCTGCACTTTGTCCTGAAGGCAAACAGCAAAAATAGGGGTCAGCACGGGAGAACGGGGACAGGGTGGAAGGGGATACTAGCTAAAGACAGAAAAAGATTCCAAGACAATGCCCTTTCTTTAATGCCCTGGAAATTCAGGAGCTGATCTTGGTTGCTACGTAAGGAGACGAGTTTTCTTTACGGTAATCACAGGCTTGGAACCTATCCACCTTCATAAACGAAGTTAACCTTTGGAGCTGTGTGAATTGGCAGGTGAAACAACTGCATTGGGATTAGAAGCACGCATTTCATATGTTGAACTGACCTCATAAGATTGCTATAGATTCTAAAAAAAAAAAAAAAAATTAAGGCACTCTACCAGTCCTAGACTGGTTACCTAGACCAACTGGTTCTTACCCTTGCCCACCTTTCACACAGTATTGCAACAACAACGAACTCACCTGCTAGACCATGAGCTCCGAGAGCACTGGGACACTGTCTCTTCATATGGTAACCTCACTGCTTATCACAGTGCCTGGTTCTCCTATGTGCCCAACAAAGGCAAAGTGAAGAGGTGGATGAAGGGCTAGGTGGGAGCTCAATGCATCGACAGATGGTGTGTGCGTTGGCTACTGCCCCATTATTTGGGAGTTCACCCAAGTTGTGCCATAACGTGTGCAGACAAATGGAAGGAGCAGGGAATGGGTGGGGCCGTTGTAGAGTGTCGTTTTTCCGTTTTATCTGCCCTGTGAGTGACGGATCTAAGTAGATGTGGTAAAAACCCCCAGCTCACAACTGTAGAGCAAGGATATCGCAGCCTCTCTGATGTCGTGGGCAAATATGCGGCAGCAGGACATTCTCAAAAGTAATAGTATTCAAGGATCAGGGCAGGTGATCATATTGTGGACTTAGGGACAATACTTAAGATCCTCTTGACTGAGGACTGTTAAGTGGTAAGCAAATAGTTAAAATAGTTCAGGGTAGAGCTCTAAGTCCAGTCTGGAATCAGGATTCATTAGGACCAAAGTAAAAGCCCAATTGGATGGCTGCTTTATGATGGTCACATCTTGTGAAGCCTACGGCTGCTGCGGACTCACTGGATGTGGAGTGCTAGGCAGCAAGCCTGAGGTCAGATCCTACCCCCAGAAAGCATGACAGGCCTAATGTGCTCTCTGGGGATCCCATTCCCATTCTCATGTATGTTCACCCTCTCCCTTCAACAATCAGTGCTTAACCACGCTCAAGGCTCTCTTCTATTAAAAGGAAATAAACCAGTCAATGAATAAGCAAACAAACTGCCCTTCCTATAGCCAGTGTTGGCTGTACAACAGTCTCCACTTCTTCACCTTCTTTTCACTCCTCTGTGAGTACATCCAGCTGGGTATTTCTTTCTCCACCCATGAGGAGACTGTCACTGAGGACAGCGATGATGTCGTTGATGTTAAATCCAAAGAACATGTGTCAGCATGTACCCCACATGCCCTCTGCAGCATCTATCATCAACTACTCCTGTTCCTTGACTCGACTTCCGTGATGATGCCTCCTGCGAGCTCCTTCCTACCGCCTGCCTCTCCTGCATGGACACCCCCTCTGGCCATTTCTTTCTCAAATGTTGGTGCTCTTCCAAGTTTTCCTGAGTGCTCTTCTCTCACGCTCTACACCCCTCTTGTGCGATGTCCCCCTTCCCTTGGCCTCAACATGCAGACGAAAATGACTCTCAAATTTATATGTGATCCCAGATTTCTCTCCACATCACCACAGCTGTATGGGTTATATCCTAGACATCTCCCTTTGGCTATCCATGGGGTGAAGTACGCCATTTTGATCCTGTCATTTTGAGGCAACTTGATCTTAAGGACCAAAATGAAACTGACAAGGGCCAAAGCGATACCCAGTAAAATTGGTTACAGATGAAAAGCTGACTTGAGAATCACGTATCATTGGTAAACTTAAAAACTGCAAAATTTACTTCAGGAACACTTTAGGCTTGATCAAAAGAAATGTAAACTATAGCTGACAAGAGCAAAACCAGGAAATGGTAAAAATTATTATTGCTCACAAATTAATGAAAAATTTAAAAGATTTGATAAAAGCTTACATGTGTAAAATCTGACATGGTAAAAATAGTAGAGATAAAAGAAGATTTACCATGGAAAAGCTATAATCTGTACAAATTTCACAAAGATCATGAAAAAGAAGCTGGAAGATCAGTAAACTTCCTTGTAAACTGTACACAAGAAAGATTTTATCCTGATGGAAATAATGTCAGTAAAATAAAAATCAAAGTGGAAACAACTGGAAACAGTTTAAATCTGCTATCTAGAACATGGACCAAGGCATTAAATTGGCTTAACGGAATTCCCCCTGGAATAAATCTTTGCCACAAAATCCATCCGTGTTGATATCATCCTAACAGAAATGTTTGTGTTCGAGAATAAAAAACCAGCAGGGTCAAAAATATATAGGAGCCCCAAATGATCAAGTCAAAATGTCCCACACTCCCCACGGGTCCTTCAAACCTGTTTCCAAACTGGACTCAGTTTTCCTTCCTCATCCACCCCACACCCCTCCTCTTGTTTCCTCTCCCTGACTCCTCTACCTCTCTTACCACCTTTCTCCTAACACATCTGACCACATCCTGCCTTTTCTGGCTCCTAAAGTTTTCTCAATATATTCTACCTCCCCATTCCCACTCTAATTCCTGCTGTGGAGGCCATCACCACGGCTAGGCAACAGGCTCTTACCTGGTCATACCGATTGCCTTGACTGTATTAAGCCACTCCACGCGCTGCCTAGGAGGGAGATCTTTTGGAAAGGCAAATCTGATCATATGTTCTTTATAGGTTGCCTCCGCCTCGTGCCTGGCTTGCAAGGCTCCTTGTGGTATGTATGTCTCCAGCCTCAACCCCACAGCTGTTACTATATTAAGCCTCTCTCTGTGTCTTGTCTTGCCAGCCTCTCTCTGGCTCAAAGGCAACGCAAATGCTTCCCTTTCCACCCCGGATCCTGCTACCTCCACCCCAACCCCTAGAATCCCTGTGCTAGTGAATTTCCATTCATCCTTCAAGAATTAAATTGCAATTGTCTGTTTTCTCATCTGTCTCTCCCACTAAATTATAAAGTTCTCAGGGCAGGATCATGCCTTATTCATCATTATATTCTTAGTACCAAGTACAGTGGCTGACATGTAATAGGATCTCTCTATGTATCTGCTAAACTGATGGATGGATCTTATTTAATCTGCACAACAATCCTGCACAGCAGGCATTGCTACCCTTATTTAAAGAAGCGCCAAGAAGTTAAATAATTTGTCCAAGTTCCTATAGCAAGTAAGAAGTTAAGACTTAAACCACGAGTTTAACTAAAATGTGCATGTTCTTTTTATTCCACGATGCGGTGCTTTTTAATTGTATGCAACCAAAATACAGATATGGGGACACAGTTCCTACATACATGGCATTGAGAGTCAACAGAGAGAACAATGCATTAAAAAAATCATTGGAACCAAGTGTTGGACTATGGGTATATAAAAAGAGAACGGCCATGGCGGCGGGGCGGGGGGGAGTAGGAAAGACTATGAGGGGTTATTCGAATTAGGGTTTCAAGGATGAGTCAGAGCTTGACTGGCAAGGCTGGGAAGTGAATTCTGGGCAGATGTAGAAAATGAGTTCAATTTTCTTATACATCAGTTGCTGCATCAAATAAGCTTAAGAAATTAATATTCTCCCTGTGTGTAGTATAGATGACAAAGCTGCTAATGCTAATATTTCAACGTTTCAAAACACCAAAGTGATTAAATGTATGAGTTTAAGTGCCAGTGAGATGATTTCTCAGAAGCGTTGAGCATGATGCTGCAAGCGTCTCTCTTGGGCTCTGCCAGAGTCCTAGCGTAGGCCATTATGAACGTATTTCTCCATGTCTTGGACCTCATCAACCTATTCTGCTGTGTTCCGAGTGCTAATTAAAATTGTATGCTGCCTGCCAAAGTAAAAGCGCTTACATTAAAATACTGTGTCCAAATTAAATGGCTCAAAACAGAGTCTGATTCCAAGTTGACATACAGCTCTTAACCCACCCCATAATTGTGGGGGGAGAGGGATGAGACTCAGACATAAGATTTAATAGTGCATTCTTTCTGACCTTTATAATTATTCAATCTACCATTTAAAGTTTATGAGAAGCAGCTTTCAAGTCATCATCCCATTTTATCCTTTCAATACACTGAAATGACTTAATCTGGAATTTTGAGGTGAAATGTGATATTCTATATGTGAAGAATGCACTGGTTATCATTACAATGTATCTGTAATTCCCTGTCCAAAAAAAAAAAAAAAAATCCTTTGCCTTATCGCCAAACAAAACAAATTAAAAAAAAAAAAGTTTGTTCTGCAGGGCACCTGGGTGGCTCAGTCAGTTAAGCATCTGACTCTCGGTTTCGGCTCAGGTCCTTTTTTTTTTTTTTTTTTTTAAAGATTTTATTTATTTAACACGGATAGAGACAGCCAGCGAGAGAGGGAACACAAGCAGGGGGAGTGGGAGAGGAAGAAGCAGGCTCATAGCAGAGGAGCCTGATGCGGGGCTCAATCCCATAACACTGGGATCACGCCCTGAGCCAAAGGCAGACGCTTAACCGCTGTGCCACCCAGGCGCCCCTCGGCTCAGGTCCTGATCTCAAGGTCATGAGTCTGAGCCCCATGATGGCTCCCCGCTCAGGGAGGAGTCTGCTTGAGATTCTCTCTCCCCCTCTCTTTCTGCTCCTCCCCACCCCTGCTCATGCTCTCTCTCTCTCTCTCAAATAAATATTTTTAAAAAGGTTTGTTCTGCAAATGTTACATTTAAGATAAATTTTCAGAAAAAAACGATGTTGGTAATACTTCTTAACTAGATATTGCAGTTGGACATTGGGAATAAGACAATACATGATACATGCCCAATAGACACGGACTAATGTTCTAATCGTTCTACTCAACAATTATGAGTAGTGGTGCAAGCAAATCTCACCATATATGAAGATCAAAAAAAAAATTTTTTTTGAGTTATTCTTCAACTCTTTCATCCCCTAATTTCTCATTCCACTTCAACCATTCTTGCTCATTATTCTGTCTATTCAATGCTCTGAATCAGTCTGGAAGTTCCACTCAAACACTCTGCATCCTCCTACCTCTTCACTCAGTATATGCTCCTCGGTCTGTCTGTGAGGCCTTTTTGTTACCTCCCTCAGCCCCATTTCCCACCTGGCAAACACATCTTCCAAGACCCATGCAATGCCACTTCTTTCTAAGCTCTCCTGGTTCTCCCCAAAGCAGAATTACCCAGACTCTCCTTTGAATTACCATGGCACCTCATTCATTTGTCTACTGTGGTCCTTAACACACTGCAATATCGTTACTTGTGGATGGGAAACACATCTCATTTATCTTCGCTACTCTAGGGTTTTGCACAGTACCTGGCACATAAGAAACATTCAACAAATATTTATTGAATAAGCAGGGTTAAAGTATGCTGATGAAAGGTAAGCAACTGAGGGTAAACATTGCATTTTTAGAACAGGGTGTTGGAGGTCATCCGAAGAAAAATATGACAAACTTCAGCCAAGTCGACATTTAACTTCAACCTAAAATAATGACGTATCTGAAATCTCATCATCTTAGAACTGAAAGGAAACTTTGAGACAATCTAGCCCGACGTCTGCTATATGGATCAAGAAACTAAGACCTGGATCTCATCTCAGGTTTCACGCTAGTAAGCAGCAGCACAGAATCCTAACTCAGGCCTCTCAAGTCCAGGTTCACAGCTTTCTCTATTTTACTCTGCTGTCTCTCTACTGAAGACATTTGCTAGTCTAGTGCCATCAGTTGAGACTAAATTCTAGGGTCTAGTCCCGACGAAAATTTGAGCTACTTTGGTGCAGACACACAAAAACAGATTATTTTGAGAAAACCATCCGTTAGCTAGAAACAAGTGTTTGCATGGGTGAATCCACCTGTGTGTTTCTATGGGTCCCTGAAGGATTAACAGACACTGCCAATCTGAATATTTGGTTTAAAAAATTATAGACTCAGAAGAAAAAACCTTGTTGATATGTTATTTAAAAAACATATACCCTAAATACAAAGAAAATTATTAGCTTTCAAGAGAGAAGCCACTTACACTCTCCATAAAACAGAACACTGTCTATAAAACACCAGTAAAGAGACCATATCACACCAATTAGGCTCTCTCTGTAAAACATGATTAAAATGTTAGAGGTAAACAAACAGCAGAAGATTTAGAGTGGACATTAAGTTACCCAAAGTCAATGGCATCAACTTATTTTCATACCTTTAATTACTTAATACAGGATTGATTTTATTGTCTACGTTTAGATAAACTAGAAACTGTGAAAGAGCATCTAAAGGTTGTAAAAATAAAATCAAACTGCATGAAACTTAATATTGTTTAGAAAAAGGATATCTAACCATGTCTGATCATAAGTTCCAGCATAATGAACAATAAAATTGAATATTTAAAAATAGTTCACAGCACTGGAAAATAATTTTTATTCATATAATTGATGTTATGATATATCTAAGTATATAGATGGGAGATCAGAGTGAAAATAAAGAGATGATAAATAATGATCGGTGCCTGATTTAGCCTCACGTTTCTTCGCAATCAACTACTTAGGTATGCATTATACATGTCAGATTTTTAACCGCAGCATATATCTGTCATCAGTGGGCATATACTCAGGGAAATGGGAATTAATGTTAGTACCAGCTTAGACAAAGCATAATTAGGAGGACAGAACTGTCCCAAGAAAATAATGTTTGCTAACACAATATGTTTTCTTTTTATTGCTATTTTGAAAAATTAGCCACATTACTATTCTCCCTCACAAAACGGTATACCTAAATTATAGCATCCATATGGAAGGTAAGAGGTAAAAGTTGTTCATTATTTGAAATTGATACTAAATTAGAGAATGTCAGAAAAAACAGAAGGATTTTGCATATAAACATAAACTTAGAATATTGGAAAGGTCATAGTAGATGTATATAAATGAGCAATCTGAAAACCCAAGGCCTTGAACTCAGATAAACACATTTCTAAAACCTGGAAAGCAGAAACCCTTAGGGAGGATAATTTCGAGAATCTGAAAATCTATTATGCATTTATAATACATTTTGGTAACAAAGATGAAACAGAGAGAAATACTTAAGTTTGCACAAGAAGAGATAAAATTTTAAAAATAGGTGTTTTGGGGTGCCTGGGTGGTTCAGTCAGTTAAGCATCTGCCTTTGGCTCAGGTCATGATCCCTGGGTCCTGGGATTGAGTTCCACATAAGGCTCCCTGCTCAGTGGGGAATCTGTTTCTCCTTCTCCCTCTGCCCCTCCCCTGCTTGTGCTCCCTATCTCTCTCTCAAATCAATCAATCAATCTTAAAAAATAATAGATGTTTATGACACCCGAGAGTCCATTTACTTTTAACTACCTTAGAAACAGAAAGGAGAAAGGAATAGAAAAAATATTAGGATGGAAACACTGATGAATGAGCAGAACGAAAGCAAATTGCAAGGCAAGAGTGAATGATCACAACCCAAAAGAACTTAACGGGTGTGTAAGTAAAAAGAAAAAATTACTTTTTTTTTTTTAAGATTTTATTTATTTATTCGACAGAGATAGAGACAGCCAGCGAGAGAGGGAACACAAGGGGGAGTGGGAGAGGAAGAAGCAGGCTCACAGCAGAAGAGCCTGATGTGGGGCTCGATCCCATAACGCCGGGATCACGCCCTGAGCTGAAGGCAGACGCTTAACCGCTGTGCCACCCAGGCGCCCCAAGAAAAAATTACTCTTATCTTGATCCATGAGAATTCAACCAGAAACACTAGAAAAAAGTAAAAAATGTATCCTGAATATCTTGTAAAATCTTCTGATTACCAATGACTATTTGATAAGTGGCCAAGAGAAGCAATAAATAACTCACCACCAGGGAACAATGAAAACAGGACAATAAAAATTCTGAAAGACAAAATCCAACATGAACTCAATGATAAATAAAATCACCTTTACTGGGTGCATTCTCAAAGGAAAGGCTTTGCTAGCCCAAATTATAAAGAAGGATTTTAACAGTTACCAAAAAATTTTCTGGAAAGTCTGAGTTCGCTCTGCAAATAGATTCTTGTCAATTAGCTGACTAAATGGTTAAAACCATTCTAAACACGACATGTCTACTTTTTTTATGGGTAGAATGAAAAATGAACAATGTGCTTTCTCTTCAAAGAGAGAAATCTGGAATGGAAAGCTTGCTAAGTCATCACCATGGTCCCATTCATCTGTATTTTGGAATTTTCAAGAAATTTAACATCTAAACCTTTTATCTGATCATGAATAAAACGTCCTACTAGCCAATATAGTATGGATTTGTGTTCATACACTTTTATTACATAAATATAGCCTACTTTTAGATCTTCAGAACAGAATATTTTTAATAAAACATGCCTTTTAACAAAATACACTTTTCAATAGGGTCTATTTCAAATGGTTTCAGTCCTATATTCTCCTGCCACATAAATGCTTTTAGAAATAAGGTTTTGCTCATAACTGTTTTAGTTCTCTTGTAACGGGTACATTAGAATCAAAGATACCTTATTCAATTTGTGCTACATCTCCCAGAAACAATCTGCATTAGTGTCCTTTAGAAATGCATGGAATAAAGCCCAGACAGGATAAAACTTAATGAGTAGCGGCCCAAAAGTGACTGCCGAAGATAGAAAATATTAGTACTCAAACTCAGAGATTCAATAAACTCACATAAATTTGCTTGCTCTGGGCCAGCACTCTATTTTATTTCTTTAGAACATCAGTTGCAAAGCTGTTCCGATTTTAAAAAAACATCAACTCTTACTTTTCTCTTTGAAGATAAAATGATGAATTAAATTCAGCAAGACATTTTGCAAATTTAACACCTGGCATTTACAGTTTAGAAAAAGTCGTGTACTACTGAAATAAATTTTTGACCGAGAAATACAAAATTAATTTAAACTGTTATCTGTCCAGTGGTTGAATCTATACTATCAAAATTAACTGTATGACAGTAATCAGCTCAAATACCATTTCAGTTGCTGTTAAATGCCACCTTAAAGCAGTGTTCTTAGATGGAGGTATGCGTGGGTACAATATGGGAAATTTGTTTAAAGTGGGTTTCTACCCTGAGGCCTGTAGTGAGGACTGGAAAGGTCAACGAGAGCGTATGGGTTCTCAAAAAGAGACGCAGAACTAAAGCATGGATCGTAAAGGTCCATTAAAGACTTACATGTCTTTGATGTGTTATCAGTAGTTACCGCATTTTAATCCCCTGCATTCAGATTTTAGACCAAATTACAAAGTAGTTCTGTAGTTAAGGATTTCATGCTTTTCTATAAATCTTCATATATAGGCATACCGAGCTATTTTTAACCCAAGAGTCCAAATATCTAAGAAAGCGTCTGCAAGGATGTTATCCCAACATTTTGGAAGAGGCCATCAAGGTAATGTAGTCCAACACGCTATAGTGGGGACAATGAAACATAAAGAGGTCACATGTGTTACCTTAGTCAAAAGACTCTTTAACTGGGGAGTCAGAGAGAGTATAGGCCTTCTCTTGATTCAGGATCCTTGCAAGTCATCAAAATACTTGATGTTCTTGGTACTCAGGAAAAGTATATAGAACTAATTTCAAACATATTTATGGGCATATATATATATATATAAAGTGCTATTAAGCTAAAATGCTTTATAGTTGAAAAGTAAAACCTACTAAGTTTAAATGAAAGGAAACATTCAAAGTTATCACTAAGGAGAAAGAAAACGGGAAACTGTATTTTTTTTGGCTCCTACTGTAGAATAGGTAGGTATTGCCCCATTACCGATGAAAGGCACTGAGAACCAGTTTATAGACTCCACAAGATAGTTTTCTGGAGCTTGAATCCATGGCTCACGCACAGTGGGTTCAATTTATTTTGTTCAGTCACGAAATCAAAATTATTGTCTTTAATTACTAAAATATGGAGATATGCAATTTATTTTTTAAAATTATGTATATTGGGGCTCCTGGGTGGCTCAGCTGGTTGAGCCTCTGCCTCTTGGTCTCCGCTCAGGTCATGATCTCATGGGTTGTGGGAATGAGCCCATACTCCCTGCGCCCCCTTCCATCTCCACACTCAGCGGGGACTCTGCTTGAGTTTCTGCCTTCCTCTCCCTCTGCCCCTCCCCCCTCTCATAAATAAATCCTTAAAAAATAGAATAAAATTGTGCATACTACTCACCAGATTTCCATTCTTTTTAAAAATATTTCGTGCTTTGCTATTTTCAAAACACAATAGCCACATGATAGATATTACAACCAGAAGGTACAAGAATACACACTTAATTAAAAATATGTGCAGCAATTTTACAAGCTCTTAAATTTATATCAGTTATGCATATTAAAATGTAACTTTGAATATATAAATTCCTTTCTTAAGAAAGGTTTCTTAGCTTATTAAATTTTTCCCTTCTCCCCAGCTTCTCATTCTTGCTCTTCACTTTCCTCAATTAAAAGTATTTCCCACGAGTAAAGTTATTTCTTCGACCATCAGCTAGGACAGTGACATGTGAACAGCACACCAGCTCACTGTTTGCTGAATGGTTTAAATTACTGTACCTCATTGTCATCCAAATCCTGTTTTTCCCTTGTACCTGAACTCAGAATGTAATCTGATGTCTCTTTAATGGTGAGAGTTGTCATGTTTTAAAATATTCCCATTGTTTTCTAAAGGTGGTATTTTAAATCTAGGCCTGTATCTTTTTACAGCCGATATAAAAAACATTATGAAATCTCAACTGCTATTTATTTTCCTTGGAGAACTGGTTCTTCTGTGCCATGTAACTTACTTCTTACTTGAGATTATTTGTAAGTTAGTATTTTGAAGATTTAGAATACGCATTTGAAAACACCCTTTCCTGGTTGCAGAAGGTTGAATTAACCCAAAGCAAATAAATTTTTGTATTACAGTGAGATATTTGATTATCTAATCATCAAAACCCATACAAGGGAAGAATAGTGTTAAATGAAAAAAAACGTTATATTGTTTTCAAAATGCTTTTTAGTATGTTGACTTCATAATGGGTTTGAAATTGTGCAGTTTTATAAAGTATTAGATCAAATAATACAGCTCCAGTGAAAAGACCCAACTGATGAGAAACTGCAAGTCCCTCAGTTTTCCCCTCTTCATTTTGCTTCTCTGTGTGTGACACCTTCATACCTAGAATGTACACAGCTTCTCCTTTCCTCTTTGCTATTTAAAAAGGATAGGCAGCCTTTGGACAGTGTTTTTCCTAGGGCCTGATATAGAAAATGAGAGAAACCCATTCCTACAACTGCCTGCTTTAGGAAAATTTCAAATTTCTTCCCTTACAACTCCTGTTGAGTTAAAGGCAGGGGCAATAAGCCAATAAATACGGTGCGGCAGGAAATGAGAACTGACATAAACAAGCAATAAAAGTCTACTTCTTGAAATCAGTCAACAATGGAATGGGGATAGTATTATATTATAAAAGATCAGAGAATAATAGAATTCGAGCTGTAAGTAATCTTAAAGGCCATAAAATTCTCAGTACCTTTTGATTTTCAAAATGATTCTCAGGATTTGTCCAGAGCATTTGTTTTTGTCTGATTAAGGCTCAGTTTTGACTAAGTATAACACAACAGAATTACATGGAGGACGGTCACAGTAATGTTCAGAATTGTGCTCCTGTTAACTGTTGGTTTACGAAGGAGAGTAAGGATGTTCCAAAGATTGGTTTCTCCTTTTCCAGGGCGGGTGAGGGTCAGGTCCCACCTCTGGGGACTTTTTAGTCCATCTTGGGCCCTCATCTGGGCTCTTACCCTGCTGTCAGATTGGCAGGTGGCTGCTTTCGGCAGGCTGCCGCAAACAGCCCACTGTCAAATTTGCTGAGTCTGCAAATTTTGGTACTCACTAGTGACAACAGAGCCCTCAAAGTTCTCTGATCAATCACCACCAGGAGCTCAAGTTTGCTCTATTCATACCCGTTTATATCTGGCTGTCAAGTTTAGGTCTAGGGAAAATTTCGGATAGCTAATCAAAAGGGCAACAGGCACAGGTCGGTTCTTAAATTGGCAAATCGACCTGCCATGGTCACCCTAAATAAAGCACGCAGTAACCACGTGAGAAGCAGGTGGCAAAGGCCCTCGCCCCTTCACTGGAGTATTTTCCTTTGCACCATTTCTACGGCGGGTGGTCTCGACACCGCGCTTCGTGCACAATTACTCGCCAGAGCCCCGAACGATGGGCCAAGTAAAGCTGCCGCCCAGGTGATGGAGCAGGGGCACCGCGGCAGCCAAGATCCGAACCCCAACCCTAATTCCGAAAAACAGCCTAGTACGCCCGCGGGCGCATGAAACGCATAAGGCACCCTGCTCCTCGGTCTTCCCCTCCGTGCCCCCACCTGTAGGGCAACATCCCCGAGCTCCTTCTTGCACGAGTATTTTGGAAACTGTCAACGGAAACCCAGAGGCCAGGGAATGTGACGGGCGACCATAAATACGCAGAAGAGATAGAGCCCAAATAGCGGACGTATGGAGTCAGGGCTCGCGGGGGTCGGGGACCTGGAGCCGGGCCCTCGCTGCCGCGGCAGCGCGGGCGGTGCCAAGACCGGGCAGGCGGCGCCGGCGCACTCTGGGCACCGAGCCTGCAAAAGGGGCCTCGGGCGGGCGGCCGGACACCTTGCAGACGGCGGGCAGCGGGCGCAGCGACCGACACCCCGGAGCTCCTCCGCCGACCCTCCGTCAGCCGCCGCGCCCGGCCCGCTGCCGCCCGGTCCCCGACCCGAGTCCCGGAGGCGGCCGCTTTCCCCGGCCGCGCGGCCCGGCCGCATGGAGCCTGGCGCGGTGTCCCGGACTGCGGAGCCCGCCGCGGCGCGGGATGCTACCGCACGCCACTCGGAGGGTAGGAAGAAGATGGCGGCGGCCGTGGCGGCGGCGACGGCGGCGGCGGCCTCCCACGCGCCGCTGACGCCAATGGCGCGCGCCGGCCGGCGAGCCGCGGATGGCGGCGGCGGCGGCGGCGGCCCGGGCTCCGGCGAGGGGCGGGGCGAGGCCGGGAGGGGGCCGGCCGCAGGCGGAGGCCGGGCGGGAGGCTGGAGGGAGGCGGCGGGGACAGTTTGTTGTGCTCGGAACATGGCGGGCGTCGGCGATGCGGCCGCCCCGGGAGAAGGCGGCGGTGGCGGCGCGGACGGCCCGGAGCGGGACGGCCGCGGTGAGGCGGAGCAGCCGGGAGGCGGTGGCAGCGGCGGCCACGGGCCCCCGCCGGCACCTCAGCACACGGAGACGCTGGGCTTCTACGAGAGCGACCGGCGGCGGGAGCGGTGCCGCAGCCGCGCAGGTGAGGCGGGCGGGCGGGCGGCGCTAGGCCGCGCCGAGGGCGGCGGGGAGCGTCGCGCGATCCCGGGCCCCTGCCCCGCGGCCGCAGCTGCCTCCGGGGCCGCCCGGGCTGTGGTTGCGCGAGCTTCCGCGGCTCCCGGGGCTCCGTGGCTCCGCAGCCGCTGACAGCTCGTCGGGCGGGGTCGGCGCGCGGCACCGGGGCCCCCGCGGCACTCGCCTGGCCAGGTGTGTCCGAGAGACCACGCTGCGGCCCGGGAAGTTCTGTCCCGGGTCACTTGACCGCTTTGGAAAGGTCCTTCAGAAGGACCCCCGGGGTATGCTCCCCCCAGTATCGTTAGCGAGCACCTCCTACGTCGCAGGGAGCAGCAAACCGAGAAGCTCAAGGCTGATTTCTTCATTATGTTCATGCCAAGGTGACTCTTTCGTTGTGTATTTTGAGCGAACTTGAGCCATAGAAACCTGTTAACTTGCCCTCCAAATACGTGTTCCTCAGCCGCAGCTAGCAATGTGGTAATGACCGCGAAGTTCAGTACTTTTGCCCAGAACAGAAATACGTAGAAACATCTTTTCAAGATGTTACCTATGAACTTTTCCTAAACCGAAACTTAAGCCTCTTAGAAAAAAAATGGCTGTATGGGAAGAGATGCCTTTGTGAATCCTACTTTCAACCACCAATTTTAAGCATGTTGTTAGAATATTATTTTTTAAACCGTGGGATTCCTTTTTTTTTTCATTTAAATTGCATTTGTAATCATACTGTAGTTGTATATTAGGCTTAAAAGAAAAAGAGATTTTGAAATATATGTTTCATTGAGTATGGTAAACACATTAACATTTTTATGTAATTCTAAGTTTTAAAGGGCAGCTGAGCCATAGCTCCATTAAATTTCTTCCCCAAAAATTGCTTCTGGTGGGCAGTAGGGTCTCCATTAGCCGTTATTTCCTTCAGTTCCTGCAAATGAATGTTAAGTCCTAAGGCTTACTGCATCATCACTTGTACTTGGATATGAAAATGTAGGAGCACTCAAACACCAGCAGGTTGATCAGGTGAGATTCTTTTGATTTGCTCATTCTCACAAGTGGACGCAGGTAAGATTTTGAAGGTCTGTATATTTGAAAAATTAAGTACAGACTGTGCCTTGTTCAGTCTTTTCCAGTTAACCACTTAAAAATTCTCAACTCTGTTTGATTTAGTTGTCAGTCAAATACTTGCTTTCAAGAGTATTTACTTTCTGAACTGGCAGGACCTAAGTAAGATGGTATTAAATCTCTCAGCTGTCTGTTTACTGACTTAGACTTGAACCTTCACGACGCTCTGGTGCAAATGGAAACAAGAGTGGCCAGGTTTCACTACAATGGCTTTAAAATATTTCTGAGTTTCAGGAAAGCCAATATTATAAGAGCCCTTTTTGTTGTTGTTTGCATAACACAGAAAATGAAGTTGTCAGGAGCCTTTTGATGAGCACAGATGTTCGGTTTTTGGAATAACCCCTAACACCCCATTCCTGGCCCTTCCTGAGATGGGTCTGAATACCTTGTACCATGGACTTCCTCAGACTCCACACCACGCACGCATTCTTCATCAACATGAGTTTCTGAGCGTGGTTTACTTAACCTGTTGGAAGTTGGACTTTTAACCCAGTTGCAGAAAGTCTTTATCCGGGAGACACTTCCAGCTTTAGTTGTTGGGGTGGCCCTCGTTTTTTCCCTAATTCCATCAGTCTTGTGTGAGGAGAGATGACTGTGGCAACTCTTGGGGATCAAGACTTAGGTAAGAATCCCGGGAATATTTCAGCTGGGGTCACCAGCCAGTGTTGTTCCATGTGGGCCCCAGGTGACTCTTCTCGTCACACAGCTCTTGCCCCCGCTGGCATCCACCCTGTAACTCTGATGCCGCATTGGTTGGAGGCACACCCTGGAGATTAGAATTCTTTCAGCCATTCTTAAACACCCAGGCTGCTAAGCGGCTCTGCTTCACCTTGCTGTTCTAGCATCGCCCCTTTCTACTGCTCTGTAACGTTTCCCTCCTCTCTAGTCCAGAGTTCAGAAAACTGTTCCCTAGGGGTTGGCCTGGGCCAGAGGGCCTTTGAGTGGCACCACCTAGTGTCATGTGGGAAGCATTTCTCCCTGAATCAAATGTCTTCCAAGCCTCTCTGCTTATACTTAAGGTGTTACTTGGTTGACACACAGTGTTGCATTAGTTTCAGGTGTACAGCAGAGTGATTCAACATCTCTGTAGGTTATGCTGTGCCCTGGCTACCATCGTCACCATACGTACTTGTCCATTTTAATTCTCATGCTGCCTCTGATACTCTAGGCCTCCTCTCCAGTTTAGGTCAAGCTTTGTTTTTCCCTTTGAAAGTCATAATCTTAGTGTCTTGGTGGCCTAATCATCAGTTAGTTTGAAGGTCCTCTCTATTATTTCTCTCAAGGAGATTAGGGGTCTTATAAATGTTTGTTGGCCTGTCCCAACAACCTAGGATTCCATGAATGAATACACAGACTAGGTGCTTATCCACACCCTCCCCATCCAAGTAAAATAATTCGAAATATAGTATTTGAGGTTAATATTTTTGTTTTATACCTGTCTTTGTCCATTTAAATGTTTAGAAGATCTATACGAATATTCATTTGTATATGAGCCATTACATATACCATGTACGTGTATCTATATCAAGTGTAAGCTTTTGTTTTGTTTCTCATTTCAAACTCTTTCAATCACTTGATTCTCTAAACTCTGTCTTTGACTTACACGTAGCCAGGCACTGGGTTGAAGCTGTTCCTCTGGTATTAGTACTTATACCCTAACATAGTGCGAAATGAATATTCCACTCATCATACCTGTTCTCTTTCTCTCTCTCAGAACGTTCGTTGTGTATTCCACTGTTGCCTTATGTGGTCGCCCTTCTTGGGCTCTGGGTATAGTGCAGACCTACAAAATCATCTCTTCTGTCTTCTTTTGTTCCTGCTCTTAAAAATAATACCAACTTCTATTGTCCTTTTTGACATAAGCTCAGATAATAAGTACATATTACCATAGTTTTGTACTTGTTCCCCACTTCACTCATCTGTAAAAGTTCTAAGGGGGAGAGTTGCTGTATAGCCATGTTCCCGTTTAGGAATCTACGTCCAGCAAGTCAGCTTTGAACTAAGAATTAGGCAATCTGTTCTTGGCTTGCTTTGGTTGTTGAATTGCTTTTAGACTCCGTGCTTGCTTAGACCACTTGCCTAATTCTTTTGGCTCTGTTTCATGACTCCACTACTAAATGGTTCAGTATCAGAAGTACCTAAGTTGGCTCTAGTGCCCATGAAGACTTAAGAGTAGAAGAATTGGTGCAAAATAAGCATCGTACTTACTGGTGAGGATGAAACAATGACCTATATGATGCAGGTGTTGGAGTATGCATAGGGATAGGTGTTGCTTGTAAAACAGAAGAACTTCAAGTAAGGTTATGGGTGAACAGTATTGTATCTGATTTAAACAGTGCTGTGGGACCTGTGTTTTTCCTTTTGTTTAAATGGTGACTCTCCACTTCTAGAGCTTATACTTGTTATCCGTCTCTTTTGCTGCTTTTCTTTCTTTACCCATTTTAGACCTCTTACTTTACCTCCGTGAGGGAATGGTCAGAGGCAGGAAGAAAGCGTAAATCCAAAAAAGCCAACTGAGCTCCTATTTACAGTTCCTACAAAAGACTTCGAGTGGGACAAATGTTTTAACTCTTCATATTCTCTACGCCGTGTTTTTTGTGTAATTGAAAATTTAAATTCTTATTACAATTAATTTATTTTTATTAAAATACCTTTTCATTTAATCAGTCCTATACTCCATGCAGTATGTTACACTGTTATCCCTGTGGCCCCAAACTTATCTTCATGGATGATTAAAGGCTGTTATTCTGAAATTATACTCTAGTCAATTAATTTCTCACTTACAAAGAGAAGTAACGATAACTGTAAAACTGACTGTGAAGTTACTTGGAGTAACCATACCCCGAGATAGGTAATGTAAAACTCTCCTTCTCTCTGATACACCATTGCTCTGCTTTTAAAACTCTCACTTGTTTTATTTAACTAGTACATGTAAATTAAACAAGCGATGAAAAGTTGTTTATTTTGGTCTTCGATGGGTCAGTATCCCGGCTTTTTAAAATGTTTAACTTCATCCTAGTTTACCCTCCAAAATTCATCCATGGCTGCTCATTTGTGGTCCAGTTTGAGGAATGCTTGGGTGAAACAGGTCTTTGGAAAGACTATAGCATTGACTGTCAGATTACTGACATTCTGATCCCATTTTTAGTCCTTAACCCTGTAACCTTGTGACTTTTGAAACAGTCACTACTCTTTGTGTCCCTGTTTTCCATCTATAAATGTATAAATTTATGAATATTCTACTTATTGTTTACTTCCCTAAGTGAGACTTATTTAGAAGCAATTTGAGGGTCTTAAAAATTTGAGTGGTACCTTTACTGTTATTTAGGAAGACAGAATCACTGTTGTATTGATTTCTGTTTCGCCTCATATAAGGATGTACCTCTAGGTTTGTGTTACAAACTTAGGTGTAATATTTTCACATAACCTTAGTAAAGTTTATTACTATTTTACATTATTTAAGACTATGAAGATTTGTATGTTTTATAATTTTTTCCTAACAGTTAACCAATATTACTTTCAAATTTTTTAATGGTCAGTGCTATTTTAAGAAAGATATATTTAGACATATTACTTAACATTTAAATATGTTTATGATTACTCATTACTTTTAATGAATACTTTTGTATCCTGGCTTCTTATTTCTAAAACAAGCTATCCCAGAAGATAATTAAACATAATCTTCTTTTAGGGATGAGGAGGAAGCAATTTATACTGTACTTTTCCTCAATTTAAGATATGGGAACAAGAGCATTTCTGCAGTAAATGATGAATATTGATTAAAAATACTCCAGAGGAACTGATTTGGATTTATTATTGGTATTATTTCCCTTATATGAAATATTCACAAGTTGCAAAACTTAGTTCTTCTAATGTACAAGCACTTGTTTGTATTACAAATATTTTTAAAAGACGTGCTGACATTTCTTCTTGGTAAGAACTAGATAAATGAACTAAAATTGGTTGACATCTAAAAAGTTAAGTCAGTGTTTGCAAAATAAACTTTTGGATTACTTCGGAAAATAATTTGTTTTTAAAATATTAAGAGAGGTGTTTGGCATAACAAGTGAGAGCGACTTTTGTTAAGAAGAAATGAAATACCACCACAGTATGGAAGAAGTTAAGGTGGACTTAGCAGAATTCTTGAGGGGTGACACCCCCGGTGAAGGAAGTAGCCTTCTTAGATAATTAGCCAGGCAGCTATACCCAAATATCTCAGGACAAATAAGCTCAGATAAATCTGTAGAATGCTAGAGAACAATGTTTAAAACAACAAGAACAAAAACAGTGAACCACAGCTATACTTTGGAACAGAAGATTAAGTAGCATCCTGCAAAGTATATCTATGGCTACGGGAGGTGGGAGCAGCTGACAGAGCAGCAAGGCTGACTTACCAGCTCAGGCTGCAGGGCACTGTAAGCCCCTTCTCCTTCAGTATGAATCGAAGGGCTCTTTCTGCCCCGTCGAAGCCTGGTTAGCGCTGTTATCTTCTCTTGTGTGATTGTCGGGTAGATGGATGCTAATTATGGTGTAGGAGAGAAAGCACTCTGGACTTGGAGGTCAGAGATCCAGATTCTGTTCCCAGTTTGCATCTTAACCTTTCAATGACTTTGGACAAGTTTCTTAACCTCCACGATTCTGTTTCTTCATTTGTAAAACACGAACACCATTATCTGCTCTCTTTAGCTCTCAGAATTGTTGTGAGAATTTTATGAAGTACTGTGTGCAAGACCTTTGTAAACTGCCTCTTGGCATAAAGTGGGAGGATCCTAATTCCGTAAGCAGGGCCAATTTTACAGGAGTTGGGGAGAAGAAGGTAAGGTAAAGCTTCTAAAATATTTCACCCCATGAAGCTTGGTTCTTTTGTTAGTATTGCTTTAATGTATCTTTAAAAAACCATTCTTTAGCCTGTCAGTGTGTTAATTGTGTGGTATTAATTGTATGCAGGCACTTCCCTCAGATTCAGGCCTCACTGGGGGCTGGACATTGGGAAGATCAGGATTCGAGGTGCCTGCTTTCAAACAGCTGGTAAGGGAGCCGACTAGTTAATAGCATTAACTTCATAGAAGTAAACACAGGGTGCTGTATGTGAAACACTGAGAAAGAGGAGGTCGAGGGGAGGGGGGCCCAGTTTTCTAGAAAGTACATAGTGTCCTGTTTACAAAGCACTTGAGACAACGATAGGGAAAATAATCTCGTGCCACATGCACCCCAGTGTTTAGAGCAGCAATGTCCACAATATCCAAAGTATGGAAAGAGCCCAGATGTCCATCAACAGATGAATGGATAAAGAAGATGCTGCATGTGTGTGTGTGTGTATAAATGGAATATTGCTCAGCCACCAAAAAGAACAGTCTTGCCATTTGCAATGATGTGGATGAAACTAGAGGGTATTATGCTAAGCGAAATAAATCAGAGATAGACAAATACCGTATGATTTCACTCGTGTGGAATTTAAGAAATAAAACAGATGAACATGGGGGAAGGGAAGGTAAAATAAAAATAGAGAGGGAAGCAAACCATAAGAGACTCTTAACTCTAGGAAATAAACAGGGTTGCTGGAGGTGAGGCGGGGGGGATGGGGTAATTGGGTGATGGGCAGTAAGGAGGGCACACGATATGATGAGCATTGGGTTTTATATGCAACTGATGAATCACTAAATTCTACCCCTGAAACTAATAATACAGTATATGTTAACTAAATTGAATTTAAATAAAAAATTTAAAAAAAATCTAGTGCCCAAAAGCACACACTTGGAGGGTAGACTGCTTGATTTTGAATCCTGGCTCTACCACTTTCTTCCTTTGTGACCTTGGAAGCCTCCTTAATCTCTCTATCCCTTGGTTTCTTCATCTGCAAAGTGGGAACAGCAGTTGAATATGCCTCATAGTTATGAGAGCTGTGCACTAAAAACATGTTTTTATCATTTTGATATTTTAAGTGCATACTTCAAAATTTTCCATTGCGGGATTTAAATGGGTGTTTATAACTAAAATTCTTGCATTTCTAGAAGTAGAATCCTCAGATACCACTGTTGTATATTTATATTTTAGTTAAGATACTTTCATGGGTTTATATTGTTTGACTTGTTTACAGAAAATTAGTTATTAGATTAGATAGTTTGTTGAATATGCTTATTTGCTACATTACCGTTTACCCATGAAAACAGGATTGCAGAAGCAGCATCAGAAAACACTAGGGAACCACCAAACCAGAACTGAGTAATACCTCAGATCCTGTGAAATTACTAGTACGGAGTTCAAGACCTTGTGTCATGCTTTGCAGTTGTCTTGTGCTTTCATACGGATCCTCTCTCGGTCCCTTGGCCATCCTGCGTGGACCCCAGGCAGGTTCTAAAACTGCTCCAAACCTCAGTTTTCTCTTCTGTGAAATTGAGAACTATGACTTCAGCAGGGTCACAGGACTCATGTGTGATAGAGAGGATGCCAGAACCACCTTCTTCTGATTGCTAATCCGTGCTTTCCTTGTGGATCATAACAAAACTCTTATTATGGTAAAACTCGGTCAACTGCGTCATCAGGGAAGATGCCACTGAGGAGGATAATTTTCTAAGTAAAAAGGGTATAGCTGCCTCAGTCTTTTGATTTAATTTGCTGTTTTAAATTTAAAAGTCTGTAATAACTTGTTTCTGTATTTCCTTAACACAGCTGACATACTAGCAGGCTGCCTAGCCTCCCTCCCTGCCCTTACCGTGGATAACGCAAGCATCCTTGTCCCATACCCCGGGGCACTCACTGGCACTCACACAGCATGGCACTGTGTCCTTTTAGGGTGGAGGTTCGGATACCTGTTGGGTGACCCTTTACATTCACTTAGACACACACGCAGCTTGGAGGCTCCTTATCTTCCGTGGCAGCTGTGTCCAGTAAGGCGCCAGAGCTTGTCACTCTTTTCCTGCTCACTCTCCAGTCTCAGAAAATTCTGTCTCAGTCACAGGCTGTTTTCTCAAGAATCTGGTGTTCTCTCTGCTTTTGCCACTTCTGATTTCTGATTCTGTTTTTGTTCTCTCTGCCACACTCCTCTCTGTGATTTTTCCTCCTTCTTCTCTGATCCGTGTCGTCTTTTAGCGAGGATTTGTTGAACACCTGTGACATGCTTTATCCCGAAGATACAAAATAAAAGACAAAACCAGGCCCCAAAACGGGTGTGGTAGATAGAAGAAGCACCAGAAAGGGTAGACGCTGTGCCAGCCAAGTGGGGAAAGGCTGCACTCTGTTCGGAAAACCTGGGACGGCTTCACAGAGCAGGCGCCTGTGTGTGGTCACCTGTGGGAGACTGGAAGGGAATTCTCGGGCCAACGAACCATGTCAGCCGACTTCCCTGTTTGCATGAAATGAAAAGTATCGTAACTAGAGGATTGTGACCTGGAGATTCAGCGGAGGCAGGTGCGAGGCCTGACTGAAAACACAGCCGGGGGCCACGTGGTAAGGGATTTGGTGTCGCCCCTGCGGAGGTGTAGGGCCTGGCCCCCAGGTGGCAGAGAGCAGCCGGTCTGTGAGCAGGCTGGGTCTGGCTGCCCGGCAGGGTCAGGGCTGAAGGGAGGAAAAGACTAGAGGAAGGGTGTGAGTCAGGAAGCTTGGGTGGGAACTGGAGGGGGATAAGAAGGACCAAACTAGGGTGGCATATAGAGAGGGGGCAAGTTAATAAATGTGCCAGACGACGAGTCAGTGGGGCTTCGTGAGAGGAGAGGGGCAGCCCCAAGCTTCTACCACACAGCTGTGTCACTGGTGGCGCACGAGCCGAAGTCAGGGCTGCAGGAGAGGGTCCTGAATGCCGTTTGCAGGTGCAGGGGAGGGTGCAGGGCTCAGGTGGAGTTGCCCAGGAGGCACCTGGAAATAGGGGTCCAGGTTCCCGGGGTCAGATATGGCGACTTTAGGATTCAGGTGATGGTTTTAACCATAGACTGTCCAAGGAGAATAGGAAAAAGAGAAGAGAGGACATGCCAGGGAGTAACAGCCTTCAAGGGTGGCCGGCATTTTACTGTGACTGGTGCTTCGTCAGGACACAGTGACTGGAACACTGAATCGGCAGACATGTAGAGGTCAGCTGGAGGGGCAGGAGCTGCCAAAGACACCCAGGTCCAAGAAGTCGGGCGATTAGAGAGAAGAGTGCCTGTGTTGGAGGGTGGGACGGGATGGGAATCATGGTGAAGTGACCTTTGGGGCTCGCTGGTGTCAGTGAAAAGTAGTGTAAGCACATTCTGTCCTGCCTTCAGAGAGGCCTACTGCTTCTCAATTTTTACATGAAAGGATTGACATTCATGACATATTTATTGATATATATCAGCTAATCAGAACTTCCTTTGCTTTCTGGGGCACCTGGGTGGCTCAGTCGATTAAGCTTCTCCCTTTGGCTCAGGTCATGATTCCAAGGTCCAGGGATCAAGCCCCTCTTTGGGCTCCCTGCTCAGTGGGGAGTCTGCTTCTCCCTTTCTCTCTGTGCTCGCGCAAGCTCTCTCTCACTCATATAAATAAATAATTTTTTTTAAAAAAGCACATCCTTTGCTTTCTAATTGGAAGACTGAACTGAATGAGAGTATATGTGTATATATATATTTTAAGATTTTATTTATTTGAGAAAGAGAGAGCACAATCGGGGACGGGCAGAGGGGGAAGAAGAGGGACAAGCAGACTCCCACTGAGCAGGGAGCTCCACGTGGAGCTCCATACCAGGACCCAGAGATCACGACCTGAGCTGGCGTCAGACGCTTAACCAGCTGAGCCACCCAGGCACCCTGAGAGTATGATTTTTATCTTTCATTGGTTTGGCTGTTCTTGTTTGCAGCTCACAAGCTTTCTTTTTCTGTCCTTCATACAGCAGATCGTGTTCTGGATCTAGCCAGCCTACAGTATATTAGAAAGTTCCCAATCAAATATTGTACCCTGCCTGGATTTGGTGGTACTAAGGCCTTCTAATCTGAACATCTGTTAGTATGTGAACAATACAGTTCACCTCTGGTGTCCCTGGCTTCAACTGTAAATGTAATGAGAGCAGGGAGCTCGCAGTGCATTTGGTGATTCGGCCTGCCCTGCGCGAGGCTGGAGTGGGTGGAAGTCTGCTTTTCTCTCCGTCTGTTTCAATCCCCAGATATCTCTCATGGTGCCACTAACTCTCCAGAGAGATGACGAATCTGGAAGTTAAAGAAATGTGTGCACACATGCGTATATTTTTTTTGTGTAACGTAACCTCTATACATGAGCAGGCCATTTGACCTGATACTCAGAGAACTAGCCATCTGTTCAGTGCTGGAGGAAGTAAGTCTCCTTCTGGGTCTTCCTAACAGCTTTTCAGGGGTGTTTTTGACTCTGGACTCTTCCCCATGCCTGCAGACTTTAAATCCTGGTACTCACGTAGACGCAATTCCATGAGTCAGTACTCATGAATGAGATCCACCTTCCCTGTTTGTCATTTTTTGGAGGGAACACCAACGCTGTGTTTGGTAAATGGATTACAAGGGCCAGCTCAGAGCAAAGAGGACAAATTGAAACCTTTGGTATCCTAACTTCTGGAAGAGGGCTTGGCCTCCTGGGGAGTAAGAATAGGAAGGTAATGGAATCAGAGGTCCTGAAAAGTCAGTGAGGTGATGGGCTGTCAGGGAAGTGTAACATGTTAGAAGGGGTTGGAACCTTAGCTTCTCAGCCCAAAGACTCCCGTGACAGCCAAGGGGAAAGTACTCAACCTCCTTCGGCCTTACTTTCATTTGAGACGAGATGATTCTGCATGAGTTTGTTTTGGAGGAACAGAGAGAACAGGCGGGCAATTCCAAGGAAAGGGAGGTCTCAGATCTTGCTGAGGTTCTACTTTGTACGGCTTAGTGTGATGATTAGCCTGTTGGAAAGCCTTCACCTAGGGCAATGGCATTATTTAGATACTTTGGCAGGATCTCTGAGGCTGAAGAAAGAAGTTGCACTCATATCCATGTCATTCACCCAGGATGGTTTTTGGACCCTAGCAATGCCTGTTTAGGTGACTTGGCTCTCTTTTATCATATATAGAATCATACAGCTAGCTAGCTAACTAGATAGATAGATAGATAGTATAGATAGATACATTTATTCATTTTATGTCCTTGATCTCTACTCTCCCTTATGTCTGTCAGTCCAGGTCCTGTATCATCTATAAGACCCAGGACTGGGCTCTTGCAGACACTTTTCTAACTATTCTGGCTCATAGTAATCGTTCCTGTGGCGTTTTCCCTTTATACCACACAGAGTAGCAATTTTGTCAATAATTTTTGCTGATCATTTATGTGTAGCTGTTTGGTTCTGGGCACAGAATTATAGATTGCTTTGTTTTATTCTCTTTTTGTTTTATATATGTATTATCTATGGCCCCAGCTAACATGTAAGTTTCTTGATAAATACTGTTCTTTTGTGTCATTTTCTTTTCCTGTAGAGCTTTCATTGTTGAGGTTCCTCAGTGCTGAACTAACAAGAGGGTACTTCCTTGAACATAATGAGGCCAAGTATACAGAAAGAAGAGAAAGAGTATACACTTGTATGCGAATACCAAGAGAATTGGAAAAGGTACTATTTTTTTTTCTATTACCAGACATCATTGTGAAAGTTATGTCAACATGTTAATTATACGAAAATAAATGGTGAATAGCTTGAGTTGAGTTTTTAAAATATTGGAAATAATGTGATCATAGGTAATTAAATATATTGGGAGTAGGAATTCCCATACAGGAAGAGGCTTTAAAACTTGTGTTTTTAGTGTAAGTAAGATCCAATGTTTCTTAACTTTGCTATGTATTAAACTTGCCGTATTTCCACTTGTGTCGTGACCAAGTCACTTTTTCCAAGGAATTAATCTCTACCTACTCCTTTAGTTCTCATCAGTTTTCTTGTACTAGGGGCAGTATTTTTTCCATTCAGCATGACAAATTATTTAATTTCAGCCCTTTTAAAGGTTTCAGTTTCTTAGAAAGCCCTCATATTTAAAAACAAATGACAGTTTTTTCAAAGAAAAAGACGATTTGTTGCATCTTTGCCACAGAAAACCTCACATCCTAGGGTCAGTGTAGCCGCAGCAGCACTGAATCCATGCCCACGGTTCCCATGGTTGCGTCAGGTCTGTCAGGGCCAGTCAGATGGGACAGCAGGCCGCTCTTTTCCCTCTGCATCGCTGCAGTCGGTACATCTGAGCAATTCCAAGATTTCTCGCTAGAAAGGAAGAATTAAGTAATTCAGCTTTGGCTGTATCTGAACACAGTTTCGTGCTTTTATAGTAACATAAAACTTGCAATAGTTTGATCGGTTCCTTAGAATCTCACTTTCTGTTGGAGTGGCTGCCGGAGGAGTTTTGGGGCTTAGCTCAGTGAGAGCGTTCTGTAACAGGAGGGGCGGGGGACCGTGAGGAGTGAGGGCCCAGCTGGTCGGGCTGATGGTCTTTTACTTCTGACAGCCCGTCAGTGGGCTAGAGGGAAGGGAGGCAGCTGTCGAGTGACAGTTTGAGATGCGTTGCTTCACGTGGCTTCTTGGCGGCAGGTCGCCGGCCAAGCGCTGGCCGGAGAGAGGACAGTCGTGACGGTGAGACGGTGGTTGCCTGTGGTCGGGATCACCCCCAGTGCTTAGTGTGGTTGTGTGGCTGCTCTTCTAGGGAGTCCCGGGTTCCAGGGAAGAGTCAGGGCCGGGAGGGTGAGCTGGAGGAGTGTGGGGGCACTCTGCACACCACTGCTCCCCCACGGCGGCGGCACCTTGATTTTGTATGTTGGAATTTATTTAAAATTTTGGCCAGGGATGGGGGGTAGTGTTTCTTTTGCTTGCCAATAATAATAATAATAATAATAATAATAATAATAATTCTGTCTTAAATACATGAACTTATTTTCTGAGGGCTCACTTTTTCCTTCCAATGATAAGCCAAGGCAGGGAAGTGTGAGGATACACTGCAGAGGGAATTGGAGGGAGGTGTGCTGGGGCCTGTATCCTTGTACAGGACGGTGCCAGCCACAGTCAGGTTTTACCCACATGGTCCCTTCGAGGAAAGGTTTTTCTCTCACCTGTGTGAACGTGGTGGATTCCCATTTTTCTCTGCGGAGCACACAGAGATTTGCCTGCCATCGTCTGCCAAGCTGTAGACACACCCAAGGGATTGCTTCCAAAGGAGAAGTGTGTGTCTGACCCCTTTTCTTACCCCTCACGTGGCAGACGTGGTGAGCAGCGGCCGCAGCCCTGATGATGGTCGGCTCACCCGAGGCATGGTCGATACACACGTCCTCCTCTTCACTGGCGACACTGACATGCCAAGCAGTTTCTTGGTGGAGTTCTCACAGAAACTTGCGAGCATTTCAGGTTTGTTATCGTGAGCGTTGTCTGCTGGGGAAAATGCCCACAGGTCTTGGTAAAACCTCAGTATAAGCAGAGTATTTTTCAAATCATGGTGCATTAAGGGACCACTGATGGGATGAGTAACCAATGAGGTGGGTTGCAGTCAATTAGGAATTATTTTTAATTTTTATTTTTTTTTAAGATTTTATTTATTTATTGGACAGAGAGAGACACAGCGAGAGAGGGAACACAAGCAGGGGGAGTGGGAGAGGGAGAAGCAGGCTTCCCACTGAGCAGGGAGCCCGATGCAGGGCTCCATCCCAGGACCCTGGGATCATGACCTGAGCCTAAGGCAGACGCTTAATGACTGAGCCACCCAGGCGCTCCTAGGAATTTTTTTTTTAAAGAAAAGAATAGAAAAGTTATCAGAGTGCATTTGTCTGTAGGAGGGTAAGTATTTTGTCATGAAACTTTGGTTTTATTTGTGTGTGTAAGAGGCGTAACGTCAGAAAAGTTGAATTAACACTGCTTATGCACAATTGTAATAATTTTCTAATCCTGTTTCCTATTACAGAGGCTTTTGCTTTGAGCCTACTTAGGAAAATTTGATTTAGTCTCCTAGAACAACACTTCAGAAGCTTTATTGCTTAAAATGAACAAAAGGGTGTCGCATTTTTCAGTTTAGAGCAATTTCTTCTTAACTTCTCAGAGTCAGTGAAATATAGAGGAAAGCACAGTTCAATTTCAGTTTAATCACAGGCATAAATATCTCATAACAGGGTGAGTTCCCTCTGGTGTCTCCCAGACCTTTATGTTATGAGTAGGGTTTCACTAGGCTTTTATTACAAGAGTTGGGGGGCTATCTAGACATTCATCTCGGTAAATTTATTGTCTAATTGGTAATACGTAGTATGTAATACCTTTCCCTGATATAGAATATAGAATACTTCTAATATATAACACTGTATTCATTTTTTGTTGTTTTGTTTTTTGGCAAATGCTATGATATTTTCATGTAGCCTTTTCAGGAGAAGAAACTCGACAAAGAGCACTTTGCTTCTACAAGGGTTGCACGCGCTACAAAACACATAGTTAATGTTTATTTATACTTTCAAGTCAAGAGAGTGGTCAACTCAGTATCTCTTACTGAACCTGTTTACTAATGTAAAAAAAAGTTCAGAATTTTTGTGTAATTTTCTCAGTGAAAAAACACATATTTGACTTTCAAAACAGGTAAATTGTTTATATATTCAAAATAGTATTTCCAGTGGCTGGCACTTTTTTTGTGTTTGAACTTCTCATTCCGATGTAAAGGGATACAATTTTGGAGTGTTTTGTTGGCCTTGGGGAGCATTTCTTCTTTTCCGCCAGAAATCCCTTCCTGCCTGTACCCACGCAGCCCTCGGGTTCTTGTCCTAGATCTGTTACCGTGTGTGATCTCTGGGGGGGCTGTAGTATTCTCTCTGTACAGTGGAGGACACTGAACTACACTTTGTCTGCAGTCTCAACTGAGACACAGGATAGTGCGGTGGTCAAGGGCACGAAGTCTAAAGCCAGCCTGCCCGGATTTCTACACTCCACCATTTATTAGCTGCGAGGCCTTGAGGCGTTCACTTCTGTCCATTTTTCTCAGTTTTCTCATCTGTATATTAATCATGGGATGAGCCCTATGTAAATGTTTTAAAGTATTTTATAGTCCTCACCTCAGCAACTTGGGGAATGTCCTGCCCTAGGAGAGCAAGAGAAATTTGTAAAGGTTTCTTGTCTCCAGGTTGCATTTGAGGAGATGTCTCCTCTCCGGAGGGGTACCTGTCATCTGGGGCTACCTGTACTCAAGGGGTGACCGGGAGAGGTCTGATTTCCATGGCTCCCCCATGTCCCACTCTGATCTCATGTTAGACTTTTAATCTTCCTGCTTCACTTGCTGCAAAATTTGACTTTTCTAACCCAGGAAGGGACATGGTTTTCTGACTTTCCGCCTTCTTAGATTGTTGACCACAGGCAGTTTGGGGGAGAACTGTTTTCTTCCCTGTGTCTTTGTAACCAGGCTATCTTAAAGTATGTCTCTTTTATGAGGGGTTTAGCTGATGGTCAAAAGAGATAGCACACCCTGTCACCCTGACATTTTCTCTCAGGCCCTCTGGAGTCTGGCCTTAGCAGGCACATGACTTGGAGCCTCTGGTTAGGTCAGACAACGACACTTTAGAAGCTTTATGAAATAGGGCAGGATCACCAGTTTCTTAGAAAATTCCTGGTAAGTGCTCACTGCTCCATAGCCCCCCTTGACTTGTCCATTTACATCCCACCTCTGGCAGCTATTTCTGTAGTAGTAAAACAGATAGCAGTTACCAAATAAGGATTAGGCACCAGGCTCTGTCCCAGGAACTGTAAATGAGTTAGCATTCCACCTCCCTCACAGTCTCCTGTGACACATCTTCTCTTCAAGACCCGTTTTCTCCATCTGCCCTGACGTGGCAGTCATGTTGGTGTTTGTGCTGCATTTCGACCCCATGGGAACAATTTATCCTGCACCCCATGGGCACAATATCCTTGTCAAGAGCTAATTTTGTCATCTTTGTGAATTCAAAACTGCAGGAAATAGTAAGGAAATGCTCACCAAAATATTTTTTTAAATTTCCTAATATATATATTCCTAATATATTTTAAAATTTCCTAATACATTTAAGTGCTAATTTCGTGAGCAGGTCACTTCCTCACTTCTTTATTGATTTTTTTTGGTCTGTTTTGAGTGCCGTCTGTACTCCAAGCCCTTTGGCAGTGTGCGAGTACAGAGCTCACCTCCAGACTTGCCAAGGTAACGCATTGAGAGGTGACGAGACAAGGATGTAGATTTTGCACCTGCATTTTTAGGGCTTGAGGGTGTGGGTGGGTGTGCTAGGAAGATCCAGAGGTGGGAAACTGTTAGGGGCAGGAAAGGACAGGTACACTGGGAGGAGAGACCGGGACCAGGTAACTGTGAGTGGTCAGACTAAGCAGTGCAGACTAGCTTTGGGAGGATTTCTTAGGAATGCTTTTACCTGCAGGTGTGACAGACTACCTAACAGTGGCTTAAACCGGTTTGAAAATTTTTTGGACAAGTCTAGAGGAAGGAGATCTCCTTTTTTCCAGCTGATCGATGAAGCCAGCTTGGACTCAGAGTCCTTTCTATGTTTCCATTTTGCCATTGTTGGCAAATTGGCTTTTGGTCCTCTTGCTCATACCTTTTAATAGAAAGACAACAGATGCTACTTCAGGCGGCGATGCCTCTGCATTATCACCCAAAAGAAGAGGAGACAGACAGTGCCACCATTCGAGTGTCCCTTTTATAAAGAATTAAAAGCTTTCCCAGAAGTGCCCTAGCGCACTTCCTTCTGTGCGTGTCTTATTGGCCACAGTGAGTTCCACAGCCATCTGCAGCTTCCGGGGAGACTAAGGACAGTGGATGTGATACTTTTCCGAGGAAGGGAGAGGCAGATTGAGAGTGGTGATTGAGTTGGCCACCCCTCAGAGCTCTGCTTCTGAAAAGGTCGTACAGTGATGTTCAACACGGATTAGCAATAAGAGAAGCAAGAAGGGCTCAAGATCTTTCCATGTGCCTAACCTTTCTTCAAATTAAAATAAATTGATTTATTTATTTTACCTTCTAAGAAATAAGTGTGTTAGATACGTGTCAGGTATAGGTTGTGATTATTACAAAGCCTTTTATCAAAATTACTTCCTTTCCGTTATTTCCATATGTTATGTAACCGCCTATCATAAAAGGTAGAACTAAAACGAAAGTATATTTTTTACTTTTCTTTACCTTGTAATTCTGTACTTTTTGGCAGTGTTTTATTTCTTTGTTACCATAGTTATTACATTTTTTCGAAAATGGAACTCAGCTGCTTAGTCTTCAATGGAACTGCTTAGTTGCCTTAAGAATCTAGTAAATTTTCCTAAGCTTTAAATTTGTCAGGTTGAAGGTGTAAACATTGCTGTGGGTATAGAATATTGTTATTTTTCTGCATAGACTATTGCTATTATTGAAAGAGACCAAGATTACGTGGCACGGGAAAATTGGGGGTCAAGATTGAGTAATGTTAACTTTTCTTCTCAGGTCTGCAGGTGATAGGCGAGTGCCCCGATTAAGGCTTTGAACCTCCTTGGGCTTTGACTTTCTTCGTCAGAGATTATAGGGTTGGACTGGGGCATCTCGAGAGAGCTGATAGTCCATGACTCTGAATGAGTTTGTGTGCGAGGAGCAGAGGAAACAGGAGCAAATGGAAAGCTTCGCAGAAAGGGAAATTGTACTTACCTAAGGGAGGAGCTTAGTTCTGCTTCTTTGAGGGTGCAGGGTGGGGGTAGAGGATGTAACATTTGGAAAAAATAATTCAGCAAGTTGTTTTCAAAACAACGAACTTAGAATATCACAGAAAGCCTTTTTGTTGTTTCTCAATGTGAGTGTGTGTTAACAAAATGTAGTCACAGCCATCGTTTCGCCTTTATTTCGGGAAAATAGTCCTGGGATTTCCTGGTGAAACTGTATTGAGTACTTACCCAGACCCACGTGTATGGCAGCAGTTTCTTGGGCATCCTGCTCAGTTGCTAATTTCAAGGAAGTGTGTTGGGGAATCATCCCCCTGAGTTCTTCTCATGATGCAGCTCTTGTCTGTGACACACCCTGACTCACATGTCCCACCACGAGACTGCTTAGAAGCAGGAAAGCCATGGGGATCCGCATTTCTCAGAATCTAACATCTGGGCAGCCTAGGCTGGCATTCCTCCGGTTCTCTCTGAGGCTTGTTGCCCCTGCTTGGAGTGACAGCGGCAGCGGTTTCTTCGTGCCTCTGCAACAGTCTTAACCTTTCTTAAGTCTCTTGGAGGACAGGGCCAGTTTGGCAACAGCACCAGCAGCCCCCTCCAGAAGTGGGGCTTGGAGGTGATGGGGGAGTGGCCCGGCATCCATGGCCTCGTGGCCTGGTGGAGGCCCCGCTACCTGTGGGGCATATAGGACCTGTCCACAGTTCTAGGACAACCAGCTGAAGACTTCAGGATTTACCCTATTCACTGATGTAGTTAGAAGACAACTTGTGAAGTTGGCACTGTGGGCCTATGTTTATCTTTTTGAATCAGTAACTTAACTTCTGTCGCGTTAGCTTTGGAAAGAGTTTTAAATCTCTCTCTTCCTCTCTCTTTCCATTGTGCTGTAGTAGGCCATTGTGATCTCTCACTCAGACCATTGTTCTCCTTCACAGTCCTTTCTGCTTAGCCCCCTGTAATGCGCTGATCACTCCCTAAAAAAGTAGATTTGAGCCGAGAAGTGGTGTGATCCTGGCCAGCAACAGCGTGACTCTCAGATGTGCCCTGGGGTCTGGAGAGCACACCTAGCCTGCTGCATTATAGTGCTCTTTGCTCTTTGCAAACGCCAAGTAATTGTCCCTGCCTCAAGGGTCGCTGGGAGGATTCAAGAAATTAATGGGGGTCAAATGCTTAGAGTATAATAGTATTCGACATGGCTGTAAAAGAAGCAGGAAAATCCAGGACCTTTCCATGTATATAAATTTCTACAAATTTAAAATCTTGATTTTATTTCTTTATTTACCTCTTAAGAAATTTATTCCTCATGTTAAAATATAT
Source organism: Ursus americanus (assembly GCF_024610735.1). Classification (NCBI taxonomy): domain Eukaryota; kingdom Metazoa; phylum Chordata; class Mammalia; order Carnivora; family Ursidae; genus Ursus; species Ursus americanus. The sequence goes on from NC_142134.1 coordinate 71,864,046, forward strand.
GGCAGATGTAGATTGTGATTATTATGAAGGCTTTCATCCACATTACTTTGTTTTCTGCAGTTACATGTGTATATGCAACATTGCTTGTTATAAAGGTCCCCGGGTCACTGTAATCCTGTTGTTTGCCTTCTCCTAGAGTGCAGACTTCCTGGGGGTATGAATTTTTGAATTCAGGTGAATAAAAATTATTACAGGGATGACCTTGAAGCAATAATTGCTTTCAAAGTCAGTCATTTGTAAACTTCTTAAATTGATAACCTATTCTCCTAAGAATGGTAATCCATTCTTCTAACAATGGATCTCTGCATGTGGGTTTGTTGAGAACTCCTGGAACACAGGATAAAGGTATGTGTTCCTTCGTTATTACTGAAGGTGGTTTCTGTCCCTCTAGTAAAATTATCACATTCTCGTCGCACAGCCTCCCGCTTACGCTGCACCTAGGCATGCTCTTCCTTTTGTTCAAAATTCTGTTCCTTTTACAGTGCCTGCCAAAATCTAGTACGCCTCTTGTCTCCTCTGTGGGAGATCCTTGCTAACTCTGTTCCCCCTCCCGTGGGTGCACATTCCCCAGTGCCACCCCCCACTCCTGTTCACCCCACCCAGACCTCATTTCTTCTCCAGTGTCTCCAGAGCACATCATTCACCAGCATTTACTACACAGTCGGTGTCCAGCTCACTAAATTGTAAATTCCCAGGGGAAGATGTCCTTCCTAATGACCTTTGATCCCCAGTGTAGAATTGAGCCAGATACTGTCTCTTCTTTTTCAAGAGGAGACCCAGAGCTTTGTAAGTTGTGAGACCAGGGAAGAAAAGGGAAACACTGCTTCCTGCTATCCTCCTTTCCAGCTAACACTCCAGGCCAGCCACCCCCCAGCAGTGGGTGCTGTGTGGTGGTCGTGGTGGAGGAGACGGTATTCAGAATTGCCAGAAGATGGTTTGTGGAATTCAGAGAGGCATATTCCAGAATTGTGCTATTTTAATTTTAGTCATAAAATTTTATTTATTTTGAAATCTCAAAGGAAGGCAGGATATTTTTGTTAAAAAGTGACAGATTTTAAAAAGGTTAAGAAACCCTGCTCCATTCTTCACAGAGAGAGGTTGGCATATTTATATATTTCTTTTGAGGTGAGTCTTTTTCAAATGATAAAGAACAATAGTAGAAGGTCCAAAATGAATGTGGGAAGAGCTGGTTGTGGAAATGTTCACTAGCCTGTGATGTTTTGTTGACCAGTGTTACAGAATCAGTGCCATTTTGTAGTTTTCTTAACATTGAAGTTCAGATGTTAAAAGCTATGTTAAATCTTTAAAAAAAAAAAAAAATATGTGTATAAGGCCAAATCCAGTAGCAGGGTTGAGGCTGGAAGGATGAGTAACAGGTATCGTAATAGAAGCAGTGCTTTCATTTTCAGAGTTGTATCTTCCACAGGCTGAAGTCTGGCCCTGCCTCTGCTGCTCACAAAACAGGCAAGGCTACTGAGTCTCACTGCAGAGCAGGGGTGAGGGTGTGCTTCCCTTCCCTCAGAGTGGGGGAGAGGATGAACTGAGGCTGTGAGCGCAGTGCCCAGGTGCACTGCACAGTACTTGTAGAAGGCTTCTGGACTCCTTCCGGACGAGAGCTGCAAGACAGAAAGGCCGACTGACATTTAAGAGCTATCTCTTTAATTAAGCAGATTATTTTGAAGTAATTATTTGCCCATGTAAATTTTAATAAATCTCTACTCTGAGAATGAATTTTAAGAGAAGTATTTTCAAATTGTGTATCTGCAATTTGTGTCTCAGTGCTTCTCGTTCATTTTTGTACAAAGAGCTTCCCAGTGTGTTCTTACTCCGAAATTCTCTGCAAGGCTCTCTGTAGCCACTTTGAACTGTCTTCACTGCCCGGGCGTCTGCCCATGAAGGGAACTGAGTTCAAGGAGCCTGCCTCTCCGGGGACCTATTTTTCAGACAGTTGAGTTACCACCCTTTCTTGGGTTGTGAATTTAGTGAGAATGGCTTTGTTTTATAAAGGGGAAGTAGAAAATATCAACCTGTACTCTATGGACTAAAAGTTAATCTTATTTTGGTGAAGCTTTTCTTTTGGGTTTTTGACTATATATGAATGTTTTGAGTGTGTATGAAAACATAGTGTGTTTTTCTCATGGTGAATCCTAGTTAGAGTTTGAATCCTCTTTGTTGTGCACTTTGCTCCTCTACAAGACTTTGACTTTTCTTTTTTCTTTTTTAAGACTTTGGCCTTCTTAAAATAGTGGTCATACATCTTATTCAGCTATCATAGTCTCTGCCACATGAGAGCTGTACAATATTTGTTTGATTAAGAGAAAAGGAGGAACAACTCAAAGAATGAGTGTTAGCCATGGGAAGGTTTCCCACAGAAGCACGTACATCATTGTGTCTTCTTCTGTCCCTGGGAAAATGCACAGAACGGAAGAGCAAAGCCAGCAACTCCAGTGTATGATTTCTTCTTGAAATATTTTCACCATGCTTTGCCATGCAAAGTAACTGAAGGTGTTAAAGTATGTATTATTCTCATCATAATATATACCCAAAGCTTTTAATTCTTAGTAACATATTTTCAGAGTTAGCAATATATCTAAATATGTGAAATTTATTGCCTTCTGTAAGTTCGATCCATTAAATGTCTGTTTGCATTTTTTATGACACTAGGGAAATTAGCAAGAGTTAGCACAAAGAAAAATGTGTTAACCCCCATGCCTAGTAAAAGTAGGGAGTGAGATCTCTTTGCTGTGCTCAGACTGCTTCAGAGAGAGCGTGCAGGGCCTTCGTCGGGCAGACTCGGGCTCCAACACCATTTCCTTTCCTCTGACCCCCAGCCTTGGGCAGGCGTTCAGCTTCAGAGCTGTGGTTTCCTCAAGTGTCAAGTAGGGATGGTAATAACTACCTCAAAGAGCTGTCAGGAGGATTAAGTAGCAGGCTCTTAACCACCGTGCCTGGAAGATGGGCACAGGAGCCCCGGCTCCAAACTCGAGGTGGGGGGGCACGTGAATTAACTGAGAGATGCCCACGCGGTGTCCTGCAGGGCTCCCGGCTCACCCTGCACCTGGCATGCTTTCCTTACCTCCTTCAAGGATGAATGTTTTTATGCTTACATCTTGTTTTCTTTATTAGAAGATTTTCTCGTTTTCGTCTGTAAGGGATTTGCAGGAGCCTGTGTCTTAGGAGAAAGCACCCCATCTGAGCAGCGGGCACAGTACTTGAGTCCACGTTTCCACATTTCCAAACCCTGAAAGGCATTTCTGTGGCTTTTCTTGTGCATTGGGTGTTCTCACTACACAAGTGCTTTCTCTCCTTCCAGCTGCAGTTTCCCCAGACCGCAGCCACTTGCTTTCCTTCCAGTTTTATGTGGCAGACTATTGCACTGACAGCTCCGGGCGGTCCGCGGTCAGCATACCGTGGGAGATTATTGCTTGCCCACTTAGTTTGCTGGGCTGGTTGAAAATGTGAAGAGAAAGGCCCAGCAAACTTCTGTTACTGTTGTTCACCATGAACGATGCGAATACAAATTCCTCCAAGCCAAAGAAAGGTAGCTGTACTGTTCTTTAAGAGAAAGTTTTCATCTTCATAATTTCTTTCCTCCTCTGTGCTCTTGCTCTGCTTCCTCCTCTGGAAGCTTTCTCCCCTTTCTCCCCACACGCCCTCTTCTGCCCAGTCTTCCTCTCCGTGTGGCTACAGCCCTCATCTTCTCAGATGTCTTTAAGGGTCTCCTCTGGAGCCTTTCTAGATCTCTCCAAGTTGGTTGGGCCATTCTCTCTCTAGGGCTCCCCTATTCCTTGGAAACTTAGTTCTGTCATAGTGGCAGTCTCTGTGTGGGTGTCTCTGTGCTAAAATGTGAATGAGCTTAGTGAGGGCGGAAACCCCATCCTGGTGTCCTGCCTGGCTTTGTGCCTGCTGGGCTGAGCGTGTTACTTGGCCCATATTAGCAGCGTCGTAGATGTTGGATGAATGAGTAATGTGCTCATCCCCGGTGTAAGGTCAGGAGAAAGACAACCACTTACTCTCCTTCCCAGTATGTGATCTCCTGTTGCATACACACCGAGATACCTTCTGGGATGTGCGGGCTTCTAGTAGTTTCTGCCTTTGGAGTGCAGCCAGCAGTCCACCAGGAAACAGAAAAAGCTTTCTTGGTGACAGGAGAGTAATAAATACGGGCCACCAGCTTTCCGTGGACCATGCTGTCTTCTTCAACACTCCTTTGTATGTAGAACAAGGAAACAGATGCAGGACCGTGGCTGTGCTCGCGACGGACGGATGCCTGACTTGTCAGCAGCCTTGGAGGGAAGACTGGAAAGTGTTCCGCAGCACATGACTTGGTACTTTCATGGGTGTTCATGATGAATCTAAATTGTTTTTAAAAAAGACAAAAAAGCTCTTAGGTTCTCTATATTCTGATTGAGAAATCTGGCTCATATATGTACATATTCTTTTGAGACATGCTTGCAAAAAGTTAATAAAATGTGCCCTTTTTTTTTCAAGGTTTGCTAGGGGTTCTGTCACAGTACCACAGACAGGCGGCTTAAACCACAGAAACTTATTCTCTCACAGTTCTGGAGGCTGGGCATCGAGATCAGGGTGTCAGCAGGGTTGATTTCTTCTGAGGCCTCTCTCCTTGGCTTATAGACAGTGTGTTCTCCCTGTGTCTTTGTATCATCTTTCCTCCGTCCCTGTCTGTGTCCAGATTTCCTCATCTAATAAGGACACCGTCACATTGGATTAGGACTCACTCTAATGACTTCATTTTAACTTAAGTTACCTCTTTCAAGAACCTGTATCCAAACATGGTCACGTTCTGAGGTACTGGTGGTTAGGACTTCAACATATGAATTTTGGGCGGACACAGTTCTACCTGTAATATTATGGGTTTTAACTACTTAATAAATTTACGTAGGACAAGTCATTGCCTGAGGTTACATGGAGTGTTATGTGTGAGGGCACAGAGAGCCTACAGTGTTTGGGTATCAGACATACAGGAAGTCACCACTCCTCCAGTAGCTCAGTGTGGTAGCCCGGGTGTGGCCACTTCTCCAGGCCATCAAAAGACTCCACCCTCCTGTGAAATACAGTCCTGCATTTAACGGGGCAGAGGTATAATGTTACAGAAAAATAGGAAGGACTGGGCAAGGGCACAAGAAAGGGGAAGAGGTGCAAACATTAGCAGCTACTCCTCCAGTTAAGAATAATGCCTTCTGAGTATAGCAAATTTGAGTGCACGTGAAATTATGTTAAAATTAGTGATCATTTTACACATTTGTGGAATAAAGACAGTATTTTAACTCAGTATATGTCTCAGTCTTTCCTGTCCTTGAAGCACTCTGATAAATAGGAGGCAGCAAAATCACGAAGAGTAAAGTTAGAGTTGAAGGTTCTATCTGAAAGATTTTCTGTAGTATCTTTGAAGTTTGAAGGAGTCCCTATCAGGTGTTTCAGAGCTGTGGTCTGGGTAGATTATCTCTTGAGTAATTGACTAGGTGGTAAACCAGAGGTTCTGGGAGAAGAACTACAAACTTGCACTTTGAAGAGGATTTTTCATTAAATGTGGCACATGTACCCAAGTCCAACTACTAACTTCTTATTCACGTAGTTAAGTTACAAGAAACGCATCCCCAACAGTGTTTAGAAATTCCTCTTTTGAAATTTTCATTATTATTTAGAGAATATTTACTTTACATTTTGTTTTTTGTTTTCTTCTCTCCTTTTAAAATCCAGCTCATGGTTTTTGGAATCTTTCTGTGCCTGGATGCATTTCTGTATGTGTTCACCCTGCTTCCTTTAAGAGTTTTCCTGGCACTATTCAGGCTCTTCACTCTGCCTTGCTATGGCTTAAGGTAAGTTTACGATCGTGAGCTATTTCAAATGTTTAAATTATTTTTGCTACTCGTAAAAGTAGTATTTTACTACTTGCAGTTGTTAAAGTAAATAATCACTTGGATAGATTTTGAAGAATAGGGATAATTTATACAGTTTCGTTCATACTTTGGCCCTTAATGCATGAATTAATGCTGCGTATCTTTTTAATGAATATTATATAATGAGTTTATACAATATTTGTACTTTTTCCATGCACACTTTTTTTCCAAATGGTTTTGAACTAGAACTTTGCTTTGGCCAGTACAGTAATATTAATAATGCAGGCGGCCACGTAGAGGAGTGGGAAGGCATGGGGACTGAGAGCCAAGGACCTGGTGGCCACTGTGTTGCTCACCCAGGACCTTTGTGTTCTTGAATCCCTTGACCTCCGAGGCATCGTCTGTAGAGTGAGAACTGGGTTCTGGGCTGGGAGTTATCAGAATCTCCTAAGGAGCTCTTACTTCAGGGGCTCTCTCCTTCCTCTCATTTAAGAATCACTGTCTTAGTGGCCTGGTGAGCCTTAGTTACTGATTCCTGAGGAGACTCCCTCCGATTTGTGAAAGAGGAACACTCTCGAAGACCATTGGCCTAGTGGGAAGGCTCAGACAGCCCAGCCCCACATTGATTAGCTGATGAAGTGTGGGCAGCTGCCTAACTTCTCTATTCTCTCAGCCTGCTTCCACATCACAGTAAAAAGGGGATGTTGAGAGCCCAGCATCTTCTACCACAAAGATGGGAGGTGTGAAAAGATTACCCAGCATGGTGCCTGGTTCACAGTAGACCAGAACAAATACTAGTTTCCTTCCTTCCTTCTGTACCAAAACTAGAAACAGGGAGGTGAAAATGTTAAGCTAGGTGAATCTTAATGCTTGATTGGTCTTGAGGTTAGAAGTTTGGGTTTTACGGTTTTCTTTTTTTGCACAGACATGTCAACATGTGTCCACTCTATGGAGTCATTCTCTAGAATATTATACAGTTCTTAGCATAGTTGCCCTAACTGACATTTCTCACATGGATCACTTCTCTAGACGCATTTCATTCTGAAAAAGTTTTAAAATGCTGACGTGGACAATAATAAGAAACTTGATTTAACTAGGAAGTAGGTGACTATTCTATGGTATATAAAAATATAATTAATGTAATTATCAATGACTTGACCATGGAAACTGAGGTACAAAATTAATGGTCAATATACAGAATTATGTGTTGAGTTTTTTTTAATGACTGAAGTCTTGGAAAATTCTCTTTTAAAGTAGTAAATAGGCATATACTTAATACCAAGTAAGCACTGAATAACACATACAGTCCCTTTAGAAATAAACCTTAATCAGTTTCAGTAAGGAAGACATCCTTCCAATATAAATTGGAAGAATTTATTGGACATGATGATCATATTGTGAAAAGAGAAAATTCGTTGCCAGTTTACATGGAGTAAAATAATAAGAATTAGGATCACATCACTGTTATATGTGATACTTGACATTCTGTAGCCCTGCCTACCAGAATGAGAGAATTATGTTACATATTTTATTAATTACATGTTAGTCAAGTGGAAGACTCTTTTTAGGAATATAATCATCAGCTTTAAGATAGTCAAGTACATTCTTCATAACTTTGGGAGAATTTTTAATGTTTTATTCTTAGTAGCAGACGTTTTTTCAAAAAGACATTTGTAGCATGGTTGGTACTTTAACATTAGCAAAGCCTCATCTCGTATATTTTTTCTTTTATCACTATTGGGGTCTCGATAAAATTATGGTTATTTTAATTTTCAGAAGATCAGAAAAAGTATCTAATAAAACATCCCCAAATACAAGTCTTCATGTGAACTGCATAGCACGGACGGACAGCATTTGGATAGAGCCGGGTGACGTTCCTGACACAAAATAAGCAGTGCCATGTAGAGGTGTTCCCGTCTACACTATGAGCTAGATGAACTTTTTGGCTGTTCTTGGATCGACAGTGTGCTCCAGCCCGTCTCTGAGTGAATGGCTTTTAATGACATAGTGTGTTCCATATGGCTGTTGGCATGATGAGATAAAACATTATAGGGAAATACATCCTAAAAACTCTCTTCCTTCCAGAGTGTGTCTTTCCCTGGGTATGTTAGCACACGGTGGCTGCTCCCTGAATGAGTGACAGCGGTGATGTGTCAGTGTTCCGAAGGGCCCTTTTAGGCTCTGTTTGAAGACCCATCTGGTTATTGTACAAAGCGTCTGGAACGGTGTCATTTCTAGTGTTCCTTGTCACTTGGGAGAAGCAGGGCACCCAAACAGCATGGGAGAAGTCGTCCAGTGTTTGTTCTGAAAACTGGAAGAGGAGTTGTAGAGAGCTGGCAGGTCTTCAGTCCGCCCCTCCCATTTGCTTTGTTGTGAGGGGTCGATGGTCCCTGGAGCCCACCTTTTCTAGACGTTTTCAGATCTTTTTTAGATATAAAGTAGAGGTGGTTCCTTTTGTGTATGATTTTCAAATACTTTCAGTCTAAATTGAGTAGCATTTCAAAAGAGAATGTGTTCTATTGTCAAGGCTTTAGAGCTAAAATGACACCAGAGGGCAGTGTGTCATCCCACATGCAAGACTCCGGTCCCTTGTTCTATGCAAACTTACTGCTATTTCTGCAATTTGGACCAACCGAAGAATTACGTTTTATGCGGTCACTAATAAATATATGATGTATATATATAAAATGTGAAATGCAGTTAAAATTACGTAATAGAGCTTCAGCAACTTTCAATATTCTGTGCAAGTGTAGACCAGAATACACAGAATATGAAAATACTGCCTTACTGTCTTAGTAAAAGTATGCTTTATCAAAACTGAGTGATTTGTGCTTATAGTAGCATGTGTTGCAGTTCATATTTTCTTAGATCAGTTTAGAAGACGGTGTCTTTTTGAGCATTATTTTTAAAACCACCAACTTTGAAATGATTAAAACTTGAACTATAATGAGAAAAATTATAGTAACAAAGCTATTGTTAATATTATGTCTAAGACCTTTTCAGTATTTTGGGAATATAAAAATACATTTATTTTAACAAAATTACTGTTTAGAAATAGCCAAACTCTGCCTTCTTACACCTTTTCTTTCAACCTTCTCTACTTCCGTTAAAGGTTGATTTGTCTCACCTGCAGCTGTGCTATGTTCCATCTTTTTCAGCAAAAAGTGCTCTTTCCTTCAGTCTGACTTTTAGTCTTTCAAAGGGATAGAAAGAAATTAAAAAGAACAATAAAGAAGTTGATTGTGGGTTTTTTCAAACTGTTCCTGTATCCTTAAATTCCTGTATTTCTTTTTTTCTATAAGAAAGTCACCAACTTCCTACTCTCTTAGTTCTTTTTAATTATTCCCCCCAAAAGGGGGAAGGGATACTGATCAGAGGAATCAAGATGCTGACGTGCGAACCAGGACTTTGCAGTCTCTGGTGCTGTTGGTTTCAGCCCCGCTGAAACTGCCAGCCTCCCAGATTTTCCGCTTTAGCATTTATTCTTTGGGCCTATTTCTAAGTATTCTGTAAACTTGCCATGATTTTTGTTTGGGTTTTGGTTTTTGCCACTTTTGACAACTTAGTCCACAAGGACCCTGCCTTTCGCTAAAGCTAAGGGGCTGCGCAATACTGCACGTCCTTACGAGAACCCAGCCTGCGTTGTGACTCCCCCCGCCCCCGCCCCCGGCAGGCACTTTGCCAGCTTTTGATCCTGTTAAAATATTGTTCATTTGAGAAGTTGGCAGGGTGGTTATCTTGGCTTGGTAGGTGTGTTTGTGTTGCCTACAAAGTATGCACTGCTTCCATAAAAAGTTTAGTAATCTCAGGAAAACTTACTTGAAAACTTTTTGCTAATGAATTAACAGTCTTGAAAAGTCTTCGCTTCCAGATATTTTGTTGGAAACGAAAATAAATAAAGAAGTATATCCAAATTGTTTAAAAGCAGATCCCTGTGTTTCTTCCCTCTTTTGCCTGTAGGGTAGTATCATTTTAGAAAGGCATTCGAGAAACTTCTTGAATTCAGATAATTTGTTAATGATGACATGGAAATCAAAATTAAATTTTGATTCATTATATGAGGTACCTGTGTTTCTTGGAAGAATGAAAGTATTTCATTTTTTTAGAGGAGTAGACTGCTCTGTATTATGTTAAAGAGGTATCAGACCTCCTTTTTCCAAGTTTACTTGTAGAATAAATAAAGTAACTGATTGTGAAAGTGTTTTTTATTTACCTGGCATTGTTGCAAATCCTCTTTTCTGCTCAGACGTGTGACTTCATTTTGTGTTTTAGAATTCTCCGTAACATTTGAGTTAAAAGTTGAGGGAGATTGTAGAGAAAAATGGTTCTCTCTGGTGCCAAGAACGGAGTTATTTTTGGAAACTTTGGTCAAACATTTTAGGTGGTAGTAAGTATAGAGTCGGCTTAGGTAATAAATGCCAGAGTGTCTTTCTTTTACCATCAGAGCAAGTAAATTCTGTGCAAGCAAATTTCTGGATCGCACTTTGGTTTTAGGCAGAAGAACTCTTGAGGCTTTGTGGACTTTTTTGTGTTTTAAGAAGCGATAATGTCTTTTTCCTCTGCGAGTTTACCCCACAGGAAGGCTTTTATCTCTCAGAAGAATGATGAATTTCAAATGCTTGACAGTTTCTTAACCTGTTGGGCTTCTTCTGTGTGCCTTACGTCCTTCAAGATATTTCACCTAGAATTCACTTCACACACACACACACACACACACACGCGCGCGCGTGATTTTTCTCTTCGCCATAAGCCTCAATTATGCCCTAAATGGTTTAATATTACCCTATAGCACATGCCGGGAGAGCTCTTAGTAGCTTTCTCTGGGGAAACAAGTATGTTTGTGCTTCCTCTTACAGGGTTGATCTGTGTGGCTGATGTGTAGAGAACAATATATTTGTTTTATTAGAGAGTCTTCATAAATCAGGTTTTGTTGTCACCTGTGTCCTCACCATGGCACTCTAAGTAGTGTAGCAACATTACAACCTTCTCTCTTTCTTTCTCTCTCGTGAATCAGACCGAAGGGAGGAGCACTTTCACTTCCTTTATAGAATGGAATGTGGTGTCACAGGGACTCCTTGTGGTGAGTAAACCCTGATTTTTCCTTCTCTACTCTCGGCCAAATTGACATCCGTGCAAACAGATAGTAATTATAATGGAAGCAACAACAACAGCGTAGGCAAGACATAACCATTTGAGGACGGACACATGAGGAGAATGTGGTCTCTATCCTTACGTGGTCCTAAAGTTTTGACCACAGTTTTGCAAGATTTGACCATGATCTTACCTAACATAGGAAAATCACTCAATCAAATGATCTTGAATCACACTTGTTGCTCTAGACCATGATAGCAAGTACTTTTTCCCCAATGCCACAGCAGTCAATTGAGCTTATAATAAGTTCCTTCCGTATAAGCAGTTTTTATTTTGCATTACTCCATAGCTTTATTAAACCAGTTGGGTTTTTTTCTAGTATAGTTTGAAATTATTTTAAAGCCCAAGGAAAAGACTTTAATCATTCAGTTTCAGTACTTAGTAATTATTTTTCTACTGTATGTCAGGGAAACTTAAGATTTAAAGTACCATTTTTTTTTTAAAGATTTTATTTATTCATTTGACAGAGAGCACAAGCAAGGGCAACAGCAGGTAGAGGGAGGGAGAAGCAGGCTCCCCACTAAGCAGGGAGCCCAATGTGGGGCTTGATCCCCAGGATCCTGGGCTCATGACCCAAGCTGAAAACAGATGCTTAACTGACTGAGCCACCCAGGCACCCCAAAAATACTATTTTCTAATTAAGGAAAATATCTTAATCTCAATACTTTATTTGAGTTTACTTTAAAATTATAAGGGACTTCTTTTTTAAAAATGGGAACCATATTGAATATTTTACCTTTTTTAAAATTTTACATTCTTTCAGGTATACTACAAAATAGCTAAAAGTGTTAAAAGAGGAAGAGAGAAAGAAAGAAAGATTCAGTCTATGTATTTTATAATGAAATATCTCATGTCGATAGTTTGACACGTTTCTATACCAATTTGAAAATCAACCAGGCAGGGATTATCCCATTTTTCTGACTCATCTGTGTTGCCTTTTCTTTTTTCTTGATCTTTCTCTGTGCAGATTAAAGTTTTTACTTTAATCTTAGCGTGTTACCTTCTGCTACCGAGCAGGAGGAAGAAGCCTACGTAGATCATCTTTGCCCACTGCATTGTTCTGTTTCCATGAATGTACGAGCCCTTTGAAACAACAGCAGTGCCTTAATTGACAATTGCACATATCCAGTGGAAGTACTTGAACGAATGGAAGATGAAACTTAGAAATGAGAAAATGTGGTTTCTGTATGAGTGGCTTAACATGAAAATTAAAAAAGTATTTTAAGTTCTGTTGGAATGTCTTGTTTAATGTTACCTTGTCTTGTCATAACTCACAGCCAAACCTGTGAATTAGATTAGGGGGTTTTTCACTTTGTCCAACAGCTTACTCCACTTACTTATGTGTTCATGTGAGATTTTCAGCATTTGCAAAATGAATTGCTAGTAACTACTGTTTAACAGACATTTCTAAGGAAGAGCTTGAACCTGAAAGTATTGTTTGACGGCCAATTCCAAGTTGATTGGCAAGGCTGTGGATAGCTTCTTCTGGAGTTGGAAATGCTTATCAGATAGTCATCTAAAACTATCGTGACAGAGAAGGAGACAAATACCGGGACTCGTTCAAGTTCTTTTAATCTTGTGAACTTATTTTCAGGTCAGGTCTTTTCTTACTTAGAGATGCTGCGAGACATACAGACGTCTTTTAAGGTCCACCTTAGAAATAGTTTTTATTTTTGCAACTTTTCTTTTTTATTAACAGGGACGTTTATAGGAAGACAAGACTCTGTTTCTTGGGAGTTCTGATACTTTCATTCTTTACTTGAGTAATACTTAACTTTGTAAATCAGAGTCATCTCTGGAGCAACTACATGGGATGTTAGCAAAGGAGATTCTCGCCAGAGCAGGGAGCAGACAGAAGACAGTGGATCCAGTGAAATGTTGTCCTGTTTTTTCTCTTTCTAGAAATAAAGAACAAAAATGATGGGTATATTTGCTTTTTAGCACAAAATTTTTCCAAATGAGCTGTCAGTAAAGTGATAAGTTATATGGTATTAAATTATACTGAAAGAGAAAGGGTACTGAGTTGTTGATTTAAAAGTTCTTTTGAAGAAAAGTCTAGAATGGTAGATGGTAGTAATAAACATGCCTTCTGGAGCCAGATCGCAAGGTTCAGATCCCCGTTCCTCCACTTCTTGACTTAGTAACTGTCCAGCTTTGGGCACATTCCTGACTGTGCCTTGCCTCATCTGTAAAACTGAGATGGTCTAGATAGTACTGTGCCCATAGGATTACTGTGAAAACTGAAGAGAGTATATTCCAAGTGCCTAGAACAGTGCCTGCCACATAGTAACTGAAAATTGTAGCATAAGGTGTTTGTACAACTTTCCTGTGGTTTTACAACCTGGTTTGATCCTAGGCAAGATTAAGTTAAAGTTGTTTATGCTTGCTTGATTTAAAATTTGTATCATCTTAATTCAAAATGTGTCATATGTGTCATATTGTGTTATTTTGGGGATATATTCTCCAATGTTTGTTAGCTCTAATTTGCAGCAATGACTTATAATTAATACAACATTCCTTCATAGACACACGCTAACACATTGGGCCTTTGTTGTATATGTTTTATAAAGACACACGATTGGATATGATATATATATATGACATATATATATATATATATATATTTGTCTCTCTCTCTCTTTTTTTTTTTTTTTAATTTGACGGAGAGAGAGGCAGCGAGAGAGGGAACACAAGCAGGGGGAGTGGGAGAGGGAGAAGCAGGCTTCCCGCTGAGCAGAGAGCCCAGCAACGTGGGGCTCCATCCCAGAACGCTGGGATCATGACCTGAGCTGAAGGCAGACGCTTAACGAATGAGCCACCAGGTGCCCCAGCCCTTTGTCGCTTAAATAAAATTACTTTGGCTGGCATCACTTAACTAAGTAGATGCCAGTCTAGTACCAAAAGCTCTAAGTATAGTTTTCTTTAATTAGTTATCAAAGTCACCTTGGTAATTAATGCAAATTAATTATTACTGCCCTACTTTTGGTACCTATCCTTTTCTTCAATTCATAAAGCATGACCTATAGTTCCTAACTACAAAGGCCCATGCCTCTTGGTGATTCGTGGTATTCAGCATATGCTGAGCTGCACCTGCACTTCGGAGGAAGAGGCGGCTGCTATAGTCCGTGCTGATGCCAGCTTGTCCCCTGGCTGTCCCAGGGGACAGAGTCACACACAGGCCAGCAGCCTAGGAGTGTTCAAAATGCCTCCTCTTCTTGTTAGTTGAATGAAAAACATGCTTCGCTCCCACTCTCGACAAATGCTACTACCTCTTCTGTTTTTAATCTTGTAGGGTGGGAGCAGGGAATTGCCTTGATGATGGAATAGCCCTTGGCAGAGATCTGTGTTCTGGGCTGGGTGTTTGGGAGATGGAAGGTGAAGATCCATCTGGTTCCGTGAGGAGAAATGGGCCAGCATCCACTTGGTAGAGAGGAACAGCACTGGAGAAGAGTCAGGGGGACAAGCAAATAGTGCTAGAGATTGATCAACTTTGTCCTTGATGCAATTTTGTCCAAAACTTCAGCTGGTAAGAATAGTTTCACTTCATTTATCAGTTTCCAGTGCTGGTCTCAAAACATAAGGTCTGACATAGACAAATTCTGACCTGTCTCCCCCTTTAGACTCACTGGTTCAGCCCAGTGTCTTCCCATCTACTTCTAAACCTTTGTGGACTTAGTTCTCTCAGAATTTACCTCCTGTCAGGATTTTTGCAGTATCCCGTATTCTTTCTGTGAACAGATCAATTTCACATCTGCCTCAAAACCATGTGCGGTGTGGAAAACAAGAATGAGGTTCTGCCTCATCTGCTCGTAGAGCTGGTGTTGGAAGCCTCGTTTGTAAAATAATGCTTCACTGTTTTTGTAAAACAGTGTTTCAGGTAAAAGTTTGCAAGACCTACAGATTCCTTGTTGAACCCTGCACGCTCTCTTGAAGAAAAGAGCCCCTGATCTGAATATGGACAATGGTTAGGGGATAGTGAAGATGTGAAGACCTCAGACTGTTGAAGGCCAGCTGGAAGATGAAGTCATCCCTTAGGTGGTTGCTAGAACATTGTCACGATGGCGGGAATGAAGAGATTCAGCAACTCCTGAAGAAAGTGCTGGGGTCTTTGTATTGATTACACTGTACAGTACATAAAAGCTTCCCAAGCGGGAGATGGAGCATTTCTTGTCTTGAGGAATTTGCCTGCAGTAGACCTAAAGCAAGCTGCTTTCCGTTCTAGCCACAGGAGTTTCATAGCCACTGAAAGAAATCGTAAATTTCTTCTCTCTGTATTTTTTGCTGTGTCTTAGTCAGATGTTTCCATGCACAAGTTAGATTTTGCTCTTCATAGTCCGACCTTGAAGCGTAAGGGAGGAAACTTCTCCTTTTTTCCCATCTAGATTCTTCTGCTGGTCCAATAATTAGATTGTCATAAAACAGATTAACAGGACAAAAATATAATTCCGTACATACAGGAACTCATAAAAGTATGCAACTCAAAGAAGTGACCAGGCAGGACACTTTTATACCTTTAATACAAACAATAAATTTGCGAAGAATTAACAAGACAAAGAAATTTGGGCTTGGGATAGCAAATTAAGAAGTAACAAGGGTTGTTTATACAGCCTTCTCAGCCCTGAATTTCTTCTCTCTGGTGTTAAGGGTGCCTTCTAAAGGCCCAAGGGAGGGTATCATTCCCTGGGGAATTTATCTCCCACTTTCATGGGGACAAAGGAGGTCAGTGTCCTTCTTGCACCAGCTGTTTCTTACATAACTTTAATTCAAACTAAGATGCCGCAGTAGCATATTTTGAGGTAGATTGCCTTGAACCCCATCCTGAAATAAGCAATGATTCTGCTAGTAGTAATTAGGAAGAAACTAGTTTCAGCTCTTGTCAAGCCAGTAAGAGAAAGACAGGAGGGGAGAATGCCACAGAAAATAGAAATAACTTAAATATATGAGAAATGCCACTTTCCTAAAGGGCAGAATGAAGTGAAACTATGCTAGATGCCGTTTTTCCACAGTGGGATTGGCAGAGACCCAGCAGCCGATCGCAACCTGGACTGCGGCACCTGCGCCTTCGTGCGGAGCTGCTGGTGGATGCGAACAAGGGCGCAGCCATCAGAGAGGGCAGTTCACTTCTGCTGAGGGAACATACCCTCCAGTTGTGACATTTGTCCTGCAGATGCATTTTCATATGTGAGACATGACATGCCCAGGGCGTCATGGTGGGTAGTTGCAGAAGACCGACCATGTGCCAGGGCGTTCCGTAAATGACGGCACATCCGCGCAGTGGACCACGACGCCGTCCTAGATATAGGAAGTCCTTGTGAAGCGACATGGAGAAACCTGCTCTGCTGGTAAATAAAAAGTGCCAGGCGCCACCGTGTGTGGGAAGGGCCGATCCAGAGGCCTGCAGTGCGTCAAGAGGAGTTGAAAGGCTTAGGTCAGAATCCTGGAAATCCATTGCTTCAAAGCACATTATCGGAGACGCCCGCCCTCTTTGTTCACTTGTTAAGAGGTCCCACTTCTAACAGTAATTCTGGTTTCACATCTTTATTTTTTGTTGGGCAGAAAACGTCACACAGTTGAGTAGTCATTGTAACTTGTTAGTTCTTAAAAGAGCAACTTAGTTCTCGTTATCATCTCTGTATGCCAGTGTATGTCCAGGAAAGATGATTTCAAGAGCACGTAAAGTAAAACTCATGTTTTTATTACTTGTCATGTATTTCAGGGACAGGCGCTTGCTTCAGCCTGCTCAGGTGTGTGACATTCTGAAGGGCATCCTTTTGGTCATCTGCTACTTCATGATGCACTACGTCGACTACTCCATGATGTACCACCTGATAAGGGGGCAGTCCGTCATCAAGCTCTACATCATCTACAACATGCTTGAGGTGAGTGAAGGCCTCCTGCACCTGGCCTCCCGGCCTGCAGGCTTAGTCGGGGTGCGGACTTGGAGCCCAGTGGCACGGAACGCTCACCTGACGGCTCTGGTGTCGGCACTGCTGGCCTTGGTTCATACAGTCGCTTGGAGACCCCGGTAAAATGCAGATTCTGATTAAGTAGTTCTGGGCTGAGACTGGAGAATCTCGTCCTCATGAGATGGTGCCCGCTGCTGGTCCTTGGTGCCCAGGGCATGACACGTCCTCCAGTCGGAGAGAAGGGTACCTGCTGCCTAGAGACTTTTTTGTCAGTACCCCCTCGAGAATGTAAATTGTCAGATGGTACGGAAATCTGTCTGCAAATTCTTTGGAAACCCATGTATACCTCTTACTAAACTAAAAATGATGAAAAATTGTTAGGATCTTATGTATATTTGCTATAATAGATTGACATTTAAAGTGCTTTGGCATTTTTACATAGAACAAGTAAACGTAAGTTTCCCAATTTCTCCAAGTACTTAATATTTTTTTAAAAAGATTTTATTTATTTATTTGAGAGAGACAGAGAGAGCATGAGTGGGGAGAAGATGGGGAAGCAGGCTCCCCGCCGAGCAGGGAGCCCGACATGGGGCTCAATCCCAGGACCCTGGGGATCAGGACCTGAGCCAAAGGCAAACACTTAACCGATTGAGCCACCCAGGCAGCCCAATATTTTTAATGCAATATATTTCACTTCAAAGCAGTCAACATGTGGGAATCCGCTTTCATACAAAAAATAAATAAAGTAGCTACACAAAGCAAAAAAAACATGCTTTGCTCTATAGGCAGAATTTTAATCAGTTCTTAAAATAGTAAGTTACTCTAGGTTCTGTGATAAAACTTTTGAGATTCAAGTGCATTTTCCTGTATTACTTTTTAGGGACACAAATAAGGTCTACTTATCTTTTAACTTAGCTGGGAAAGGATTTTTCCTAATGAGTGGGCAGATGGAGGGGTGTAGGGGGCTGCTGGCCTTTCTGCTCTGAGGCTGCATTGCTATGGTAGATGAGGCCTTTCCATCTCTTCACAGAAGCCATGGGGCTCTGGCCGTCCTGGTTACTCCTAACTTCATTGACCAACGTGATTTAAAGCCTCACCCCAGCTTCCTGATTTGTGCTCACTGCCTGTGCTCTTGCTCTGCCCCACCAAGTAGGATGCAGACAGCGTGGGTGAAGTTTTCGAGGCAGAGTAGCCATCCTCTCACAGAGAGAAAAGCCTGGGCTCCTCTCGTTCCTTCTGTGGCCTACCAGTCTCCTTCACTGCCTTCCCTCTTAGGGGATTCCCTACCTCCACACTTCGTGCGTGCGCCCCCTCGTTTACAAAGCCCTTGACTGGGCGGCCTCAACAGTGGTATGAAGAGAATAGGCTTCAAGGAAAAGGGTCCAGGAATTGCTGATCAGAATGGCTGAAATGTGTATTCACTTTACAGACTATACTTGTTGATGTGGTTTCAGCATAGTGGACAAGAGTCCTGACTCTCGGCTAGAGATAAACCGTCTCTGACCGAACCCCACTCTTCCACTTGCTGCCTTGCTGCTCTGGATGTGGCTGCTAGTTGCTGAGTGTCTCTGAGTCTTACTGTCTCCTCTGTGAATGCAGGTGCTAGGGGAATTACGAGCAGTGTAGAGACAAGGCTTAGCACGGTGCCAGACATGTGTTGAGTGCTCCCTAAACAGTGGGTCGCTATTATGCCTGCATTCGGCAGGTATTTAATTGACAATTACTGTATGCCAAGCACCGCCTTAGACCCTGAAGATCCAGAGGTGAGCAAAGCCTGTTCTTAAGGAGCTTATGTTCTGCAGGTGGAAAAGAGACTATAAACCAGGAGGTATTTGGAAGTGATAAATACCAGGGTGATGGATTAGAGACTGTGGGAGCCAGAGATTGGTGGTCTGGGTATGGATGTAACATTCTAGCCGACACCTGAATAATATATGCCTTCCTTTTTTTTTTTTTATGTGTTGTTTTTTATTCATCATACTCTATTTATGGAGATTGATACTTGAAAATGTCTTTAGGAAGTAAATCTGCCTATTACATACTTTGTGATGAATCCAAAACAAATTAAAGCTACCGTTGTCTACAAATACTAGGTGCAAATACAGTGGGTCGAATGATATATTTGTCCTGAAGGACTTAAGTTCAAATTCTGAATCTGTATTTAAAGAATTAAAATCAGAGAGACTATGATTTTGATGTGCCTCTCCCTTTTATTTTTGCCACTATGTAAGACTCTCCTTGTTATAAATATATAGTTAATTAGGCAAAGTCTAATTCAGATAATACAAGATTTTGAGCACTCACTGCGTGTCAGAGAAAAAGAGATCCCTGCTCTTTTGTGGCTTGCCTTCTAGTGGGATTTTAAAAAGTCAGAGCTCCAGTATTTTTGAATTGCATATGAGTTTTAGTAACATATTCAGGTGGACTACTAAGAAACACTTTTCAGAAAAAAAAAAGAAAAACATCTTTCCAATAATTTTTCTCCTTAGGTAGCAGATCGTCTGTTTTCATCATTTGGACAAGATATACTAGACGCTCTCTATTGGACAGCAACAGAACCTAAAGAAAGAAAAAGAGCCCATATCGGAGTGATCCCTCACTTTTTCATGGCTGTTCTCTATGTCTGTATCCTTTATAATTATTGGAAAGTTCAAGTCCGTGCATATTCTGCATTATTGTATTTGGTTAGCCGTTTCTCAGATTTAAAAGTATACGTGTGTGTGTATGTGTGTGTGTGCGCGTGTGTGTGTCCTGAAGATTAACGTGAGATGTCTGCTTTCTTTTAATAAATTGGTTATGGTAGTAATTGTAAATTAAAGAGCCTCATGTAGGTTTGCTCCCTTTAACTGGTAGAAAACAGTTCTAGTCTCAGTGTGACTGAGTATATGGAAGAACTTGAGAATGCGAGGTTCGTATTTATACGTACTTTATAGAGATCCACACAACTTTCATACCTATACTGAAATTGTTTGGAAGTTATCTTTAAGCCTGTGAATTTTTTATTAAAACCTAGGACTTAAAATGTATACAGTTCATCTAGAGGTAAAATTTGAAATTGATTGGGGAGGAATTTCGGAAGTTTTATCCCCTCTGCTCCCCACACCCCTTAAAGCTTTTCTTTTGAAGAGTTAAAGGCTTTACCGTATAAACTGTGCGTGTATGTACCCATCCGTATATTTGTACACACACGTATAGCTGCACTTAAGTTCCATATGGGGTCCAGACTCATTTACAGGAATGTGTACTGTCTCTGAAAGTATCGTACTTGAAAACATTGGATTAATACTTGGAAAGTTAAGGGGCCAAGTGGGAAGATTCTATAAGCGTAAAAGTTTGTTCCAAGTATGTGGAGTAAAGCAGTTACTATTCTCATTTAAATAAACTATTCCATGTATAATATGAATATAATTCTGAAAATTGTGAATATCTTTAAAAATGACATGTAAAGAAGAATCTCAATTATCAGACATTTCTTGTCATCTTACATCCCCACCCCCCACCCCCTGCAGAACTATAGAAGCCAGTTGCTTCCAGACTTTTACTTTGTGTTCTTTTCTGTTTTAGAATGCAAATTAGCTAAGTCTCTTTTTTCAGTATTTACCATAGTTTATTTCACTTATTTAACAAACTTTTTTGAGGACCTGTTTCCCAGGTCTTGTGCCAAATGCCAGAAGTCCAGAAATAACAAGACAACCATCTTCCAGGACTCACAGTCTAAGTGAATGGATGCCCAGAGGCTCATCTCTACTATTGTTTTGTATGGGTCCTGTACATATTACCTGTCAAATTTGTATCAACTATAGCTAATAAGATAGTAAAACACTAACGCAAGACTGGATTTAGAAAGCATAATCATCCCCCCCATTATTCACTTTCAAAATTGTATAGTTTTATCTACTAATATAACATGAAAACAGACAAGCTTTTTCCTTGACATCACTCACTGCTAGTTTTGCATGCAATTCTCATCATGGTTCAAGCAACAACTCTCAACGTGGCTTTTAACTCACACAACAAGTCACTTCTTACTATCATGATGTCTAATAATGTAAGTATGAGATTTTACTTTATATTTTTGTGGTTATATGGGCACTTTAATGGCAATATTCTGGATGGAGTAAAATCATTTTAAATATTATTTACTGCCCAGGAAGTTTTATATGTAGCTTGTCCATTTTTTAAACTGTTATAATGATAAAGGTGATATTTTTGTTTACTATTCCAGTTTGTTGAAATTAAAGGAAGTGTTTTCAAGAAGTTTGAAAAGAACAATCTTTTTCAAATGTCAAATAGCGGTACGTACACTTAGCTTCGACGTGCAGCTTTATGCAGTATGATTTTGCAATTCATTCTGAAATTCTGTGTCACATTTCCTCTGGGCTACTGCTGCTCTGATTTAGCTGTGCTTTCTCCTACTCCCTCAACATCTTTACCAGGGTTTCCTATTATCATGGTTATTATAATCTCAAGATACTTAAGACAATTAAATATGACAGACACTTCTATAGCACCATACCATACTTTCAGAGCTTCTTGTTAATCCAGAAATTTCTTTGTAGCAGACGATATTCCATTTTATAGATGTGGAAACTAACACACAGAGAAAGTAATTTGACTTCCCCAAGGTCACCCACACAGATGTCAAGAGCAGAGTTATGACTGTAAACCTCAGATTGTCTCTGTCTGCTCAGCTTTTTCAGTTATGCCTTACCGGCTCCTTACTAACCCTGAGAAGAGTGAAAGCACAACATCTCTTCCTGGAAACATTATCTTTCGTAGTTAACAAAAATCAAAGCAGCATAGTGTCTCGGTTCTCAGAGTATAGCCCATGGAAACCTGGAGGGGCATCCCCGAGACCCTGGAGTGAAGTTCACAAAGTCAAGACTGTTTCATGAGAATACGAAGACATAATTTCTCTCTCACCATGTTGACATTTGTGCTGTGGTAGAAAATGGGGGTGGAAGAGCCCTGATGAGCTACCAGAGCCCACCCCCCAGAATGGCTGCTCCCGTAGTCTGCCTCTGGCAAATGCTAGTGGGGATACCGAGTGGAGTGGTGTTCTCATGCTTTGATGGTGTGAGTGGGAAATACTACATTTGCCCTGGAAAACCTTCTGGCCTTTTCTTATACAGTTAAATGTTTGCCTATCCTATAACTTAGCAGCGAGAACACATTTTCACAATCATAGTAGCCAAAAACTGGAAACAACCCAATGTCTGTCAGTAAGAAAACGGATAAACAATGGGTGGTATAGCCATGCTGTGCAACACTCCTCAGCTATTAAAACAGAAAAAACCACCGATATGTTCGACTGTGTACAAAACTGGAAATTTCCATACCTGAATTATGTCAGTGAAAGACATAAATGCCTTACCAATGTAAGACCATCTTATATATAAAATAGTATATTTATTTTGCAGACATTTATATGTAATTGTACTTGCACCATATTCTGACTAAAAGTTATACATGAACTATATTATTATATTATTTATATACAGTACATATTTTTTTTCAGATATTAAGGAACGATTCACAAATTATGTGCTTTTGCTAATAGTGTGTCTAAGAAACATGGAGCAGTTTTCTTGGAA
The DNA here is from genome assembly GCF_024610735.1 of Ursus americanus. Lineage (NCBI taxonomy): Eukaryota > Metazoa > Chordata > Mammalia > Carnivora > Ursidae > Ursus > Ursus americanus. Next base: position 71,886,558 of record NC_142134.1, read on the forward strand.
TCCAGGTATGTAACTCTTAACAGATACAGTGCCTTCTAATTTTCCTCTTGAACCAAAAATCATTCTTTTACATGGAATAGAGTGAGTATTGCAGATATTCACTTCTCTGCTCCTCGGGTGTTGGAAATAGCTGTTTAGGTGGAGGGGATTGAGCGTGTTCCCCACAGTGTGGTGGGTGCTGGGGTGCCGCACCGGCTAAAGTAGTCTTCGGCCCGTCATTTCCCCTGAAGCTCCCAGCGTCTCTAGAGCTGTGTACTCAGTGGGTGAGTGGACGCTGCCCAGCATTGCGGCCCCTTTGTTTATGTTCTTAACTCCAGCGTACTAGGCTTATCTAAATGCAGTCAGCTCTTCGTCGTTTTCACGGTTCACCAGAACTTTTGTTCTCTCTTAACATTTGTCTTTTACTCATTCACTGCCTCTTAATTAGCATTTTGAATAAGGGTAAATTGAAAAAAATATAATGTAAGACAGTACGTTTGGTTACTTGTACATCTTTAAATCAAGGCTGACAGGAAGTTGTTGAGAGTCTCTGAATTTTCATCATCCATTCACGCAGCAGGCATTTCCATCAAGCCAGGCACTGTGGCACACGTAGAGTCCTCAGATAGATGGAGGGCCCCCAGGCTCATAGTGGAAATCGGCAGGTAATTATAACACGGTCTGGTAATGCTGAGTGAGGTTGGTGGGAAATAGTCATGTGCTCAGGTGTCTCAAGTAATGGAGAGTTTTTTTAGGTCTGACATTTTTATGCAACCTCGTTCTTTAGGAACGAGATTATACTTTGCATTTTATTTATTACCCTCAATGCCATGCACATTCCAGGCTTTTAATAACTTCTTGTTCATTTATTTTGATTCGTTGCTAGTTTTCAGATAACCTGTGAAAAACCAGAAACAGATATATTAAATTTGAGATATATGATCTTGGAAATATATTTCCAGAAGTTATTTGCTTCTAGAAAGCATAAGATCAAATAATCTATTTTCCAGTGACTTGGGTTCCGGCCTGAATAAATCCAAAGTCTCCCTGACTTGTGGCAGCAAAGCCCTCCTCTACACACTGGGATTCTCTATGCACCTGGATTCTCTGTTTATAACCAAGGCAGCTAACATGGTATCTGCAAGAGGCAGGGTAGCAGGCATGTGTGGCTGGTCCCAGCAGACCTCAGGTGGGATCAGGAATTGTGAAGCAGGGCTGTTGTGCCAAAGGACAGTAATCCTGAGCCTGCTGACCACTGGATGTTTGAAATCCTATTCTCATTTATACTGCGACTTTCAACTAATTACCTTAGGTCTTCTTTATTACTGCTATGGCAGAGAGTGTGATAAAAGGGACACTTAATATTGGTGAACTCATCATTCTTTTACTCTTCAGTTTCTTTAATTTCTTTTCTTAAAATCCAAAATACCATTTCTGGAAGCTTCCTGTAAGTTTCCAAGATCATGAATAACATAAAAATAATACTAGCTATTTTGTGTGCCAGGCACATTGTTCTGCACTTTATCTCCTTATTCTCATAATGACCAAGTATAGAGACTTTTAATTTTGTAGATGAGGAAACTGGAGCTTAGGTCATTAAGAAACTTGCCTGAGATCATGGAACCAGTTAGTGGCAGAGTTTTACGTTGAAAGAAGTTTCCTGATTCCCAAAACCCCAGCACAATGCCAAACCCACTACAACTGTCAGCATTGCTAGCCTGAGCTATATGCTCTCCACCCCGCCCTCCAGGGCCCAGATCGCAAATTGCCTAGGTCCTTGTCGACATGTCTAACCTTTTCTTGCTCGGTCCCACCCTTACATCCTTCTTTAAGAATTTGTTTGCATTTTTTATCAGGTACTTGATACTAAATTGACATTTTAATAAATATAAAAGTGAGCACATTTGACAAATGACATCTGTATGGCAGTGACATAAATGATCAGTATGGTTAAGTCATAGTGATAAAGAGGGAAGAGATTGTTCAGTTGACTTCGGCACATGTCCATGCTAGCTACTTACTGTCACATTAGGCAGCTATAGAATTAAAGGATTTTATGACAAGCCTGCTTCATTAGCCGTCATCCTACCAGTGTGTTGGCTCCATGAAGGAAGCTGGGGCTCTGTTCACCTCTGTGTCCTTCCCCTCAAGTGTTTAGCACAGAGAAAGTACAGAATAAATAGCTATTGAATGAATTATCCTTTAACTTGATCAGATGTAGCTCTTTTGATAATTAATTGAATGCTAGTTTTGTCTGTTATCATTTATTGACAACATTATCGTTTAGTCCTGTGGAGATTTCGGATTTCTGTGGCAGCCTGTGATATGGTATATGGTGTTTTGTTCGTATTAAGAGATCTAATTATCTCTTTTTCCTTATACTTTCTAGATCACCTCTGGGTGTTGTTTCCAGATGTCTGTATGGTGATTGCATCAGAAACTGCTGTGGATATTGTAAAACACGCCTTTATCACCAAGTTCAATGACATTACTGCAGATGTATGTATTTTAATAAGCAGTTCAGTGTTTAATATTGACTTCTGTGCAAACTGGTACAGCCACTCTGGAAAACAGTATGGAGGTTCCTCAAAAGGTTAAAAATAGAACCACCCTACGAGCCAGCAATTGCACTACTAGGTATTTATCCAAAGGATACAAAAATACTGATTCGAAGGGACACATGCACCCCAGTGTTTATAACAGCATTATCAATAATAGCCAGATTATAGAAAGAGCCACATATGTCCATTGACTGATAAATGGATAAAGATGTGTGGTGTATGTGTGCGGGGGCACATGCGCGCGCGCACACACACACACACACACACACACACAGGAATATTCCTCAGCCTTCAAAAAGAATGAAATCTTGCAGTGATGTGGATGGAACTAGAGAGTGTGTTATGCTAAGTGAGATAAGTCAGAGAAAGACAAGTACCACATGATTTTACTCATGTGGAATTTAAGAAACAAAGCAGCTAAACATAGGGGAAGGAAAGGAAAAATAAGATAGAAACAGGGAGGTAAACTGAGGGTTGCTGAAGAGGAGGTGGGTGGGGGATGGGATAAATGAGTGATGGGTACTAAAGAGGACACTTATTGGGATGAGCACTGGGTGTTAACATGTAAGTGATGAATCACTAAATTCTACTCCTGAAACAATATCTCAGTATGTGTTAACTAACTTGAATTTAAACTAAAAAAATAAAAAAATAATAATTATGAAAAGTAATATTTTCTAAAGCAAAAAAATAATGTTGACTTCTGCTTAATATTATAAAGATGTAAAATAAGGCTAGGTTTACTCCATTTATTAAGATAATACTACTACTTTGAAGTTAGAATTATAATTTTAAATTTTTAAAAATTACTATACTACAGAAAGTATGTTATTTCAATATTGAACAGTCCTGGTTCCATACTTTTGGGTGGAAATGTATAGATTGGCCAATAGTTCAGGTTGGAGTAGAGTGTCACTAACTCAGAATCATTATAAATTGTTAATACTATCATAACCTGTTTATTTAAAGCATAGACTCCCAAAGCTTTTCTCTCTGGCTAGATTTTTAAGTATTTTGATTTAAAAATTGATTTTTTTCCCCCTGTGATTATAGATTCCTGAAAAGTTGTAGAGGACAAGAGCCTTATATTGTTTGATGAAAGCACTCAGGAGATTTGCTTTATGTTTCAACCAGCTGTTCTGTGGACTTTCCACAAATAGATGTGTGCTGTAGGCTCATCGTACGCAAAGTCTGGGAGTTCCCAGTGCCTTCCCCATTCCTACCTCAGCCCCAAAACGAATATTCATTTGGACAGTTTCCTAGATTTTATTTGGGTTGTACTTGTCTTACCATGGTACTATTTCAAAAGGCATCGATTTGAAGTCTAATGTGGTTGCAACGGCTGCAATGTGATGATTTGCACGAGAGCTTCTGAATGCTTTCATCAACTTAAATAAGATGTTGCATTCTTTTGTAAAGCACTGATCAAGTAATTTCACTGTTTACTCTCTTGGTTTCCTCAGTGCAAGATGGTCCCCTTTTCATGGGATCATTTCCTCAGCATCTGAAGTCAAAATCAAAAAACGGGATTCAAGTACTTAGTGCAGTTTTTAGTGAAATGACAGTTTCTAGGGCCTTTGTAAATGTTATGTTCTCGAACTCAGTTTTACATCTTGCTTAGCACCCATTGTTTGAATGAGGTGTCATTATCGTTATATAGACAGTAATAATAATCTTTTAAACTATGCATTTAAAATTTCAAAATTATTTTATATGTATTATTCTACTTAAAATAGCCACTCTTCCCCAAATTCTTAACTCTCAGGATCATAATCATTGACTGTTTATCCCTCTTTGAAGAGAAATGTTTAAAAAGCTTGTGAATATAACAGTTGGGGCTGAGGCTGTTTTACCTTTACTGTAGGAGAACAGAGAAGCACTACCCAGATGGCTGCTTGGCTGTCAGCACCTTTTTCCTGGTTAATTATTTAATGTTTTCATCTACAAAGTCAATTAAATCTTTGTATATTATGTATTTGCACTATATCACTTAATATTTCACTCTTATTTGTCTTTAGGTCTACAGTGAATATAGAGCCAGCCTTGCTTTTGACCTTGTTAGCAGTCGACAGAAAAATGTGAGCATTATATCAAAGACATAGTCTGAAATTACCTGAACAATGGTTTAATTTAGCATGGAATATTGGTTAAGGGAAAGTTGCATAAACTTCAGCTTCCTACTTATATCTGTTCTCAACACTATGTTTGTAACATATTAAATAATGATAGTACTTAATATTAAATAAGGTATGATTTCTGTAGCATTGTGACAGTTATACAACTTTGGATTTAAAACTTCTTATGAACATTTAGATTTCCACATTTTACTCAATTACATAATAGCTGCCAGGTTCTCTTTTTGTGCATAGCCTCACCCGTTGAGAACATTTACTGGCAGTAAGTGGAAGTGAACTTTTTCAGTATCATAAATGCCATAAATCGTTCTCTCCTTTCTCTGTGCAGGCATACACTGATTACAGTGACTCCGTGGCACGGAGGATGGGGTTCATTCCTCTCCCACTAGCTGTTCTAGTAAGTTCATACTTTTTTCCCTTTTCTATGATGAGATAGCTGTTATGATAAATATTAATAACTGGGTTATCAAGAAGTTTATTTCAGAAGGACGTGATATAAAAACTAAAGGTAAATGACTTAGAAGGAAATTTTAGGTTATGGTATTATTCTTTTGGATTTTGAGCAGGTCAGTAATTTTAACAGATACTTTATGTAATGGCTTTCCTAGCAATGAGAGTACTCATTTTTGCTTATCCATTTGGCAAAGATTTTTCTTTTTGAACGAAAATGCCAAGTGGTAGTAGGCATTGGTGCGACCACGTTAGCATGTATTAGCGGAGGTGGAAGAAGTCAATCCAACATTTCTAAAAGGCAGTTTGACAGTATTAAGCTTTGATGCAGTAATTGGAGCTCTAGGAATTTATCCTAATAAAATAGTTATAAAAGGCACATGATGATTTATAGGCAAGATTATGCATTGCTGTGGCATTTATAATAGTAAAAATTTGGAAAGAAATGAAATGGGTTAAATAAATTTCGGTATGCTCAAATGAAGACATAGTCTCTATCCATTATAGTCATTACTTTTTACAATTTTTCCAAAGTTTTTACAATGAAAATTTTTACTCTTATACTCAGAAAATACATCTATATTAGCACTGAAATGTATTAAATCAATCCAAAAAGTAGTCACCAACTTTGAATATTTTAGTGAATTGCTCAGAACAGCCTTGCAGAACGTCACCAGCCACATCAGGCAGTAATATTGTTAATTAACATTTGCTGGCTGTGCCTGTATTTGATTATGTTCCTCGTTGGCTACCTAGTCTCACATCAAAACAAATGCATCCACCTTTTTGCCAAAGGACATCTAGAGTTCTCCTGTAGATGCAGAGTGTCACGGAAGTCAACTAAGAGGTGTATAAAGAAATTGTAAGTGAAGCCACCTGTGTTTTAGACCAGCTTGCCTGACCTTTTTTAAAGGCTGGAAGATTAATAGCTTTATTGTTATGTAAATTTCATTGCAACTCTCCAGACAACCACATTTATGTTTTCAATTCTGTTAGTAACTTGTTTGTTACATAATAATATAACTTTCTTTTGTTTGGGAAAAGGAACTCCTAGAGTTTTGGAAAAACAGAATATTTTAAAGAGTAAAATTGTTTAAGAGACTGATAAAATGTTAAATTTTTTTACATTTGTTTCCTGCAACTGGAAACATGATACATGAAGTGTAAGGATAAACCTAGGTTGCCTGACTGATTTTTAATTTTTAAAGGATTAGTTAAATGATTGGATTTAAAGGTGGCCCTGCTTTGCCAAATAATAACTATCTAGTAGTAATTTATTTGCCAGAAAACTGTATTCATAATTAGTATGGATTTTTTAATTTAATTTTTTAAAATTTTTCTCTAGCCTTTGTTTTATTCCTTAAATGAGTTTTTATGGTTGTTGTACCAAAAGATATAAGTTTAACTAATAATTGATTAATTAAATGCTCGTGGAGAAGTTCTTGCATTTTCAGAGGGGATCATGCAGTTAGGCAGTGATCCCCAGCGGGTGTTCTCCTATAACGCTGTTTCTCGCAGAGCTCCAAAGTGACCCCATAGCTTTGGCAGCAGCCATCTAGGCGTCTTGAGGAATATTCCAAGGCCTCTTTAAGGCCCACAAGTGGCAGTGTTTCTCTCTAAATGTTACCTTATGTCATAATGAAATCATACCCAGGAAAAGTAAAAGAAATGATGTATTAAGGTCTCATGGAAATTAAGCTTTGGACATACGTATCTTAAAATTACCTAATATTATATCAGATAAAAATGAAATCATTTCCGCTTGAATGCAGCAGTTGGCTTGCCTTTCGTATTAATCAGTAAAACCCTAGAGCCACGTTCACTTCCATCCCAGCTACTTGTACAGCAGGTCAGCTCGCCAGTAGAGCCTGTGACAGAGACAAGACTTCATCGGTCTTCTCATAGTAGACCTTTAGTGAACACGTGACAGTTCCCTCGATCTCTACCCAGTTGTTCTTTTACTAAAAGCATTTGTAAAATAGAGTTTAAAATGTATCTTACGGTATTTATTTAAGACACGCTAGTAGAGTTCCACTTGATGATAACTTAACATTGCTGGATAAGGTCCGTTATTTTCCCAGACTTTCCATTTCCATGTAGCAGCCCCCCAGATCCTGAGATGTAAACACATTATTAAGCCGAACGTGTAACATATAAATATTTTCCAGTGACAGGCCCACCAGATTTATTCAGCACACTTCCAGGGACAATGCTGTGGTATTACTCAGTTTTTTAAAACAGTACAAAGCTTTCTTTTCTCTTTTCTCTCTCTTCCCCATAAGTCACTGTGGGTTCCTAAAAAGAGTCAGGGAGGACAAAACAAGAATAAGGCAGTGCTCACTCGGTGGTTCTGGCTGTGGTAGGCACACATGCAGCAAGATGAGTTTATTTGTATTTTCCAGAGTGATTTTTCATTTTAAGAATCAGCTGACTTGCATCTCTGTGAGGTGCAACTAAATGTGTCATTCACAAACCGGGATACGGTGCCTGACTTTAGAGTCCGCAGCAGCTGAACGTGACGGCCGCCACAGGCACCCTCAGTTTGCCTGAACAAATCCAAACCTACCACAGAAGTTTTCACAAGCAGCCAGGCGTTCATACAAATTGAAAAATCTAGAACTGCTGACTTGGATTTAGACAAAGCCCACAGGAGTGAAACTAAAGTGTTGAAATCAGCATGGAGAAGTCTTTATTTAAATATTAACTAATAACCGTGGTTGTATGTTTTGTTTGTGTGTTTTTGTTGTTTTGGTTTGTTTCTGGCTAGCTCATCAGAGTTGTAACAAGCTCAATTAAAGTGCAAGGAATCCTGTCTTACGCCTGTGTCATACTCTTCTATTTTGGGTAAGATTAACTGTTCTTGAATATGTTTTTGTTTGTACAGTAAAGTATTTATGCAAGATGTAATGGACGTTAATTGCAACCAAATCACCCTCCACCCATTCTCACTGACCCGGGGCTCCCCTAACAGCACATATGTCCAGATGCGTTCGTGACTTGGTGAGATTCAATGAAATATGCTGCTGTTTGGTACTAGTATTAATAGCACTTTAGATTTATTTTAATCTTTAGCGAAATCAGTTAAAGCTCTTTCTGCTTAGGATTTCAGTTGCACTCCTATTTCCTTTCACGATACAATCTGCCATTACAATCAGACATTTTCCTATGTTTAAAATTAAAACATCTTTGACTCAGTGAGTCCATGGGGCTCTCCCCACCGAGGTTTAGGAGTCAGGATGCACCCCCTGCCGCCCCTGCCGGCCATCAGGCCTCTGTCCCTGCCGTGTCCCAAGCCACATCATCAGTACCTTGATTGGTGACTTTGGTTTGACCCTGGGCACAGAGGAAATTGTGTTGAGGCAGGGAGCCCGGGCCTTGATTTCTCCTAGAGCCTGCCCCTTCTTCATACTACGGGGACTGACTGACAGATTCTAAAGCTCAAGGAACCACACCCCTCTCAGTTTTTGACATTGAAAACTGTGCCACCCTGCTTCTCGGGTGCAGATGCTCACACAGCGCCCCGAAGTTCTTGGCGTTGTGCCTTGTTCACCAGGGGCTGCGGCTCTAATTGTTCCCATCTTTGTTTGACAACATAGTCTTGTGTGTTTCTTTTGACCTAAACTAGGAAGTGAGGCATGTGTATGCAACATCAAAAAACCTTTGTTTAGTTACAGTTGTGTGTGTGTGTGATTCAGCAAAGTGGACATGCGTTAAGCTGAACGACTGAAAATTCACGACCCCCCCACCTCGCCCCTGTGCCCCTCGATAGTCCACAGAGGTACAGCAGCTCACTGACCTTTCCACCCCACTCATTTCTCCTTATTACCTGTATCAGGGTAGTTCCCAAATTACCCTCTCCTCCTTCAAAATCTTTCCCAAACCACCTTGTCCGTAAGACTTCTTTATTCCCTGACCCCACCAAGCCCAGGACTCTCCCTTGAGGGCGAACAAGTCAGAATTCAGTTGGGCCTCTTGGCGCACTGTGCCGCTTTCTCCCCACCGCCCCAGGTTCCGCCTCTTTCCCTCCAGATTTGCCGCAGCTTCTGCCCTCCTCCTGCAGTCAGCACTCCTCAGTGAGCACCTGCTAGGTGCCAGGTACTGGTTCCGGGGCAAGACCAGGGCCCTGCCTTTGTGGCGCTGAAATTCTAGTGGAAAAATAGACAACAACCAGAAAAGCAAATCTCTATAAAGTGACGGTGGGTAGTAAGTGTCGGGAAGAAAAATGGGGTAGTGTAAGGAGATGGAGAACAGCGGAGGTGCCTGCCTCCGAGCCGCTCTTGTGAGCTGGTGTTCATCTGTATTTACTAAATACATTTGTTAATTACAGTGGAAAAATAAATGTTAAATAATTTGGTACCAGGTAAAACTTCTAAGTGGTACAATTTCTTCTTGTAATGAGAACTAAGGAATCGATCAGGCATTTTTCCCTTGTGGTAAAGAAGCCCCAAGGGAAACTTGCCCATCCCAGACTCGGGTCCCTGGCCCCCCTGGCCCCCTGGGCCCACACTCCTCACCTGGCCTCGTGCCTTCTCGTTAGCTGTGGTAGGAAATGGCGTTCTCGGTGATTGAGATGAATTCCATCTCAATGGTTGTTTGTTTCTTTCTGGTTTTAGGTTGATATCCCTGAAAATACTTAATAGCATCGTGCTGTTGGGAAAATCATGCCAGTATGTGAAGGAGGCCAAGATGGAAGACAAGTTGTTTAATCCCCCTCCAGCCAGCGCACCAGGCAAACCACCTAATAAATCACAGAACAAATGTAAACCCTCTCAAGGTACGTTTGGTTCCTTCCATCACTTGTGTGAATCATTTTCCAAAAAGTTAATGGTCTGAATTCTCCCTAGTAAAAAAAATCACTGTTGGGTCGATGTTTTGCAATGCTTTCAAGATTTGATTTCACTTTGCCGAATTGTCTTTAACGGTTGTATTTTAGATCTCATCGCAGGTACACCTAACGCAGTGCTCTGAGTTTTTACATGTATTCGTTGTCTAGGAAACAATCACTGAGCCCCCGGGACACGACAGGCCCAGGCGCTCCAGCGGCAGCACTGATTCTGACTTGTTGGGGAGATGGGGAGAAAGCGAGGGGGCAGTCGTGCTATAGAGAGAGCTGAAGCCGGGTCGTGAAAGGGAGTGTGGCTGGGAGTCCAGAGCTCCCCCAACCAAGGAAGCAGCACCTTCCTGGGAGGAGCACCAGTGGCGTGTGCCAAGGCCCAGGGCAGGAACCTGCTGGGCATGTCGAGGGACCACAAAGGCCAGGTGGCTGGAGTGGACCCATCCACAGGAGAGGGCCTGGAGAAGCACTCAGGCCACCCTGTTGCCTGCCATGAGGACTGTGGCTTTTACTGTGTGGGAAGGGTCTGTTTCAGGGTTTGGAAGTGCATTTCGGACGAGCGTCTCAGTGTCCACATAGGGTGTTTCGGAGATCAGGAGACCGCAGGCCAGACGCCATTCAGGAAGGTATTGCAGGACTGACGCGATCCAGCTAACATTTTAAAAGGATCATTCTCCAGCTTTGTGGAAAGGAGACTCAAGGAGAGCAAGCCCAGAGATGGACGCCAGCAGGGAGGCTGCCTGGCTCAGAACAGGGGTTAGTGGTGTGAGCAGGGAGAGCTGGCCAGATTCCAGATAGATCTGGAAGAGCGCAGGATTTGCCGATGAGGTTTCCCAGTGTGAGAGAGAGAATGAAGGATGATTCCAGGGCTGCTGGCCTGGAAGGTTTGGAGGAAGACGCGGGCACTGATGTAATTTTTCTCATTAGATGGCAGTTCTCTGTCTGTTCCGTATCTGTTCCAATGACTTTTCATTTAAATGGCTTATTTTTAAAATACGTGGAGCCACTGTGTGCCAGGTAATCTATGCGATGCTGGAGACACAGAGATAATAAATCGTGCCGGCGGGGCCTCACACACTGACGGGAGACGGCACGAGTGGAGACTCCAGAGAGGGGAGCGGGTCGTCGACAGGCATGGAGGGGACAGGAGAGGCTCCCTTCCTGGAGGTGGTAGTCCTGAACTAAATCTCAGAGTAGAAGAAGCGGGCCCGGTGAAGGGGCCTGTGTTTCGGGCTTCCTGTAGGTGGCGTGCTCAGAGCTGCTGAGGTGACCCCACGGGGGAGGTAGGGTGTCCTGGAGTCCGCTTGCCGCTCACGTCCTGCGTGCGGGAGCCCCAGTGCCAGCTTTCCAGGCAGCAGTCATGTTAGGACTTGGTCACGTAGGAGGGAGCTTGTTAGCTGGGAATTCCGATCCTCCCCAAATCAGGTTGTGGTGTTAGTTGTGTGATGCTATCCGTATAATAGCCCTTCTATAAAATTTTAATTGAGCAAACAAATGGCGTAGCCCCCGAGTTTCCTTGTAAACCACGGCTGCTTCTATGCCCCAGGCTATTCGGTGACGGCTTGCTCTACCTCCGAGTGGGGATGATGGGCACCTCTTCCCATTACCGCTCCCTCGGTAAGCTTATGTGTATTCTACGTTTCTAATTAGCTGGATCTGTTTTTCCACAGAAGAAAACCTGTCTGCTTCGGTCACCAGCCAGCCTGTGCATCCGAAGGAAAATGTCATACCCTTGCTTGTGGCAAGCAGTTCTGATCAGTTTCTGACGACTCCAGATGGCGATGAGAAGGATATAACGCAGGAAAGCTCAGAATTAAAGCACAGATCCGCAAAGAAAGATTTGTTAGAGGTAGACAGGTTCACAATTTGTGGAAACCGAATCGACTGAACTCTGCGGCCTCTCGTGCCCAAGATGCGGACTCCCGGGCAGGCGACGCTCTGCTTCCGGACGGACAGCTGCGAAAAACGGCACTTAAATATTTATTTAAAAACTTAAATTATTAATGGAAAGCAAATCCTAATATCTTTCTTCCAGTAACGGGGTCTGGCTGCAGGTCAGGTCGCGGAAGAGCAGCGACCTCCAGCCTGGACTCTGGAAACCCGGTGGGTTGGAGGAGCCCCTCCTGCTCGGCAGAGAGCAGTCACTCCTGGGCCTCGCGGGCGAGACGTCAGAACCACTCGGCTTCGTTGGTCCGCGCTTCCAGAACATCCAGTCTTGCCTCCAGGCCTCGTCAGTACAAGGATATACCTGGAAAACTGTGAAGCTTTTACCATGACATGACCTTTCCAGTCCCATACTATTTTCACAAACAGTTTTCAAACTGTACTTCATCTGCCAAAGCGTTGAAAAAAAAATAATTAAACTTAAGTCAAGATAAATGTTCTTACCACCAGAATAATCCTTGAAGATGTATCTGAGTTAATCAGAATAAAAGGCTACCTAAAATAATTCATGATGAATAGTAGCATTTTATAGGAAAAAACCCTAAGCCGGTTTCTTTAAAAAATATTCATTAATGAAGGTTGCATCACAGAAAAAATGTTTCATAATTTTTCAGTTTACTCTTCAGAGCAAAATGTGAGCTGTGTATTGTTCCATTGCAATGGATAAAATAGAAATACCCTTACAAAAAGGCACTTTTTTATACTGAAAAAGAGCAGTGTTAACTTTCCATTAGTTAACTGGTTTCGCTTTAAAACTAATTGCTTCATAAATTGTTACAGTTCAAAGGATTTGGTGTTGAATGGGCTGAAGAATTGTCAGTGTACAAAATCCAAAGGTGTCAACTTTAACAGAGTTTTTTTAAAGTGACGGCTTTAAAGTCAATATTCTAAATGGTTTGGGCAGCGTCTTGCTTGGGCTTATAAAACGCGGGAGTCCCGCTGACAGGAGCGTCCGGGCGCGCCTGTGCGGGGGGCGGCGGCTGTGGGTTTGGGCCGCGTGCTCGGCTGTCTGGGTATGGCGAGGTGTGTGTATGAACCCTGGGAACAGCAACCAAAAGGTGCTTTTTGGTTTTGTTTGAGATCAAGATTCTGTTTCTGCTTAATTACTAGTTTGTGGCCCGCATCATAGGACAAGTCATTTCCCACCAAGGTTTATCCTGAGAAACCTTCCTGCATTTTTATAAAAGTTTTACAGCGTCTCATTTCAGAATGTGCAGATGCATCTGTCACTTGTCATTTCCTTTGATGGTTTCATGTTGAAGTTCAGCTCTTGTGCTGGCACTTCGGGCATATGATACGCAGAAGGTAAATTTTAGGGGATCCGTCTCTTTCCTGGGTGAAATACAGAGTACGCTTTAATGTTTTGGCTTCTTCGGCTTCTGTAGAAATACGGAAGTGAATCTTAATGTTTTGCATTAACTAAAGAAATATGAAGATTAATGTGCACGTAGGGTAAAAGAGGAAATCTTATCGAAACGCTTTTGTGAAACCAGGAAGTATTTTAAGTTAAATATGAAAAGACTTGTGTTTTGTGTATGTTTCAACAAAGCCCCATTTTAGAATTATTCCTGTATCCATCTCCTTTTCACCACCGAAGGGAACAGCATCCACATGAATGGAATAGTTTGGGGAAACTTTGCCAAACGTAGCCCTGATCAGAGCAAGAATATGACTTGGGTCTATCTTTCAATTCAGCTTGAATTATCTTTTTATTATTGTGTTGTCATTTTCAGAAGATTTCATTTCCTTTGCAGAATCTGTTGGGAGCTCGGAATGATGTTCATTTCTTCTGTTAAAATGGCATTCAGTACTAATTTTATAAGTGCATCTTGTGTGAAACTCAATAAATTCAATTTTGTAATCTTTTTTAAAAAGGTCACTGAATTTATTTTAATAATGTTTACTGTTACCTTTGCTGGAGTAAATTTCCCACTCTGTAATAAGAATTTACTTCTAATTTACAAGTGACAAGACTGTCTAAGTTGAATTCTCTTGGTCTTAATGGTGGCAGAATGTTGGATTTTTGTCCTGGGGGGAAAAAAAGGCCAGTACTTGATCATAGACCATCTCCTATCTCTCAGCCAATGGAGGTACTTGCATTTGACAGGTGTTTTGAATGTCACACGATGTGTTTTTCACATCTGAGAGTCAAGTCAAGATAGTACTTGGCTTTTGAAAAACATTTAAGGCACAACGTAGGTCAGACTCCAGTTAGCTTTTCCTTTGGAACCGAAGCATCAACACCAAGGATCATTCAGGAGCTTGTCCAAATTTTCTTTGTACTTTGTACTTCTGTACTTTGGCCGGTATTTAGACTGTACACTCATTATATGTATACATGGAAGAAATGTGTTGTAATTAGATCCCTAAAACATTTCTGCCACTGCTGCTAACTCAGCAGAGGAGAATATAAATTCGCAAAATCATTTAAAATCACTACATTTTGATATGTTTCGGGTTCGTTTATTCTTCCAACAGGGATTTATGAATCACCTTATGTGTTTCAGGCGGCTTTTCTAAGATGCTGGGATCAGCAATGAATCAGCTCCAGCTCTTCGAGGCAAGACCCATAGTAAACAAGTCCATAAAATAACATCTCCTGGCGACACATTGCCTAATGACCAGAAGACCTTTCAGGTTTATTTCAGGTCTAAAATATGGTTCCTCAACATTTTATAGAAGTCTGATTTTTTTTTCCTATTCTATTTTGTAAAATAGAATAATTATGTATCAGTTTCACAGTACTTCAATAAAATAGAAATAGGATTTTTTTTTTTTTAACTAAAGACTGTCAATTGTCCAGAATCCGTTCTGTTCCGTGAACAGAGTTGCGGCTGAGCACGTAGCTGCCTCGGCAGGGGACTAACATCCCTGAGTCCTTGCTGTTGCTTGTGGCCTAGCGACATTCCCACCAAGGGATGGAAGTCAAAGGAATGTATGCCATTATGGACCCCTTTTCACCTTCTCTTCCCTTTCCACCAGCTGGAACCCAGAGAAGGTGTGACTTTGCCCCAGCCATGCAGATAAATGCCGTGCCGGTAGGATGGCAGAGCCGTAGGGGGCGGGTCCTGGGTCCCTGAATGCCTCCGTGGAGCAGAGTCACTTATCCACTAGGAACACTCAGCTTAGACTATGAGAGAGGAATAAATAAAGCTTAGAGGTTTCTAAGCTACTGCATCCGGAGGGTCTATATCAGAGCCCAAAGTAACACACTCAGAAATCTGGAAGGGTCTATTTAGAGATCTTCACATAAATGGAGTGAGGTGTTCGACCTCTAAAACACATACTTCTGGAAACACTCTGGGTTCTCGTTTGTACTCTTTGTAGGGAAAAGCTAAAGATGGCTATGTCCCACTCATTCAGAGGTCAGACTCCCAGCACCCTTGGCCATCTTGCTCATAAATGGCTAAGTCCTATTCATGTATTCAAGAGACCAGATATGCCTTGCTCCTTACCGCTCAGGAAATTGTGTACAGGAAGAGTGAATGATGTATCTAGTCTAACAGCACAGAGAAGTGGAAGCAAAGGAGTGAATGTATCAAAAAAGCAGCAAAATATGGTCATCTGGGGCCAGTTCGAGGCCAATGGCTCTTTGCAAATGATTGCTCAAAATATCCCTGTGTGGGAAAATATTCAGTGTGATATGTGGCATTCGTGAGTGCCTGAGACATTGAGGGTGGTTTAGGTCACGTTTAATCTGATCGAGACATGTCTACAATTGAGAAGGAAGTTGTTAAGGAAATTGGCATTCTAAGAGAGTTCTAGTGATCTGAAAAGTTGGCTTACAGGGAACAGATCATGTTCAGCTGTGCTTGCTTAGTCTAAATATTAATAAGAAAAGATAACACATACTGGCAAGTTAGTAAAAGGCCCGTTTTGGCGTAGTGCCATAAAGGTGTGTTGGAAGTTGTTTGATACTTAATGGAAAAGAAGGGTAAGTATCCACACAGCGTATTTGGCTTTCAACTTACGACTTTCTTTTTGGCAGGTAGGAAGTTAAGGGCGGTGGGGGGAGGGGAATCTTGGGGTACAGGTGGCACCTTTTTAAAAAGATTGGATCAGGAATTCTAGAAAGTATAAGCTCTTGAAGGGTGAATTGCCTGTAATTATTTTTAGGAAGCATATTCTATTTCATTTTATTTATTTATTTATTTCTTTTTTTTAAAGATTATTTATTTATTTGACAGAGAGAGACAGCCAGTGAGAGAGGAAACACAAGCAGGGGGAGTGGGAGAGGAAGAAGCAGGCTCCCAGAGGAGGAGCCTGATGTGGGACTCGATCCCGAAACGCCGGGATCACGCCCTGAGCTGAAGGCAGACGCCTAACGACTGCGCTACCCAGGCGCCCCTCTATTTCATTTTAGATATGTCTGCATAAGAATGTAAACACTAGGAAATCGCTATGGTATCAAGGTGAACCAGAGTGAAATACAAGAAAAATGCATAAATATCTGTAGGGCTTGATTGAACACGTGTTAATGGCAGTCACTGTGGAAAGCACAGATGTAAGTAAACTCTGCTCTGCCCACAGAGCTTATCTGATGTTAGTGCTGCCAGAAACATGGGTGCTGGTTGCAGCAGAACATCTAACTCAGATGGCCCAGCATCTATCTTGTACGGTTCCTGGCACGCACAGGTGGCCTATAAATATTTATTGAATGATTAAACACGGGAGCCATTGTGGGGAATGTGCACTTGGACTGCCTGAAAAAGAGGGTAGGAATGAGATGGATAAGAAGGGAAGGAAGGGTGAACCAGACATGGACGAAGAAGGAAAGCACACAGTGTGGCCTCACATGTCTGAGTGTCAGTCGAGTGCCAGCCCTCATGCTGAGAATAGGAGAGGATGAGCTTCAGTCCAGGGGGAAGTGGAGAAGGAGGCAGGGGCTAGATCTGGAGAACTTTGAATGCCTTACCAAGTATCTTGGACTTGATCCTGTAGGCAATGGGCAGAGCTTACATGGAATCGTTGATTGGATCACTGGAGCTATCAAATGAGAGGATACATGAAAAAAAAAGAAAAAAGAAAAAGCTACTTGTTAACTATAAAGGGTCAGGTAACTTGTCCAAGGTCACACAGCGCATATCAGAACAGAAAGTTAAACCCTTCCCTGTGAAGCGTGTGGTCTCTGCTGCTTTTGGGAGGAGAGAGAAACAGAGACCAGGAGACCCTGCAGCCGTGGCCATTCCCACCAGGCGAACAGGACTTAGAGGATGTAGGGCATGGTGACCTTTCGGATGTTGGGTGTCTAAGAGGTTTACCCCTCTGGGAAGCTCGGGGAGGGCCAGCTGGCTGTGTGGGTTGGAGGCAGTGACTTGCTCTGTAACACTGCAAACCTGCCTATCTGTAGATCAGGCTTGCTGATACCCACTTCTCGGGATTGTTGGGAGGAATGAGAGTGCATCGACGGGGCGCCTGGGTGGCTCAGTCGGTTAAGCATCCAACTCTTGATTCAGCTCCAGGTCATGATCTCAGGGTTGTGAGATCGAGCCCCTCGTCAGGCTCTGCACTGGGCGTGGAGCCTGCTTAAGATTCTCTCTCTCCCTCTGCCCCGCCCCCCGCAAGAAGAGTGCATCTGACATGGCGTTGTAAATGGTACAGCACTGTGCAAATCTAAACTGTAGACCCTCGTCTCTTGGGGCCTCACAGCCCAGCTTAGTGGTCCTGGAAGTGTGGTCCCCGACCAGCAGCATCCCATCACCTGGGGCTATGTTAGAAATGCAGATTATTCTCTGCCCCCACCCAGACCTGCTAAACAGAAACTCTGGGACTGGGGCCCAAAAATCCGTATTTATAGCTTTCCTGGTGATTCACAGGCTCGTTAAAGTTGGAGAACCAGGCCCAGAGCCATCACTCTCTAGGCTCTAGAGCTCAGAATATGGGGCCCAAAACAACCCCATCTGCATTTCCCAAGGTAATGATTGGAGAGACTAAAACAGAATTTTGGTCTTTAGCACATACCTACTGTTTATTGAAAATCTGTATTTTACTGATGTCGCTCGCTCAAGGCCAAGCAGCCGCATAAGGCAGAGCAGGGTTAGAAGTGGGGGCTTCTAGATCTTCCTCAAACCTTGCTTAGCATTCTCCTGCCTGCTACACCTTCAAGGTTCCGCCCCCATCCCCTGGTACTAGAATCTTCCTGATGAATCATTCAGACCTCACAAATCACTGAGTCAACATATCACATGACACTCCAAAACTTGAATCACCAAAGCTGAGGAAGAAAGGACACACAGTGGACTAAGCAGTGCACCTGAGCCCCAAACTCTTTGTGGCAGATTCACTGGACGGAGCACCCCCACTCCTCCAGGAGCTGGTGACCCAGTGCGCAGGGCATGCAGGGTCCTTCTCTTTGGAAGCTTCCATTCCAATATTCCAGCGGAGAAACCAGATCATAAACACGAGACTGGCTGTGTATTTGCAGAAGGTAATGGAGACCATAGAGAAAACAAGGTCATGAGAAAGGGGCAGGATGCTTTCTTGAAATCAGGTGGCCCCCACAGGAAGGTCGCTGCATGTCAGCGGCCGCCTGAGCTACAAGGAACCTCGCTCCGGCAGAAAGCAACGAGCGCGAAGCTGCCGGCGTGAGAGTGAGCCCGCCGTATTCCACCAGCGGAAGGAAATAGGGCAGAGCCGAAGGGCATGGGGCTGGGGTCCGGGTCATCCAAGCCCAGGAACAGGACTTAGGGTATTGCTGGTTTTCTGACTCTGCAGAGACTGGGTTGCAGCGTGGCTAATGTGCAATCAGGGAGGCCGGTGAGGGGGCTGGGCTCGGGCGGGCCTGGCATCACACCAGGGCCTTGCCAGGAGCCCCCCAGACTGACCTCTGGCCACCTGCCCTGGGAAGGGCAGAGATGATTCCCTGGGGCAGCTGGACGGCTCATCGGCCCGCGATAGGAACCGCATTTCCTTAAGGGGAAGTGGAAGGGAGCACGGGGTGCCCCATGCCGAGCGAGGAGCAGGAGACTGGGCTCAGCTCTCCCGCTGTTGGACCTGGGAAGGGAAGGAGCTGGTGGCAGGTGAAGTAAAGCCGTGCACTGTCAGATTCTGTCCATCTTTACTTGAAAAACACAGCAGGATAGAACATGACTTTCCTTTGTGAATAGAATGGAAATAAGTTCATTTCTCCCTCAAACACAGCATGTTTAGAGATGACCTAGGTCCCAGAATGATGGCAGTTTGGCCTTGAAGGGGTCTCCCAGGGCAACCAACGTCTCCCCCAGGGGCAAGCTGCCTTCTCCTGCACCCCTGACAGGCTAGCATCTAGCTGGGATGTGAAATAACCATAGTAGTACTAGTAGTCGTTTTAAAAGCCAGACCCATTAGACATCTACAGCAAACCATCGGACAAGAGCCCGTTAGTTCATATCTCCTTTAATCTGCACGATGTCCCTGCGGAGTCCCCATTTTACAGATGTGGAAACCAAGGCTAGGAGGCCTTTTTCTCAAGTCGCCCAGCTAGAGAGGAACAGAGCCAAGATTTAAAGCCAGGTCCCCGTGATGGCAGAATGTTGGCCCTTCCCCAGTCCGAGGAGCACAGGCCTCAGCACAGCCCTACACGA
This sequence comes from Ursus americanus, assembly GCF_024610735.1. NCBI lineage: Eukaryota > Metazoa > Chordata > Mammalia > Carnivora > Ursidae > Ursus > Ursus americanus. The sequence continues at coordinate 71,906,023 of NC_142134.1, forward strand.
CAGCTCTTACCCACACGCACAAGATTTGTTTCTTACGTCAAGTTTTCTTTGGGGTTTTCCACACAGAGTATGATGTCATCTGCGAAGAGTGAGTTTGACTTCTTCCTTGCCGACTCGGATGCCTTTTATTTATTTTTGTTGTCCGATTGCTGAAGCTAGGATGTCTAGTACTGCGCCGAACAACAGTGGTGAGAGTGGGCGTCCTGCCGTGTCCCTGACCTTAGCGGAAATCTCTGTTTTTCCCCATTGAGGAGGATACTCTCTGTGGGTTTTTCATGGATGGCTTTTATGATGTTGAGGTATGGTCCCTCTATCCCTACTCTGCAAAGAGTTTTAATCAAGAAAGGATGCTGTACTTTGTCAAATGTTTTTCTGCATCTATTGAGAGGATCATATGGTTCTTGTCCTTTCTTTTATAATGTGATGTGTCACATTGATTGATTTGTACATGTTAAGCCACCCTGGCAGCCCAGGAATAAATCCTACTTGGTTGTGGTGATTAATCCTTTTAATGCACTGTTGGATCCTGTTGGCTAGTATTTTGGTGAGAATTCTTTGCATCCATGTTCATCAGGAATATTGGTCTGTAATTCTCCTTTTGGGTGGGGTCTTTGTCTGGTTTTAATGCACAGAAAGGGGAGCCCTCTTACACTGTTGGTGGGAATGCAAGCCGGTGCAGCCACTCTGGAAAACAGCACGGAGATTCCTCAAGAAGTTGAAAATCGAGCTACCCTACGACCCAGCAATTGCACTACTAGGTATTTACCCCAAAGATACAGATACAGTGATACGAAGGGGCACCTGCACCCCAATGTTCATAGCAGCAATGTCCACAATAGCCAAACTATGGAAAAAGCCCAGATGTCCATCAACAGGTGAATGGATAAAGAAGACGTGGTATGTATACACAATGGAATACTACCCAGCCATCAAAAAATGAAATCTTGCCATTTGCAATGATGTGGATGGAACTAGAGGGTATTGTGTTAAGTGAGATAAGTCAAACAGAGGCAATTATCATATGATCTCACTCATATGTGGAATTTAAGAAACAAAACAGAGGATCCTAGGGGAAGGGAAGGAAAAAATCAGACCAAATCAGAGAGAGAAAAACTATAAGAGACTTGTAATCATAGGAAACAAATTGAGGGTTGCTGGAGGGGAGGGAGGTGGGGGATGGGGTCACTGGGTGATGGGCATTAAGGGGGGCACATGGTGTAATAAGCACTGGGTGTTACATAAGACTGAGGAGTCACTGACCTCTACCTCCGAAAATAATAATATACTATATGTTAATGAATTGAATTTAAATTTTTAAAAGGAGTTTTCTAACAAGAGTATGCGGAACCAATTTTCCATTCCTTCTGACCTCCTCTGGTTCACATTTTCTAGACTCTCGAATGATTCTAATTCTCCCTAGATCGGCGTTGCTGAGTGCTATTTTTAGAATTTGGGTTATGAATGGATTGTTCTGGTTCTGCTTATTGCCAAATCACCTTTTTTCTCCCTACTGACTCATGATGAGGCATAACAACGTGGATTTACGTGACGCCTGGCACTTTTTAAATTGTCCCTCCTTGGTTTCTCATTCACCCCTGCAAAGTGGGTACAATAGGGATCGAGGTGTCCATGCGCCAACCAGGAAACCCGAGCCCTGATTTTCCAGGTGCTTGGATGCTGTGCCTGGACCAGAGAAGAGGGCTCCCCGCCGCGCACCGGGGCACGGGCTTGCAAATCACATGGTCATCATGTGCCCAGCACTGCGGGTCCCCTGCTAAGGAGGGAGGGTGGGGAGAGGATCTCCTTCCTGGCTCCAGCAATGGCAAATACCATTCACTTTAAAAGCTTTTTATTAGTTTTGATCCTCAAGTAATATACGTTCATCACCAGAAAGTCAGAAGGCTACTAAGAAAAAGATGGAGTGAAGAGAGGAATACCTATAATTTCACCATTTAACTTGGTGCATGTTCTTTCAAACTCTTTCTGCAAAGGAACGTGCAGAGATAGGGTTCCCCATGTGACTATACTGCAGATACCCTCCACGTGCTGATTGGAAGCACGCTTCGTTTCTTTCACATGTGGGGGGGGATTCCTCCATGCAACAATGTAAAACATTTTCAATGCGTGCATAGAATTCCATATATGGCCATAGCACCGACCCTTCAATCAACTCCTTTTTCTTGCACATTTGTCTGATTATTTCTTTAGGATAAATTCCTAGAGCTGGAATTACTTGGACAAAGGCTCCAAATCACTTGTGATGTGTTGTCAGAAAATTACCTTCCAGAGGCACGCATTGTATGAATGCTCTTACCAGCCCTGGGCTGGATGTCTGTCCTGATCCTTGCCAACTTTACAAGTGTTTTAAAAAGGGTACCTAGTTTTAAGCATGTGATTATATATTTTTAATGTATTTATTAGATATGTTTTCATTTCGGTGACATGCATATTTGTATCCTTAATTTTTCTTTTCGGTGTTAACGGGAAGAAGGGCAGGGGGATGGGGGCCTGGGAGCTTCCTGATTGCCCTGGACCAGTGCTTTTCAACAATTTGGATACTAAACTTTTATCAAACAATGCCTACCTGTACTCTGATTTTTTCAAATATTTTCTATTTACATTTTTTTAAGTGCTTGTCATAGCATACTCAATTGATCCCATAGTCTTGTGATGGACTGTGTCCCATTGATTGAAAAACCCTGGCTTAGACCCAGCATCAACAGCTGCCTCAACATAGTGGCCCTGAACAAAGTCGGGGCGTTGGCACATCTGGTATGCGATGAGTGCCCTCTTCCTGCTTGCAGATGGCCAGCTTCAGGGTCCTGGCCTGGTGGAGAGCAGAGGGAGAGAAAGCAAGCTCTCTGCTGCCTCTGCCCATAAGGGGACTGGGATGGTCCGTTTCACATGCAGCTTGACTGGGCTCAGGGACCTGGGCAGCTGGGAAAGCATTACCTCTGGGTGTGTCTGTGAGAGTGTTTCTGGAAGACATTAGTGTTGATTCGGAGGCTGAGTAGACTCATGGACGGGCATCACCGAATCCCTGCAGAACCCAAATGAAACAAAAAGGGGGAGTTCTCTCTGCCTTGGAGCCTCGATGTCTGTTTTCTCTTACCCTCAGAGCCCGGAGCTCTTGGTTCTTGGGCCCTCAGGCTCCAGAACTTACGATCAGCAAGTTCCTCAGTCCTCCAGCCTCAGACTCAGATGGAATTATACCCTCGCTCTCCTTGTTCTCCAGCCTGGAGGCCAGACCGTGGGTTTCTAGCCTCCATTACCACATGGGCCAAATCCCCTAGTAGACCTCCTCTCATCGGTAACTGTGTATCCTGGGGCTCTCCTTCTGGAGAACCCTGACTAACCCGGCACTAATCGCATTCATGGGGCTTCACCCGCAGAACCTAATCCCCCCCATGGGCCCCGCCTTGGGCGATAGGAGTTTGACAGATGAATTTGGGGGAGGTTACCCCTGGGCCGGAGCGCTCAGATGCCTAGCGGCCTTCCTTCCCAGGATTTCTGTCTTCAACAACGGGCTGACCCCACTCAGGGCTACTCCCCAGGCGCACTCAGGTTTCAACTGTGCGTCTGCATTCTTTTCTCCTGCGGATTACATTTTCCTAATGTCTTTTCAAGTATACATCGTTACCAATGCTCCCCCAAGGCGGTCTGTAAACTCGTCATCTGGAGGTTTCTCTACGTGGCTTGGGACCACCGTGTCACGCAGACAGAAGTCATCTGCGATGGGCCCACGGTGCACAGAGCGTCTGACGAACCGGACCAGCCTCCGGGACACAGCGCTCGGCAAGTCCTTCCACCACCGTTGCCCCAACAGGCTGATGCCACAGCAGTTGGGTATGAGGCAAAATCCCCCCCATGCTGTCTAGACTGGACACAGAATTCCCTCCCCAAAAAGGGCTCTGCTCAGTTTTCTTGCTGTTCAGAAATAAAGCATCTTGTTTTCACCAGGGATTCCTGCCCATCGCGCCGGAGCCGTGTTTGACCAAGTCTTCGATCACACCGCATCCTGATACTCACATGAAAGTCCCGGCTCCTGTCAGTTGGGAGTGTCAGCTTCTGTGTCATAAAGGGGATGGCCGATGACAGTGGACAGGAGGGAGCCCAGACCCATGATGCCTTTGTGACTGGCCCACGTTTGTACGGCAGCGATTATCCAACCGGCTATCACGGCCCCGCAGAAGCGGGAACAGACGTGCCTCACTTCAGCGCGCTTTGCTTTATTGTGCTTCAGATACTGCGGGGTTTTAAGATTTTATTTATTTATTTGAGAGAGAGCGAGCACAAGCAGGGGGAGGAGAAGGCTCCTCATTGAGCAGGGAGCCCAACCATGCGGGGCTCGATCCCAGGACCCCAACATCAGGACCGGAGTCGAAGGTAGAGGTTTAATCAACTGAGCCACCCAGGTTCTCCTGTGGGTTTTGGTTTGTTTTTTTTTTTTTAAACACATTGAAGGTTTGTAGCAGCCCTGCCTCGAGCAAGCCGATCAGCACCGTTTTCCACGAGCATGTGCTCCCTCTGCGTGTCTGTGTCGGTTTGGTGATCCTCACAGCAACTTCAGACGTTTTCATTATTAATATATTTGTTATGGTGAGGTGACTACGACTCACTGAAAGCTCAGACGATGGTTAACACTTTTTAGCAATACAATATTTTTTAATGAAGGTATGCACGTTTTTTAGACATAATGCTGTTGCGCATTTATTAGACTATACAGTATGGAGTAAATATAACTTTTACATACACCGGGAAACAAACAAACACAAATGTTGACTTGCTTTATTGTGATAGTCACTTCACCGCAGTGGTCTGGAACGAATCCCTGTGCAAAGGAATCTTACTGAAAGCTGATCTCATCTCATTATCCTCCATCCACTCATTCATTCATTCATTCATTCAACAAATCAAGTGGGAAGAAGAGTCCCAAAGAATCACTTCTACTGCGTCGCATTGCCTGTACGGAGCAGCCTCCCGAAACTCGCTGGGGCACTTATTGGAATGTCCTCTCTCTGTTTCTATCCGCTACTTTGAGTCCTTGTTGGAAAGCGGTGGTCAGTAAAGGGTTAAGGAACACAAAGACAACGGGGCGCCTGGGTGGCGCAGTGGTTGAGCGTCTGCCTTTGGCTCAGGGCGTGATCCTGGCGTTCCGGATCGAGGGATCGAGGGATCGAGTCCCACGTCGGGCTCCTCGGCTGGGAGCCTGTTTCTCCCTCTCCCACTCCCCCCGCTTGTGTTCCCTCTCTCGCTGGCTGTCTCTCTGTCACATAACTAAATAAAATCTTTAAAAAAAAAAAAAAAAGGAACACAAAGACAAAAATCTCCCCTCTCTGGTAAAGCCAGGCTCCTGGGCCCGCTAGCTGAGAGAAATGATCGAGATGTGTTGGACCTAATACTTTCTAGACTGTGTTCTCATCAATTACCGTGATTAATGGTTGAAGTAGGTTTAATAATACTCATCTTCAGCAAAGGAAAACATGCCCCAGGAAGGTTAGATAACGTGCCCTGGGTGACACCTATGGCTGGTGATGGAGATGGGATGAACCCAAATGCAGGTCTCTGACCTGCAGCTTTGCGGGTGTCCCACCACACCCCCCAGGAGAGCACCCTACTGCCACTGCAAATTAAATCGCTATCATGTGCTAATTAAAATGGCATTAATTAGCTGTCACTTTAACACAGATGACCTGATAGTGATGTAGTCTTTCCTCCACTTTGCAGAAGTCCTTTTACTTCCAGTTACTTAATTAGGCATAAAGATAATCCCCCCTAGCAAGCTGCTGACCCGATTTGAAAAGCCGAGGCTGTATCTCAGCGTGGAAAGAGGATCCCAGCTGGGAGTTAGAATCTTCTCTCCATGCACTCCTGAACTCCGTCTAGACTCGCAAAGGCAGCCTCCTGAGTCCTGGGTTCCATCCTGGAATAGGCCATTTCCCCTCTCTGCTGTTCCCATCAAATGACAAGCTTCTAGTTTTAAAGAGCCTTTTACAGGGGCGCCTGGGTGGCTCAGTCGGTTAGGCGTCTGCCTTTGGCTCGGGTCATGATCCCAGGCTCCTGGGATCGAGCCCCGCATGGGGCTCCCTGCTCAGCGGGAAGCCTGGTTCTCCCTCTCCCTTTGCAGCTTCCACCTGCTTGTGCTCTCTCCTACTCTCTCTCTCTATCTCAAATAAATAAATAAAACCTTTAAAAAAAAATAAAAATGAAGAGCCATTTCCAAGTCCGAGAGCGCTCACATGCTGCTCTCTGGTGAGCTGCTCTGGGAGGCCCCGAGGGGTCTGAGGGGCAGGACTCATTTGTGTTTACGGTGCTTCGGACCTCGTCCGCGCTCTGCTGAAGTCCTGTCCCCACTTGAGGTCATTCACGCCGCACACACCGTTTTTGAGCCGGGTCCTGTGGCGGCCTCTACTCCCACAGACGAGACTCAGCCTTACGGAGAAGCCACGAGCGCAGAGGACCGCAGTGCGGGGCAGAAGCAGGATGCAAAGCCGGGCAGCCTGCCTTCTGATGCCGCTGGGAAGCACGAGGCCGCCCGCTCCGTCTGCAGCCTCCCCGCGGCCCGGGCCGTGTGCCAGCTGGGGGGCACTGCTGTCCACCGCGCAGACGGGCCCGCGCGCCGTGCAGGGTCCGAGCATCTTGCTCTCCTGGGGGCCCCTCCGGACCGCATGGATGTCAGCCGGCTCCACCCAGGGAGCCAACGGGGCAGAGAAAACAACACACTTCTGTCGGCGGCCTGCTCGACGCCGGCGAGAGGGCTGGGAACTTGCCACACACTGTCTTGACCCTCCCGGCAAAGAGGACTGCCTTCTCTTGGGTTCAAAATTGAGTCTGTGGTCCACAGAGGCCAGGTGAACCCCTGAGATCACTCAGCAGCTGTGGACGTGAGAATGGAAGGCTGCTGCCACCAACGACCGTGCCCTTGAAGCCGAATGAAGAGCGGCGACAGGAAAGGACCCCACCAGGATGGGTGCCCACCAGGACAGACAGTCCAGGAGCCCCCTGCCAGCTGATGAGACTCGTGGTAGAAACCGGGCTCAGACAGGAGTCAGAGGTTCCTAAGTGAAAACCCCAATAATGCCAAGGCCTTTGTTTCTCGAGCCTCAGGGTCCAAGGCCCAGGCAAACGAATATGCCTTCCTTGCGGGAGATGAGTCCGGGGTGTTTCCAAGAAAAATCCATACTCACCTTGACTGGGGTGTTTCCTTCTGGGGCAGGAGCTTGGAAGTCAGCCAGTTCAGCCCAGCAGGGAGACAGAACCTAGTTCAGAGGGACCCGCCCAGGAGACTGGGGCGCCCAGCAAAGCCAGGCGACACATGGGGGAAAGAAAGCCTCTCATGCACAAGGAGGATGGAGAGAATTGCTCATGGGACTGGAGCATTGGAAGGGGTGATGAGAAGAGAGATGGGGACAGATGCGGGGCCCTCCAGGGAGGCATCCCTCCCCTAGAAGCACTCTGGCTTGAGGTGTGGCAGTGGAGGGGTTCCAGGAATGAAGGCGGAAGTCCCCACCGCAGGCCCCTCCCCCACTGCCCCGGGGGGGGGGGCGTGACCTTCCCGGAGGAGCAGTGGGAGTAGCACATCTGTGGGTGCCCAGGAAGGGGCGGCCACCCTTGTGGGGAGGAGAGGGGGTGGTGCAGAATGCCCAGGCACAAGGGGGTCAAGGAGGGAAAGGGCCAGGCAGCCCAGAGCACAGGGGGTGGGGTCATAGGGAGTTTGGGGCACAAGGGAGGCCCAGGGGGTCAGGAGGTGCAGAGCATGGTGTCAGGGGAGTCCTGGGCACAGCGCATCAGGCTGGAGACTCTGGGGCCCAGCAGGGCTCAGCAGGCAGGTTCTCCTTTCCCAGCACCACCAAAAAAGAGAAGCTCTACTTTTATCCATGTAGCTGTGGCAACTCACCCCCAGGGGCTGCTTCTGGAAGGACCCCCACACCCTGCCTCTCCCCACACTCGAACGGTGGTACCTGGCACAGCTAAGGCCCGAGTCTGTTCTGATGGGGGGGGGAGCCTCTGCCTTGGGATTGTGAAATATTTTATGTATCACCCTGGGTACTGAGTGGAATTCTAGCTGACAAAAAGTTTCTCCTGCTTTAAAACAATTGAAAACCATACTATTCCACCAAACCACCTCTTTCTATGCCCAAGATTCTAACTGGGGCCCACAGATGATTTTGACTCAAAAGTATTTTTAGTTGGGGTCATCAAAAGGTGCTTTAAAAATCTGAGAATCTTGGGGCACCTGGGTGGCTCAGTCGGTTAAGCATCTGCCTTTAGCTCAGGTCATGATCCCAGGGTCCTGGGATCAAGCCCTACATTGGGCTCCCTGCTCAGTGGGGAGCCTGCTTCTCCCTCTCACTTTGCCTGCCGCTCCCCCTGCTTGTGCTCTCTCTCTCTCTGCCAAATAAATAAATAAAGTATTTAAAAACAAAAAATAAAAATAAAAATCTGAAAATCTAATTTCTGTTTTTTCACTTGCTCTGGTCCCATCCTCCACTCTCTTGCTCAGCAGTAGGTTTGAAAAATAAATCCACATTCCCAGTACTGGATGGAGCAGAAGGGAGCTGGAATTCTCCCAAAACGTCATTCCCAAAGACTTGTCATTCTTTGACCTGACTGCGGGTTCCCTTGAAGACCCACTCAAAAGGCTTTTTTTTTTTTTTTTGAAGTGGGCTCCACGCTGGGTGTGGAATCCAACACAGGGCTTAAACTCATGACCCCAAGATCAAGATCTGAGCTGCAATCAAGACCCACTCAGCCAACTGAGCCACGCGGGCACCCCAAAAATCTTGTCAAAATTTAAACAGACTCAGAGTTCACCCAGTATAAAAGTCTCTCCCACAAGCCTGGCCATAATAAAAATAAATAAATACACCTTAAAAATTAACAAGCGTTAGCAGAGATGTGGAGAAAATCGGACCCGTCACGCATTGTTGGGGGGAATGAAAAACTAGCGCAGGTGTTAGGGGAGGTCCCGTAAAACATTAAACACAGAGCTACCAAATGATGCAGCTGCTTTCCTGGCCACCTACCCAAGAGAAACAAACACATCGCTCTGCACAAAAGCCCGGACACGGATTTTCATAGCAGCATTATTCAGAATAGCCAAAATCTGGAAACCACCCAAAATCCACCCACATGAAATGGCTAGACAAAATCCCGTTCGATGGAACGTTATTCAGCTACAGACAGGAATGGAGCCCATGGCGTGAAGCAATGAACCTTAAAAACATGGTGCTGAGGGAAAGAAGCCAGACCCAAGACCACATAACGTAGGCTCCATTTCTAGGAAGTGTCCAGAACGGGCCGATCCAGAGGGACAGAAAGTCAAGGAGTGGTTGCGGGGGCTGGGCTGCTAATTCTGGAGTGATGAGACGTTTCTGAAATTAGATAGTGGGGATGGCTGTATGACTTTGGGACTGGGATTAAAAAAAAAAAACTGAATTTTACACTTCTAAATAGTGAATCTCTTAGTATGTGAAATATCTTAATAAAAGAACGTTGAACCAATTCGCAAATGTCTAAGGAGGCCACTGCTATGATTTGTGCTGTATTTTTCACCAAATTGCAGCTCCAAATTGCGCTTTGGATACTGGCCTTCTGTATCTGACATGTTTTCTGACCTTCCGTGACAGAGAGCCAAGACTGGATACTTTCTCTGGATTTGATCAGAGAGAAAGTAAGAGCAGAGATTGGTTTGAAAGCATTTCAGGAGGGGGCTCACCGGCTGGCTGGCTGTGTCAGCTCTCTGGTCTGCGTACCTACTGACTCCGTACTTGCGCCTAGAGGAGTCAGTAAGGGAACACTTTCAAAGTCCAAGTCTAAAAGTCAATGAAGAAATAATGGAAATTGTCAAGTTACAAGAAAAAAGCATGAAGTGTGAAAAATACTTGAAAAGCGGATGACAGCTAGGATATTGCTAAGCAAATCAATGAGAAAAAAGATAAATGGCCCATTGAAAGAGAAAAAAGGCACATGAAAAATTGACTCTTGAGCAAATAAATACACACAGCCAATAAATATAAAAATATGCAATCTCTCGAGTAACCTAAAAATTACAAACTGGAACAGTAATGTGAGGCCATTTTTAGCTCACGGACTACAGAGAACCGTAACACCAATGTGGATGCGGGTCGTGAACGCTTTCCTGCATTTTTTGGTGGGGACTATTAGCATGAATTTTCTTGAGGGCTATTTAACAAAAGGTATCAAAAGAATTGAAAGATACAGAAACTAATTTGGTATGTTTAGGCACCAGAAGTGATTAACCATTCAAGTTCTAGAATCAGATAAACCTAAGTGTGAAGCCTCAACCATTTACTAGCTGTTTATCCATCAGCAAGTCATTTACTATCTCCAAACACCTGTTACTTTATCTGTAAAATGGGATTAATTATAGTATCTGCTTCCTAAGGTTCTCTGAGAGTCCATTCATCCAGATGTTTGTGAAGCGCTCAACTCCATCACTGGCTCTTACTAAGCATTCAACGAATATTCACTGTTTTATTGTCTTTAAGAATTTATTCTAAGAACATGGGATGTTTATCACCGTGTTCTTTATACTAACACAAGTGAAGATGATGTCTGAGTAGGTGGGGTATTCAAATAAATTGTAGTTCATCTACATAATGGATTTCCATGCAGAGATCATAAAATGTAAGAAAATCTTCATTGACATAGAAAAATGCTTACAGCATATTGCTAGGTGAAGAAAAACAGGCTAAAACACTGTAACATGAAACTGTTTATATGAAAAGGGTTTGTTTAGAGAGACTGCAAGTACATAAGTCAAACTGGTGAGCGATCATGTATGTGTGATTAGACTCTAAGTGATTTCTTTCCCTTATGTGATTTTTTAAAAAATATGCCTTATTTCTTTTCTATTCATATACCTGTCTTTTACTTATTTTTTAATTTTTTCAAGTATAATTAACATACACTATTACCATTTCAGGTATAAATATAATGATTCTATACATCACTCAATGCTCATGAGGACAAATGTACTCTTTAATCCCCATCACCTGTTTCCCCCATCCCCCACCCACCTCCCCTCCGGCAACCACCAACTTGTGCTCAGTATTTGAGAGTCTGGTTTTTTGTTTTTTTCCTTGCTTGTTTGTTTTCTTTCTTAAATTCCACGTATGAGTGAAATCATATGGTATTTGCCTTTCTCTAACTTATTTTGCTTAGCATAATACCCTCTAGCTCCATCCATGTTGCTGCAAATGGCAAGATTTCATTCTTTCTATGAGTATCATTCCATCATATATACACACCACATCTTCTTTATCCATTCATCGATGGATGGACACTTGGGCTGCTTCCCTACCTTGGCTATTATAAATAACGCTGCAACAAATATAGGGGTGCATAGATTTTTTGATTAGCGTTTTCATTTTCTTTGGGTAAATACCCCGTAGTGGAATTATTGGATCATATGGTAGTTCTATTTTCAGTTTTTTGAGGCACTTCCATACTGTTCTCCACAGTGGCTGCCCCAGCTTGCATTTCCACCAAAATAGGCCTTTAAAAATATATATTATTTATTTATTTTAGAGATAGAGAGTGAGAGACAGCGCACAAGCAGGGGGAGGAGCAGAGGGAGAGGGACCAGCAGACTCCGCCCAGAGCACCAGAACCCAACATGGGCTGGATCCTAGGACCCTGAGATCATGACCCGAGCCGAAATCAAGTCGGACGCTTAACCGACTGAGCCACCCAGGCACCCCAGGCCTTATTTTTTTTAAGACAGGTTTTAGGTTCACATCAAAATTGTGTGGAAAGTGCAGAGTTCCCATACATACCCTGGCCCTCAGGACCTCCTCCCCCAATATCAACATTCTGCCCAGGGTGGTACATTTGTTACAATCAGTGATCCCACAGAGACACATCATTATCACGCAGAGTCCATAATTTACACGAGGGCTCACTCTTCGTGTCGAACATGCTATGGGTTTGGGCAAGTATATAATGACACTTATCCACCATTATAGTGTCATACAGAATAGCTCCAGTGCCCTTAAAATCCTCTGTGCTCATTCTGTTCATCCCTCCCTCCCTCTTCCTCCTTCCAGCCCCTGGCAGCCACTCATCTTTTTACTATCTTTGTAATTCTGTATTTTCCAAAACGTCATCTAGTTAGAATCGTACAGTATGGGCCTTTTCAGATTGGCTTCTTTTATTTAGTAATATGCATGTACGTTTCCTCCATGTCTTTTCATGGCCTGGTAGCTCCTTTCCTGTTAGCACAGAAGAATATTCCATTGTCTGGACGTACTGCTGCTTTATCCATTCACCTCCTGAAGGACATCTTGGTGGCTTCCATGTTTTGGCAACTGTAAGTAAAGCTGCTATAAACATCCGGGTGCAGGATTTTGTGTGGACATAAGTTTACATAATTTGTTTAGTAACAGCTTCGAGATGTAATTCATACAGTATAGCGTAGTGTTTTCAAGCTCCATCCGCGTGGTGACATGTCTCAGTACTTCATTTCTTATTATTGCTGAGTAATGTCCATTGTATAGATAGACCACATTTTCTTTTTCTCTTCATCGGTCGATGGACATTTAAGGTACTTCCTCCTTTTGGCCACTATGACTAATTCTGCGAAGAACACTCATGTACGAGCTCTTGTGTAGACACACGTGGGCCAGCACCTACGCCCCAGAGTTGCTGAACTTACGCACACTAGCCAGTCCCCAGCCTACCTGTCCAGCAGCACGTTCCTTTCCTGGAAACTAGGAGAAAGACTCTTGTCCACATTTCCCTTGCTCCCTCTACCTCCCTACAGACCCAGGGACAGCCCCTGTGCTGAGCCTCCTGTTTCTCGGGCCTGTATGGCTTGCCATCCCTGACTAAAACAAAGCCCAGCCACTCTTTAAACACTCCCGGAGACCCGGTCTAGAGCTGCTCGCTCCTCAACAGGCTTCAGGTGATTTTGCAAGCACCTAACTCCCTGTACTAAGTCTCTTTTTTGCCTAGAAACTGCTAGAGGGTTCTTGTTTCCTGCAGCTAACCCCAATGGTAAAGCCACTGACCCCGGACTACACAGCCGGCAAGGAACAAAGCACCACACTGCCCGCCTCGAACGCCCGAGCCCTCGTGCAGGAAGGCTGCTCTCTGTACCCTGGCGTGTGTGTCACTATCTACGGTCTCAAGGTGTCCCCGCTGAAAGCACTTCCCCACTAACAACGTTGCCCTGGTCAGTCTGTGACCTTGGTTGGCCAGCCTCTCGGGGAAGCTGTTGCTGGGACAAGGGTTTGGCTAATCCCTTGAAGTCTGGACCACTTCTCCACAGCGACCTGGGCTCCAGGTTAGGTTTCAGTTCTTGGAGAAGAGGAATCTGAGAATTCCGTGAAGCTGAACTGAGGGGTTCCTTCCTTTTACAGAAAAGCCCAAGGGACAGTGGGAATCCAAGGTGACTTCCTGCTGCCCCCACACCCAGTCCCCTGGAGAGGCGCTCTGGCTCCCGAGGAGGCCTAGGGCCCATCAGATATTTCTACCTGTGAGTTTCCTGTGGATTCTCTCCCAGTCTGGGCTCCTCGAGGCAACTTCCCACATTCAAGGTGGATCCTAGAGCTTGTTCTGGTCATTTTCAGGTAATAAAAAGATTCCAGTCCAACCTAAGCCAGAACTTTTCTTCTTTTTTTTCATCTTGCATCCCATTCAAAACAGAGCCTCTTCCCCCAGCATGAGGGAGCATGGCAGAAGAGCAGTGGGAATGGGGCATGGGGTGTCCTTCAGCTCATCCTTTCCCTTTCCTTTCCCCCACATGCCTTGCTGTTCAGCTTCTCTGGAACTGGGAGGAGAAGGATGAGCGGGGGGGGGAGGGGGGGCAGAAGGTGTGAAGACAAGCCAGTCCTATTGGACCCCTGTTGGAATATCTGACCACTTGTACTGCTGGGGAGGATGCCCAATGGTTGGTCCTTATGTTAATTTCCTAGAGCTACCATGACAAATTACCACAATCTGGGGGCTTAAATCAACAGAAGTATGTTCTCTCACAGTTCTGGAAGCTAGAGATCCACAGTCAAGGTTTGGACAAAGCCACACTCCCTCTGAAGTCTCTAGGGGAGGATCCTTCCTCACCTCTTCCAGCTTCAGTTGGCTCCAGCCTCCCTTGGCTTATGGCCATATCGCTCCAGTCCCTGCCTCTGTCTTTATGTGCCCTGTTCCTCTCTATGCCCAAATTTCCCTCTTCTTATAAGGACACTGGTCACAGTGGATGAAGGGCCCACCCTATTCCAGTATGACCTCACCTTCATAAAATACATTAGCTGCAACCTCATTTCCAAGTAAGGTCATATTCACAGGTCCTGGGGGGTTAGGGCTTCATCGTATCTATTGGAGGGACAAAGTTCAACCCACAATGGCCCTTTCTCCTCTCTGCTTTTGTGGGTTCAGAGATATCCCACCTGCTCACTCCCACCCCTGTCACAAACCAGGCCCCCAGGCATGCGAGATACATTCCCTGACTCCTCATAGCTCCTTCCCATCCCTTCACCTCCTGGCCTACAATTTACCATGGAGGTTCCCTGGCTCGGCCAGCAGCCCTCTAGGGCAGGGTTTTTTCCAGGGTGGCTATGGTCTGGTTCATTCCTTGGTATTCCCTTGGCCACAAGAAGACTCCCATGATTCTGGTCCCACCGGCCTCTGAGAATGCAAGATGTTCCCTTGGCTTCCCTCGCTCCTCCCTGTGCCTCCCGGACAGCTCCAGGAAAGGGCGTGCCACTTGTCACCATACTGTGCTCTGGTCTTGCGGTGGCCCCCAGCCTGCCCGTTGGCAGCTCAGGAGACATTCAGTGCCCCTCACCTCTGCCAGGGTTTCTCTTCTGGCTACCTCCCCCTATGGGGATGAGGAGCTCACCTGTTTCCCTCGGGAGAGGAGGAGAAACACCATAACATCCCACATCTGCAAATTTGCTTTAAAAGATGGCTTTTGATCAATCTCTGAACTGTTCAGGCAGGAGGAGTGTGGAGAGCCAGGGTCACAGGTTTTTGCAGATTTGGGTGTTCCTGTGGGGCTGTGTCCACCACCTCCTTCCCCAATGCCTGAGAGCCCACTGCTTTCGACAGGGGGCTCAGGAACTCTCTCTGGGCAAGAGAAGTCTTAGTTAACATCCTGGAAGATGGACGCAGTGCCTCGTTCCCAGTCCTCAGTAACTGGCCGTCTTAAAATTCCCGCTTCTGACGCTGTACCATTTCTTCTCTTGCTACTGTGCAGACATTTGCACCCACAGAGTCTTCCCAAACAGCTGGCTCCTCCAATGCATGCTGGGTAAAAGACAAGCTACCACGTGTTTACTCTGTTCCAGTTACCCTATTGCCTCTCACGCCCCCCCCCCGGGGGCGGGGATCTGCGCATGTGCGAGTGACGCATGTGCGAGTGGCGTGAGCCGACCGCGCCCCCTGTCATGTCCGCGCATCCTGCTGGAGCCTGCGAAGACCACTTTGTTTTGAAGAGAACAGCCCCCCCCCCCAACCCGGACAAACTCTGCCCCTTTGCCCTTCCCAAGTGCGCTTCAGAGCCCCTCTCGCTACTGGAAATTGTATTAAATCACAGTTTGTTTGTTTGTTTGTTTGTTTGTTGACGGCTCCCCCATCAGAATATAAACTTCGTGAAGCTGGGCCCCGTGGCCCGGACTGCCACGCGTCCTGCGGCCTCCAGGGTTTAGAACCGAGTCTGTCACGAGGTAGGTATTGTGGGTTGAATGGTGCAAAACCGCCCCCCCCCCCCAAGATATGTCCACCAGAATCTATGTGCGTGACCTTATTTGGGGAAAGGGCCTTTGCAGATATAACTAAGCTAAGGATCTTGGGATGAGCTGATCCTGGATTAAGATGCGCCCTAAAAAAACCAAAGCAAAGTGTCTTATAAGAGAAGGGGCGGAGACACAGGCCAGAAGGCCCCATCGACACGCAGGCAGAGTTTAGAGCCAGGCGACACAAGCCAAGGACAGCTGAGCCAGCAGAACCTGGATGAGGCAGCGAAGGTTCTCCCCAGGATTCTTCAGAGGGAGCACAGCTCTGTCACCACCTCGACTGGGGACTTCTTGCCTCCAGAACTGTGCATGAATACATTTCCATTACTTTAAGACGCCAGTCTGGTAATTTGTTATGGGAGCCCCGGGAAACGGGCACAGTAGACATGTGGTAAATGTTTGCAGAATGCACGCGTGCGGGCTCCGCGCACTGCGGCAGTGTCCAGCCCTTTCTGTGAGATCCTGGAGAGCCCACTGCACTGAGCGGTCACCCCTAAAGGAGGAGTAGGTGTCCAGAACGTCGAATGTAAGTCCCAGCTCTGCTGCTAAACGTCAGTTCCCTGTCGTGGCCTCAGTCTCCGCAGTTGGAAGACTTGGTCTCTGAGGTCCCTGGGTTTTCTAGGATCCAGCAGGAGCACGGCAGAGACCAAGGAGATGTCCTGCAGGCAGCTCTCTCCAGGAGACCCTGCTGGCCCTGGTCTGAGGACTCAGCTGGCAGGGGGCTCACGGGAATGCCTCCAGGGCAGGGCACAGGCTGTGCGCCCAGGAGTAGCAGCTGCTCTGGGTCTGCGTCCGTCCACCCTCGGGGGCCTTGTGGTTACCTTAGTGAGCATCGCGCTCCCAGCGCCCCCCGCTGCAGATGGGACCAGCTGGCGGTAGGGCTGAGGGTGAAATTGTCCTCTGACAAGGAGACAAATCCTGCGCTTCACAAAGGACTTTTACCTCTAGGTCCGGGCGGGGGACGAGTGATTTAGGGAAGCCACCTCAGTGCTAAAGGCTTGCTTCTGTTTAGCGGACGCAGGATGCCCCCTGGTATTGCCACGTCTCCTAGGAAGACTGGCCAGCTTCCCCAACGTAGAAAAAGGAGACTATTTTTGGAAACTTGTAAAGATCAACAGAAACGTATCCACAAAGTGCCTCTGTGTTCTCCTGAGACACCGATGGCTGTCCAAGGCTTGGTGCATCTCAGCAGCTTATCTGGGTTTTCAAAAATTCACCACCTCAAATATCTGTGTGGAATTTCAGCTGACCTCCATCTCCTGGCCTTTCCCAAGACTGATTCTTCCTGGCAGCTGCCGACCGTTGCTGTGATTCCTGTCCCTGGCCGCTGGGTGAAGCCAAAAGGGCACGGGGCTAGGTCATGGGATCTGGCACCTTGGAATGACCTGTGTGACTTTGGGGAAGTTCCTCCATCTGTCTGGGCCGCGGCTGACTCATTTGGGAAACAGAGATCACAGCATCGGCTCGACTTACCCCTGGAGGCATCAAGAGGATCTAGGCAGCTGGGGACTTGAGAAGGGCTTCCCAAGAAAGGGCTTGGGGCACCCGGAGAAATGGATGGGAAATCTGGGGGGAGGCTTTAACCTTGCCCAGAGAAAGGTGTCGCCTTTGCCTCTAGCTTCTGAGAGGTAACCACTGAGCCCTTGGAATGTTCTGCTTGATAGGAGGGTCTTATTTCCCTGGGGACTCTTGAGCCATGCCGGAGAGTCTACAATAACCGTGTGAACTCTGGTGGGGCCTTGGGCCACATAGTATCAGCTCATCCTCCAGAGGGGCTGCATATGAAAGTCAGCCTGTGGGCCGGACAGTCAGCTGTGTCTCCATGGCTAACACCCATAAAACCTCTGGACACCAAGGCTTGGGTGAGTGCCCTTGGTTAAGACTCAGCATAGTATTGTCACACGGGGTTGCTGGGAAAAACAAGGGCTGCCCATAACTCCACTGGGAGATGACAACCAGATGCTTGCTTCTGGAATTCTCCCGGACCCTCCTGTCTGCTCCTCTTAGTGCTGATTTTCATCTGTGAGCTTTCACGGTAGAAAAGCAAAAATGGGAGTATGACAGCTTTGCTGAACCTGAGGGTGGTCTTGGGGACCCCCCTGAACTTACGCTTGGAGAAGGAGCAATGTGAAGGAGGGGTCAGTGACAGAGAATGCAGGAGCGGCTCCCAAGGAAAGGAGGGATGGGACACTACCCCTGGTTCCTGCTGGACGCTCACGCTGCTCCTTATGGACCTTTACCTCTGCACCGGCCTCTGCTTCTGACCACCCCAGGGAAGTGTTTCTCAGGATCCTGAATGCTTATGAGTGATGCAAAAAAACCCTTGAAATCCTGGGAGGAAGTCTCTCATTAACTGAGCCTGGATCGCATGTTTGTTCCCTGGTGTCCCGGGGGCTGGGAGAGGGTTTTGAGGGTGGAGGGGCCATACCTCCCACCTGGACCGATACAGTAGGGAACCCTCCATCCCTCAAATAAGAAGGGTGATCGAATGCTGAGCAGCCAAAAAAGCTATCCACTCCAAATGACCTGGATGGGTCAGAGCATCTCGAAAATTCTCTCTGAAATTATGGAAGAAAACTGCTTGGAAGCAGTCCAGCTGCATGGGTGTGCAATCTGTGTGGTCCCACCGCGCCTCACACTTGTTTCGATGCTCCGCTGTCACCATCTTGAAATTCTTCATCGTTTTCAAATAGGGACCCGCATTTCGATTTTGCACCAGGCCCTGCAAATTACGTAGCCTGTCCTGCCCAGAAGGCACGGAGCATGATGCAAATGTAAGGGGTGGTTATAACCTTTGTTTTACTGGCAAATGGTCCCATCCATCAACGTTATTTCCACAGCTGCCTTTTATGTTTTTAGTACTTGTTTTGACTTCGACTTAGTGAAACCACCATCTGTCCTACTTGTAATAGCCCCTCAGTAACACCCTCTGTGGGCACCAGAGCTTTCTAAACAGCAGACCTCCGCACTTGCCCTGCTGCCGCCGGCCCCACCTGCCTGAGTCCTTGGTTCTTCCACTCCATTTCTCCTTCCCCCCAGACCTGCTCCTGCCTGGACCTTGGTCATCCTACACAGCCCTGGTTTGCCCTTTCTCAGCCTGCTGTTTCTTTGTCTCTTCCATTGACTGTGTCTGCTCAACTTCCTCTCAGTCCTCCAACCCTGGATCATTCCAGGGTGAGTTCCTCTTCAGTCTGCGCTCCTCCATAGATTCACCGGTTTCCTCTCATGCCTTCAAATAGAACGCCCTGCAGAGGCTTCCAAGATGGCTGCTCTGCGGGCTGATGGGCATCCCCAGATGGATGCCGTCAGCTCAGACCACATCCACCTCCCCACTCTTGTCCTCCTGATTCTGCCCATACCAGCATCAGCCTCCCAGCATAGCTCCTCTCAGGTGCTTTCCTGCTTCCACATTGTTAGCATATCTAAGGCATGTCCATCAGTGACATAGTTCCTGTAAGTATTTCCAATAGGATGGGAGGGGGCTGGGTGGAAAGGTATGCTAAGTTAGCGAGAGCTCCCTAGAGCTTCTGCTGAGTGCCCCAGACAAAGCGTGGCTCTCCAATCCCAACCCTCAATCTTCCAGTTAGATGCACTGTCCGGGACTTGATAGCCTTCTGTGTATGTTGTGATATTTGTTTAGCTGCTGTAACAATGGTCAAAATAACAATGACTAAATCCGGAGAGAAGTTGATGGCTCTCTCAGAAGAACACAGTCTCCATGGATGCAAAGCAAGTCTGGTAGAGCCATTCCATGATGGGCAAGGACGTGGGCCCCTTCTGTCTTGTTGTTCCACATCCATAATATATAGCTTCCACCCCATGGTCCAATATGTCTTCTGAGCTCTAGCAAACATTCCTGCATTCTAGCCAGCAGGAGAGGGAAAGAGGAAGAAGGGCATGCCCCCCACCCCCCATCTTTAAGGACGATTTCTAGCTGTTAGACGTGACATTCTGTCTCCTTTGCATTGGCTAGGTGTCTGAACTACAAGAGATGGTTTTTACTTCACACAGTTATGACCCAGCTAAGGATGGGGATGTTCTTTCTAAGGAAGTTAGTGTTCGTAGACAGCAAGCATCTCTCCAGCAGTAACACAAAAGTCTTATGTGGAACTTTGAAGAAGCCTCATTGCAAGGAAAAGAGTTGTACCCTTCTTTTGTTCCCATTGTCCCTTGTTCTGGCCTCTAGATTCCATTTACATAAGAAAGAGATAAATGCCTGTCTTGCTTAAACCACTGTCAATGAGTGGTTTAGTCCTATGTGGGAAAGCTAATCTTAAGGCCTAAATGATGCAGATGTGAAATGAGTCCCAGATATGGCAGGCAACCTCCAGCTGTGATTCCCCAGTCTTTCTGTGGAGGAATTTACACAATCACCAAAACTGCTAGGGGGGTCCTTGTAATTAAAAAGAGACATAGGACTTTGGCAAAACAAGTAAGATTCAAGACTTAGGGTACAGAGGGGAGTACTGGGGACCTGAAAATAGTTTGGAAGCTAATATTTGAGATTCATTCTGACCCAGTTAATATGCTCTTTGAGATGGGAAAGGCCCAGAATGTACATGTAAAAGAAAATAACTACTTGCAAACCATAGACATTATTGTCAATGGGATCATAACTGCAGCCTAGTGAGACTTGGAGACTTTGGGATAATGAAGCGTGTGTGTGTGTGTGTGTGTGTGTGTGTGTGTGTGGGTGGGTGTGTTCGAGTGTGTGCATTTTGGAGGCACCCCAGATTATGTATTTGGCCAAATTCTAAATTGGCAAATGGTAAAATCGGTCTTTGGTCGAAGTGAAAGCAAAAGCTGAATATTACAATTATAGTAGAATAAAGTCAGGCAATAAAAAATAAATCTGGTATTTTATCCAAAATACATTGATTTTACATTTATGTTATTAAAGCAACTTAGTAGTCAATTTTAAAGCTTGAAATGATAGTGTAGGAACTATGTACCATCATCCCCAGCTGCTATTTATCTCCTAAATCACTATCCTGCACATTTGTTACACCAAATAGATGTTCACTTCGCGCTCTTGAGACAGGAAGGTATGGTAGGCCAACTTTGCCAGGTTCCGTATGGCTGATGGCAATGTGGCCAACAAATTATCAGGCTTTCCTCAAACTCTCAGAGTAGTGATTAAAATAAAGATTTATCATCTCTTCACCTGCTTGACTTGAGAATTTGGTTTATGATGCTTCTGCAATTTCACAGAAGCAGTCTCACAAACTAAAGCTTTTGGCACTTTAAGAAGATACTTCTGCACAAGTTTGACAACTTAGGTGAAATAGACTAATTCCCTGAAAGACAGAGATACCCAAACCCACACAGGAAAACAGGTAACCTTCATAGCTTTATATCTATTAAAGAAATTGAACTGATCGTTAAAGCTCTTACAGAAAAAGAAAACACGAGACTTTCACTGGGGAGTTCTGTCAAACATTTAAAGAAAAAATATCAATTCTCTGCTTTTTTTTTTTTCAGAAAACAGCAGAGAGAATACTTCCCTACTCACTTCAAGAAAGCAGAATTACCCTCGTACCAAAGGCAGATAAAAACATTACAGTAAATGAAAACATTGGACCAATAATCTCTCATGAATATGGATGCAAAAATCCTTAGCCAAATAATGGCAAATAGAACCCAGAAATATATGAAAAGGATAATACATTACAACCAAGTATAATTCGGGAATCAGGAATGCAAGCCTGATTCAACATTCATAAAGCAATCAATGTAATTTTTAACAGACTGAAGAAAAAAAAATAAATGTCATAATGTTAACTCGTAAAAATCTAGGAATAGAAGGGAATGTCTTTAATACAAGAAGGGAATATGCAAAAAACCTAACATCATACTTGACGGTGAGAAACTGAACTGTTTCCCCCTAAGACTGGAAACAAGACAAAGAAGTCCTTGCTCACCATCCCTATTCAACATCATACGCGAAGTTCCACCTAGTGCAATAAGACAAGAAGAGAAATTAAAGGCATACAGATCAGGGGCACCTGGGGGGCTCAGTCGTTAAGCATCTGCCTTTGGCTCAGGTCATGATCCCAGGATCAAGCCCCATGTCAAGCTCCCGGCTCAGCAGGGAACCTGCTTCTCCCTCTCCTGCTTCCCCTGCTTGTGTTCTCTCTCTCGCTGTCTTTCTCTGTCAAATAAATAAATAAAATCTTTAAAAAAAAAAAAAACACTTCTGATACAGATCAGAACCAAAGAAAGAAGCTACTTCTTGAATATTTGCAGAAGTGCCCTTCAGGTTCCTGCTCTTTCTTGCATTTTTTATTTCCTACATTTCAGGGTATACTTACTGCCTTAAGTTATCCTTTGAGAAAAATTTGTTCTCAGATTTTGGATCTAGAAGTGTGGTAATGGACCGGTATCGTTTGCTTTCAAGAGAATAAAATCACACCTAAGGATCCAGCACATCTGTTTTCATTGCATGCACACAAATTTCAGCCTTTTCTTAAAAATAAATCTTAGACGCCAGATACGACAAAGAGGTAGACCCTTGGCTGTTTAGCTTCCCAGATGACAAGGCCAAGTCTAATCATAGATGTGAACAAACACTGAGACCAAAGTCAAGCTTCTGTGAACCCTTAGTATTTCCTCAGGTATTCCCAAGTTTCTCAACCTATGAGAAACCCTTCCCTTAAATAGCGAGGGTTAGGGCCATGCCCCAAATCATCCACTTCACAGGAAATACAGGGTTTGATTAGGTTCCCTCCCAGAGGTCCCAGAGGGAGAGAAGCGTGTTTCAAAATCTGTCCTACATGTTACTTGTCACTTCAGCAGCAACCCCCGCACATCTTACTCGCTCCCGGGAGATAGACGCTTACTATTTTATAACTGCTGTGTTCCTGACCATGGCTCCTTCCTCCCTCATCTCCAGGCGACAACAGCTGAGACCAGGTTCGGATAGTTAATAAATTATTCCTGTAGGTAACATTCTGAAAAAAGTAATAAAAACAGAAAACACTTAAACAGGATACAAAATATTATGGCCAGAGGCCAAGTCCCCTCAGGGATCCTAGCTCTTACCCACTTGGTCTCTGAAACAGGATGACGGCCTTTCCCATTTTTCCCTGCTAGATCTTGGGATCTTCGGGCTTAAACCCAAAGGGAAGGATCAAATGTAAGCTCCAAAAAAAATACAACTCTGCCGTCAAGGGACCCATCTACCTATGGCACTTTGCAACCAGTGGTCTGCAGCAACAGGCTTGGAATTTCCTCAGAGGTTCTGGCCTTTTCTGTTGGATGATAGGAGACTTATTACAGGGTCTTTGCAAAAACCAGTGTGCAGTCTTTGTCAAAGATAAAGTTTTCCCTAGAGCAATGAGAAGCCTTCAGCTTTCAGGTAAAAATAGTGATTTGTCCCCACTTCTTTGTATTGAAGTTTCAAAAATACCAGGTCTCACCTCAGAGCATCTTATTACAAATACAGATCATGGTAGACACTGCTGGTGGTCTTCTCCGCATCCTTTCTCCCCTCCTTCCTTCCGTCTCACTATCTGTTTAAGCTCTATGTTGGGTTTTCCGGTACATGTAGTCAAACTCATTCTTAACTGGTGTGTGTGTGTGTTAAGCAAAATTGTGATCAGACAAATTTCTGTTTCTGGAGAGTGTGATGAAGTCGATCTTTCTGCCATGAGGCTACCCCTCCCAGGACGCCCAGTCCACTGGGAGCCAAACTGTCCAGATGCCATCTCCTAACTAGAACGGACTCAACATTATCGGTGACATTCTCTGAGCCACACAGCAGGGTCAACAAATATTGGTGGAGGAAACACATGAATGAAATGTTTTTTGCCATCGGGGTCTATTTAATCTAGTGGTGGAGGTCATAATCAGCATTTATGAGCTGTAGGGTCAAATATGAGCTATAATTACAGGGACCACATTTTCGGGATCAAGCCCTGCAACAAGAATTCTAAGAAAGCAGGCTTTTCTGATTTCTAAATATGTTTAAATGGAAATTTTACCATTTGTATCTGAATCAAAACACATCCGACTGCTTTTCACAACTTCCATGCCTCCCACCTGTTGGGAGCCACATCATCTTGAGCCTGTGAATGCCCCTCCCCCCGTGGTTCTAGGGGTCGCCCTTCTTACCCTCCTCAAGTGGTGCCAGGCTTATACGTGGCCCCTGGGCGCAAGAGACACTCTCTTCTGGAGTCCCCACCCAGTGTCGCGGACGGGACCTCGGGTAGCATGTGGTCAGGATGTCTGCTGCTTGAAGCAAGAAGCCAGCAACACAATTTGAGCCGCTGGATTCAGCTGTGCCTGGCTTTGCCCCTCTTCTGTCTACATCCTTGTGTCGACAGCCTTTCCTTTGGGCTGAAACTCCTTTGGACCCAGGTTTCTGTGACTTGCAAATGCAAGGGTTCTGGCAGATGTTAATTTTCTGAGTTTCAGTTTCCTTTTCTACAAAATCAGCCACCTCTTGGCCTGTTGTGAGGATCGAATGGACTACTGTTGCAGTGTGGCTTTGTAAGGGTGAACACGATAGCCATTGTCACGTACCCTCCAAAAGCACTTATCTGTTAGGATGCTTTTCGTTGCAAGAGGTCGAGCATGCAATTAAGATTAATTTAAGCCATGCCAACTTCAGGTGTGGTCCCTGGACCAGCATCAGCATCACTGGGAGTTAGAAATGCAAATTTATGAGCCTCACTCCAGCCCCACTGAGCCAGGATTTCTTTGTTATGACAAACACAGTGGCTTCGGCCACAAAGCGTTCATTACCTCCTATAAGAAGCAGTATGAAGCAGGTTGTTTAAGTTTGTTTGGTCAAGGGCCTGGGTGCTTCCTACCCTGCAGCTGGGTTCACTGCATCCATCTCACAGCCAAAAGATGGTGGTCTGGGCCTCCATTAGCATATCTTTTTATTATTATTATTATTATTATTATTATTATTATTATTATTATTATTATTATTATGTTCAGTTGGCCAACATATAGTACATCATTAGTTTTTGATGTCATATTCAATGATTCATTAGTTGCGTGTAGCACCCAGTGCTCATCACCACACGGGCCCTCTTTAATGCCTATCACCTGGTTACCCCATCCCCCACCCCTCTCCCTTCTGTAACTGTCAGTTTGGTTCCCGGAGTCTCATGGCTTGTCTCCCTCTCTGACTTCTTCTCATTCCGTTTTCCCCCCTTCCCCTGTGGTCCTCCGCGCTCCAATAGCGAATCTTTATAGAATCATGTCCAAGAACAGGAAGCGTGATTTCCCCTCGCGTATCCTTTCCATCAGGAAGGAAAGTCTTTCCCCACGTCCCCGGCATCTCCGGGACGAGTGCAGGAGGGCCGAGAGCTGCAAAAGCAAGTGTGTTCTGCGGGGATTTGAGCAGCGGTCTGAACCTTGGTCCCTGGGCTCCTCCAAGTTGAATTATTTACGGCGCTGTATTGGTTGGCTTGTATTTTTAATTAGCACCCTGGGAAAAGGCTGCAGCCTTGCAGTCCTCCTGTGGAATCTCAGGGAAAGCTCCACGGCCCATCTGATCGCTTTGGTAACGGGATCAAATGCCCGCCATTGGGAGCTGGTGCTGTCGCTGGATGAGAAGCCAGGCCTGAGACATCTTTCTCATTCTACCAGGCCGGAGGCTTTTCCTCTTCCTCTGGAGGGCTTCCCTTTCCCCAGGCGGAGTCGGGAAACTTCCATGAGATGGTGCGAGTAAGTGCAGGCCAGGTACCCGGCACCGAGCTGGCGGCAGGTAGCGTTTCCTGGCAAGGCATCACCCGAGGGCCTCTGGTGGCAGAAACCCGGGGCCTGGAAAGCCTGCTTCCCCAGCTCTGCTTTTCAGCAGCAACGCATGGGTGTCTCCGCTCACGGCCAGATGACCAGGGTCACGAGCCAGTCTGGAAGCAAACAGTGGCCCTGGGAAGCCAGGAAGGAGGAATTAGAGGCTTGGAACCACGCAGAGGTGAGGGACCCTGACCACGTGATCCTAACCCCGATTAGGGGCCTCAGATACATGGGAGGAGGCGCTGGGGTGGGCTGGAGGAGCCCACAAGGCCTTCAGAAACAACCAGCTCTGCCCCTCACTAGCCAGCTCTGTGACCTTGTGTGACTTTAACCCCACAGGGCCTCAGTTTCCTTCTCGGTGAAATGGAGCAATGATAATGACCTAGCACCCATCAGCACTTAAAAAAAAAATATCTTTGCTTTCTCTGTCCACTTGGCAAGTTACTTGGGCTCCCTGACCCTCGGTTTCTTCTTCTGCAGATATGGTAATGGGAAAAACATAATAATAGCTGATGTGTCTGCGTTGACAGAGCATTCGTTCTGTGGCTCTCTCCACTTTCAGTGCTTCACATGTATTATTCACCCATTTCTCCTCTCAGTAAAGCCGTGAAGTAGGTCCTATTACATCTGCATTTTGCAAGTGAGGAAATGAGACAGGTTAAGACTCCCGCCCAAGGCATACGACTGGGGAAGTGGCCTAGATGCTCGTCCACATTTGCATGGGGGTGAAATAGGAGATTTTTCCCTGAGATGATAGCACAGTGATTGGGAGGGATGGGACCGGGAGAGATTTCAAGTTTCTGCCTTGGGCTTCTGTCAATTTCCAGGTTCTTTTGTTCCACCGTGAAACTGCAACATTATCACACACACACAAGTCTCAACAAAGGTTAAAATACATCAAAACGAAAACCACCGTTCAACCCTTCTTGACCTGATGCTCTGTGGGCCTTTGTAGGACACCGAGTATAGGAAGTACCCAGGATAGGTAAATGCACAGACAGATGGTTGCCAGGGGCTGGGGGCCGGGGGGAATGGGGAGCTACTGCTTACGGAGAACCGTGCTTTGTTTCGAGGGTGCTGAAGATGCTTTGGAACCAGACAGACGTGTAGCTGCACAACATTGTGAATGTACCTTAATGCCAGTGAACTGTGCACTTTAACGTGATTAATTTTATGTTACAGGAATTTAATCTCAATTAAAAAAAAAAAAAAAGGAGAGTGGGATCATACCTGTAGCTCATTCCTGTCCAGTAGCCGGCTCTGCTAGAATGACCCCCTCTCCTGCCCTGCTCAAGGCAGGAACTTCCATTAAGAATTCCTTCTCCTGAGGCTTTTCAGGACCCCTCGGGGAGAGGCCAGCCCTCCCTGTTGTGGGCCCCAGTACCCCCTGTGGAGAAGGGAGCATTTATCAGACCCCTTGGAGCCTGGAGGGTCTTTCCTAGAGGACAACCTTGTCCTTCCCACTTTGTTCTGCTCCCCAGTGCCCTCCGCACTGGTCCGGGTACGGCCCCTCAGGGCCCAGCAGTGTAGGGAGTGTGGAGGCTGATTGAATGTTCTGTACCTAATCATTGGTGTGTGTGGTGGAGTGTGGTGGCCCGTTCCGGACCTAATCATTGTTCTTTACCTGTGATGTCGTCATTCGAGGTAAATCCCTTTCCCCCCCATAAACACCCTCTGTCCTTGAATCGGACCCCCTGGGTCTCCCTGAGCAAAAACTGGAAAGTTGATTTCATAGGATTAACAAGATAGAAATGGGGTAGTAAAATTTGGTGGCCCCCAAGCAATCTTATAACCTGGACTTTTCTCCTTCCTCTGCCGCCTCTTGGAAGATGTTTCCACCAAAGCCAGCCAGGCATGGTGGTCGCTCTGGACTTGCTCTGTAGTCTAGGGGCCTTGGTGGCCAGACCATCCTGATTTCTTATTTTGGCAACAACTGGGAAACCAAGTTGGTGAGGCAGCCCTGAAAGAGAGAGGGCTCAGAGACGGCAATGCCAGACAGTCTAGAAGGCCTGGCTGTGTTGACATTCATCCCTTCTTCCCTCGTACTGTTAGCAAGCGCTCAGTAATGATCTCCTGATGAATTCTATGGAGAGACGACACAAGCTTGACTCAGCTCGGTCACTAACTGGCTGGGTGACTTTGGGCTATGTCTCTGCCTCCTGGAGCCTGGTTTCCTTAAGAGCAGCCTGTGCCTCCCGCAGGTGCAGACAGGCTGGGATGGGTGCATGGACGTAGGCTGGCAGCCCCCTTGAAGGGGTTCAGAGCCTCGATGTGACGATGCCGGTGTGGGAAAGGGGACAGTCACCCATTTTCACTTTCAAAAACTTCCTGCAGCCACCTTATTTACTTTCCCAAGGTTAAGCTCCCCGATTTAAAATAAGGAAATGTGCTGCTGGGCCTTTCTTTCTTCTGGCTGCCGGGAATCAGATTGCTTCAGAGAGAGAGGGAATGAGACGCACCGCCCCTCCCTCCCAGGCACCCAGGGAGACGACTGTCACCATTGCTACCTAGCCGCAGAAGGGCAGGGAGTAATCATGCTTGTGGACAGAACTCTCTGTGCTTCCAGCATGAGCGTGCAGCCTGTTCCGGGTGTGGGGAAACCCCAGAGCTCCTGAACTCCCCACTGCCCCGAGAAAAGCAGCGCGTTGCCACGGGAGAGGCTTGGAAGCCGAAATCTCTGCCTCTTACAGGATGTGAGGCCCCTCGAGGGGACCATGCCACCTCTCTGAGCCTCAGGCTCCCCCATCTGTGGAATAGAGATGACAAGTGCCCTCGTGGGCTGGCGTTAGTTTGTCGGAGCCTCTGTGACAAAGTGCCCAGACAACAGAATGCACTGTCTCGCATTTGCGGAGGCTAGAAGTTCAAAATCCAGGTGCTGTCAGGGTTGGTTCTGCCTGTGGGTGACGAGGGAAGGAACTGTCCCAGGCCTCTCTCCTTGGCTCGTAGATGACCGCTTTCTCCCGAGGGCGCTTCACATGGTCTTCCCTTGGTGTGTGTCTGTCTGTGTGTCCAGATGTCCTGGAAAGGTCTGCAAGAGCACAAGTTATGCTGGATTAGGACTCATTCTAAAGCCCTCATCTTAACTAATTACCTCTGCAAAGATCTTACCTCCTCATAAGATCACAGTGTCAGGTCCTAAGGGTAAGGACTCCCACATGGATTTTGGGGGGACACAGTTCAACCCAGAACAGGGGGCTGTGATGATGACAGGAGATCAGGGACGAGGACGGCTCATAAATGTGTTCCCTTTACTCTACGGAGGCAAGGGGAGCCTTACTCTCCGGTTGCATCGATTGTCCTCTTCTTGCTTGGGCAGCAGAAGCAGTCTTGTAGGACTCTTATTGGGTGGTTTCCCACCATATTCCAGACCATTCCACGTATACTCTTGGATGGACATGGACTGCCAGTTCAGCATAAAATGCCATAGTGGCCCAGAAACCAGGTTCCATGGACCCTTCCAAGACCTTGTTTTCTCTTCCTCGAGCTTCAGGCCTCTTGGCATACCAAGCTGTCCAGTGTAGTAGCTGAAACCCCAGGCCCAGAAGCAGGGCAGTCTGCCTTCCAGTCCCCACCTCTGTTCCTCAGCCATGGCATTTTGCCAAGTCTCTTCCCCAAGGGAATCAAGAAAATGAATCTTTGCATCTGGAGTATAGTACGATCCTGAATCCAGTCTATCAAAGTCACATATATGCAATATCGTTCTACACACCTGTGTTACAAGACATGCCTTTTTTCAGTGTCTTCTTCCTGGCGGCTTATCCAGGCCCCATTCCTTTTGTGGCTCTTTTGAATTTGGACAACTGCTCTGTACCATTTACTTTAGTACCTATCCTTGTAAACAGAGTAAGAGTTCCTCACCCCAAGGCACGAAGGGTGAAAGGAACCATGTCCCCACCCTGAGACTAGCAGCCCAAAGACCCAGCTTCTGCCCAGGGAGGGCTGAGCCTCACAGGCAGAGTGTGGGGCGAGAAGGCAGCCCTGCCAGACTCCCTGGCTGCCCCCGTGCTGGGCTGCTGGGCAGAGACGACCAGGTGGAGTTCCTGCCCCAGGCAGCTCGGGGGCAGACAGGGTCCAGGTGCAGCAGGTGGGGCTGGGAGACGCCCTTCCAGAGGAGTGTCTGAGACCTCTGAATGACCCTGAAGGGACAGTGCTCTGATGTGGCGAAGCTGGGGCTTCAAGCCCCTGGGGATGCTGGGCAGGGTCTCCCAGATGGGAGCGGACATTCTTGATGTCAATCGGGTGGGAAGAGGAGGATGCTGGGACAGGAAGTAGCTTGGAAGGCGGGCCTTAAACTGGTGAGGAGCTGCCTCCTTCTTCTCTGGGGGCCCCTCTGTGGGGACTTGGACCCTGAGGGTAGAAAGGAGGGGTGCCAAGTGCTAGAGGGTGGCAGCGGCTGCCCAGGAAGAAGCTGAGCCAAGCAGAGGCCAGCGTGGGTGGCCTTGAGGGTTCTGGAAGCAGTCTCGTTGGTGGCAGTTGTCAGTTATTCTGTTTACGTCCCTTTAGTGCTCCCAAGCTTCTCTATAAAATCTTGCTAAACAGTCCAGCGTAGTCTCAGCTGGGCTGGGGCAAATTGAGGGAAAGTTCTGTGTACAGGGTTGGGTCAGAATGTAAGGAGCGGGCAGGGCCTTGGACATCAGGGGTGTGATGACACCAGGGAGACCCGGGAAGGAAAGGGGAGTCTCAGGGGCAAGACTGGCATGGCCCTCCCATATGGTGGACCGCCTCCCCCCCGCCACCAACACCGGAGAACCAAGGTGAGGATTTGGTAAGGACACCAGTGGAGCAGGCACCCCTCTCCATGGGCTTCCTTTCCCAAGACTGGTGTCCAGGACTGTGTGCTGTGGCCGCATCTGGGCCAGGGGGTCCTGTCAGGGCAGAGGGAGCCAGTGGGGGCCAAGAGAACCTGTCCTGGAAACCCAAACAGGGCTTCAACTCCAGGGGGATGAAGCTCAGAGGGTCAGAGCGGGATCAGGGGCGAGTTAGACTCTGGGTTTAAAAACCTTCATCAGTGTCTTCAAACCTCTTTGGCCCCATTTTCTAGCACTGCACTGAAATCGCCCAGGCTCCCTACTGTTCCATTAGCACCTGAAGCAGCTCATAGCCGGGCCTTTGTACCTGCTTTCCTTCTCCCAGGAACCGTCCTTCCACAGACACGCGCTTGGGTCTTAGTTCGAGTATCACCTCAGCAAGAAGTCCCTGAGCACCCCATGGAAAACAGCAACTCTTGTCTTTCCCCACACCTTCTCTTACTCCACGGCACTACTTGCCCAAAGTTAAATTCTACGAGAGTGTGTTTGTTTATCTGACTGCTGTCCAGTTGCTCTGGTAGAATGTAAACCCCATGAAGGCAAGAACCATGTATTTGCTCACCACTGACTCCCGGGGGCCTCAGACAGGGCCTGGCACGTAGTCAATACTCAATAAATACTTGCTGAGTCAGTGATTAAAGGTGATAAATGTCTGCTGAGCTTCTAGTAGAATTCCAAGACTCGCTTTTAGGGAGGGTCAGGCCCCTTCAAGGGACGGGCGACATGCAGAGGCGATTCTGACAACACCGTTCTTTCCACCGAGCTGTTAGCCACGGCGTCCACCCCTGTCTGTCCACTGCCTGACTATCTCCCCTGAGGAGACCCAGCCCTCGGCAGGGGTCCCCCAACACACCACATGTGCTTCTCCAGCTTTGCCTTTGCTCCTGCTTTGACGACTCACCGCGCTCTTTCCCCGCTGTCTGCTTTCCAAAACCTGGCTCGTCCTTCAGGCCAGAACTCTTCACCCTTCAGGCTCTAGAAGCTTGTTGTAAAATCACACCAGGTAACACGAATATTCCTTTCCCTTAGAACCCAGAGCTCTTTCTTTATACTGCAGTGAAAGCAGTTTTCACAATCTGGAGTAATTAGGACACAACAGGTCTCTGTCCTCCTTATGAGACAGTGGGATCCTTAAAGCTACGGACAGAGTGTTGGTGTCTCTCCTACTTTGCCTGTAAGTGCTCAATTAATGCTTGCTTGATTGAATAAAATTGACATTATTCTCTGACAATTGGCTGGGGGAAAGGAAGTAAATTTAAATACGCACTACGCTAATCAATGCCATCACATACTTTATTTTCCAAAGTCCTTATTTCCAAACACAGCAGTCGTACTGCCTGAATAGATTACCATCTCTGTTTTATAAATGAAGGTCAGAGACGTTGTGTGAGCTGCCCGGGGTCACACAGCTAGTAAGATACAGAACCAGGGTTTAAAGTCAAGTAAATAAGTAAAGTCTCTACTTCTTTAAAGACAAAATGGCTTATATTCAGTTCAATTATTTTAATCCTTATAAATTCATAGAATTCTAAGAGATGACATCGCCAGACATAAACAGGCATGGATTTGTAGACCTGATTATAATATGCCAGAAGGTAAATAAAAACAGTGTCTTTTTCCCACAAGGATGCAAATAACTTTATATTGTATTCTTTTTGTGCAAGGAGACTCTGAACAACATACACACCCACTCCAGACATATCAAAACAATTAGCTACAACGAGGTCCCATAAGTTGGTGATGTCTTCATTCACATTTTTCCAGAGGCCAGAACAGCTAGGGAAGCTCAGCCAGGGCTTGAAAAGGCAACAGAGGTATTCATAGCAACAATAACAGCTGATTTTAAGAACTTGTTTGCCAATTAAATTTATTCTAGGAAGTCTTAAAATTACCGATGTCAGTAGCTAGCACATTGGGCTCATCAGCTGAAGCCTCCTTTTAAAATGGATATTTTTAAAACCCCCACTGAAGCTAAGAATAGAAAAATAAGAGAGTTGCCCTGAAGTGGTATCTCACTGAATTTAGCTCAGTCCCCGAAGAAATAAGACTTTACAGTTGATTACATGAAATTTAAAAAAAAAGAAAAAAAAACTATCCATAAAAAAAGCATGTTTCCAAATAATGCACTCTGCCATTTATTAGAACTTACCAGGACATGACAATTGTTCTTTATTTTTTTTATTTTAATGTTTTTTTATTATATGATGTTAGTCACCATATAGTACATCCCTGGTTTCTGATGTAAAGTTCGATGATTCATCATTTGCGTTTAACACCCAGTGCACCATGCAATACGTGCCCTCCTTACTACCCATAACCGCTCTATCCCAATCCCCCACCCCCTCCCCTCTGAAGCCCTCAGTTTATTTCTCATTCTTTAAAGCATTTCCGTGAACTTCTTAAACGAAATACTTCCAGAGTGAATGGTAATGCTTTTTTAAACTTTCGTGCTTTTTTTTTTTTCCGGAAAAGTTGATTACCAAAACGTATCACCTACAAACTCGAACAATAAAAAAACTTTAAGAACCTAAAAAAATATGAAAAGCGTCGAACGGAGATACTCTTATACGATTACAGTGATTTTTTTCCCCTTCAAAGAAAGCTTTCTTCTTTTAATGATAAAGGACCACATATTTCTTTAATAGAAAAATCTGGAAAAATACAAAAAAAAAAACAGGAAAGGAAAAGACATCGGTCCCACTGCTCGCGGAGATAATCGTGGCTAGCATGTTGGTGTATTTCCTTTTGCTCTGCTTTGTTTTTTTAAGCTTGCTTTGTACTGTTTCTGTGTTTGCTGTTGATTGTCTGCCCCCTGTTTTGTCCTGAGCAGCCCTGGTGACCTGGCAGGAGGTCCTGGGGGCGGCAGGAAGCTGAGCTGTCGTCCACACTACGATCATACGTGCCTTCGTTCTCATCTCCAGGACGTTTATCCAGGTGGGTTCTGAGAATTGAAAAAAGCAACGAGCCCTCTCTCTGCAGAAACCCACAGACACCCACAACACCTTGCATCCAAGTTCAGGCCCACGTCCGAACTCCTTAGCCAGCCCAGAGCCCCAGGCTCAACCCTCCAGAAGCGGGTAGATTTAAAGGCCCGCTGGCAACTTACAGCTCTGCTTTCTTGAAGAGGCATTCATAGGCCCCATTTATTTCTTTACAGCCCCTGCGAGTTCTGAGCAAGAAGCAAGGAGGGGAGAGCCTTCTCAGGACACTGCCTGGGCCTCCCCCCGGTAGACTCCTCTGCCACCTCTGTGAACCTTGCCGTTAGGTCGGGGAGGGGAGC
The DNA here is from genome assembly GCF_024610735.1 of Ursus americanus. NCBI lineage: Eukaryota > Metazoa > Chordata > Mammalia > Carnivora > Ursidae > Ursus > Ursus americanus. The sequence continues at coordinate 71,939,622 of NC_142134.1, forward strand.
TTTCTGCACGGGATCCCAAGTCCACAGTGCTGGGGTCACAGTCTGTTTGTGTCAGGGTCAGTAGAAAAGAGGCCATCAGTCAAGCCTTAAGGAAGGGCTTTGTTTTTTTCTGTGCCTGCAAAATGGTCCCGGTTCATTGCATGCCCTGGCCTGCATCTGATACCCCCGGGCGTGATGGCCACACCCAGGCTCTGACCACACAAGGTCCAAGGGCAGCAAGACAATGAGGGTTTCGAGTTGCCAACCTCCAAACCCCCTTGGCTCCATGTGCAGTAACTATGGCACACCCTCTTTCCTCCTCTAGGGACACAGCCAAGCCAGCACCGGGCAGCACGCATCGGGCAGGGAAGTCAGGGACAGACCCTGGGGCCGGCAGGCAGGGCAAAGGGCCTAAGGGCAATTGGAGGCCTAGGGGTGAAGGGTGCCCTGGGAAGGACTTCTAATTAAGAGTCTGGAAAGAGAGGGAATAGAGTAGAAAGAAACAAGGAAGCTTTCACTTGCTAAGTACTTACTGTACCCTGTGCTATGTATACGGTAATTCTGCTATTCGCGCTTCTCATTAACCGTGCGAGATGGGTATTATGGTATCATTCCATCATTTACCCACAAATATCATGGGTTGGTAGCTCTGTGCCAGACAGACCCCGGGGAGGTGGCAGCAAACAGACACTGAGCCCCCCACCCCATGGTGCGTGACCTTGAATAGGGGGAACACACAAGAGAGAATTGCACACACATATGTATGAGACAGCAAGTGGAAGTGCCCCAAAGAGGGGTGTGGTCGGTCAGGGAAGGCCTGGGAGGCGCAAGGGTGTCTAGGGCTGAGCCCCCAGGCAGAAGGCCGGGTCAGGACACAGCCTAGAGGGGAAGCAGCAGGGAGGCCCGGGGGTTAGCGTGGAGGATCATAGGCCACGCTGGGCACTTGGGACACAGTTGTGAGTGCAGGTGGAGATGGGGACCACCGGGGACTTTTGAGCAAAGAAGTGATGGGATCTGGCTTCCATTGTGAGAGCTTTGCTCTGGCCCTGGGGTAGAGAATTAGCCCACGAGTGGGCAAGAGGGAGAGCAGGGGGATGAGTTATGACCCCGCATTTGCAGATGAAGATTCAGAGGCTCAGGAACGTGCCTCAAAAACGTGATGGCCCCAGGACCATCCGGAATCTTCGAGGGACTTCCCTTTGCCTTTAGAATAGAACAGGTGCGCACAGACGAAATCCCATGTGGTCTGCGCCAGCCTCCCTCCCCAGTTCCCTGGGTGCCCATCTCCTTTGGACTCGTCTCTTTGACTCCTCAAGAGGCCTGGGTTCATGTCCTTACCTGGTCTTTTTACGTCTTTCCCGATATCTGCGTGGCCCTCCTCCTACTTGCTTACCTGGCAAGGTCTTAGTCATCCTCTGAGCCCTAAACCACTTTCTCTCAGGGAAGCCGATCCTGTCTCCACAGACCAACCCAGGTGGGCTGGGTGCCTCTGTAGGGTCCCCCTCCGCTTCGGCTGCCGTCCTCACCTTTGAGAGTCCCTGCTCTTTGTTGGTCTCCCCTCGGGGCTCTGGAACCCCCAAGGGCAGGTTGGATTCTCTCTTGTTCGCCATCGGCACGTAAGCCACGCACGTGATGGGGCACAGCGCATGGACGCTTGATAGGTAACACTTTGTGAGCTGAATAGAAAACGCACTCAAGATCACACAGCTAATAATCGGGAAGGTTGGGGTTCAAATGTCTCTCCAACTTCCTTGTCGCCTCAGAAACTGAACTCAAGTCTTGGTTTCTGTAGGTCCAGCTCCTGACGGCTCTTCAACGAGCCATTTCATTCTTCTGGCCCCCGATTTTTCCAACATTAAAAAGAGAGCATCAGACATTGAGTCAGACTTTTCAGATTACTTGCCCAGCAGGTGCATGCAAATTCATCTGACCGCAAGAAGCTCCCAGGCCCTGGGCTCTTCCTGCAAGTGCTGACTCCTGGCCTCACGCCAACCTGTAGAACTGCAACTCCAGGATCGACTTGGGATCCTGGTTCTGTGTGTTTGTCAGTTTAATCAAGAGCCCCAAGTGATGCTTCTCACCCAATACGTTTTGGAAACACATTTCAAGGACACTGCTTCTCAAAGGGGTTTCCAAAAGAAACAGGTCAAAGAGGACATGAAAACATGGTAAGGATGACTATTTCAACTACAGTGACAGTTCCTTCTCAAATGTCTCCTCTCTTTTATAAAAAGAAACTGCAACTAGAGCCTCATATTTATTTAGGTGAATTATTTTGGGGGCCTAATGGAAGGTTCCTGAATTTCCACTGAGAGCGTAATTTCCTGGACATCCCTGAATAGCACTGCTTTGACGAGCGTCGGCCAACCCTGAACGAAGGAACGCTCCAAGGGAGTGCACGCAAAGGTGGGGAAATTCTCAAAGGCCCTGAAAGAAGCAGCAGAAGCCCAGAGCAGGTCTCCAACTTACCAGGAAACACAGAGTGGGCAGGAGGTAGAGATGGAGCCAGCCCCCATGCTCCGAGCCCTTGGCTGGTGGGCTTTGCCCAGAAAACTGTGACGTCTGCACTTCAGAGCAACAGGTGCCCCTCCACCCTCAGCTGGGTGATGACAACCCTCAAGGAAACACGGCTCAGCGTATGCGCTCAATAGCCAGGGGCTCACTGACCAGCCCCAGCCTCTCACCATCCTGATCTGGAAACAGGGCACTTTTCGGATGATTACATTCCCTGCCTTGTCGGAATCAATCTATGGAATACCCAAGACGAGTTCCCACCAGTCAAACATAGATGCTCGATGATTAAAAAAAATAATAATAATCAGTGCAGCATCAAGGGAAGCAGACTGATTCTCACTCTGCCATTACCTCACCTCTGAAAACCCACTTCCTCCCCTGGAGAATGGGGACGATGCTTCCATCAGTCAGTCATTAGTGAGGATTCGCTGAGATCCCGCGTAGTACCCAACACAGAATCAGTCATCGCTGGCTAAATGGAGGGACAAATGGACGAAGGGGAGGAAGTGGTTCCTTCTGCTCTGGATTTGGAATTTGTCCCTCTTCCTCCCAGCCTCTGGCTCTCTGTCACAAGTGTGCGGCAACTGTAGCTGGATCTTTGCTGAATAAAGTCTGTGGCCGGGGGGAGAGTGTAAGTCCCAAACACACTAGACGAATAAAGGCAGAAATGAATGGGAAATAAGGAAGCCCCCACAGAATCCACCACCTGCCACCGAGTATGGCATGTTTGCATTTTATTAGTTATGAGGAAGTTTGGCTACAAGTAATAGAGGAACCTAAAATAATAGTAACTTAATCCTTAGAGATTTATTTGTCAGTCATGATCCCAGTGGCAGAGGGAAGCCAGTGCAGGGCTGGAGTGGTGCTCTGCTGTTCCTTCCATGTTGTTGCTAGGCTATGGGTGATTTCTATTTTCAAGATCAACTCATGGCCCAAGATGGCTGTTGGATTCCAGCCATCAGTGCAAATTCTGATCAGCCGGTATAAGGAAGAAATGAAGGAGGCAACTTCTCCCTCTATGATGGTTAATTGTACATGTCAAACTGACTCGCCACAGGTGCCCAGATTAAATACTGTTTCTGTGAGAGTGCTTCCAGATGAGATTAGCATTTGAATCAGTGGACTCGTAAAGGAAACCACCCTCCCCAATGTGGTTAAGTATTGGCCAATCCGTTTGGCCAATCCGACAAGGGCCTGAATAGAACAAAAGGCCTAGGAAGGAGGCATTCTCTTCTTTTTGCCCTGCTTGAGCTGAGACATTTCATTTCATCTTCTCCTGCCCTTGCACTGGGATTGGCATTATTGGCCCCCTGGTTCTCAGGCCTGCAGACTCAGCCTGAATTATACCACCGGCTTTCCTGGGGCTGCCGCTTATAGGAGGCCGATCGTGGGACTTCTCAGCCTCCACAACCACGTGAGCCAATTCCTGCTAATACCTCTCCCTAAAGATATCTTATTGGTTCTGTTTCTCTGGAAAACCCTGAGTAGTACATCCTCAAAGGACCTTTCCCTGAGAATGCACACACCACTCCTGCATAATCCTGCTTGATCAGAATAGTCATAAGGGCACGCCGGCTCCGGATGGCTGAGAACTGTATTCTTACTCGAGGAGGCCATGCGTGCAGCTTAGCTCAACATCTCCGGGTGCAAGAAGAAGGGGACAATGGATATTGGTGGACAAAGAGCAGTCCAGGCTACATCCTTATGATCTGCATGCTTCTTGAATACTCATCAAGGCCAGAGCTTTTCTTAGGCCCTCCTTTTTTAAATGTTGCTTTGAGGTAGAGAATAGAATGCTTTTTCTTAAGTGGGAATTGTATTCAGTAACCTATCCCGTGTAACTGACATCTGGGCGTTTGCTGTCCTTGAAACAGGCCTTGGGAGCCTGGGCAACCTCCATTCACACTCAAGGGTCCCTGTGCATCACAGGCAGAAAACCAAGTTCCCAGACAGGAAGTCCTTCCAGAGAGGGCTTCTGGTAACAAAGATGTAAATAGGCTTCTCTGGGGGGCTAGCTTTGTAAGATGCACCTGTCATGCTCTGTGTTGTGGAGCAGACATTGAGGCTCGGAGAAGGCAAGTGACTCGTGCCGGGTCATAGAGCCAGTGGGCCCAAGCCGACACCTTTCCATCCCCCGTTGCCCCCCATTCCACGATGAAGGGGCCCACAGAGGTCTTTCCCCCATATTCTCTTGTCCCCTACTGTGAGATTAAAGGAAAGACCCCTGCACTGAGGAATCCGGAACCCCTGGGACCCATCTTCTGTTAATTCCCTAGCTCTCGTCTCCTGAATCGTGCTGCTTCTGCATCAGCACTGGGGCATGTGAGGGGGAGTCCGAGGAAAGCGGAGCCAGGGGGAGACCCGAGGGGCACTGTGTGGGACGGGGAGGGCAGGGGGCACACGGACGCTCTGCAGGCCCTTGCTGGGCAGTGTTCCAGCATCCCTCAGGAGACTGGCAGCAATCACCACGTGGGGTATTTTGGAGGCAGATGTCAGCAGGTATTGTGCCTGGCGCGCCAGGGCGTGTTAAGGCAGGCCTCAAGGGGCAGGGAGGCCCGGGTTTACTTGGGTTACAGTGGGTTTAGTGGGAGGACCTGGGCCCAGTCTCAGCGATGGGTGGGCCAGAGCTGGAGGACCAGTGGGCCAGGTGCTCTCTGGGAGCCCTGTCCTCACTTCCCCATATCCAGAGCACCAGAGGGTGCCCAGGAGCTAGGACACCCAGGGGAGAAACATTTCCAGAGGTCTCCTGATTGACGCAATGGTTCTGCAGCAATGTTGGTCTCCACGGCTTCAGCTGACTCTGAAGTCAGAGGCCCAGGGATTGTTTCAAGCACATCTGGGAAACAGGAGTGGCGGAGCCCTAGCTCGGTGCTGACCCTGAGAGGAGGGAGGGCAGGCTCGGTGTGTTTCAAGTCTTCCTTTCTTTCTCCTGCCTGAAAGACAGAGACATCTGTGTCCTGGGCAAAGCAGTGGTTCTGAGTCAGACCTGAGATTGAGTCACTCATCCCCCCCACCGACCGACACTGACATCAGGGCAGACTCCAGCCAGGGCACGGCAGGTGCTCAGTACGTACTTGCAGAGTAACAATAGATGTCAGCCCCGTGCAGGCTCTTCCTGCCGTTAACCCACCGAGTCCTCCCAGTCTGATGCCGTGTGGGCTGCTAGGATTAGCCATGACACGCAGACCAGGAAGCTACAGCACAGAGGGCTCCAGGGCCTCCCGTGGACATGGGCGGTGGATGCGCAGCGGTCGGCCTCCAGAACGCCGGCCTTGAAACCTTCTGATGTTAAAGGCCAAATATGTAATCTCGGAGTGTCCCATGTCCTCCTGTGTGGGTGGCTGCTGGGGCTGGGGCATTTGCAGGGCTGAGATGGGACGAGTGCAGGTGGACAGGTCCCTGGAAGCAATGGCTGTAGGGTCGAGACCCCCGCCCTGCCCCCAGGAGTAACTCAAGCTTGGGGCAGGGATGGAGGGGAAACGAGCCGGGAGAGCAGCTGTCCCACACAGGGGCTGGAGTGCTGGTTCTATGGTCCTCCTCGCCATTTGGTCCTACCCAGTATCCTGGGGCCTCATGTCTGCAATTTTGAGAGAGGGCTGGTGATGGGTAAAAATAAAAGAAGCATTTCCCCTAATTGTCCTTAGGAGAAAGATGGGCAGTGCTGGCTTGGGGTGCCTTCAACAGGGGTTCACATCAAGCACAGAGGTTCCCCCAAGTCGCTGGATACCTTAAGGGGTATAGACAATCCTCATGGACCCCAGGAAATGGCAGTGATGGGGTGAGGCAGGCAGCTCTCAGACCGCCCAGGAAGAGGCAGAGATGGCAAACCTGGGTGGAGGGTGCAGGAAGCAGAGGCGCGCTAAGCACCGGAAGACCACACGGAGATGCAGCTCCCAGAGGAGGCCCAGAGGAAGCACTTCTGAGCACCAACCGTGTCCTTTCACAAAACCCTGTAATGACCGTAAAATAGGCGTCATTATTCCCATTTTGTCCACAGTGAAATGAATTCTGAGACATCGGACGACATGCCAAAACCACCCAGTAAGCCATACACGTAGTCTGTTTGGTTCCGGAGCCCGCAGTTTTCTTCCCATACCTACTCGGCATTTTCACCCAGAGCTGACCCTGCAGGGAACGCACCTGTCCTATCCAACGGGCTGCTGGAGACTGAGGCGCAGAGCAGTGGTTCCCGGAGTGCACTTACTCGAAACGTCTTTGAAACACCACGATCCAAATCGTCTCCGGCATGGAGTGCTCTGAGGGCTGTCCAGAAAGCTGGAACAGAGTGCAAGCTGACCCAAGAAGAAGCGAAGCCGGGAAGCTCGGCATAAGCTCTTCTAAACCTCTTAATGATATCCAGACCCTAACAACGAGGCACACCCCAGCTTTCCTGACTTCGATGTAAAACTCAGGGCGGACTGACTGAAGGGAGCTGGCAAGCAGCAGGACAGCGTGTGTATTACAAGTAATTTAATGGCCGTGTCCTAATGAAAATATGAAGCTCCCTACAAATTACAAATCCCTACAAATCGGGCATGGTGCCGAACTTGGGGAGAGCCATGAATCCCAGACTGCCAGACCCTGGGAAGAATCGCAGAGATTGCTCTCTTGGATGAGGAAGTGGGAGCCCAGAGGCACGAGGTAGCTCCTAAGACCATGTCTCTGGGCCGAGGGAGGGTCAGGTCCAGCACTCCCAGCTCCTGACCCCAGTGTGCATGGAACATTGGCCTGCCAGGCCCAGGGCCAAAGTTAAAATCTGGACACGACTTCAGAAAAACTCCCCCCTCGTCTCCTTGGTCCATTGCTTCATTCCATTTGATTTTCTCCATAGTTCTTAACACCGTCTGAAAATGATCCCTGCCATGGCACATGAGCCTCTTTACAAACTGACCCTTCCAATCTCCTGCTCCAGGTTCATGTCTCTTTATTCATGTTCTCTAAGACTATGTTCCAGGCACATTACAATCCAACCCCATGATATCATGGACCAAATCTGAACACACCCGGGTATGTTCGCTCCTCTGCTCAGAAGGTCCTCCTCCTTCTTCTCCACCTGGTGAACGTCTCATTCCAAAGGATTAACACCTACAGCCCATGGGAGGCTTTTCCTGATCCACTCAGGGCTGGACTCAGTATTTATTATTGTTATTCTCATGCCCATCCTTACCTTGTCATTTCCTCTGTTGGTGCATCTAGAATTCAAAGTGCCCCGTATTTGTTTCCCCCGTGAGATGGTGACATTTTCGAGGGCTGGACTTGGTGTTACTCATGCTTACATGATTGCGTGCTTACAGCCTAGTGTAATTGGGTACAGAGCAGAGCCCTAAAAAACTCGTTTAGTGAATGAAGGGAAATGTGTGGGTGAGCTCTGGTCCTGACCAGTATTGCTCAGAGCCACGCAAGGGGCAGCACAAAATATTCGGGGGTGCCCATAAGCTCGTTAATTAAGATAATTAAGATTTCAATGCAATATTTTAAAAAATTCATATCTATGCCTCAACTCCATAAGGAACAAAATCACTATGTTAAGTAAAGATGGGATCCGATCCTGAACCTTAGGACCCATTCCCCTTCCCCGAGTCCTGACCTAAGCAACTTGCTCAAAGGGAGAAACTCCCAACATACATGCAGAGTGGCTGAGTTGGCTCTGTCACCGTGGGACTGGCAAGAAAGACACAGATTAGAAAGTAAAGTGAAGGCAAAGGAGACGGTAGAGATAGCATTTTCATCAATCAGGCATTAACAGGAAGCAGTGCTGGCCGATCCTAGCCAGGAAGGAATATACGGGAAGGGTATTGGATGGCTCCTGGCCTCGTCATGAGGTGGGAGAGCAGAAGCAGAACCAAGGGCCGTGCGCACAGTCTGGTTAGGACGTGGCTGCTGACACCTGACGCCCCCCACATGGCCATCACTGCTACCCTCTGTTGGTCTGATTGGCCCTATTTGCTGCATCACACACTCCAGAACCAAAGTCAGGGGCAGGAGTAGCCAACTGGCCAGGCCTGGGAAGGACCATGCCTTGAGTGCATGACAGGTCAGTGGAAGATAATCTTTTGGCTTTTGTGGTGGAAGAGGTTGGACTGGCCCACTAGCACTCCCCACAAAGGCGTGTTTGTTTCACCTAGGAAAGGGGTTTTGTGTTGGACAACTCTACAAATGGCAAATACTAAATATATGTAAAGTTGAATTTCTCGCTCGGGAGACTGGGCAGAGCCATTGAGATAGAAAATGCTGGCAAAAGGAAAAGTACTAAATTGGTTTTGCTTTCGAAGACACGTTCTGATTCTGTGGGTGCATGTGGAGGCCAGTAGGACACGTTCAGATTGTTTTCCATGGTGGCAATGGCTGTGGAGCTACGTGGCCCTCTTGTTCCTTCTAGTACAGTTTTAGTGAAGAGCTACCTAGTTGGGCTAGGGATTGAGGGTTGGGGTGTCAGAGCCATCTGATCACCTCTAGCTCCAGTGTCTTTCTGATAACCCTTTACCCCCTTAATTCAACCAGCCACAGACCTGTGGGATGGGAGAAAGCAAGGTGGGGTCTAAAGAAGGATCATTGTCCTGCCCTAAATATAATCACAGGTGCAATGGTCAGGAGGAAAAAACCGGCTCTCCCTGGAACCCTCCAGCATATACCGTATCTCATGTAATGCTCTCAACACCCAGCCGTACTATCAGTGTTCACTCCACTTTACAGGTGAGGGAAACCGAGGCTCTATAGGCGTTAGGTAATAGGGCCAAGGTGACACATGGATTTAGGGGCACCAGAGCCAGACTCTAACCTAGGTTAATCCGTTCCACAGTCTGTGATTCCAGAATCCGTGTTACTTGCTGGTCTACAACCGAGAGGGAGCTGGCTCTTACTTATTAAACTTCGCAGGCATTTGCCATTGTCCTTCCTTCCATAAGAACTAATATGACGGTTAGCCAAGGCGAGACAGATGGCTCTCGTCGCCTGCTGACTGGTCTTTCACCCCACACTGAACTCAGCCCTTCGGCCTCACCCCCAGCAGCCATGGTGACCTCACTGCAGCTCAAAGACAGGCCCCAGGACCACTTCCTATTTCCCCCAGCCATTGACTTGGTTGCTTCCTTTTTTCTTTTTTTCTTTTTATTCTTTTTACCTTTTTTATAGTGGAAAATTTCAAACTGGCATGAAATAGAACCCCTGATACCTATTACTCAGCTTTGGTAATTTTACCGATTTAAATTTTACTTCAGTGCATGCTTACAATGTTCATTAGTATTCCTTGCATCTATAGGGCTCCTTACGAGGGGATTTTTTCCTTAGGATTCAACTTTAATTTTACTTTTCTTCTTCCCCCCACTTCTTCAAATTGAGACCTCTAAAAGCATTACATCCTCTTTTTAGTTTTATGCATTTTAGCACTTTCAGCATTAGGTGGCTTCTGAAACATTCTGCAGAATGACATACATACAAATGTTTGTTTGTTTGTTTTCTGCAAGTCCGTTGATTCTGTCTTTTGTAGCAGTCAAGCTCTAGAAACCTCAGCTCAGTGTTCCGAGGCCCTGCTGCTTCCCCAAGGTTATCAGCATTGCTTTCTTGGAATCCAACAGATCCAGGATTTTGTTGTTTGTTCCGCTTACACTTTCTTCTAAATTTATTTCTCTACCACCACCGTTACCTGCCATTTAATAGAGTCGAATGGCGCAATGACAGTAGACGGGCGGCCAGGTCCACGCCAAGAGCTTCTCACTGGGATAGAGCTGAAGTCACCTCTGTGTCCCCAAGTTCCAAGCACAGATCTTGCCTGGCACAGAGGAGATGCTCACTAAAAGCTCACTTACTTCCAGTCCTAGGTCTGAAGGCTGCCATCGGTATTCTTGCGTAAGTGCCTCCAGCAGGGAGGCAGAAGGCGGGACTGCGAGATGAGCCATCGCACCTGTAAGCATTTGTCAATGTCTGTTTTCCCTCCTGTGCTGCACACTTCGTGGGGGGAGGGCCTGTCTGCGGCTGTGTCCCTGCCACCTGGCGCCATCCTGACACATAGCAAGTGCACAACAGACTTTTGTTTGATTTGCTTGGATAATAACCTGCTTCTTACAAGTACCTTACATAGTAAATGAGATATTTAGAATAACGGTTACCCTGGTAAATGGTAATTGTTATTCGTATCATGAAACTGACAAAATACGGCCTCGGGCAGTGAGCCTGTTTCCTTCTCTGGAAAATGGGGGTAACAATGCCCCCTTAAGAGGGTTGATCAAATGAGGGAGTGTATGGGGAGTACTTTGCTCAGTGCCGGCAATGAGCACACAGACTGGACAGACTTTTTCTACCCTTCGGCACCGTCTTACTGCTGCTACATTTATTTGCCTTAAGAGGTTCAAGCTTCACCTTATTCTCCTTGTTTTTCTCTGAGATCGACTGAGGCCCTGTAATGTGCCAGGCGCTTTCTCATTAGGTCATGGGAGAGATCATTAACAGTCCTATTCTTTGTTTGGGAATGTTCCCTGCTCAAAGTTCTAGGTAAAATGTTGAGTTTCTCCAAGGGCTAGGTTATACTCAGAACAAGCAGTCAGCTCCCAGCACCCAGCACCCAGCACCCAGCACCCAGCACGGGACATGTGTAAATGTCTCCAGGAGGCATAAAAGTAGGCAATTTACTTTCCTGAAATAACTCAGTTTGCAATTCTTTCAGGGCAGGCTGTCACTGGGGGGGATGTGAGGGCTGCCTCCCCAGGACCAGGTATGTAACATGAATGGGTCAAGGGGCTTGGGTGCCGGATATGTTTCAGTTTATGTCCAAAATCCTTAGCATTTGCCAAATCTGACGCCAGGAAATCCCTCTTTAAATGTATCTGATAAAATCTGCTCAAACTCAATAGTTTTTCCTATGCTTTAAAAAAAAAATCAAACTCTGGGTTTTGAATATTTTTGGTGGTCACAACTGAGCGGGGGGGTGCTACTTCTATCTGGAGGGTACAAGTCAGGGATGCTGTTGAACAGCCTGCATGCCCAGGACCACCCACGACAAAGAATTATCCAGTTCGAAATGTCAAGAGTGCCCAGGTTAAAAAAACCCTGATCCAGAACAATTTTCTCGCTTTGTTTGTAATTTTTCCTCCTTCCATAATGAAAACGACTCTGGAACTCTCGCCCAGATTTCACCCAGGTAATTGGAAGGGATTAGCCCATCTCCAAGCACAGTTCCTGCACACATACTCCACCGAACCCGTCCTTCCTCCACGCGCCCCCATCTTTCATGGGGGAAGTGTCCACCTGAATCCTGAGAATGGAGCCAAGAACCACACTTGTCAATGTGTGAACCTGCTTCCCAGCCACATTCCTCGGTCTTTAAGAACCTTAAACGTATTAATTGAAAAACAAATCATTCTGGGTTCCCAGCAGTCAAAAAGAGTTCACTGTAATCTAACTTTTTGAAATTTTTCCCTTCGTCCTTAGCAGTTTCTTGGACTCTTGGGTCAAAGATGGCTCTAAACGGGTTTGTCGCAGGGAGGCTTTGGGAGAGAAGTTGGCAGGAACTTTGGGGTGCCGCTTGCAGCATCTCTGTCCCAGTGAAGGGGCTCTTATCATAATATTAGAATCTATACAAAGATGTAGAATTTCACCTTTCCAGCATTTATTCAAATTTCCATTAACAGAATTAATTCATATTAAAATTTGCTGTTTGTCTCCCTAGAGATCATAAGCTCCCTTAGGGTTTCTAAATTATAACGTTCAAGGAATTAAAAACATTTCATGTAGATATGTAGTGGACACATGTCAAAGGTTTTACTCAGCTCAGTAATTAATGAGAGAACCAGTGAGATGCTATGACCGGTTCAAAGGACACTTTGAGAAGCAGACATTTATATATGCAATCAGGAATGCTGAAATGAATATTGGCTGGTAGCTGCAAAGCCTGTCACCAGCCTGTAGGGTACCAAACTGTTGTGTTTGGGGTCATCTTCTCTACAGGGTAGAAATGGAATTATCTTTCGTAAAGAACATTCATTTGCATTGCTATCAGCGTTCTACAATTTCACTTCTATCCTTACAGTTTTGTAATACAGCCTAGTCAATAGGAAGACAATGACAGGTACACGGCTCTGTAGAATCCAGTCATTTCCTGAAGGTCCCTTAGACCATGCCCCTCACTCTGCTGAAAAAAATGCTAGTCATCTCCTTGCCCATTTCCAAGTGTTGGACAATTTCTTCCGCAGGGCAGAGGTCAGAATATGTCCGGAATGTGTTTTTTTCTGACTTGGATCCTTGCAAATCCTTGGGGGCATAATATGTAAATATCTTTGGGATGTGCATTTAGTTTGTGGAGCCAACAGCCCCACACTCCTAATCTATGAAATTGGAAATAGGGGGGTGAGGGCAGGGGATGAGAGAGAGTTTGACAGAGAAATAGAAAGAGCAGATACAAGAGCTGACCTTTATTGCCTACTCTGTGCCAGGCATGTTGCATGTGTTGGCTCATTTGATCTTTGCAAAGCCTCTATTTTGTGGGTGAGGACACTGAAATTCACAGAGGTTAAGTAACATATTCAAGGGTATATAGCAAACGTGTGTATTGATTTGGTGGCTTTCATGTTTCATGTTCTCTATAAGAGAGTGAGCTCTGGGGGGGGGGGGCAAGGGCTTACCCCTTTGTTTTATTCTCTGCTCAGTCTGGCCCACAGAAGGTGCTCAGTCAATGTCTGTGGATAAGCACCGTAGGAAAGAAAGAAAGAAAGAAAGAAAGAAAGAAAGAAAGAAAGAAAGAAAGAAAGAAAGAAAGAAAGAAAGAAAGAAAGAATCAGAGCAAGGACTGTCTTCATGTCTCTTCAAGATCTACATCCCATGCCTCCCCCCACATGCCCCACAAATCACTGTTCCTTCTTCACCCTGTGGAATAAGTAGCTGACTGGAACTATAATTCTTCATATCATATTTCATAGTTTTTATTTTATATTATGTTTTCCAGTTTTACTGAGAAAATTTTTTTCTCCTTGTGATGAGAACTTTTAGGGTCTCTTCGCTTGGAAACTTTCAAATATACAATGGAGTATTGTTAACTAGAGTCCCCACACTGTATACCATCCCATCGCTGGGACTTGTTTAGCTTAGCTTGTAAGTGAAAGTTTGTGCCTTTTGACCACCTTCCCCCTTCCCCCCACCCGCAGCCCCCGCCCCTGGCCACCACAAATCTGACCTCTGTTTCGTTTTATTAGATTCCACATGTAACTGAGATCATACAGTGTTTGGTTTTCTCTTCTCCGACTTATTTCACTTGGCATAATGCCCTCAAAGTTGGGTGGGGCTATAATTTAACATTTTAGTTGCTCTAGCCAAAGTGAGTGTTTTAATTAGCAGACAGTTTATTGTGCTTAAAATAAATATCTGATTATAGCTTAGGTAGCAGATAGAGTATGAAGCAAAAGAGAATTCTTTATAAAAAAAAAGTCTCAAGATGAGGAAAATAAGCAAGGAGTAAATAAGAGGAAAGACAGTGTTTGACAAAAGTTTTCTTGTTTTCCACTGAGTATATTCTGGGTCAGGGTAACTGGACTCTCTGGCTCCTGACCTATATAGTAGGGGCTGCATCGATGTTACTGAATGAATGACTGACAGATGACTAATCCATGCTTTCAGATAATGAGAAGAGGTTAAGTGCAAATTCTTAGAAAGAAGTAATAATAGCTATCATTCCCGGAGAGGTAAAACACTTCTTAGGAGAGTCGTACGTTTTACTGTTGTATAAATCACAAGTTCCTGGGTGAGCCTTTTAGGGGATATGATTAAAAACTGATGACTACAGAACCAGAAATTGTGGAACTTTCCTGCCTACCTCCCTCCTCCATCTCAGTCCAAACATTTAGATGAAAGAACCTCGCCCTCCTTGAGAAAATGAGATCACGTATCCTAAAGCTTTGTGACTCCCTTTCCTTCTACGGCTCTCATTTCCCCCCACGCGGTCACCAAAGGCAAATTAGGAAGCCCCTTCTGAGTTCGTGCGTATTAAAAATGATGTCAGAGGGAAAGGCGCAGAGGAAAGCCAGCCCTAGAGATGAAGCTTTTTTTGAAACCGTTACCGGGAGGCGGATCCAGCACATAAAATATAAAACCACCCCACGCCAGCCTCCAGTTAAAGTGTGATGGGGTTTTCCAAATTCCCAGGTTCGGAATCCAGGCGTGGAGGTGCTGGCCTTGGCCCTGGTCTGGCCCCTGCTCTTTCTTTCCTCCTTTTTGTCCAAACTGGAAGTTTTCTTCCTCTGCCTTTGAATTACTACACAGTGGGCTTGATGAATGAGTTACAAATCTTACCTGAAGGTTGTTGAACTACAAGAAGCATGTTTTTTTGGCTTCTGGTTAGTAAACACCAACAAAGCTATGTTTGGTTTCTAAGCCCAGAGGCAAGGGGAGAAAAGCAAGATGAACAGGAAACCATGAGGTAAAACATTTATAGGAGAACCCTGGCTTGCATGAAGCCATTCCCTTCAAAACTAGTGGAATTTCGATTTGGAACAATCTCTCTCTCTCTCTCTTTCTCCCTTACCCTCCTTTCTTCCCCACCCCTGCTCAACTTCTCCCTCTCTCCTTAGCTGTCTCTTACACAAATTTCAGGCTTAAGAAGGCAGGGAGCCAATATCGAGATGACACAAACCTGATTTCCTAAAGGGTCACATGCTGCCATGTTTGTTGGTCCTACGAGCACATTATTTTGGGGGCAAGTGGGGAGCATAGCTATTCATGGTAGAAAATGTCAGGCTAATGAGAATAATATACTCACTGACCTATTTTGTTTTAGTCTTAGTGATTCAGGGAGGACTATCCAAAGTCCTTCATAAGGAACGGCTTGTCAAAGATTGAGGATTGTTGAATGACCGAGTGTTACATACTTAGACAATGATTAATCTCAACAGTTCATTTCTAATGCCCCATAACCCTGATAATTTCTGTGGAAACTTCAGTTTCTTACCCCAGTCCTGCTATCATTCTTCCTTTATTACAGTTCACTATTTAAACCAGCGCTATCCAATAGTCCTTCCTGTGTTGATGAAAATGTCCTATATCCGCGGGGTCCAAAAGTATCCTGTCACTGAGCAAGGCTATTGGACCGATGAGGAATGTGAAGCCCATGGGGGTTACAGGACTTACCAGGGACCACATTAGCAGTTAGTGACAGTATCTGAAAGAATCTTCTGGCTCTCCGTAGGATGTCACACTGCCTCGTGTTTAGATTTCATTTGGGCAGGAAAAATGAGGAGCGATTTCAGAAGGGAGACCTAAGTTTTGCACCTAATGACTGAATGGATATATGGGAATAATATTACCTCCTCCAGCCTTGCATGTAGCAGACGACAGAGAAATTCAGTTGTGCTAGATAGCAGGACTGTCATGTTAGGACTCCAAGCCGAACTGAACAGAATAAATCATGAAGTCCTGGGTCACTGTCTGCCTAAGGCTGCTCAGAACAGATCTTAATATTGTGTTTTGTTTATTATTCATTCATTCACTTATTGAACACCTCCAACGGTCCACATAGAGTAGGTGCTGGAGGGAGGCAGGCACATGAAAATGGGTAAAAGCGGTTGAAGCATTTGGTGCTTACAGGAAGACAGATGGCCGATCATTCGAGTACGATGCTGGAATCGGGGGAGCACAGGACAGAGGGTTTTATGTTAACTCTGGGGACACTGGTGCACTAGGGCAGTGGTGGGCTCCGGAGGCCAGATCTGGGTTCAAATTCAGCGCTTCCCTTACTACCTCTGTGACCTCGGCAAAGACTAAACCTGTTTTTAGCCTTATCTTCAAGATGGAGATAATATGCTGTCTTTGTTGTTAAGAGGACACAAAATAATGCACTTAAAGCTCTGGGCACAGTGCCTCATTCAGAGGAAGCATTCGTGAAGTGTTAGCGCTCACTCCTACTATTGTTGTCATTGTTATTTTTATTATTACTAGGAGTAAACAGGAGCCCTGGGAGGCACAATTGTCTTTATTTTGCAGACAAGGAAACTGAGGTTCAAGGAGATTAGGCAGCCAAAGTCACAGTGATAAGAAGGGACAGGGTCAACATTTGATGCAAGGCAGAGCTCGCTGCTCTCAGGAGCGGACGACTCTCCTCCGGGCCCAGCCCAGAGCGGGCTCCCTTGGAGCAGAAGTGCTGGGGCCCTCTGAGGGTGCTGAAGCAGAGGCCCCTGACCAGCAGGGGCTCCAGAGAGGAAACATCAGGCCTGATTACCACCTATACGTGCCCTGCCTCTTGTGTCCTTTTCAGAAGTTTCCTGGTCTGGCCTTAGTTGTCCTAGAAGTATGCACATACAAGATCAATTTAAACTTGAAACAAACAATGCTCCTTCCAGCACAGGTTTCAGGCTAGCTTCTGGGGTTAGTCAAAGAGCCACGGTGGAAATGGTCCTGTCCATTTTTCCATCTATCCATCCATCCATCCATCCATCCGCATCACAAACATGAAACGCCTAATGCGTGCTAGCCGCCACCCTGACCGTTCTTTTCTTCCCTAAGTAAGGTTTTCCAGCAGACAGTATTCTCAATTCAAGACAGGAAGCGGGGCATGAGTCGGGACGTGCACATTGGTGAATGCAGTTAAGAGAGGGAGTGAGTACTTATGGTTGGTTTCCACCCGCTCAGCCTGGCAGCTTGGCAGCTTGGCACAGAGGTGAACAGGGGATGGCAGGGGACTCTCGGCCCACATCTGAGCAGAATGACTGAAGGCCTTGTGCTTCCTGCTACAGAGGATTCCTGTATGTATACGTGGGAGCAAGGATTGCTTCCTGGAGGTTTTACAGCTCCGGCCACGAGCGTCGTGATTGGTACATATTAAGGAACCAAAGGATTTGGGTTTGCTTTTGTCTGGGTAAATTAGAAAAGAAGTCTCTTGGGACCCAGCAATAGAAGGTCAAAAGCGGCTGGGGACGGGGGTCCGCCGAGGCCTGACTGTGTTGAAACCAGAAAGAGCAGGAGTTTTTAGAAGGGTGGCGGCGTTCCAAGTAGAGGGCTCTGCCCAGGTGAGGGAGGCATGGGTGCTGTGAGAAGGGCTTGCTCGCGTGAGCAGGACTCTCGCCTCAGGAAATGCATGCAGCCCAGGCCCGGTGGGTACCTCCGGGCGTCGTCGCGAAGCTTCCCTGCTGGTCCAGCCGGAGTGCATCCAAAACCCCAGGCTTAGCTATCTTTAAAATACTGAGCGAGTCCCGGGCTGCCACCTGGCCGCGCGCTCAGCTCTCCGGCTGGGGGTGATTAGGCTTAAGTAGCATTGGCATTCCGGAGGCTCCATCCGCAAGTCCCCGCCCGGGAGCAGGGGAAGCGGCAACAGGTCCCTGCGGGCACCCCGGGCCTCGCTCCCGCGCCTCCAGCGCCGGCGCCTTTCCGGGCCCGCCGCGCCCCGGGGGCTGGCCGGCGCGCGGGGCAGCGGGGCCGCCTCTCCGGAAGCCGTCCCGGTGGTCCCCGAAGCGGCTCATAAATCATTCATGAGCCGAACCGAGTGGGGCGAACGCCGCTGCAAGGAAGGGCGGGCAGGGGCGGGGGCCGAAAGGGGAGCTGGACACGGTGCACGGTGAGTAGCGGCGTCCTCATCCCGGAGCCCCTGAGGCGTCCGCGGAGACGGCGGGGGCCGCATCGCACCCCCCTGCAGAAAGCTGGGGGCGGGAAATCGGGAACGGAGGGGCTCGCTCTGTGCCCCTCTCCTCCCGGGCCTCCGCGCCCCGTCCCCTGGCCCCGCGGCAGGTATACGAGCCCCGGGAGCGGCCGGGGAGCCAGGCGGCTGCAAAGTGGGCGAGGTGGTCCGGGCGCCCGGCCAGCAGGAGTTCCGGGCAGAGCTCGGACGCGCGCAAACTTTGCCCGCTGCCTGGTGACTGCGTGGTGGGTCTTCTTTCCAGCCACAGGAGGGGAGCCGGCGGCTGTGGTTTGCCAGGTACTAGGGCACAAGCAAGCGGGACCCGGACCCCCAAAGCCGCGGGCTCGCTCTCTGAGAGGGCGGAGAACGGAGGGGAGGCTCGTCAGGGGCTTGGGAACTGTTCTGCGGGGAGGGGAGTGCTGGGGGTGCCCTGGGGGCGCGGGACACTGAGCCTCCCCGGCCGGTGATGGAAAGAGATCACCTCCCCCTGGTTTTCCGATTGGAGTACACGGTGCAATAGACCATAGCAGGAGGGGGTTCGGGGGGAGCCACGGGAGGCGGTCTCCCAGAGTCTATGGGAGAGCCTCACGCACCCCTGGCTAGACGCTGCCCCCACCCCCTGTATGCTCAGTTAGGGGAGCTACGGCAATTGCCGGGTGGAGAACTGAATGCTCTGGGCGCACCTCGCCAGTACGGCGCCGGCTGGGACAACAAAGGGAAGCGTGGACAGAGGAAGGAGCTTCGAGGTGCGGGAGAGGCGGGGGCCGCAGGTCAGTTTCCCCGAAAGCCCGCTCCGGGAGGGGGAGGGTATTCGAGGGGGTGGCACACCGCTCTGGTCCCCCTTCTCCCTGGCGACCCCGATGCAGCCTCCGGGGGCGGCGGCGGGGATCCCGCGCGAACGCGCCGGGGCAGCCAAGTTACTTGGGCAACCCCCTCCCCCAGGCGGCGGCGGATTCCTCGAGGCTCCTCGCTTCCCGCGCCCGCCCTGCCGCCCATTCTTTTGTGTCCCGCAGCCCGGGAGAGCCTCCTGCCGAGGAGGGAGACAGGGCAGGAAGGGGTCCGGCCTGGCGGTGGATTGGAGGGAAAGGCTGGGGGAAGCCGGCTTCCCAAGCTTCCTGCAGCAACAGGTTGCGCTTGTCCCCAGGCGGCTACTGACCTCTCTTCCGCCCTGGCTCTGATCCAGAAAGGTTTTCAAGGGTGCTTGTGGGCAGCGGCTGACCTTCGTTAAGACACGCAGGTGAACGATCAGGGTCCTTGAACGCCCCACTGGAGACTCAAGCATCTGCCATTATATGTCGGGTTGAACCGTTCGCGAATGATGTTTTTGTGGCCCAAAGACGAGTATGGGAATCATTGTGGATTCACGTTGTGTGAAGTTACTACTTGTTTTTCTTTCGCACTTTTTTGTGAGTGTCCTCTGGGAGACGTGGAGTGTGGATTGATGCTGGCAATGGCAGTTCAGACCCTTTATTGACTGCCAGCTGTCTGCCTGGCGCTGCACGTACTCCGTGTCTAACCCTCTAGCACTCTTCACAACCCCACTTCACGGACAAGCAAAGCAAAGCAGGGAGAATGTAAGCAACCACTCAAGTCACAGGGTTAATGAATGGGACTAGAGACTCCTGCCCTGTCTCCAACGTGTGGCCTGTTGTCACTTCAGCAATGTCCTTTAGTTTCGTTTTGCTTCCTTGATATGTCCCATAATTTTTTTTAAGTGAATTTCCTTATGATTTCCATCCTGGACTATTTCTGTGCATTTCAGCACAGTGAAGTAAACAGGTGCATCAGAGGACAGGTTCAAAGTAGTAAGACTTTAAACCAAGTATTATTTTATTGGTACTGTTTAAAATATGAAGGATATGAAGGATAAAGGTTTTGCAGGAGACCAAGAGCTATCTCAGATTTGTTAAGGGTCAGGATGCTTTGTTACAGATGATAGAAGCCAACTCTGGGTAATTTTAGCAGAAAAGGGACTGGGTACTGGGTAGCTTAGAGCAGTGACAGGAAGGCGGGCTCGCCAGGCTCAGGAGCTCATGCAGTACATACAACAGGACCCTTGATTGGTGTGTGGCCACGGCTGCCACCGCAAGACTCTGGTTGTGGTTGCTAGCACTGTGCCATCATTGCTAGAATGAATTAGAAACTGCCTGTGCTTGAGTGTGTGTCCCCTGCACAAGGCCGGGAATAAGCATCTGCTTGGTGAGTTTGAGGCACCCCCCAGGGCACAGTTTGGGCACCTCAGCTGACCTCACAATGAAATGCAGGGGTTCTGCCCACAGGACTCACAAAGGTAGGCTCAGAAGTTGAGCAGCTCCCATCCCCCCCCCCACCCTGAAACTGCAGGTGACAAACATTCAGTACAAAGATCCTTTTGAAAGGAGGAGAAATGAAGGTAGATGGTCACCGTACTTGCTTTTAATTTTGTGGAAGTGCCATTCTCTGGACCCTTAAGTTCAGAATCATGTGAAGTATTTGCTCAAAATTCGCATACTCGGGCCCCCTTCCCAGTTTGAACTCAGTGCATTTGGAATGGAAACCAGGAATCTGTACCCCATAAATCAGAAAAATGGTGAGATCGCCTTATTGATTGGTCTAGTGCCTGTGTAAGGAGCTAGCCCGAGGGAGCAGTTTCCAAGGCCTGCAAAGTTGAGGGTCCCAGCAGAAGGCATGGCCCCAGGATGGTAGACCAGTTGCTCTGCCATGGGCCCATCCAGTAGAGAGACAATCTGCTGCCTATATTGTTGGAATAACTACAAACACTCCAACACCTCCCTCCCAGAGGCTATGGGACTGCTAATAAATGCTCGATAGAATTTTGAAATGGGTAAAATGACCATTTTCATGTCAGTTCTCCCTCTACCCCTCACCGTTTGATTTCAGCAATCCTTTATGGAGTGCCTATTGTGTGCCTGGCTCTGGGGGACACAGAGATGAGTAAATCAGAGACCCCCACACAGCAGCTGGGATAAATCGGTTTAAAGCAATATAAGAAGGACATCTGGGGGGCTTTTTCTCGCATCTGTTGTCTTGCAGTTGTTATTTGAGAAGCCAAAGGTGTCTTTGGAAAGTTGCCTGAATAAGCCAGGTGAGGGAGTACTCAGGAACAGTGCTGGTTCTCAAACTTCCATTGTCTCAACAGTCAGTCAAGGAAGAATGTCAACAATGCAAATTAATGCCCTCCTCCAGAAATTAGGCCCAGTAATTAGCATTTTGAATAAATAGGCACTGTATGCTAATGCAGCTCCAGGTCCAGGAGAGCTGGCCTGGGTTTTACACGGGCAGTCCCAGGAGCTGCTCCCAGGTGCTCCTGCTACCCGGTGAGGTTAACAGGTGAGGACCCAGACCATCTCTTTTGCCTTGACTTTAATTATCTAGTGTTTCCTAAGTAGTGAGATTTTAGTATTAACATTTACTGTAAACGTGAGAGGGACCGACGCTTGGGAGCAAGAAATGAGGAAATCTGGACGGCAGCTCGAGGTGCTGGCCGGCTTGACTGGCCGTCCAGCTTCGCGGCAGTGAGTGGGGCCGCATTTCACTTGGCATTTGCCTTCCCGGCTTTTCAAGGAGAGAGTTTGAAACTGTTTATTCATAGCTCTTCCACAGGCCTCTTGCCATCCCTCTCCCGCTGTGCTTCTCTCCATCCCTGGCTGAGGCATGGTGGAGGTCCCAGGAAGTCCGCCCTTCTTAGCAGCTGAGCCTTTAATCCTTCCAGCTGCTGTGCTCCCTGCCTGTCCTTTAGCAGAGAACAAGATGGGAGCGTGTTGTGTGTATTGTATATGACATTTATATGAGCGTGCGTGTGTGTGTGTTTTGTGTATGTGTGGAGTGTGTGAGTGGGTGTGGTATGTGTCTGTGTGGGGTGTATATGTGTGTTAGGGTGTGTTATATGCATATTTGTTGTGTTATGTGTGGTGTGTGTGTGGTGAGTATTAATGTGTGTGATGTGTGCTACTGTGTGTAGTGTGTGTGGCATGTGCTAGTGTGTGTATGTGTGGGTTGTGTTAGTATGGTATGTGTATGTGTGATGTGTGTTAGTGAGTGTGGTATGTTAGTATGTGGTATATGTGTGGCGTGTGTTAGTGTATATGGTGTGTGTGGTGTGTGTAAGTGTGGTGTGTGTAATGTGTGTGTGCATGCCTGCCTTCTTGTCTAATGAGAATAGTTCTAGCCCACCTGAATAACACACATACGCTCTCCTTTCATCTCTCTCTCCTGCCCTCTGTGGCCCCGCAGACTCCCAGAGAGTGGCCTTGCAAAGGTTAGCTGGTTTTGTGTCTTCTCGTTTGTCCTTTCTGGAAACAATTTGAAGATGGAGCAGAGCAGGCCCGTGTTCGAACGTGCGCAGTGGTGACTTCTGACTAGAACCAGTGAAAGGCTAGAATAATCCAGAGCCCAAGCAAAGGCTGCAGCAGCCATGCCTGGAAGGGAGAATGCCCTTTGGAAACAGTTCCCAGGGTCCTGGTGTATCCACAGGTGTGACGGAGAGCTGACAGGAAGCTGATTCGGGGTTAACGAGGTTGGCACTGGGAGCTGTAAGGGCTCTGAGCAACCCATGATTAGATAAAGAGAGAGTTAAGGGTCATTTTATTGGGAGTTCTGTGCAGAAGTAACTGGGGCGGGACAGGATTTAGAAGATGAGGCAATATCCAGGGGATTAAATATGAATTAATATCTTCACTCAAACAGCTCATGCATTCACACCTTTCATGTGGGGCTTTCTTTGACCTGGTGGAATACAGGTCGTGGGCCCTCTGGCCCCTTGTGCAATGTGTCACTTTCTTGATGACCTTCCTTCCCCCCTCTCATGGTGGTTTCAGAAGCACTCTGCCCTGATTTTGAAAGTTACTAAGTGTGTATCTCATGTACAAAATAGAATAAAATCAGGGTGTTCCTGACCCCAGAATAGAGTGCGAGCACAGCGTCCCGTTCCCTCTTATGTTGTGTTCTCATGCACCTGGTTCCGCGCAGTGGCACAAGCAAAGCAGTCCTTTTGGCTTATTTAATTTTATGTTCAGGTGTATTTACTGAGCTTCAACTGTGTGCTCTGTCTTGTGTTCAGTTCTGGGGCTAGAAACACAAGGGGACAGGGTCCACTTTGGAGGCCCTCAGTCTCTTGCCCTCGCTACCTGGCTTGGTAGCTGCTTTTCACGTTCCTGTTTCTTTCTCCCTCCCAGAAAGGGCAGCGGGGAATCTCCCTCTGTCCTGTCTCTCATCCCTGGGACCCGTAATTCCCAGGTAGTGACTCAGGGGTGAAGGTTTCTATCAGGATTACCTGGTGAACATGTTAGAAAGGTAGATCCCAGTGTGACCTGGCCTTAGAGAACTTGGTTTGTGCCCTTGAAGCCTTCTAGTTTGGGTCAGGGGTGAGGTGGAGAGGGGCATGTCTGAAATAAGGTCAGTGAGCAAATGAGTAGAATAAAAAGCAGATAAGATACATCTCCAGAAGCAGGGACAGCTTGGAGAAAAAATAGGCATATAGTCTATGGCTGGAGACCTCTGGGTGCCTGTGGGGAGCCCCAGAGAGAGGGCTCTGTAGAACGGTCTTCTGGTGTCTTGTGTGGGCTCTGAAGGCAAACTCCCGGGTTTGAATTGTGACCCCAACATTAATCAGCCCTGACCTTGGACAAGTCCCCAAAGTCCTCTGTGGTGCGGTTTCCTCATCTGTAAATGGTATAATGCCTTCCGCAAGATCCAGCTGGCCCAGCACGTACAGCGGTGTTGGGTACCTAGTAAGTGCTCCTTAAGTGTCTGTTTCTAAGGCCGCACAGCATTCTCTACACCTCAGGGTGTTTCCCAAACCCATCAAGGTCTGCATTCTGCGTCTGGCCCCTGGGGTGGGACCTTCTGGCTTTCGGCTCTAAGCAGGCTCCGCGTTTGCCTCCCACCCAGAGGATTAGGCTTATGCCTTGGCTCTGAAGCTCTGCAGCCTCCTCTCGGAGAAGCTCCTGGGGCAGGCAGGCTGTGTGCGAAGTGAGCGCTGTCTTTCTCTCCCACCAGGGATGGTGCCTTGAGCCACGGACCGGACCCGGACCCACAGAAGGCTCTCCGACGCCCCTCGCTGCATGCCAGCCCGGCCAGGAAAGGGAGTGGACTCCACATACCCACCCAGCGCTTGCCGCCGAGCCTCTTCTGCGCGGGAACGCACGCTCGTGTCTCACCCCAGGCTTTCAGAACCTCTGAGGCCAGAGGCGCCCAGCTCTACCTCATGCGTGGGGGACCTTGCTAGCCATGGCCCTCGTCCTCGGCTTCCTGCTGCTGCTGGAGCTGTGCTGGGATACCTCTGCCCTGGGGCCGCTGTCATCCACAGAGGGTTCTGATGTGTTGGAGTTTGAATTGCCTGCCACGAACTATGAGACCAAAGACACTTACAAAGCTGGGCCCATTGGTGTTCTCTTTCAGATGGTGCACGTCTTCCTTGGCATGGTGCAGCCCAATGCTTTCCCTGAAGGTAAGTGCCCACCATGGGGAAAAGATGGGAGTTTGTCCCCAGACACGGTCACGTGTGCACTAAGAATATTGTTTGTTAATCATAATACAGTAAATACGTATTATATGCAGTATTTTATTTTATCCATATATTCAGTATCTTAAAGCATCAGATTCAAAATGATTGGATTGCACAGGAGCAGTAAGTATTGATATGGAAGTTAAGAACACTCTTGCCAGGTTAAGTAGGTTGTCAAGGACTGTGAGTGTAAGAAATGAAATCAAACCATGTTGCTATGTTGGTTCTCCAATTCTTGACCTTCCTTCCCTCCCTCTTTTTTTTTTTTTTCCTTCTTTCCCCCCTGGTGAGAGCAATGAATTACTCTCAAGTGCAAACCAAAGGTAAAAATTAGAGTAAAAATGCAAATTCTTTCAGGTAAGTTAATAATTGCCTCTGGTGGCTAGACCAGCACTACAGATAGACCCCTCCTCCATCCACCGTAAAGAGCAATCTCACATTGCTGAGGACAAGGACAGGCCTGACCTGCCGTGCTCACCTGGGTCACTCTTTGCTTCGGTTCCAAGACTTTTAAGTGTGAGGGAAGGAGGGATGGCCCCTTGTCGGTGCTTTGATGGCAGGATGCCCTACCCGTTGTGAGTGTTGCTAGTGTTTGCCCTACTCCCTGTACTGGGAAGTCTGCGGGCGTGTGTTTTCAGGAACGAGATTATGAAAATTTCAGTGGTCTGTGGGAAGTATCTGCTATTAGGGTTTGGCAGTCTAAATTTTTATTGACTTCATGTGAGACCTATTCTAGGCTTGTTCTTTAAACTATGAAGATTTGAATGCTATTACTGATTACTATAACATACAAATTATAAAATTTGTAGTAATCCTTATCATCTTCCTTAGCTGGTCAGCTATTGTCCGTAAGAGGATTACGTGTCAGTGTATGTGTGTGTGAGAGAGAGAGAGACAGACACAGAGAGACAGAAAGAGAGGGAGAGAGAATGTGTTTGGTGAACTTTAACCCTTGTTTATATTATGGGCAGTTTATAGATTTTCATTATGATACATTTATATTGAAATGGTCTTACATTTTTTATGTCTCAGATTAAACAGTCGAAATAGTTTGAAGTGTAGTTCTCAATTTTTTGTTAAATTTCAGTTCAGTGAAACAAATCACTCTGAGCCCTGTTGCCATTGAAGAGAACCTGACAAATAACTGTTTATGTCCCTGCCTGAAAGACTAAATTTGGAAATCCAAAAGATGGAAGTAGAAAATAGTTCATTTGGGGTGCCTGGGTAGCACAGCGGTTAAGCGTCTGCCTTCGGCTCAGGGTGTGATCCCGGCGTTCCGGGATCGAGTCCCACATCAGGCTCCTCCGCTATGAGCCTGCTTCTTCCTCTCCCACTCCCCCTGCTTGTGTTCCCTCTCTCACTGGCTGTCTCTATCTCTGTCGAATAAATAAATAAAATCTTTAAAAAAAAAAAAAGAAAATAGTTCATTTATTAATGCGGGATACAAGTTCACTATTCTCAATAGGTACCTCTTCCATTATTTGTAGACTTGGTGTAAGTATTACTGACTCATCAAATGCCTCCTAGTGTTTTTAGTCTTAGCTTCTTTGTGGTTTTTAATGCAAAAGGAATAGAATTCAGTTGTTTTATGTGACTTCATAACAGCATCTTCAAAAAGATTGCCAAGCATCCATGTGTTACTAAGGCCTATCATGTAATTAGTTAATCCTATAATCTCCTTCCATATGTTGCTTTATTTTGCTCCCTCTAGGTTTCAGAGGAAGGCTTCCTCACACTTATTTTACAAAAGAAAGCAATATTTTTAAAACTTTGCATTCAAATGATCAGGTCAAAGGCATCCTATATCTAACACATTCTCAAGTTTTGAAGGCCAGCGTCATTATTAGTCTAGAAGGAGGTGTCTGAAGAATTTAAATCCTTCTATAATCTGAGGGTGTTAGTCTTGCTTATCCCTTGACCTTCATCAATACTTATTACTTTGGAAAAAGAAATTCTCAAGAGCCTCAACAGTAGACCAGAGCAGAGCAGCACGATCCCTTGGGAAAAAAAAAATATATATATATGTATATAGATATCTAACTATATCTATATATCTATCTATATCTATATCTATCTCTCTCTATATATACATATATATATATATATATATATATATATATATATATATATATATATATATATCTCGTTAGGTTGCTTAAAGAATATCATATTGAATTTCATATGGGACATCGTGGAGTATTGGTTTTCTTCCCATCATCCCA
The DNA here is from genome assembly GCF_024610735.1 of Ursus americanus. Classification (NCBI taxonomy): domain Eukaryota; kingdom Metazoa; phylum Chordata; class Mammalia; order Carnivora; family Ursidae; genus Ursus; species Ursus americanus. Next base: position 71,966,428 of record NC_142134.1, read on the forward strand.
TTTTTTAAATTCTTTCATCCAGTTACTAGATCTCCTAATGGTCTCAAAGTGCTCTGTAGGTGCTTTGGCACATAAAGGACAGATCTGAGACACTGTTTTTCCTGCTGGGGCCAGTGCATTTCATGAGAGCCAGATCATAGGCAGCCGTCTTCATAACTGAAGATGCAGAAACAACAACAATGAGAGGGGAGGGAGGAAGGGAGGGAGGGAGGAAGAGAGAGAGAGAGAAAGAGAAATGGAATCCCACTCATTAGCTTAACTAACTTAATACATTAACCTAAACAAATGACTTCAGGACAGGTCCTCTACAAAGTAACATCTTCGAAGAGAGAATGATCCCCTAGGTACACCTTTCATTTGAAAGAGAAGACTGTTTTGAATGCAGAGTCCCAGTCCAGAGCAGGAATGGAAGCAAAAGGGAGGACCCTAGAACCTGGGCTCCCTTTTCTCATGCTCTTGGACGGGGGAGTTTTCCACTTCGCATCCTGTGTCTGAGCCAAACAGCATTACACATTTTGCATTTGTAACTCTCTAAAGCGAAGCCCCTGTTGTTTCCTTATAAATACAAGATGGACAGGTCTTGTTTAGCTGGGACTTTACACAAAAGCCTATTTAACTTCCTGGGCAGAAGAAAAGATCAGGTCAGATCAGACCAGAAAGGCAGGTAACTATACACCACAGCAGAATATGCTCGAAAACCTGGTGTGGTTATTTCGTAAACACCAGCTCCGCTCTGAAGCTGCAGGAGGGATGCCGAGTCCCAGACTTAGACTCACAGTGAAGAGAGTGCTGGCTTACATTCCGGAGGAGTCGCCTGTCCATTCATTCAACTTAGAAAGGGTGTTGATGGCAGGATGACCAGGGGGAGTTGAGAGAAGGGTGTTCCCGGCACAGGGAACCACGTGCCCAGGGAGTAGAGGAGACAGTGGTTCATGGTGGACCCAGGAGGTGGGTATTCATGGAATAAGTCTGCTGAAGGTCAGACCTGACTGGCAGGCTGGTGAGTTTAGTAGAGGGAAGGAAGCTAAGGCAATTATGAGAAAAGGTTTCATTCATTTGGTTTCATTCACTTATTGAGAGCCCCTGCTTTCTGTCGTGTACCTGCTGGGGCCTGGGAGCCAGGGTGGAAGGGGAATTGGGTTTTGGGAAAAAAAATCTGATAGTAGCTGGTAGGAGAGGTCATAGGAAGTTAGAGTGTTCTGCAGTGGTCCAGAGGGAGGTAATAACAGACTAACTTAGCACAAGGCAAAGGTCATGTGGGAAACAGAGGCAGAATCCATTTTAATGGATTTCATTTCAAAGGACTTTGGTTCAAATCCTAGCTCTTGCCGATTACCTGCTGGGTGATCTTGACCCAGTTAATTTTCAGAGCCTCTGTTCTCATAGATGTAATAGGACTATAATCATAACTCACTTTGTAGCTTTTATCTGTGTGGTTTAAATGAGATGACGTATGTAAAGCCTACGTTTAAAACCATGCCTGAAAGGCGCAGATAAAAATCTTCAATAAATGTTATTATTATTTGAGAGGAAGACTTGACCAAATTTGACGCCAACATTGGTGCCAAAAAGGGACATGAGAAAAAGAAGATGCCTCCAGGAGGGATCATTAAAATATCCTTGCTGCTGTTCCATCAGGAATATTCTATGTGGAGTTACCTTGTAAGAAGCCGTTCCATTACTTTTGAAGTTCAGGGGGCTGTGTCTTCCCACAAGCCCCAGGGTCGCAGCACCGGGTCTAGAAGGCAGGGCTTGCGTGCACGGCTAGTCTACTGTGGGGGCTTTACTCCCCTGCGAAAACATCTACATCTGACAGGCTCTCATTCTTCTGTTTCTTTGTTCTTTCGCGTTGTCCCCAGTATCTGCTGTAAGGCATTCTTAGTGCTAGGTGTTAGCTTATTTGAATCCCCCAACAATTTTGGGAGGTAGATAATGGTGGTAAATGGTGGTCTTATTTCTATTTATTATACCCCCCTTTACAGATTGGAAAGCTAAGTCAGAACAAGGGTCCATGTTCAAGGCACACAGCTAGCCTGTGGCGGATGGGGAAACCTCTGTCTCCTGGGCTAGTTCATTCTCCTGTATGCCACAGTTCACCTCATTTGTGGTTATTTCTTTCCCTTTAACCTTACCACAGTGCTTTAATGATGTCTGCGGGTCCCTATAAAACATGGTACATTGCACACTAAGTGTGTGTGTTGCGGAAGGGTATCTGGTGTGGATGGTAAACAGCGCCTTTTCAAGTTCACGTGTCTGTGATGAATTTGGCATAATTCATGACCCAGATCAGAGTTCTTCTACAGGAGCAAGTGAAAAAAAGCATCCTCTGTTTTTATTTTTATAGAAAGTCTCTAAAATTATTCTCTGCTCTGTTTTGAGTGTATTTTTAAATGCGATTTTAGGCCGGTTGACCTGTTTCTAGGAGCGTTCTGGGTTTTTCTGATTTTGGCGGGTGCAAGAGCAGAGCTGGGTGAGCGGGAGGCGAGGGGAGGGAGTAGTGAAGCTTGTCTCTGGCGAGTCTGAGACACGGGCAGGATGTTGTACTAAGTGGGAGTTCGCACTAACAGAAACCTATTAGCTAAGGGAGTCAAAAAGGAGTTTAGCATCATGACTCCCGGTTACTTTACATTGCAAGCCACCTGGGACTGGGCCTCACTCTCCGGCCTCCTTGCCTCCCACATTGGCTCCTCTCTGCACACAGTCCCTTTGCACCTCCGCTTTCCCCTCCCCCCTCCTTCTGGGCTCCTCCACTCCTGCCATCCTTGTGGCAGAGAACCAGGACGCCAGCGTCATAGAATTCAAGCCAACTTCCTGGAGAATGGTTGGAGGTTCTTCTCTTTAAGTCCCAAGCCCTGGTTCCAGTCTTGCCTGGGCCAGTCACCAACCTTGGACCCACTGAGTAATGGTGGCCACGGTCACACTTTGTGGGACAGTGACGGCTCCCAGTGTTGTCACTGTCCCCGTGGGACCACAGATAGGGAGGTGCTTCCCAGGAAGGGGGATGGCTGGGCGGACAGCGCGGTAGGCGTGCCTGCCAGTGTGCACTGGCAATCAGGATGTTACACTATCTCCAGCACCTGTGTGTTCTTACCGAACTCAAACAAAGCCAGCATTGTCTCCTCTAGATCTCAGCACTCATACTGGCAGCGGGCCTGGCCAGAGATAAGGTCACTGAAGGAAAGAACTAATATCGAGTGATCCTTCCTCCCCGGTGTCACTCGCTGTGCTGGGCAGGGCTCAACTGTCATCACTTCTCATCCTAATTTATGTAAGAGCGAATGGCTATCACGTGCCTGCTTTTGGGATTTGAACAACTCAGTAACTCTCTGAGCTATGTACTATATTTTCATTTTATGGAAGAGGAAGTTGGGGTCCACCACTAGTTGGGGTCACGCAATGAGTCAGTGGCAGGGGCAGGGTTGGACTCCAGGCTCTATTGTCCAGGCTTATAGTTGCTGCTTGTATTTGCTGATCAGGAACTCAGGAGACTCGGGGACTGTCCCAAGGTCAGACGCACTGATGGCTAAGGGGCCAACTCAGGGTTTGACCCAGGGCCCGTGACTTTGCCCCCCCCCCCCCGAAGGCTGCACCATGTTGCCTCTGTGGAAGAGATCGGCTGTACACATGGCATTCATATGTGCCCAGTGACCTGTGAGTGTAGGGCGGGTTTGGGTGGGAGGGGACACGTCCACAGACTGTAACGGGCACTGCTCTAATCCATCCCACGTGTCTTCTGCTTCATAGAACAGCTTTTGCAGCTAAACGGAAAACCCAGTCCTATGGGCCCTATCCCCGTAACATTGTCTACCAGGTCTTGCTGGAATGTGCTGCTGACTTTATGCGTGTCATTGACAGAGGCAGGCTATGCTTTTCTGGGACATGTGTGCCAGGCCCACAAAAAGACACAAGAAAAGCTCCCTACTCTTCTAGTCTCCAGCAGTGATGTCCTTTTAGGAAGCCTTCAAGTACGTGCAGGCAATGAGAGATTGAGTATGAGTGTAAATAGAGGCCACTGGGGCAGCTGCTGGATGGAGCCAATGTGCAATTAAAGGCTGCTTACTTGTCCACCGGCGTTGAGCGGAAGAGAAGTCGTACAGTTTGCGTTTGCAGAAGCAGCTGTGATGCGTGGTTGGCGCAGGGAAGGCAGGGCTGGGTCCGAACTGCACAGCGGGGTGGACATTAGCAGGAGAGGTGGTAGGCCTTGAAGCCCCGCCACCTAGCCTCCGCTGGACGGGGATCTAGACTCGGGAACCAGCCCAGCACCCGAGCAGTGGAGCCACTGCCTGGGTTTGAATCCCGGCTCCATTGTTTACTAGCTCTGTCACCTTGGGCAGGTTACTTAGACTCTCTGTTTCTCTCTCTAAAATGATGAAAATAGTCATGGTACTTTTCGGGGCGCCTGGGTGGCTCAGTGGGTTGAGCGTCTGACTCTTGATTTCTGCTCAGGTCGTGATCTCAGGGTCATGAGATCTGAGCTCGACTTTGGGCTCCATGCTGGGCGGGGAGTCTGCTTGAGATTCTCTCTCTCTGCCCCCTCCCTGTACTCTCTCTCTGTCTCTCTCTCAAGAAAAAAATAAATAATCATGGTCCTTTTTGGGTCATCATCATATTTAAAGGAAAAATACTTGCAAAGCAATTAGAACAGTGTCTAATATACACTAAGTGCTGTGTGTTTATCAAATAAAATTTGAATGCATAAAATTCATATTAAAAGCTTTTGAACTAATGTCAGACTTTGATGATCACACAGACAGAAGACCAAGTATTTCTTTGACCCCCGCTGTGTTGGTTTCCTAGAGCTTCTGTAACAAATGGTCACAAACCGGGTGGCTGAAAACAACAGAGATTTATTTTCTCTGAGTTCTGAGGGCCGGATGTCCAAACTCAAGGTATTGGCGGGGCCATGCTCTCTCTGAAGGCTCTAGGGGAGAATCCTTGCTTCTTTCAGCTTCTAGTGGCTCTAGGTGTGCTAATCACTGCCTGTCTTCACATGGCCCCCTCCTTATGTGTCACTAGCCTTCTCTTGTAAGGACATCCTGCCACTGGATTTAGGGCGCACCCTAGATCCAGGATGATATCATCTCAAGATCCTTAACTAAGCAAAGACCCTTTATCCAAATAAGGCCACTTTCACAGGTTCCTGGGGTTAGGACTTGGACATGCGTTTTTGAAGGCCACCTTTCAACACACACACACCCATTACATACTTCTTTAGTTCTCCCCAACAGCCCAGCGATACCAAGTAATGTGACCAAGGTCGTATTTCTGAAAAATGGAACCAGATTCAAACCTGCCTGTTTGATTCAAGTGCTCATATTTTAATCCTGCAAATATGGAGTGAGCTCCTATTGGGTGCCCAGCCTCGTGCTGTTTGGCAGGGATGGCATCGACCCAGGTTCTCTGTTCTCAAAAGGCTGACATTGATGGAGGAGACCTCCACCTTTGTAGTGGGCTGTGGTGCAGGGCGGGCTTGTCCTTGCTCATGGTCACGTGGTCAAGTGGTCCAGTGTCAACAGTGGGCTGGGGCCAACAGAAGGCTTCATGGAGGAAGTAGCATTTGAACTGAGCTGTAGGGTGTGGAAGGGTTCAGGAAGCAGAGGAGAGCATTCCAGGTGCATACGTAGAGGCCTGACTGATGCAAGTTGAGACAGGGGCTCATAGGACATGCCCTGGAGAACCCCGAAGCTAGAGCCCTACATGCCTGGGATAGTGTCAGGCCATGAGCCTGGGGAGACGCCAGCACGTCCACATGGGGCTCTGTAGACAGCGAGGGGCGGGCATCGCTCAGGAAACCTGTCGCCCTCACCTAAGCTACAGGAGGGAGGCCGTGCGGAGTCTACACCGTCCACTGAGCCTGCTCCCGGAAATTCGCAGGTGCACTTGGACACGAGTGGCCTAGCTTCGCCCAATGCGGCGTTTGGAACAGCAGCATCAACATCCCCTGGAAGCTTACTAGAAATGCACATTCTTAGGTCTCACTCCGTATCTACTAAATCAAAATCTTTCTTTTCATTTCAAAAATGTTTAAAATATTTTAATGTTGCAGCATCATATGCAGAAAAGTGCACGTACAGCTACAAGTCGATGACTTTTCACAAACCGCACACATCAGTGTAACCAGCCCACAGATCAAGAAAAAGAACAAGCTCCCAGAAGAACCCTGTCTTGTTTCCTGCTCGTTGTCCCCCAGCTCATCGCAAGGGTAACCCCTCTCCTGCCTTTCAGTGGCCTAGATGAGTGACACCTGCTGGAATGCAGCACATCTGCTTTGGTTTCTGTCCTCTTTTGTACAATATTTTATTTGTAAGATTCACGCAGATTGTTGCATATGGTTGCAAATATTCATTCGCGCTGTTGCATACTCTTCTATCACATGAATACACTATAACTTATTTCTCTATCCGACTGCCTTGGCATTTGGGAGTTTGCAGTTAGGTCCTGCTTCGCTTGGGCTGCTGTCACAAAATACCACAGCCTGGGGGGCACAAACAGCATTTTATTTCTCACCGTTGTGGAAGCTGGAAGTCCAAGATCAAGGTGAAGGAGATTTAGCAGCTGGTGAGAGTCGTTTTCTTGGTTTGCAGACAGCTGCCTTCTCGCTGCATCTTCACGTGGAGGAGAGAGAGAGAGCCCGCATGCGCACAGGTCTCTTCCTCTTCTTACAAAGCACTAACCCCATCATGAGGGCTCCACCTCCAGGCCTCGTCTTAACCTAATTACCTCCCAAAGGCCTTCGGATGCGGCTTCATTTCCCCATCACCCAAGCTGCAGTAACTTTCAACTCAAGATCGATTTTGTCTGGTTTCTGCCTCTACCTATCCCTCCGACTCATCCCCTTCATTTTGAAGCAAATCCCAGTCTTCCAGCCATATCATCTGTAAATATTTCTGTACCTTTCAGTAAAAATAGATGCAGGACTGTTACACTGTAGGGGGTGAACGGTAGCTCTTCAATATAGTAAAGTATGAAGTGCTCAGAATTCTTCATTGTCTCGTAAATGCAATTTCTTTATACAGTTTCGCTGAATTGGGATCCAAATAATGCCCATATATTACAATAGGTTGATACATCTCCCTCTTTCTCTGTTTAATTTCTAGGATGCGCCTCTAGGTCTTTTTCCTCCTTGCAATTTTTTTTTGCTGAAGAACCTAGTTATTTTTCCTGTGGTATTTCTTACAAGCTGAATGTGACTGATTCCATTTTCATGGTGTCCTTAACATGTTTCTCTGTCCTCTGCATTTCCTATAAAGTAGTATTTATAAAGATCAGATACAAGTTCATTCTGGGGACAAAGGCACTTTATAGGTGGTATTGTACATTCGCACCAGGATATGGATACTGTCTGTCTGGTTGTCTCCTCTTTAGTGATGTTAGCAGCACTGATGATCACTGTGAGGTTTCTTTCATTCATAATGGGTCCAGTCCTTTTAATGTTGTTTGCAAACATGCTCTCAGGCCTATTAAAAATCTTAGGGAACAAAATGGAATACCGTAACAGCAAGTTTTCACTTAGTAGTATTTCATGGACATCTTTCCAGGTCTGTCCCTGTTAGGGTGTTGCCCGAACTAGAAAGGTTTTCTAAACAAGGAACTTGAAACTTTCATTCGCCAACTTTTTGATGTAGAGCCAAGACTGAAAACTTTTTTTTAGCATGAGTTAATTGTTTGAAGTTTCATGATTAGCGTTTCTGATATAAATAGCAGCCAAAATGTATCCTCTGTAAATTTTGGCTTCTTTGTTTTGATTTCTTTGAATTCAAAGAAAACACTTAGAGTTCAGAGTTGTGTATTTTTAGTTTGCTTTTTCTTCCCAAACTTTTACAGTAGACTCACATGTGATTTCTTCTAATTGGCTGGTCTTTATGAAGTCTTTATAGAACATTTCATTTTCTATGCTCATTCTTTTTATGTGCATATTTCCTTGGTTTGTGTAATATTTAATTACACATTGAACTTATTATACATAAAGAGGCAGAAAGAAGCTTGGGAGCAAATTGCGTGTTATGGGTTGGATTGTTCCCCCCACCAATTGATATGTTGATGTCCTAACCCCTGCTACCTCCAGATGCGACCTCATTTGGAGACAGGGTTGTTGCAGTGGTCAAGATGAGGCCATACTGGGGTAGGATGGGCCCCTAACCCTTTAGGACTCATGTCTTTATGAGGGGAAATTGGGAGACAGATATAGACAAGGGGGTGCGGGTGCCAGGTGAAGACTGGGGGGATGCTTCCACAAGCCAAGGAACTGTCAGAAGCCAAGAGAGACCTAGAACAGCGCCTTCCCTAGAACCTTCAGAGGGAGCATGGCCCTGTCCACTCCTGGATCTTGGACTTCTAGCCCCCAGAACTGTGAGCCACTCCATCTGTGATGTTTTGTCATCTCAAGCCTAGAAAGCACACCCACCCAGGAAGCAGATGCATGAACTGGTGTTGCAGAGGGTCACGTGTACCCAGCAAAGGTGGTCACTTCATGGTGAATGATGGTGCGCAGCCATGTTTTCTGAGACAGGGAACTGATGGCTGGGTGATCGGCTAGGCTGGAAAGTGGGGTTTAGCTCCCCAAGTCTCCACTGTGCATTTATACATTTACGATCCGACTCACAGCATCCATGCATTTCATTCATGAAGATTCAATGATATGTGCTGAAAAGGGAAAAAAAAGGAGAAATTAGTAGTATAAACGGGCCTCTCCGCTGACCAAAACCGCATCACGTGTAGCCGCCTGAAGGAGTTACCACCTCCATCAGCGCTAAAAGAAAAACTGGCCTTGCTTGTTTGAGGCCAGAGATTTAAGGGATTTTCATAAGTAATTCCTCTCTACCTGCTTTTTGTTCACTGCAGTCCCTGCATGACGTGAGGCGAGCTTCTCCAAGATCAGACACCTCGTTCCCTTACCTCCTGCCCTCCACGTGCTTCCTGGCAAAAGTCCTGTTGTTTCTTTAAAACCTTCCCCACGTGATACCTATTCTGGAAATCTGGAAACTCTCATCTCATTATTTTGTCTGTGCTATTTCTGTGTCATTTGCACACTTTCACTGTTCCATGTTTAACACTGCCTTTAGCTAGTTGCAGTCCTAGATTGTAAACGTATTGAGGCCAGCAGTGCCTGGCACTTCGGAGATCCTTCATAATCTCTTGCTTCTGTTTTGGTTTTTTTGAACTTGAAAAAACATTGTACTTTTCCCTTCCTACCAAATTTCTTTATTTACTCAACAAAAGTTGAGCATTTGCTATGTGTACTTTCTTGAAATACTGGTGTCATGATGATACCACTGAGCTACTATACAGTAAAACCCCCGGGGCTGTGTGCCTTTCTAGAGCGTATTGTTCTGCTTTACAGTTTTCTTCTATAACTTCCCTTACTGTCAGCTTTGCAACTTTTTTCTTTTGTTCTAGCATTGTCAGCCGTTAATGCAGCTCCGCTTTCTTGAAATCCTAATGCTTCACTTTATATGCCTGAATTGCAGTGAGTAGCTCCGTTTTTCCCGTAGAATTCAAAGTGCATGGACTTTACCATAGTTCTATGTAGTGCAGACACTTATTACTTTATCTCCAAGGTTACTGCTTTTTTACTTTTATGGGAAAACTCAAGTTTATAATTTTTTAGCCAATAGGATTCCCAAACTTAACAGTGATTAAATATCTGTGAAGAGCTTGAGAGCAAGGAACAGCTGCAAAGTGAGGAACATCATGTGTGATCCAGAATAAAGGTAACCAGAAGTCCTGGAGATACCTGGACTGAGAAGGAGTAAATATTGAATTAAGTCCAAATCACCACGTGAGTCCAATTATATACGTTGCTCTCATGCCCAGTATTTATTAAAATAATTTAAAGCTAATTTTATTTTTAAATATAAAAGCAATATATACACATTAAAAGCAAATAACGGGGCACCTGAGAGGCTCAGTCGGTTAAGCATCTGCCTTTGGCTCAGGTCATGATCCCAGAGTCCCGGGACTGGGCGCCACATGGGGCTCCCTGCTCAGCAGGGAGTCTGCTGCTCCCTCTGCCTCTTGCCTCCCTCGTGCGCTCTCTCTCTCTCTCAAATAAATAAATAAAACCTTTTTTAAAGAAGCAAATAACACTTAAAGGTCATGATTACTAACAAGTTTTGTATGTAACTGTTCATTCATTCCTTCGTTCATTCATTCAGTGGGTATTTGGTGAGTGCTTACCAAGTACCAGGCTGTGTTCTAGGCTCTGGATATAAACATCCACAAAATGTTTAACACACACATTTTTTTTAAAGGAAGTATTTAACATGCTCGTTGCCCCTTGCTTTTCAAATTTAACATGTCTGATAGATTATTCTAGATATCCATTTCATTTCTCTTCAACTTCAAATAAAAAAATGCGGGGAAGTACAGAGAAAAAAATTCATTAAACATTGGTAGTTTTCTCATGCTCCCAGAATGAATAAGTAGTCAGATTGTTTTGAAAAAAGATAGAAAACATGACTGACAAAATTGGACCCCCCTTTATGTACCATCCCCGATCCCACTCCCCTCCTGCCTTTCCTCCTTTGCTTCTCCACAGACACTGCTTCCTCTCAATGCACGTTCTTATGTACTCACGATACCTACCCAAAGAGTTTTGTTTTGTGAGTGAGTCTTGTTTTGTGTCTGCTTGTTGTTTTTTAACTTGCTGTTAAGTTTTAGGTTTCTTTGTTTTTTTTAAGATTTTATTTATTTATTTGAGAGAGAGAGAGAGAGAGAGGGAGAAGCAGGCTCCCCACTGAGTAGGGAGCCCGACATGGGGCCCGATCAATCCCAGGATGCTGGGATCATGACCTGAGCTGAGGGCAGGCACTTAACTGACTGAGCCACTCAGGCGCCCCAAGGTTTGGGTTTCTATTCATGTTGAAACCCATCCATTCTGATTCATTCATTGGAGCTGTACCAATATCTCATTGTATGAGTAAGCCACGTTGTGTTTATTCTGTTCCCTAGTGATGGTATTTAGGTCTCTTTCCTCATCTGCTGTATAGTGTTCCATTGATTAGACAACTTCACTGTTTTTGATGGATATTGAGGTTACCAGTTCTTTTTGCTATTCAAACATTACTACAAAGACTGCTCTTGAATGCCTAGCTTTGCATACTTGGGCAAGTAAGTCCAATAGGAGGAATCTGTAGATAAGGAATTACTGTGGCAAATGGTATGTGTATTTAAAATTCTGATTGATATTACCAAGTGGTTCCCTAATTTTTATACCGATTTGCTCTCCCAGTATTATTAGTGCATGAAAATGCGTGCTTATCCACACATTCTCCATCTCTGGGTATTAAGATTTTTTTTAAAGATTTACTTATCTATTTGACAGAGAGAGAGAGAGAGCACAGGTAGGGGGAGAGGGGGAGGGAGAAGCAGACTCCCGGCTGAGCAGGGAGCCCGATGGAGGGCTCGATCGAGGGGTCCGGGATCTTGACCTGAGCTGGAGGCAGGCGCTTAATTAACTGAGCCACCCAAGCACCCCTGGTTATTAAGATTTTTTATAGTTGCAAGTCTGACACGTTATAGGAAAAAAAATCATGGTTTAATTTGTGTATCTTTAATCACTGGTGAGTCATATCCTTTTATAAATTTATATTTCATTTTGCAAAGAACTTCCTGTTTTTGCCTTTGCTTATTTTCCAGTTGAATTATTGGTATTTTCCACTATGATTTGTTCCCATATCTCATCAAATTTTAAAAATACTTAATTTTTTGAATAGTAATGTATTTGCATGGCTCCAAATTTAAAAGTACAAAAAGATATACGATGTGAAGCTTCTGTCCCCTTTTTGATTCTCAGCCACCCAGTTAACTTCTTTACATAAAACTGTAATCAGTTTTATGCGTGCATTTGTGTGTCTGTGTCTTTTCAGAAGTGTTTTCTACATACACAAGCAAAAATGTGTACATGGTCTTTTCTTCACAAATGATAACATATTGTATGTATTATTTGGCACCTTGCTTTCTTTTTAAACATACAACTTGGTCATTACTTTATATTGGTACATAGAGAGCTAATTCCTCATTCCTTTTTTTATTGCTATAAAAGTAGTCCATTATTGGGGTGCCTGGGTGGCACAGCGGTTAAGCGTCTGCCTTCAGCTCAGGGCGTGATCCCAGTGTTATGGGATCGAGCCCCACATCAGGCTCCTCTGCTATGAGCCTGCTTCTTCCTCTCCCACTCCCCCTGCCTGTGTTCCCTCTCTCGCTGGCTATCTCTACCTCTGTCGAATAAATAAATAAAATCTTAAAAAAAAAAAAAAGTAGTCCATTACTGATTAACTCATTTCCGCCATTTTACTGCTGCAAACACTGTAATAAATCACTTTAATTATTTCATAAACATGCAACTATACATGGAGGGTATATTTCTAGAAATAGAATTGCCAGGTCAACTTACAATTTTGTGAATTTGCACCTATAATAGATGTTGCCCAGTTGCACTCCATAAAGGTTGATCTAGTTTAATCCTACATTAGTAATGCAAAAAAAAATTAATAATGTTGTCTAGTGTCTTGTAAGGCAGACATTATCTCTATATTACGTGTGGGCAAGTAGACGCTCAGAGAGAGGAAGTCCCTTAGCCAGGATCACACAGCTTGTGAGTGGGCCGAGCAGGAGTTTGGACTCAGGTCTGTCTGATTTCAGGATCTTACTCTTTTTGTCGTGCTTTTAGACTAGGCTAGTGCATGATACCTTTTAGTGGGATCAAGCAGTCCACCTCGCTTTGTAAGTTTTACTTCCAAGAAGTCTAGGAAGGAAAATAAGTAGGATGATTTTAACTGTTGATATGTAGGTTCAAGTCCAGTTATTACTCATGGATTTGAGACCATTTCCACGTGCCTTTTCAGACACTGCGTTGCTTGCTTTCCACATCCAGCTTCCCTGACGCAACAGAAATGAACTTCAGAACGAAGGGCTGGTCTTTACTGGCTCCCCAAGTGCCTTTGAAATGAAAAATTATGTTCACTTTGGTCGGTCTGCTTTTAGGAATTCTTCCCTTCTGCATTCCCAAGTCTGCTTAATTTTCTTCCTTCACTTTTTGGGTTAAACATTTAGTTGTTTCATTTTTATTCTCGTTTCCTAGTAGAGTTGTCTGTAAAATACACCCTAAGAATAGATTTGGCTTTATCTTCTAGATTTTGAAATATCTCATAATTTGAAATACAGATTTTCATTTGTAATTTCTAATAATCTATCATTTCAGTTTTGAGTTCCTCTTTTACCCAGTTTGACTCACGTCAATTGAGTGAATTTGACCTTTTTGAAAAGGAATGAATGACAAAGGCTAAGTGAGGGTTGTTATGGTCCCATTGTTTATAAATGAACTACACACAGGAGTGGTTCCTGGTGAGCCCTCCTCTCGTGCATCTTTCCTCATTGCTTTCTGGAATTTTCTGGCATTTCTTCAGTTACCTTCAGGACATTGTTAAGGCAGCTGTTGACTGTGTCTCAGAGTTTCCTTTTGGTGAGAGCACGAGGGAAAGAGCCTTCCTTCTAGTCTTGAGTGTTTCCTGAACAACCGGCCTAAGCAATTGTAGGTGGCTTCTGGGCATTCTAGAACAGTGGCTCTGCCTCCAGCCACGGGTACAGGACTTTCTGGTGTGCCCCTCGCTTCACATCTTCCTTCTCCACAGGTGCCAAAAGCATTGGGGGAGGGGAACGCTGAACCAGAGATCAGAACGCGTCTGTCCGCGGGAGCTGCGGAGTTGCAGCTTCTGTCCCTGGGCTGGGTTGTCTCTCTCCTTTTGTCTTATTCATGTTCCCCTGCAGAGTAAGAATAAAAACAAGAAATCCCCAAAGGCCAGGTTTTTATTGAGTGGGATTAAGAAAAATAAGAACTACATCATTTCAAACTAGAGGAGGAGGGTTGGAGTAGACCCCCAGGGGAGCAGCCGAGGTGAAAGAAGTCTCTGGAGCCTTGCAAGGAGAGTGGTGATTAGCTTCAGATGCAGCTTGAGAGACAAGATTTCTGGTTAGTCACTCTGGTGGGGCGGGGAGGGGGGGTGGGGGGGAGGTTCTTAGTCCACCCCGGGAACCAAAAGGTGGTGACAGAACTGTGTATTTTTGTCTGGCGTTTCCTTAGCATTTATGATATCATGCAGGAATCTGAATTTTAATTTTAAAATATTTTAATTTGATGGGGATGCTGATTCCATGGCCGGTGTTTACTAATTGAGATGAAGGCTCTCTTCAGACCTGATTGGAGGTACATCGCCTTGTGTATCCTGGGGAAGAGGGGGTTGTGTGCTGTAATATCCTCTTGGAAATTGGCTGACCCAGAAACTCAGCCTAATGAGATTTGGCCAGCAGGCCGCTGGCAGGGGAATTATCGTGACACGCTGCGTTTAATGCAGCCACGTCTGCGGCAATAGGACTGTCTACCCTGGAGGCCTGTGTCGCAAGGAATTGCATTTCTTTAAAAGAGTCATTCTTGATATAACTCGTGCAATAGAAGGAAAGCTAAGTAGAAATGAGTAACTGCGCTGAATTTCAAGTTCATAGCTGACTTCAGAAAAAAGCACCTCCCAAGAAAATTGCATTACAATAGCAGGAACAGACCAGGCTTCCTAGAGACCAGTCTGTTCGCCAGTGAAGCCAGATGTTCACTGTGAACGTGTGTGTCAAGTCGGGCCACTGCTCTGTGTCAGGACAGTCGTCCCCCCCCCCCCTCCGTGAGGCTACGCGTCACCCAGACCATGGCACTGGCTCCTGACTCACACAGATAGTGGGGAGGGGTATACAGAGGAGCCCCCCAATGACCATAGTAGCTAACCCAGAGGCCTCCCTGCTCTTCTGGAGAACGCCACACCACATCCTGCCTCAGCCTTTTACCGTCTGACTCTTCCCTTTGTTCGGACCGATCTTCTGCTTGGCTTGTCACTCACACCGCCGCTCAGGTCTCTGCTTGAATGTCCTCTCCTCAAAGAGACTGTCTCCGGCCATACCTATGTAAGACCCCTGTCCCTGCTCCCTTCCCTTGCGTCGTTTCCCTCTGTAGCACACATCTGGGTATAATAGTAAATATTTGTTTATCTTGCTTATTAAACTCTAAACATCTTGATGGGGGCGGTGTTATGCTATCTCGGTCACCTCTTCAATACTGTACCCCCGGAGCCTGGAACGGTGCCTAGGACATAGCGAGTGCTCAGTACACCTCAGTCGTAGGCGTAAGTGGGATGCACTCTTGCACAGACGACTTGTTCACTGTGCTGCAGTCATACCAGCCTAGAAGGTTCCTAGACTCTAAGCCATGTCCCAACACTGGCACCTTCACGCCTGCTGTGCCTTCATCCTAATGGCTCTGCGTCCTCCTTGTGGGTGGCCGGTTCCCTGGCATCTTCACGGTCTCTTGCCCGTGCTTCCTCCTCAGTGGTGGTCTTCCCTGACCCAACACGGCAAGCCACCTCCTTGCTTATTCTTCTCCAATGCCGCACCCCCACTTTCACTGGAAGAGCCCCTCACCTTCACTTTGTGGGCACCCACAGCCCTGCGTTACAGGCATTGCCCCTTGCCCACCCCTCCCACCTTGATTCTCCTCCCACGGAATTCCAAATCTGGTGGCACCATTTTCTCCCGTTGCTTTCAGAGCAGCTAAGGGTGCCTACTGGACTCACTTTAAATGTATATCCAAGCACCTTCCCATTTCCTACTTAACTACTTCCTCTCCTCTCCCCTCCCCTCCCAGTTCCTCCCTTCCCTTCCCCTCCCCTCCCCCTCTTCTCTTCTCTTCTCTTCTCTTCTCTTCTCTTCTCTTCTCTTCTCTTCTCTTCTCTTCTTCTCTTCTCTTCTCTTCTCTTCTCTTCAATTTCTACCCTACGCCCTCCTCCATCAGCCAGTGACCTCAGACTTCATGGAGAAAATGAATGGAATCACATAGAAACCAATACTTCCCTTCCTACTTTGATTTCCAGTTGTTCACTCGGGGTTATTCAGGCATTTAGAACTCTTTGCCCCAAGGAGAATTATTATTAGTGAAAAGATCTGATCATTTTCAAAGTTTTGGGAAGAATTTTCAATTTACCTGAAGGTCCTGTGGTGGTTTATGCCACCACCAGAAATGTATTGGGCATTTTAAAGAATGGATTAATTATAAGGGGCATAACATGTTAGTACTTTAATACATATTCCTGACTACTTGTGAGATTGATTGTGTTTCCATCTGTTTGTTTTCTGTTTTGGGGAGTTTGTCTGTGAAATGCCTTGTACCTAGTTATGTAGTGGTTAGTCCTTTTAGTATTGATTCCATGAGAGCAGAAACCCTTTGCCTAATCTGTTTACTGTGAATTGCCACTAGACCATTTGGATTTAGAGAATTTGTCACTTGGGGAAGATCATCGGGTCAGAAATAATCATCCAATGTATGACTTCCATTGTGTGGAGGAGACCACTAGGGCCCAGAAACAGGAACCTTGCTTCTTTCAGACAGTACAGCCAAATGAAAGCTGGCAGGATAAGCAAGCAGGAAAGGGGACCAGGGAGAATTCTCCACGCATGGGAGGCAGTGCCCCTTTTGTTCTTCCAAATGGATTCCTGATCCTTGGAGCATAGCTGGAGCTTTCGCTGAATGAATGTGTCTCTGTTGACTAAGCAAATTGTTTAATCATTTGTAATATCATGCGTTACTAACACAACAGACATACCTTTATTTATTTCCATTTTAAACATTTATTTATTTATCTTAGAAAGAGAGAGAAAGAGAGGGGCAGGTGAGGAGCAGAAGGAGAGGGAGAGGAAGAGAATCCCAAGCAGGGTACCCACTGAGCGTGGAGCCCGGTGAGTGGCTCGATCTCACGAACCTGAGATCATGACCTGAGCAGAAACCAAGAGTCAGATGCTTAACTGACTGAGCCACCCAGGTGCCCCTTATTTCCATTTTACAAGTAGAATATATTCATACAGAATACACAGAAACAGAAATAAAAGAAGTATCCATTCTCCCACCCAAAATAACCTCTGTTTACATTTTGGTCTATTGTCTTTGGACTTTTCTTCCCTAAGCAAAGATTTCTTTTTTGTTATTGTTTTTATATAGCTAAAATCACACTCCACCCCCATATAAGATGGAAGCATAAAGTTATGACCTAGAAGAAAAACAGAAAGATATTCAGATCATCTGGTTTCTAACCATTTACCCACTGGCCTCCTGTGTATGCCGATTACCTAACCTGACTGTGCTTGAGGGCTTAATTTTTTATTATGATAAATGAGACTTTAAAAAAATAGGTTGCTCATTTAAAAACCAGACTGAATTAAGGACTTAGAGCTGCAGGGAAATCATATTTTGTCTGATGTTTAATGGGCCATTGGAAGGACTGGGATTTTAAAGTTCAACAATAATGATGATTTGGAATTGTGTTTTAGTTTGTAGGAAGTCTCTGATTTCCCAACCCCACCCCCTTTGGGACTTAATCAAGAAGGAATTTCTTAAAACAAGACAAAACTTCTTATGAATAGGACCATGATTGTATCTCTAGATTCTTTTTTCAAGGAAACTATTCTTCTTAGAAGAATGGTAGCTTCCTGGATCTCATTTAAGTGTCTTGTGTAGGGCAGACGAGTGTTTGCCACAGGTGCGACCCCCGTGCAACACTGGGTTAGGGGTCACAGGATTCGTGTGGGAGAGAGAACGTTCCTGCTTTAAGGAAAGAATGGTTTGTGGTTGAGGAGACAAGTGTATTTGCAGAGAATAAATCGTCCAGGGAACACATAAGCCAGTGGATCATTAAATGGCCCAAGTGAGTGACGACTTGTCGGTATTTAGTGATGAGGGAAATCGGATGACGACCTCAGGTTTGAACTTTGAAGGATAGAAGGAGGGTTTTGATGGGTGGAGATGACTAGCAGCAGTGAGACTCAGGGGGTCATGAGCAAGCGTGTTTGGTTTTGGGGCCCAGGGAAGACATCTGGCTGGATTAGAGGGGTCTTGTTTGGAGGGAGATAGAATTATATCGACTGCCTATTGATTGCTTAATATGTGCTGGGCATCTTGTTCAGGGCTTTTCACATACTAGTTTTTAACAATGGGTATTATTACCTCCATCTTACAGATGAGAAAATTGAGGCCCAAGGACGTTAAATAGGTCATACAGCATTATGTATCAGATCTGGAATTTGAACTCAGGATCTCCTGATTTGGGGGACCATTTAGTCCATCATTTAAACAGGGCATTTAAAGAGTAAAGGGGAACCCTGGTAATGATTAGGCCAGGGCAACAGGTGTGAAGCACATGGGACTGTCTGGGCAAAGCAAGAAATACGTCTGACCACCCTGTCTCCAAAGCCTGGGCTCACTTTGATTTTAAGGAAGGATAAGGTGACATGATGGATAGCTCTAAAGACAATTAGTGGAGGCACATAAAACAGGTTATAGACTGATTCATCTGACAGCACTGTGTAGAATGGAATGGAAAAGAAGAGAGATAAGAGACAAAAGGAGCGGGGTGCCTGAGTGGCTCAGTCTTAAGCGTCTGCCTTCAGCTCAGGGCATGATCCCGGCGTTATGGGATCGAGCCCCACATCAGGCTTCTCCACTGTGAGCCTGCTTCTTCCTCTCCCACTTCCCCTGCGTGTGTTCCCTCTCTCGCTGGCTGTCTCTCTGTCTGTCAAATAAATAAATAAAATATTTAAAAAAAAAAGAGAGACAAAAGGAGCAATTAGTCGCAGCTTCACTAAAAGTAGGTTAGGGGTGTAATGAAATCTGGATTGGATAACAGTGCGAGGGGAATAAGACTTCCTATCAATTGTTTATAGTGAAAAATTTCAAACCTCCCCAACACTGGAGAGAATGATACAAGGAATCCCCATACCAGTTGCCTGGCTGAAAAATTATCTGATTTTGTCATACTTGCTTCATCTGTTCTTTTTTTTCTCTACATTTTTCTTTGCTGGAACATTTAAAGCAAACCTGGACATAGTATCATTTCACCTTGCATTTCAATGTGCATTTCTCCAAGATAGGGCATTTCTTACTATCCACAGTGTCATTACCAACCTACAAAAATTAAGAAGAATTGTTATTTTTTTTTACTATTAATTCTCAGTAGGTTTCATATCCACATTTTTGCAGTTAGCTGTTCACTGATTCCTTGAATCAAAATCCCGACAAGGAAGAAAAAACATGGTGACTCTCTGAAACCATCAAAAAGCTTTGAGCGTAATAAACAAGAAAGTAGGTTAACTGGCTCACTGGCTGTTGGAAATAGAGTTTGGTAAAGGGAAGGTGATTACAGAGAATGATGGGATGAGATCTAGGAATGTTTTTCCTTCCAAATTTTTATTTTGAATAATTTCAAACCTTTGGAACTGTTACAAGAATCATACAAATGCAGAGCCTTTCCCTAGATTCATCAATTGTTACTACGTTGCCACACCACTAAGTACTTCAGCACCTCCCATAAGAATAAGTCATCCTCCCATATAACCACATGTGAGCCCAAGACTCAGGACACCGGACAGTATTAAGCCACTGTTTTCTCATGTACGATCCATACTTACATCTTTCAAATTTTCCCATTAATGTTCTTCTTAGTTTTTATTCCCTAGATCTTGTGTTCAGTCAAGAATCCTGCTTCCTCTGTGGAGATATAGGCTTCTCTAATCCAGAACAGTGTCCTAACCCTTTTATTTGTTTACTTTTTTATGACATATACATGTTTTTGAAGAGCCTAAAGCCATTTTTGCCCCCAAAATGTCCCTCGATTTTGAATTTATCTTGATTTCTCATGATTGGATTCAAATTAAATAATTTGTCAGGCCTACCACACAAATGTTGTATCCTCTCGGGAGATCGGTCCCAGCACTGTGGTGTCACTCTGTCCCATTATCGTGACATTAAGTTTGATGATTTTGCAAAGGTGGTACCTTCCAGATTTTTCCATATGCAGCCCTGGTCCCCAGCGATCATTTGCCTAGCACTCTTAGCATCCGCAGATTATTCTTGCCTTAATAAATCATCACTGTCATGGTTGTACAATGGTGATGTCCTGTCATTTCTTTTCCACTTGCTGTGGGCCTTCTGCTATGTCAGGAGCATTCGGGTGCCACATTCCAGGGATGGGCAAACTCGCAGAGTCTAGGATTTCCCAGGGACTCGGTGGTAATTTCGCGGGTGGCTGGGACAGAGCTCCGGGATTGGGATTCCGCGGGGGGTGCAGAGAATGCGTGTTTCTCTGCACAGACGTGGGAATGGAAAGGAGGAAGGGCCACGTGCCTCTTCACTTGCCGAGGAGGCTTTGCTCAGCCGGCACTTTCTCAGTGGGGGCTCACGACTGCTCCACTGCTCGGGCTCAGCTGTCATAAAACATTCCTTTTCATCTCCACACCGGCTGCAGGGCTCTGGCCCCAGGGCTAATAAATAGGCATAGGTATAGATCCAGCAGAGATTGGTTTGCTTTGTTTTTAAATAGAAAGAAAGTGGCTTTTGGGTGCCCCACTCCCTTCCTCTTCATTTAGGGCTTGGTTTTCTGATACCTAGGAAGTTTATGTAACAGAGATTCGAAACAAATAAGCAAATTGTGCTTGTGTTGGGGTTTGGGGAGTTCTTTCGGGGGTCCACCAGGTTCTTGCTAATCCCAGTCTCACTCTGAGGTTGTGACTCTGCCCTCGTGCGTGCCACGAGGAGGAATTCACTGGAAGAGTGTTTGAGGGCCGGGCTCACTAAGCCAGGGTCGGGAGCTGGTCCCAGTTGTGTTCCCTCTCCTGGAAGTTCCTTTCTTCCACTGAACACATTTCTACTTCTCTTTGAAGGCATGGCTCAAATATCACCTGCTCTGGTCAGTCTTTGCTTAGTCCCCACACCTCCCTAACCCTCCCGGCCTGCTGACTTTGAACCTCATATGACTGCATCACACCCGCTTCTTTTCATTTACTTACCTGTCTTCCCAGCAGACTGTGAGTCCGTTACCAGCATGGACTGCCTCTTTTCAGCTCTGTATCCTTAGCACCCGGTACAGGGTCAGGGACATATTCATGCTGGTTAAATACCTTTGTGAGTGTGTAGTGCGACCATGTCACTACACAGGAGAAAATTTAGACCCCAAGGGGGTAAGGGACTTGCCGAATATAATGGAGTCGGTAAATGGACAACGAGGGGGCTAAGACCAAAGTCTCTCATGTCCAAGTCTTATCCCCTCCCCAGCTGCTAATATATGTTAGCCAATATTTTTCTTGGATGGAAAGCCCAGAGGTCCATCTTTTCCTAAGCTACCACTGTGGCCACCACCCTTCCCCCACCATCATTCCATCACCAGCACGATGTGGGGGCATTTACTTTGTGTCAGATACTGTCTACAAGGGCTTTACACATAGTATTCACATTGCTTAGAATAGGCGTGCACGGTGGATGTGATTATCCCATTGCACAGATGGGGAGATGGAAACAGAGAACTGAAGTCAGTGGCCCGACTCTCCCTACGTGCCCACAGGCAGCAAGGCTGGCCCTGGACTCTGAAGCCTTTTGGGGTTGCAGAGAGGAAAGCGAGCCTGAGTGTGATTCCTGCCCCATCGCTCATTAACTGAGTGACGTAGTGCAGCCTACTCAGCCTTCCGAGGCCCCAGCTTCCTCCTTTGGGAATGGAAATGATGCCGCTTCTCCTCCTAGGTGTCGGGAGGGGACACGGCCACCTTGCGTCATTGACGATCTTTTTAATAAGGCCACGGGTAGCAATTGCTGTCTTTCCATTTTACAGATGAAGAAATTGAGGCCCAGAGAGTTTTGTAATTTAGCCCATATTCTAAGTGTTGGAGGCAGACCTTGAAGCCAGCTCCAGCTGACTCCTAGTCTCTGCTCTTTGGGCTCTGCTGTGTGGCCCAAGCACTTAGCTTGGTGGGTGATTCATGATGACCACTAATATTCTCTTCTCGTCCCCCTCCCTTTTTTCTAAGACACGCTGAGGAAGTTAGAATATAGGGTAGGGGAGGAAAATTGGAGATGTAGGCAGAACAGGACAGGTTATTATAATTCCTAGAGAATTGCCACTGCCCTGATTGATGGTAAAAAAAAAAAAATTAGGATTAATTTAGGGAGAATAGAGCCCTCTGATTCAACATGAGTATGACCAGTAGTTAGTTAGTTAAAGTTGGTAAATATTGGTAAAAAAAAAAATTGGTAAAAAAATATTGGTAAAAAAAGAAAAATCTTAAAAACTATACATGCTTTTCTGAAACATTTTATCTTACCCTGAAATACAAATGTAAACCCTCCCCCCCACAACAATCTTTATTCATTTAAGTCCCTTTCTGAAGGTTCTCTAACATCTGAATGGTCTCTGGGTCTGATTCTCTCTTGACAATGGGTCATTTCTTTTTCTTTCTTTTTTCATGTGTCTTGTAATTTTTACTGAATGCTGGACACCTTGTGTAGAACTGTTGAAAGTAGGGCGAATTGTCTTTACCCCTCGATATGGACATGCTTTCTCTCCCATCAGGCCCTTGTGTGGGGGGTTGGGCCCCTCTGGTTAGGAGTTGAGCTGGGCTGGGTCAGTCTGTGGCTGTCATCCCCTTCAGTGGACCACGGGCTTTAAATTCCTCCAGCAGTAGACGGTGCTCCCCTGTGCGTGGTGTGGGGCCTGGCGTGCTGGAGGGTTCACTCAGTGCTCCTGCTCCACCCTCGGCTTTTAGGAGTCCCTGCTCACCTGTGGCACAGAGGGCCCCACTCATGCTCTTGCTCTTTCTCCTGTGGTGGTAGGCCTGTCACTTGGTGCTGGGCTCGTGGTGGGAGACAGGGGGTTCTCTGTTGTCCTGGTCCTGTCTCAGGCATAGACAGGCCCTGTTCCACTGAGCCTGGGGACTGGGAGTGGGTCTTGCCCTGAGTTCCCGTACCTTCTCCCGTGATAGCCAAACTCTTCCGTGGAATCTGTACTGGTCTTCAGAAGGAGCATGTTTTTGCCATCATCCCAATGGTAGCATGCCTGAGAGGGGTTTCGTCCCCCAGCTCAGAGGGGTTTTCCTTCTACTGTGTCCCCCAGCAGCGATAAGCCTTTACATGTGTCCCACAGGTAGGAGAGTTTCCAACTTCTTCTCATAGGCAGATGGGTTTTGCTTTTACCCCCATCCTAGGAACAGTAGAGTTTTGCCATGGCCAGAGGACTGAGAGGGTTCCCTGCCCCCTGCTCAGCAGCTCTAAGACTCTTGCTTTGTTAGAGAGAAAGCCCTAGAGAAGTATGCAGCCTCCGTGCCTGTCCCCAGCTGCAGCCCTTCACCTCCCCTATGCCTATACCATCAGGGGAATTTTCTCCAGTCACCTGTCCTGCCCCGGTTGCTCTCATGAGCACCCACTGGAGGCCTGCAAGCAAATGCAAACTCCTCGTTGTTTCTGAGCCTTCTGGACCCACGGTAGACATGCTAGCCCACACTTGGCATTAAGAAGCCTTTTCTTATGTCATGATTATGACCTGCATTTTCAGTGATTTCTTTTTACCAGACCATCAAAGGGGAAGCAGTTTGTGTGTCCTTTGTCTCTCCTTAGTGGGGCTTGGTGCTCTGTGGTATTGATGGCTTTGCAGGCTCAGCTCTCTGGTGGGCCCAAGAGAAGCCACAACACTGTCTATTTTCAACTAGTTCTTCTTGCTGGTGGGAGGGATGCCGCTTTGCAGATTCCTACATCCTTAATGTCGGCTGAGTGTGAGTCTCCCAATAGGAATTTCCCCGGCAACGCAACCTTTATGATTTTCAGTCTGGGTTTTATTCAAGTAACAAGAATTTATAGTATAAACCCAGTGCTGATTTTTTTTTTCTGGATTTTTGCTGGTTTTCTCTCTGAGCTTTTAGAGTTGCGTCCCCTACATTGAGTTCAACTGCCCTTTTATAAGATGACACTTCTTTACCGAGTTTTTAAAAACATTCAACTTAGAATTTATGTGAACAGCAACTTTTGCTTTTTATAGTCATGTTTTATCTGTTTACTTAATATTCAATTAAATGATATCATTGCATCAAGGACAACTAGCAGAAAGTGGTTTGGGGACAAACACAAGAGAGTCTTGGAGAGCTTACAGCTTAGCTGGCAGAAGCAGGACGGGTACACACGGCCATGAAACGTCGCTTCTGGTACGTTATTAACAAAACACTGGAAGACTGTATTTGGCCTGAACCAAACACTTACTGGGATCTCGAATATTTAGTGATTTCTTTCCTAGCGATTATTTCTTGGGCAGCATGTAAATTTTTGCAGATTTCAGCCTCATCTTTTCAAGATCTCTAGCGAAAAGCAGTACATGCTACAATGCTGTAAAAATGGTGGCCCCAGTTCACATATCCTACACAACATACGGTAAAATCAGATTTACATTCACAGGAAGTAGAATTTTTAACTCGATAGTGTTAAGAACTGTGGTTTTTTTTTTAATGTCATTTGTTTGGGAAGAAAGGGGTAGAAGAGTATGTCGATAAAAGTACTTGGTTTAACATTTTTTCAATATTCTTTTAAAAATCCAAGTGAGCTCAAAAAACCTACAGGGGAAAAAAAAGTCCCCCTTTGCTCAGCCCCTCAATCCCCGGTTTAGGGAGAGGCCATTGTCAACAGCTGAGCCTTCTGGCACATGGCAGAAGAAAATGGGCTTTAGCTGATTCACATTCTCCCAGGAGTGTATGTGAGATTATAAGGACCCCGGCGCAGACCAAAACATGTGATGCACATTGCATTCCTTTCAAAGATTCTCAAGGCATACTTTCCCCAACAAACAGCAGAGACAAAGGCTGTAAATGGAATTACGCTTTCCAGGAATGTCTCAGGGAAGGAAATGAACCGAATAGCTCGGAAACCGACAGATACTTTGGCTGTGGTCCCTTCTCCCCTCCCTGGATTCACCAGCGGTGGGAAGACAGCTGCCAGTGCAGCCCCGGTCCAGAGGCCCCTTCCAGACCCCTCCCAGCACTAGGGAGGCCGGGGAGCCCTGAGTCTTCATCCACATGCAGCTTTGTCAAGACCGTGGGCTCCAGGAGACCTCAGAAGTTTCCCTTTGCCTGTGCAACCCAAGCTCCTGTTTCCTCTAAGGTGATTTAAGGGCAAGGCTGCCCAGTCACAGGCTCGGCCACATGCTCAGGGTAAGAGCAAACCCCACTGCACAGTCAGTGTGGACACGTGGCAGGGAGAAAGCTGCAAGGGCCAGACTGGTCCCAGATGTTTTTGCAAGAATAGCTTCTCGGGCAGCATCTTTCCCGCGCTCTTCTCTCCGAGTGAGTCAGTGCCATCATTAACTCGAGTACAAGCCGATGTGTGTCAGTCCTTCGGGGAGAAGCAGCTCCAGTCAATTAAAGGAGAGCCGCACAGAGTCCTGCGTTGACAGCTGTAATGAAGGAAAAAGCACAGCGAGAGGGTTCACATTGTATGTTAAGTAAAGGAAAGGAGGCTCGCCCTCCAGAATGCTTGATGACATACTTGGAGGCAGGGGGAATACATTCGATGGGTTCTAATAAGCCCGGCTTGGCTTCTAAACGTCTGAAGCATCAATCCCCGCATTAAAAACCAAACCAGAGTTCTGTTGTGTTGCTGGCAGTTTTGAACGGTAGCATGAAGTGCTCCGTGCGGTTGAAAAGCACGGGATGGTTGCTGCATGAAGCGGTTGTGAAAACACATTTCCCCCGAGCACTAAATCCAGACAGACTCGTGGCAGACATGCCAGAAAGAAATGTGCTTAACGGAGAGAATCTGATGAATTCCAAGACCCAGAGGCCCTCGCATTGTTTGGGTCCCCCAAATCACTTCTTTGGGCTCAGCCTCACCCACATCAGCCAGAGGAAAGCATGACCCAAGCACTGGACGGACCACGTTCATCTCAGTGTCAAAGGACAGCAGACATATTTAACCAAATGGGGGCTTCTGGAAGATGGGCTTGCTAAGTATGCTCTTCAAAGAAGCAACATTTAACCTTGCAAGTGACCAACAAATTTGGTTCTGCTATTTTTTCTTTTTTGTTTTTAGAGAGAGAGCATGTGTGAGCAGGGGGGAGGGGCAGAGGGAGAGGGAAAGAGGGAATCTTAAGCAGGCTCCAGGCCCAACGTGGAACACGAGGAGTGGCTTGATCTCACGACCCTGAGGTCATGACCTGAGCCGAAATCAAGAGTCGGAGGCTCAACAGACTGAGCCACCCAGATGCCCTGCTTCTGGTATTTTTGGTGGAAATCTTTTCAAACGGCATGTATTTGCCTGTCTTGTACTTAGCACACACCAAACATAAGTTGATCTGGGGGTTAGGGAACATCATTCAAGATCCGTTGTCTTTAGGACTACATGGGATCCCCTGCCCTTGCACTAACTGGGCCCCGATTGCAGCTCTCTGGTTGTTTGGGGCCATAGGTTGTCAGTAGTTGCCATGAATGATGGTGAGTCTACCTGCTCTCTAACGGGGCTGCTCGGACACCTGCAGGGCATCATCATTCTATGCCTAACAGAGCTGGCTTTGGGCAGAGCTGTGGTCAGCTGTGGATCCACTCGGCTGGGCTGTAGTACCCAGTATTTAATGAAACGCTAATCTATATGTTGCCATAAAAGTATTTTACAGGTGTGTTTACTACCTAAAGTAAGTGGACTTTAAGTGAAGGAGATTACCCTCAATAATGTGGGTGGGCCTCCTCAATCAGCAGAAAGGGCTTGAGAGCAAAAACTGAGATTTCCACAAGAGGAAGGAATTCTGCTTCAAGACTGTAACATTGACTCCTGCCTAATTTTCCAGCCTGCTCTAAAGCTTTCAAAATGCCTAGCCCGGGCACCTGGGTGGCCCGGTGGGTTAAGCGTCAGCCTTTGGCTCCGGTCATGATCCCAGAGTCCCAGGACCAAGTTCCACATTGGGCTTTCTGCTCAGCGGGAAGTCTGCTTCTCCCTCTGACCCTCTCCCTCTGCTTTCCCTCTCTCTCAAATGAATAAATAAAATCTTCAAAATGCCTAGCCCCTATAATTCCTTAAAATCAATTCCCTTTTCTCTCCATCTTTGTCTCCTCTCTCATCGGTGCTGTTTCTTTGGAGAGCCCTGACTGACACAGGAAATCATTTGTAATGTTTGGGGATTGAGGGGATTGGGGGTCTCTCTCCATTTCACTGAATATTCCAATCAGCCAGGTCCCCCCATATCTTGAGTCAGAGATCACCGAGTGCTTTCTCTGGGGGACCCATGTATGTGTAGGTGGTGTAACTTTGTGAGGCAGTGACCCCTTCTCATGGACCCTAAGTGTGTGGTTTTGAGATGGGGTGGTTGGCACGAGCCTACCTTGAAAGAAGTGAGGAGCTTTCTTTTACTATAGATGCTGTCCTAACTCACCTCCATTCTAGCCAGAGAACTCGTACTCAAAAATGGACCTTGGCTTCACATCAAACGATGGGCTAAAGGTGTGTATCTATACGCCTTAATTAAAATCTCTAAGGCATGGTTCAAGTAACCTATCAGCTATCAGAACTGATCACATCTACTGTGCTGATTTAATGTAGATTTCAACATTTTTCATGCAATGGGCTGGCACCTGACATTATTCTGGATAGAGTGAACTGAGTCAAATTATTCAAATAACCAGAAATTTTTCAATTTGTTCACATGGAAATATTTTCTGTCAAGAGAAGAAATACATGTTCATTCATTGAAAATGTGAATCAGGAAGTTTTTCTAAAGCACAAAAACAAAACCCAGCAAGCTTAGCCCAATGAGGGAAGACAAGATTCAACCACAGTGAGTTTCCTGTCTGTAGTCTAAGACCTCCTCATGTGGGAGCTCTGGAGAAAGTGCAAGGGCCACGTGAAAACCACATAAATGTTTACATTTTTACCAACGGACTCTGTATCTTGATGAAAATCTGCATTCTGTTCCAGAAAGAGCAGCCTACCCTGGGGAGCTGGTCCTCTCAACCCATCTAGACAGCTATTTTGTACCCATAGTTCTTGGAGATGGTCCCGAGATCTTAAGCCAACTTAGTCTAAACTCCTTTTTGATGCGAACTTCCCAGGATAACACTGTAACCTGAGAGCATTTTCCTGAAATATTTTGGCAGTAGAGACGCCTGAATCGGCGTGTTTTGAACATGTGTTTTGTAGATTAGGAAAATTCAGTTGGTAGTGAAGCTGTTGAAGGGCTTATGCAGATTTAAGGCAGGCGTGTGGAGGTTTTCCAGAGCTTTGTAGACCCACAAACGAGAAGCAGGCAGGGAGGCGCTCTCCCTGAGCTACACCACACCCAATTTTCTGAGTGTAAATGCCTTTTCATGCATTCTCGTTTATGAATACAGAAGTCGAAACCTTTTAAAGAAGATGTCTTTTAACATCTCTGTTTACATCAGTGCCAGCCTAATGGCTTCACCAAACCTCAGTCTGCTGTGTTGTGTGTGTGTGCCTGCTCCCGAGGAAGACGAGTTAACCGTTGTTTGGTCAAAGCAAGCAGGACAGGCTACAGGCAGAGGTTGCTGCCGCACAATAATGTAGGGCGTCTTAATTGGCGAAGGCTCTTTTTTTTAGTTAGGGTGAGTTGCGCCATGTGCTATAACAAACAGGCCCAAATTTTGGTGAAAAATGTTCTCTGTCTTGGCTCAGTCTAATGTGGGAGTGACAGAGTGGAGAGGTCTGGGGACCCTGGCTCCCTCCATTGAATTGTCCTTTCATCCCTGTGGGCTTCGGGATTCTTCTCTGGATTCTCCGTGGCTGGGAGATGGGTAAAGAGGGCGAGCACACAAGGTCTCCTGGGAGTTTTTAGAGGCCAGGCCTGGAGGTGTTCTGTACACACACCTGTCCACGTTCCATTGGCCAGAACGCAAGTCCCATGTCCCATCTAAGGGCGTGGGGTCTGGGGAATGCGGTTAAGCAGTGGACCAGAGATCGTGAGGTGACGCATGGGTTCTGCCAGGCACTCACCTTCTGTGCCACAGCGGAAGGATCGGAAAAGGCAGAACAGGAAGATTGTGCAGTACCAGGGAGGAAGTGGAAGATGCTAATGTTTTCGCGTTAGTGTATCGGATACCGAGCACCGCACTGAGCACTTCTTTTAGGGCAGAGCGCCCCTCGCTCTTCCTTACCCCGTGGAATGCCAGCACATCCGGGAAGTTAACACTTTGACCTGTCCAGGTTTGTGTTTTCTCTGCACTTGTCAGGCATTCCACTTGGTTTGCCTACCTGCCCGTCCTCCCCTCAGGGATTCGGTCTAGCGTGGGGGAGGGGGCGAGTTGTCAAATTGATGTTTAAGAGCCTGCGGAAAGTCTTTTGTGCCTGGAAAGAAACGATTAAAGTTTCAGTTAATATTTAAATTTTGGAAGTTATACATTCACAAACCTAGCTTTTGTAAGTTTCTAAGTTAAACTTATATTATTTTATACTACTTATAAAACTAATCCTTTTAGTAGAAACCTGAATAAAATCTTTTACTTTATAGTGTTGATTTAATGCATAAATTAACAGATTATGTCATTCTTAGTAGAGAGACCCCCACACCACAGGAGTTTAAGACAGTGCCCCTGGAGGTCAAAGAGGGACACGGTGGTGTCTCCACCGGGGAACACTTAACACTGTTTATGCTCTTAGTTAATCACATTTCCAAGCAAACACTCTACGGGCCTGAGAGACCTTAGTGTGTGTGTGCATGCGTGTGTGTGTGTGTGTGTGTTTAATTTTTATTAGTAAGGGTTCTGAGTACAAATATATTTAACTTGACATTTCTGGAAAAAAATGATTAAAGAAAAGATTCACTCTCTAAATTGTGTTTATAAAGAAAAACCCATTCTGTATGTTTTAGTCTCTAATTTTGATGCTTAACACCATAATGCTTCTAAGGTTATCACTCCAGTTTTGGTTTAATTTTAATAATTCTGTCTTTAATAATTCTGCTGCATCTAGTTAAAGAGACTAGAAAACATCAGATAGGAAAAAAAAGCAAAAAGAGTAATTAAAATGACCTGAATATGAAACTTTACTAAACTTTTTAAAAAGCCTTTAAAATAAAACAAACTAAAATTAGAAGACTTTTGGCAGAAAAATTACCCGCTACGAACAAAATAACATTCTGTAAAAGTATTTTCTCAAGAACTGCATTACAAATAATACTGTTTTACATAGATTAAGAAATGGGGCGCCTGGGTGGCTCAGTCCGTTGAGCTTCTAACTCTTGGTTTCCGCTCAGGTCATGATCTCAGGGTCAGGTCATGAGATTGGTTGGGTTCTGCATTCAATGGGGAGTCTGCTTGTCCTTCTCCCTCCCCCCTGCCTCCCCCTCGCAAATAAATAAATTTTCAAAACCTTAAAAGGATTACTTGCAACATATTAATGTTTATTTACATCAGACATTAAAATCTCTTCCTTAAAAAACACTTTTTAAATATAATTTAGCACTTTGGGGAGGTTCTGTTCCCAATAAATGGCAAGAACACACTTTAGAAGATATAAGGCAGCACATCCTTTAATTAGAGACCTAGCCAGGTAAGTCTTGTCAAATAGGTACCAGCAAAATCCTTGCAAGACCACTTAAGTTCATCCCAAATCTGAGGAATCAACTGCCAACGGCAGGGTTTTTTGGTGTGTGTGTGTGTGTGTGTGTGTGTGTGTGTGTGTGTGTGTGTTTAAGTTGTCTACCCATTTCCCAAGAGGAACATTCCAAGAGTGGAATCTCATTTTGCCCAGCTTGGGCCAGAGCCTACATATGTGTTAAGAGAAGCCAGTTAAGGAACAGAAATATCTTAGTCAAAGATGAGTTTTGACTAAGATAAGGAAGATGGATTTTTTTATATATGGATCCTGCTTTTCTTATTTTATCTTGCTGTGTGGCATCAGACAACAAAAAATCCATGGAGAAATTATTCACACACACACACACACACACACAGCAAAAAACCTGAAACCAACCAACCAAATAAAACCAACCTACTTTCTAAGTTGGTAGAATAACACAAGAGGTCAGAATTAGCCCTTGCTGCTACCTTCCTTAATTTTCATCAGCACATGAAATTTAAAATTAAATCCCAGGTAAGAAGACATGGTACCCTCTAAACGTTGACTGAAGAGAGGCTCATAGCCACCATCATGGTGGAAAGACCCACAGAGCCCCTTCATGAGACCAGATACCGAGAAGCGGTCTTCCACCATGAAAAGAACTTCCTGTCCGCTGGCTTCCATATTTCCCTCCCACTGCTGTGTCTTAAGAGGCAACTGTTAGGGTGTGGAAAGAGCACAGGATTGGTGTAATGGAAAATAAATCACCACATGGGAAAGGTGGCCAGATACCTCCCCAAGTTCAGGGCAGGGAGAATCTTTCCCTGGGCTCTGGGAATTGTCTGGCCCATGCTAAGTCTCTCTCAGGCTCTGTCCGAGCAGTTCAGGAACGACAAGGTGGCCACTGTTGTCCACACCCAGGTCTCACGGACGTCAGGATAACACTGTGGTAGCCCAAGTGCTAACGGCCTCCTCGCTCACCAGGCAATACCAGGAACTAATCACAGACTTCTGATCTACGGAAAGGAAGCAACACTTTTTATGATCATATTCTGTTTATGCAGTATCAATACCACAAAGAGCTCTGAAACCCGGGAACAGAGGTCAAGATAGTCTCTGCTGGAAGCCTTTAAAGAGCTGGCCGGGAAGACAGAGACAAACACAGAGGATCACAGTGCAGCAGAATCACCAAGCAGGGGGGGCGGGGCCTCGGGGAGCAGAAATGGGGCCCCGGGTCTTCCATATGCTTTCTGAGATGGACCATCGTCGGTTCAAAGGTCTCCCCAGCAGCACACATGTTAAAGCTGAGATAGAGTTTCCTAGGGCGGGGCTTCAGGACTTCCCACAGGAGGTGTGAGCGTTAATGCCAGGGCTTTACAAATAAAGATGCTGGGCTGTATGCTACAGGCCTTTCCCATGCTCATTTACCTGGATTCAGAGCCACTTAGAGAGACACAGGGAAGGCAAAGGGAGCATGGATATCGTGCGTGCTCATTTTGTGTTCTCATGACAGGGTGCACTGGAGGGGGGGTGGTTAAGGAGAAGGTCAGGGGCCTTGACGCTTTGGGTAAAGTGGAATCGCTCCAAGGTGGATGACCTGTAGCTTCTAACCCTGTGTCATCCAGTAGGGAGGCCACGGCCACATGTGGCCCCTGAGCACCTGAACGGTGGCTAACCTGACCTAAGATGTACTGACGAGCATCTGCACCAGACCCTGAACACTTAATGTGAAAAGAAGGCTGCAAAGTAGCTCATTAATATTTTTATATTGATTGCAAATAGGAAAGACAATACACTGCATGTATCTGGATTAAGCACAACATATATTAAAATTAATTTAAAATAATCTCCTGTTTCTTTTCACTTTTTAAATGTGGCTACTAGGAAATTTGAAATGACTTGTATGGCTTCCCAAAAATTTCTTTCGGGCCGTGCTGCTCTAAACCAGAGGGAGGGAGAACATCCCTGCTTCAAAGCCTCGGATCCGCTTTGGCAGAGAGACGGGCCCAGCTGGCAGACAAAGGACAGGGGTGAGCTGTCAGTAGGGAGTGCCGTTTGGTGTAGCTGGGACCGTTCCTCGACACCTGGGACCACCAGGATCCCAGGAACTTGGGAGAGTCCTCCGGCGAACTGATGGGATCGTCTGTTTGACATCGGAAGACTGTCGCGGTCTCACGGAGGCTGCGGCCGACACATGATCCGCGTGTGTCGTACTCGCCTGCCTCCACGTAGCTCTGCGAGGGAAGCACCCGCTGCACGTGTTATGGATAGAACCTGTTAACGTGGAGTGAGAACGATGCGGTAAAATCCCGCGTCTGTCAACCCCCCGGATACAAATTTTGCAAAATTCTAATTTTTGCTTCAATGCTCTAATTTTATCACTGGCAACAAGTCCTGTCCGCCGCTTTCTTGAAGTTGCAAGCTCCACTTTCTCCATTTTAGAGAAAATGTCTACAAGATACTCAAGGCTGGATAACCATGGTTTGTCTTTCTTCCAAGCGACAACAGTGCTCCGTGAGACACATGGAGGGTTTAAACGAGGACCCAGTGCTCTCTCTGGAGGCAGCGGGATACGGCGGTGTGCAACAGGAGCGCCTTCTGTATACTTCCGTGTCCTCACGCTGAATAATAGAAAGATGGTTACTCAGAGGTTGAGATCTGATAAAATCACGATTTTGTAATGTTTCACCAAGATTCTTCTGACGTGTAACTGGGCTTTCTGTCTTCAACAAGTTCACGGCAGCGGCGAACACAGTGAACACTGCGTGGTTCGTGCCAAATCACTACAGGCTTCTCCACTCTGAATACAAATGCCAACCCAGTGAAATGGCAAATAACATCTTCTGCTTCCATCTCGTGGGCACCCTGAGCAGATCTTCAGGACTCCAGGATTCCGGGGGCGGGGGGGAGTTGTTCACAGGCCACACGTGCAGATCTGCCCACCTAGGCCAGTGAGGATCCATCTCTCTGGGGCCACTTCCCTGGTCAGTGTGACCGGAGAGGATGAAGGGGGCAGCTCCCCAGAAGAAATCCTAAGTTTTCATTTGGGTTGGTTGGTTTGGGTTTATAAAGGCGAGAAAAGCGAGTGGGTACCCCGTGGCCAGACTCCCGTCCTCCACGCAGCACTCACCCTGCACACTGCTCAGCGGCAGACTTTTCCTAAATCCATCCACAGAGTGGTAGTGACCGCATACACTGAGTGCCCGCCCTGTGCCGAGCCCTGGATTGTTCTCTTTATCCACATTATCTCACTTGGGCCGAAGCCGCCCTTCGAGGGTGGGGACTGACGTCATCCCGATTTGCAGATGAAGATGCTTGTGGTAGTTAATTCTTCACCCAAGATTTAGACACCCAGAGACTAGCGGAGCTTGGACTCCCTCCCAACTCTTACCTAGACCAGGATTCCCAAATGCAACACATGAACATCACCTGTGTCATTAAATATATTTTAATAAATGGATGATTTCTAATTAAAAAAAATCATCGGTGGACCCCTTACATCCAATGAAATCTAGAACAGAAGCCTAATCTATAAAATAAACCAAAGATGAGCACCTGGGTGGCTTGGTCGTTGAGCGTCTGACTCTTGATTTGGGCTCAGGTCATGATCTCGGGCTCCTGGGACGGAGCCCCGCATTGGGCTTCCCACTCAGCAGGGAGTCTGCTAGGGGAGTCTCTCCCCCTCGCTCCCTCTGTCCCTCCCCCTGCTTATGCACTCTCTCTCTCTAAAATAAATACATTTAAAAAAAAAAAGGAATAGGAATAAAATTATAAGAATACTACATAGAAGTACAATAATTTGTGAGTATATATAGACCTTATTTCCTAAATATGCATTTTGTGTTTTTACTGAAAAAGTAATCTTGCTATTCTCTTGTGGCTTTTTTTCCCCCAGATATTTTAAGAAAAATTCTACAAAAGAAGTTTGACTTCTCAACTGAGTATGAGAAGGTAATTTTTATTGATATATTTGTTATGAAAGTAAGTATGTACAAAATTTTGGCTGACTTGGAAGTAAATCTTTAAACAATCAGTTAATCTGTGAAATTTGTAAATTTTTTTTTTGACTAAGAACTTTCATGGAATATTGAAGCACCTTATAAATCCCACATGAACTACAGCAGAAATTCCAAAAGTAGGATTCGAAGAAACATTCTCCTTTCAAGGTGTATGTCATTTAAAAACTGGAATTTCCTTAAGGGAAGTATTACGGTACTCTTTTAGCTAAGGGAGAAGAACTCCCTAACTACGTGGAATTGTTTGAGCGTTTCTAGAAACAGAGATGTGTACTTTGTTTTAAAATATAGTTTGTTGAAAAGCAGCTTCACATTTGAACAGGTCCATTGAGGGCTCTGTGTGTGCACTTGCCCGGGCTAGAGGTAAGGAAAATAGCCCCTAGTCTCAGGAGGCGAAGAGCCAGATGGCAGAGACCCTACCTAATTGTTTAAAGAAGAAGGAGAAGAAGGAAATGGGTCGATTTACAAGTAACACGCAGAGGAATGTAGATGAAATTAATTCAGTCTGACCGGAAGCTCTTCCGTAAGGAGGTGACTGGGGGGCTTGTGGTGAAAAGGACGATAAGCGGGGCTGGAGCAGAGGGGGAGGTGGATTTGCCGGCATCCCAGGCTTCGGGGACCGTGTGAGCCGCCAGCACAAGGTGAGAAAGAGTAGAGAGGAAGGAGAGCTGAGCTGGACCCTGAACGCTCGCTAACACGAGTGGACAGTATTTTCAGAAAGTATCAAAAGACCTTGTGTGTTTCTACTTAACACCAAGGTGCTGCTCCCCTCATTCACTCCGTTTGCGTCAACGATCGACTACCTAAACTGAAGTGTATTCTTTTGATTTCGGTTCACCGTGAGTGTGGGTTGCCAGAGAAATAAATAGACAAATGTTTGTTGAATTGAATGTTGGGGTAATAAAAAAAAAATAGTTGAATCTGTTTGTCAAGCTGTTCGTCCTGCAGAATTAGGCACTTTGCTCTCCTTCCCTGGCACGACGGCGATTATCAAGAGAACAATAAAAGCAGAGGTATGGTGGACATTCTTTAATGGCCAGCCACAGCCAACGTGAATGACAGTGTTCCCAGTGGGCGTGGGGGCCGCGTATGGGGAGGGTGGTGAGCTCCTGCCCAGTGCATGGCTGTGGCTACCGTGCCTCCTGTTCACAATCTCAATGAAACAATGCTCAAGAGAAAACAAACACAGAAGCCAGGGAGGAAAGCCTTATCTAAAACCCATTGACGTGTGTAGGAGATGATGAACCCGTGTCTCCCTAGTGCTCACGGCCTTCCCTAGTACTGCGGAAGGCATTTTCATTATTAAATGCCACTGGCTTCATGGGTCTCCCAGACACGGTTGCCCAGGTCTGCCTGCCTCCCTGGGCGGAGCAAAGTGACTGTGGCTTTTATATCGATATTGACAATTAGCGTGCCATCAGCAGCCTGGCCTGAATGCCAACTACTTCTGCCAAGGAATGGGTGGGGTTAGTGTGATTCACCTGGTCCAGGCCTTGGAGGATGGGGTCCGGAGACCCTGAGGGGGCTCTGAGCAGCCCGGCAAGTTGGAGCCGGTGTTGGGCTGCCACTACCCAGGGCAGGATTCTGAGCTGGGCAAGTCCTTTATGGCGGGCTTGGCATTCGATGGGGAGCTCCTGTAAAATTGGGAGCTCCCTAGTGCCTGATCTCCTCTCCACCTCAGGTGCCTTTGTAGGTGAACAAAACCCACTGGCGTGGGGGGAAGTGGAGAGAGGAGGCAGAGCGGAGCCCAGATGGAAGACCTGAATCCTCCCCTCCGTGTGGGGCTAGGTCATGTGTTCCACAGCTGTCCAGGGAAGCGGGATTCGGTGAGGCGAAGACACCAGAGAAGCCAGGCACCTGGGGAGGGAGCTGTCTGACGGGTCTAGTCTGACGTGTGCCCCTTAGATGTGTGCTGGCTGTGTTGGGTGGAGTCCTCCCCAGCAGATCAGAAGTCCAGGTCTCACGGGCTAGTCGTTTGTTCCGGAGGTGCAGGCAACACCGGCTGGGAAGTGGAGAGATCATATGAGGCAGGGAGGGCAGCCTGTAAAGGGTGCGGCCTGACGCCACCTGCCACGAGGGGCGACTGCAGCGTCATCCTATAGAATTGCTGGGGAAACGGTGCAAACCACCAGTGTCCGAATTAGCCCACGGGAAGGGTGAGGGAGCTGAGGGATCCAGACGCCGAGACTGAAGGCACACAGGCTAAGGGCTGTGTGGGGGTGGGGAAAAGTGTTCATCCCTAAGCACTTCTGACCTGCCATGGCCAGAAAAGGAAGCGCAGAGTTGAAGATGCCAGTGGCTAGAAGTTCGAGGAGGCACAGGGAGGTGACTGAGGCCTGAGGGAGGTGGGGGACACCGACAGCATCTTCTGCACTGACCGGTGCCCACGGGCTCTCTCATCACCCAGTCACGCAGGGCGGGTCTGGCCCCACGAGTGGCCCTAAGGAGCCTTTTCAGCTTTTCTTTGTCCTGAGCTGAGCACCTCTGGTGAGCCCTCAGACGGTGGTGGGGCCGCTGAGGCAGTGACCTCCCAGCTGGGTGCTCTCGTAGTGAACTCTCTTCATAACGAGCTTCAGAGACATTCAGCAGACCTTTTGTTCCAAGGGCGGGGCCTGACGTTGGAAGGGAAATA
Source organism: Ursus americanus (assembly GCF_024610735.1). Classification (NCBI taxonomy): domain Eukaryota; kingdom Metazoa; phylum Chordata; class Mammalia; order Carnivora; family Ursidae; genus Ursus; species Ursus americanus. Next base: position 72,003,461 of record NC_142134.1, read on the forward strand.
GGGCTCCCTTTACACAACTGCCTCCTTTTTACACTTCCACTGAAAGTTAAAGGTAGTGCTTTTACAATCCTTGGCCCCTCTCCTCCTTGACATTTTTAATTCTTCTCTCTTTTGTTTTATGTATTCATTTTATCACTACTGACAGAATGCTGAGTAGGAACAAGGCACGGCAGGGGGACAAACATGTGGAAGTATGGTCTTCACTCCACCAACCTGCCGTTGGTGGAAGGGAGGTTATGGGATAAGAAATAAACATGGATGCTATGGGCTGATTGTGCCCCCAGTTCATAGGTGGAAGTCCTAATCCTCAGGGCCTCAGAGTGGGATTGTGTTTAGAGATAGCACTGTTATATGGGTAATTAACTTAAAATGGGGTCATTAGTGGATCCTAATCCAGTCTGACTGGTATCCTTCTTAGAAGAGGAGATTAGGACACACACACAGAGAAAAGACCGCCTAAGGACACAGGGAGAGGACAGCCGTTTGCAAGCCAAGGAGAGAGGCCTCAGAAGACCCCATCCCTGCCCACACCTTGATCTCGGACTCCCGGCGCCCAGAACTGTGAGGAAATACCCTTCTGTTGTTCAGGCCCTCTGGCCTGTGGCACTCTGTCATGGCGGCCCCAGCAGACTAATGCCGTCGACACTGGGCTGTGAGATGAAGGGGGGTTCACATCACATAAGAGGTTCTGATAAGGGACCGTGAATGTTCAGAGAAGGGGGATTCTTGTTGCCCCTGGGAAATCAGGAAAAGACTCCACGGTAGAGCTGGCATGTAAACCGAGACGTCAAGACATGTAGAGCAGATGAGAAATACAGCCTTACTTCTGTTTATGAGCACTTGGCTGGGGGCACAAAGCTGCTCCATTGCTTCTGATGACTGGGTCATCGCCCTCTCTGTAAGACTAAGAGCCAACATTTCTTGTCCACCCCGGGCCGACACTGGCTCAGGAGCCTGACATTGTTTCTAATCCTCACAATGACACCTCTCCGAGGCAGAAAGAGCTGTGCACTGCACAGGCAAGAGAATCCCGCACTCAGAGAGGCTGGGGGACTTGCCCAAGGTCACCCAGTGACTAAAGGGTGAAACTGGGATTCGTACCCAGATGAGTCTAACTGCAAACTGACAAGCACACCACCAACAAAAGTTAGGCTCCACCCTGGCCACTGGACTGCCGTCCTAAAGTGTCTAATTTGCCGCTCACGCGAGTGTTCTGGCCGCATGGAGAGACTGACAGCCACCGTGCCCAGCCTTCGACCTATTAAGCCACAAACCGTGATAGTGCGTAACCATCCCTGGGAAGAAGTGGTCGGGCAGAAATGGAAGGCCAGGAGGGCACAGGACTTGGAATTATGCAGCCATGAGGGAAGCTGAGGACCCGGCAGAGGAAGCTATGGAAATCCGAGCGACGAGTCTCATAGCCCCAGGTTCCTAGCGTCTCTGAAGCACGTGCTTGGCGGCGGTGCCCTTGTCCATGACTTACAAGCATTACCCCGTTTGGTCTTCAGAGGAATAGTGTGTCCTCACGACAGACGTCAGGTAGAGCTTACACGGGCAGCTCGCACCTGAGTGCGTTTCCTCGCGGATCCACATGGGGGTGAGCCCCTTCCCAGAGTCTCTGGCTGACTGGAAACCAAGGGAAACAGCGTACCATCACCCTCCTCCCAGCTCACGTGGGCTTTCTGCAAAAGAGCCCCTTAGCCGAGCTTGTCAAGCATCGGCTCCTCCATTAAATACAAGGATCCAGTTCCTGTCTTCAAAGAATGCATAGTTCGGGGCAGTTAAGGTAGATGATTACGACTGGTTCCCACCAACAACCCCTAAGTGCCACCTGTACCTGTAGAAACCTTTCCGGGGGACAGTTCTCCCAGCAGCACCCCCGCCCCCACCTCCATCTTTTCGTTCTGCGCATCCCTGTCCGTAGGAGCAGCCAGCTTCTTTGGGATGACCTCCTGGGTTCGTTTCCTCGTGGGCATGGTCCTTCTCTACTCCAGCCTCTTGGTCGGCTGCCCCTCCTCATTCACGTCATCCCTCAGTTATTACCTTTCCCTTTCTTGAACCTTCCACTGGGGGCAGGTGCTGGGCCTGGGCCTCGTCCCCGCTGCCTTTTAGGACCTCACTAGTGCTAACAGTCATGGATATCGATTTGGCACTTAGGAAATGGCAGGTCAGCATTCCAGGTGGGCGTCTGGTATTTGCAACCCACCTACATGTCTGCGAAAGGTAAGTGAGTGAGTTCCTTGTTTCCTGCCGCCCCGGGGGCACGTGGTATGCTGCCTGTAAGAACACACTCTCCTTTCCAAGTAAGGAAAGTACCTTCTAGGGATCTCAGAAGCATTTAGAGAGGAAGCGGTGCGAGATAGTCCGTGACCAGGATCATTGCCTGAGGCTTGTTGGAGGTGAGAGATAAGAATGTTAACATGCATTTATAATTACTTCTGATGATGATGATGACGATGATGATAATGATGACTGATTGACTGATTGAGCATTACTCTGGGAACCTGGGTCTAAGCACTTCACATGTATTAACTCATTTAACATACATTAAATAGTATATGTAAAGCGCTTAGAAATGAATAATGCACAAAATGTGTTGCTGCTCACTGTTTTCTCTTGTTCTCTTTGCAAAAACTGCATAAAGTAGGATCTCTGCTTATCCCCGTTGTGTCAGGAAGGTCACGAAGGCTCAGAGTAGCATTGGCAACACGGTCTAGGCCCGTCCCCCGGAGATTCTGATGTAGTTGGTCAGGGCTGGCTGGTTATTGATATTTTTCAAATGGTCCCCTGGTGACGATAATGGGTAATTAACTGGAGTGGGGAGTCACAGACCCAAAGCAGCACAGTGGGATTCAAACAGCTGCATTGCATGAAAATAACTTTATACCCATGTGACAGCCTGCATGGACAGGGAAGAGGTAAAGATGCGCCCAGCTCCACTGCTGGGTTTGCTGGTACCCCATCAGACATGTCAGACCAGACCGACCCCTCAGTGGGAAAACTAAACACGAGAGAATCCGCTGATTGTTGTAATAGGTGGTTCTGCCCCGGCCTCAGCCCAGCACGATCAGCCTTAGAGCTGAGAGCAGGTTTCCGAAACCCACCTGAGCATAGCCATGATACGGGGCTTGCTTTCAAGACAGATGCCTGTGTTTACCCAAATCTCCTGATACCCACTCAAGGGGAGGAGGCGGAAGCCAGTGTTTTTTTTCACGTGCTGTGAGGTGTTTATGGTAGTAAGTTTGGGAGGCAAGGAGCCTGTGAGGCCCATGCCCGGGGTCATTCAAGATGCCTGAGGGCGTGTGTATCTGAGCTGCTCACCCCAACGTGTCGGATGCCTCATTTAAAAGTTACTAATATCACAATCATCGTTCTTTCACATCTGTGAAAATCTGCCCTCCAAAGCTATAGTTTCCAAACTTTTAGATTTTCCAGAGCACACAGTTCCAAAAAAGTAATCCAGGGAATGACATAGAGCCACCCAATTTTATTTTGCCACACGAGGATATTTAAAACCCACCGTAGCAACAACACTAACTTTGTCCCCTTTCATATACCTGTCACCTCCCTCTCCCCACCAAAAGGCGACACTGAGCGAATCTCACTTCATGGGAAACTCATTGCATCTTCATTTTCCTATTTCACTGAGGGGCGGTCCAGCCCTATCTCTGGATCACCATTTAGGGAACTCCCTCCGTTCATAAGGTTACCTGATTCCAGTTGGGCCCCTGTGGCATGCCAGGTCCCGGGGTGGGCGCTCGCGACAGAATGAATGGTCAGCGTGACGTCATGGTTCTTGCTCTTTCGGAGCGAACAGCATGGCTCGGGCAGTGCTCCCATGGGAGAGTCCTTCCATGTGGGGCAAGTGTGGGCTCCAAGGCAGCATGAAGCAGGGATGAAAGCAAACCCAGACTCGGTTCTCAAGACACATTTCCAGGAGGGCGCAACATCCAGGCAGGCTTGAGTTTCATGAGCAGAGCAGGGAAGGGAATCATGTTCTGGGGGAAGAGGCAGCACCAGGGAGCCGGAGGGAGGAAGGGGAAGCATGAGGTTCTTCTTAGGAACAGAATGGTCAAGAAGAACAGGACACGAAGCCAGGATTAAGTAACAAGTTCACATTAAGAGGTTTGAATGAAACATGCTGGGAGTCCATGGAATGCTGATGCCCTCAGAGTCTCAGCTGAGGAAGGACACTTTGGAAGCTGTTGCTCTGGCTGGGGCTCTAGGCCGCTGCTGGTCCTCTGTTGTGCGAAGACCACATGGTTAGTGTGTTGCTCTTGTGTAACTTTCCCTCTAATCTCCCCGCCCCGGCCGCAACTGATTAGTATATTGATAAGAACCTTTCAAGAAATCCATTTATAAATTTCAGATGTAAATTCCAGGCCTGACTCTACCTAGAGGCCGCCTCTCTAATAAACCCTCCGGTTTTATGTTCCTGTCTACGTGGATCCTCCTCTCACTCGATTTTCTCCGTAGGGAATGTTAACGTTCTCAGTGGTGGTTAATTGCTCATGTAACTTTTTCTGTTTTCTTGATGCATGCTGCCTCTGCCTTCCTCTCCTCAACTCCTCAACTGCTTTGACTTCCACAGCCAGAAAATGTAGTCTTGACTCTGAAGGTAAAGTCCTCGCTTGCTGTTTCTTGTTGCTCTGTCTAAAGCCAACGGGTGATGAGAGGCTTCTGTCAGAACTCTCTGTTCTTCACTGTCTCTCCACTGTGATGATTTTTAAAGTGGTTTGTTTCATTTTTATTTATGGAATCATCGTTAATCTTCTCTTTCAGTTTTAGTACCTCACCGAAGAATAGCAACCCATCTCAGTACATTTCAGTCTTGATCTTCTCCTCCCCATAATCCGCAAAGTGCTCTGGAGATCCTTGTGTGTCAGGAAATCAGTTAGGTCCTTGCCAGACCTTGGCCAGACTTCAGTCCAGAAGGGAACTCTCAAAATGACGTATCTCGTTCCTGACACTTTTTGACATAATATGGAGTCAGTCGCATCACAAAGGCTGTATATAAAGTGTGGAATTTGTACTTGGAGCTAAACAGAGTGCATCTGGAACATTGCGAAACACCTGCTGTCCTGGGTTTGGGTTCAGTGTCTCCTGGGATTCAGAAAGGACTTTAAATCCCTTTAAAAAATAGTAAATAATCTAAAACATTTGCTGGAAAATGATAGGGAAATTGAGAAGAATTTGGGGTGTCTGAGGATGGTTTCTCAGTTGGCCAATGATGTGGGTCCCCAAGGGCAGGTTACAGCCACCGTAATGACTCTTGTCGGCCCTGGGGTGCGGCTTAGTTGAAGCAGGAGCACATACTTGATGAATGCAGCAAAATTCAACCACCTTTTTTTTTTAGCATTCTATCCTTAATATCAAAGGATATTCAATTAATATTCAAGTTCCATGTGTACCTCAATGCTCTAAGGCATTTGCCTACAGAGTTGAATAATATTGATTGACTATTCGCTGTGTGCTGGGCACTTGGCTGGTTGTTTTCACTTTAAATCATTTAATTATCTGACCCTCACAGTACTGTGTATAATGTTAATGCTAATTCTGGTTTAGGGAATAGGAAGCCCCCTGCTGGAATTTAAAGCAGGTCTTCTCCCCTCTGAAGCCCTCAGTTTGTTTTCCAGAGTCCAGTCTCTCATGGTTCATTCCCTCTTCTGTTTACCCCCCCTTCATTCTTCCCTTCCTTCTCCTACGCTTCAGAGGGGAGGGGGTGGGGGATTGGGATAGGCCGGTGATGGGTATCAAGGAGGGCACATGTTGCATGGTGCACTGGGTGTTATACGCAAATAATGAATCATGGAACATTACATCAAAAACTAAGGATATACTGTATGGTGACTAACATAACAAAATAAAAATTATTGTAAGAAAAAAAAAATAAAGCAGGTCTTCTGACTCCCAGTTCAGTGCTAAGACCTCAATTTCACTCCAGGAGCATGACTTGTGTTTCCTTTACTTGGCTCAGCGTGGCTTCGGAAGCTGTCGCTAGCTAGCTGGTCCGTTAGTTGTAAGCAGCCAATCTGTAATTGTCATGCGTTAAAAATGTCTTGCTTTATGGGAATTTGCATAACTGTATACATGCATTGGAATACTCAAGTTTTGTGTCATCCGGTTGCATTACATTTTTTTTTATCCCAGAATACAGCCAGCAGTGATTATGAAAATATATTTAGGTCACATGATTCTATCTCGAAGTCGTGCTAGTTCTTAGAAACATAGGACTGTCCGGGACACAGGCGACTGAGCCCAGCCTCATCAGCACGGCACGAGAGGTACCATTTACGAAGGCCACATACTTCACTTGGCACATTATCACTGACCATACGTTATCTGTAATGTTCCCAATGACCTTACAAGGTATGTATTGTCATTCCCAACATATGGATGGGGAAGCAAAGCAAGTGGCCTGTGATGAACATGTCTGACTCAGAAAATCTGAGCCTTTTTTCTAAATTTAGATATATTCCAGATTCTTTTGTAACGAATTGATCCAACCCAAACTGTTTTGAATCCTTAATAACTTCTACTGGTGCCCTCTTTCTGGTGAAAGGCATCCTGATATGTAGATTAATGCAAGTTTTACTGCCAACATGTGTTACACCATTTAAAAACAAACAAAATACCTTTGAGGTTTAAATTCAGCCATTTGCAACTTGACCCTGCATTAGGACATTTTACTGTGAGTTGAAAGAAGCTAGTAACCCCTTGGTTCCATATCCTGGTAACTCAAATCTACTTCCTCTGTTTCAAGAAGGGCACCAAGGGACTCCAGGGGGGCTCAGTCAGTTAAGCGTCTGACTCTCGATTTCAGCTCATGTCATGACCTCAGGGTCGTGAGGTCGAGCCCTTCGTCAGGCTCCATTCGCTAGGTGTGGAATCTGCTTAAGATTCTCTCTCTCCCTCCCCCCCTGCCCTTCCCTCTTAAAAAAAAGAAAAGAGAAGGAGCATCAAGATGGAAATACACACACACACACACACACACACACACACACACACACACACATTAAGATTCAACTCATGGTGGCAAATAGGTTAACCCAAATGAAACATGCACACTGTGGAATGTTCTACTTGTTATTTTGTGTTATGGTAGATGCTGTTTCTTTTGTTTGACTTGCAGATTATCTACTATGAAATCGGGATTATCATTTGTGCTGTCCTGGGACTGCTCTTCATTTTTCTGATGCCCCTGGTGGGGTTTTGCTTTGGTGTGTGCCGTTGCTGTAACAAGTGTGGTGGAGAAATGCATCAGCGACAGAAGAAAAATGGGACCTTCCTGAGGAAATACTTTACAATCACCCTCCTGGTGATTTGCATATTCATAAGGCAAGTAGCGTCTTGGAGCACAGCGGATTTGTGTTTTTGGGTGGGTGAGGAATGTCCCATGTTTTAACTGTTAAGCCCATGAGTTTAAAGCCAAACAACGATGACAACAACACACCCACAAAACAGAAGAGAACAAAAATGGGTGTCCAGGGTGGTTCAAAACAGTGTCATTGTGACCAGAAGTTACTGTGGTAATCAGGCTGCCCTAATTTACTCACTAAGCCAACCCTTTGGTATTTTTCCCCTCTTGGAGACAAGCTGATACATCTTGGCCTGCAAAAACTATTTACCTCCCCGAGCAGCAGCGTCTGCCTGAAATAGCTGTTTGGAGACAGGCAGCCTGCAGAAGGCAGAGCATTTGCTGGTTGATTTTTACATCCAAAGGGATCTTGAAGGATAGGTACAGTCCCCCAACGGAGGAATGTGAGAATATTGTAGAATAGATTTAACTTTCTAATAATAAACCTAGTTTTCTTGAATTTGTAGTTAAGCTGCTACCCTCTCCTGAAGCCTAGAACACGCCTCATGATTTAGAATGTTTCTTCTGCGGTTCCTTCTGCCGCCATAAGTGTTCCAAGTGACTGGCAGACCCGAAGTACACTGCTTTTAAGACACCAGCATTCCCGGGGCGCCTGGGTGGCCCGGTGGGTTAAGGATCCAACTCCTGGTTTCGGTTCAGGTCAGGATCTCAGGGTCGTGAGATCGAGCCCCACATCAGGCTCCACACTCAGTGCAGTGTCTGCTTAGGACCCTCTCTCCCTCTGCCCCTCCACCCCACTCTCTTTCTCTCTCTCTCTCTCATAAATAAATAAATCTTAAAAAAGAAAAAAAGTAACCTTCTTGTCAAGAGCAAATCAGGATCCTCGGCTGAGGAATGTGCTCCACATCCCTGGCCCCCTGGTTGTGGTATTTGCTCATGGTTCTACATCTCCTCATTCATTCAGCCAATGAGTGTCCTGACATTTAGCGACAGAAATAAAGTGCCCACAACGTGAATAATGCTAGGCCCCAAGGAGACACAGAGACAGTGAGAACAGGAAGTCAGCCTCCTCCTCGCTTTTTTCTCCAAGCACCTCATTTGCTCGGTAGCTGTAAGATTTTTCAGGGTTTGCTAAATAACTTACATAAGGGGATTTAAGCAGAATTCAGAACTAAACAGAAATTGAACAAAATTAAACAGAACAGTTTCAGCTGGCCTACCAGCTGAAGTTTTAGCTGGAAATCCAAGAAGAAAAGTTCTGCAAGTGTGGCCATTAGCAGGGTCCTGGTAGGACATCTGCTTTGGGGTGATTGTTTGTCAGAATGCACTATACCTGTTGGAAGGGACAGGGCAGCCCTAGGCGTGCTGATATGAAACAGTCCCCAGGAGAGATGAATTGAGAGAAGCAGCTTGCAGACTGTGTATAGAACACGGTCCCTATGACAAAAACAAAAAAGGAGAGAGACACAAACACTTGGTTATATTTGCCTAGAGCATACAGGTAGGTAGCAGTGGTGGCCTCTGGGAAGGCAATTTGCTGGTTCTGGGCGGTAGGAAGGAAATCACTTCTCACTGCAGATAGACGTTTTGTCTCTTTGGAATTATCTATCACGCTCAAGTATTACCTACTGAATTCATTGCACCAAAAATTAAACTTAACCAACCAAAAAAATCTCCCCCCAAAAGCAAAAGCCAGTGCATTACCACTGATTCCAGGGCAGGTGTTTCTTTTTTTTTTGGTGGGGGGGAACAAAGACATACTTTTTCTGAAATTAGTTAAATAATAGACCCTAACAGTCTAGGTGCAAACAGGACCCACCTGAATGGGTTGCCAATCTCACACACACGCACCCTTGTTTGACCGCCAGGGAGGGTTTTTCTGTTCTCTCTTCTTTGTCTCTCTGTCTCTCCAACTCTCTCTTTGTGAATAATTTGAACCTGTTCCTGCACCTTGAATTCTGAAAAGCAGCTTGAGATCAGGTCAATGGTAATTTCAGATGTCCCTGTCTCTCTGCTTTGTGTTTGAAATACTGTCGGGAATGCACAGACCCCACTACAGCTGTGGGAGTGGTTCCCTCCTCCCCAGCTACCAGGAAAGTGTTCCATGCAGTCCAAAGACCTGTCAGACCCAGCAGAGATGCTCGTGCTTTTCTTTTAAGCCGAAAACTTCCATCTTTTCATCCAGAGACTTGGAGAGCCACGCGTCCCCCTCTCTAGAGGCACACTCTGGACAGCAAAGATGAGGCTCCCACGACAAAGTGTATCTGAAAATTCTTGCCCTTCGGGCTTCTTGTTAACGTGATTCCTTATCCAACAAGTTAATAGTTTTCACTTGATACAAATACATGTGCCGTGATTTCAGGAAAATTCTTTGTTGCATGTAGTTACTTATTTACCCAAATAAATGTTTACATATGTAAGAATAGACTTCCCAATTTTTTTTTAATAAAGCACATATTCTATATTGAGTTTCTATTTTTAAATTGGGCTTTTACTTACATTACATATAATTATGGTGCCATATATGTTATATTTCTTTTTTTTTTTTTTAAGATTTTATTTATTCGACAGAGATAGAGACAGCCAGCGAGAGAGGGAACACAAGCAGGGGGAGTGGGAGAGGAAGAAGCAGGCTCATAGCAGAAGAGCCTGATGTGGGGCTCGATCCCAGATCGCCGGGATCACGCCCTGAGCCGAAGGCAGACGCTTAACCGCTGTGCCACCCAGGCGCCCCCATATATGTTATATTTCACCCTGAACTGTTTGAATTATGTACATTATGTTTAAAATGCCACTGGGGCGCCTGGGTGGCTCAGTCTGTTAAGCCTTTGACTTTCCCTCGGGTCATGATCTCAGGGTCCTGGGATTGAGCCTGGGTGGGGCTCCCTGCTCAGTGGGGAGTCTGCTTCTCCCTCTCCCTTTGCCCCTCCCCCACTTGTGCCCGCGCCCACGCGCCCTCTCTCTCTCTCTCTCAAATAAATAGAATCTTTAAAAAGTTTTTTTAAAGTACCAAAATACACAAACAATAAAGCTACAAAGTCAGAGATTAACTCGGCTTTCATTTATATGTAAAATGAATGCTACAATTTTTTTATTCTTCAGAACTCAGATCCATCAAATAAATTTAGATAAGTTCTTTTTTTTTTTCTCCCAGGGATATTTTAGTTTAGAAAATTCTTTAAGAAAAGACATGCTGTGATTCTCTATAGCCTTCTCTGCATTCAGTCTAGATATGTTTCCCCAGAGGTCCCTGGGTGGCTCAGTCGGTTAAGCATCTGCCTTCAGCTCAGGTCATGGTCTCAGGGTTCTGGGATCGAAGACCCCCGTCAGGCTCCCTGTTCAGTGGGGAGCCTGCTTCTCCCTCTACCTGCTGCTCCCCCTGTTTGTGCTTGTTTTCTCTTTCTCTTTGTCTCTCTCTCTCTGTCAAATAAATAAGTTTAAAAAAAAATCTTAAAACTATTAAAAAAAGATGTTTCCCCACCCAAGTAAAACTTACTAATTTAAAAACCACATCTTCAAATTTCAATATAATTAAAACAAGTTAATCACCTATTTGAGGCTAAGTTAGAACTTAAAACAAATTTTACATAATGTATTGAATTTCTATATGAATCACAAATAGCTCTAAAAAAGAGTAGTATTTGAGATTGTTTCGTTTACCTTAAACTCACACTAAAGATTTCAATTTCTTGGCTTGCATTTATAAATTTGGAATAGCTATTATGATGTCTTTCTTTTGAAACCTCTATTGGTTTGCAAGTATTTCAACATTATGAGTGGAATAGTAGCTCTGTATTATCTGCAAGTAATCAAAACTAGCCAAAAAGAGAGGCGCCTGGGGGGCTCAGTCAGTTAAGCCTCTGCCTTCAGCTCAGGTCATGATCTCAGGGTCCTGGGATTGAGTCCAGCATTGGGCTCCCTGCTCAGCGGGGGGAGTCGGCCTCTCCCTCTGCCCCCCCCCAACTCATGCTCACTCTCTCTCTCAAATAAATAAAATCTTAAAAAAAAAAAAAAAAAAAGCTAGCCAAAAAATTACAGACGTAGGGAAAGCAAAGATTTCTATGTTATTAGATAGGAAGGAGAAGAAAGTATGTCCACAAAAATCATATTAGATAAAATAAGAGGGGGGACACCCGGATGGCTCAGTCGGTTGATCAGTTGGACGTCAAACTCCTGATTTCGGGTTAGGTCATGATCTCAGGGTGCTGAGATTGAGCTCTGCCCTGCTTCAGGCTCTGCGCTGGGGGTGAAGCCTACTTAAGATTCTCTCTCCCTCTTCCTCTGCCCCTCCTCCCTGCCCCTGCGCACAAGTGCGCTGGAGTGCTCTCTCTCTGTCTCTATGTCTCTTAAAAAAAAAAAAAAGACAAGAGGCAAAAGAATGTCAACAAAGCTAGAAGGCAGAAAGAGAAAGAAAAGGAGGTATAGCCTCTGGCTTAGACTGACCTCAGCAGAGATTGGATACAACTGATGAATAATCTTTGGATATGATTTTTTAAAAACCAGTTGATAAACCCAGAGCAGCCTACTCGCCTTTTATCAGGCTCAGTTTTGTTCTGTGGCTTTATACTACATTGCATTTAATCCGAAGTTGGTTTTTAAACTGGTCTTGAGTACTCTTATTTTTCATCCACCCTTTTTTTCATTTAAAACAAATTTAAAATTTTTTTTTTAATTGAGAAAGGCATAGGTGTTAAAGAGAAAGGCCCCCTCATATACATGGAATATATGTGGTCATGTTCTCTCTCTGAGCTTTTCCAAAGGCAGCTGTGGAATGTTGGAATTCACAGACGTTGACATATGTTTATGTAAGTCTGTTTGACCATCAGCAGAAGATTGAATTTCCACCTCTCGCTGTAGACTGTTCCAGCAGATGTGTCCGACTCCAGACAAAGCCAAGTTTCCTCTCCTTTCTTTCCTTCGGGCTTTGTCATCACTGCGTTTTTCAGAATTCCAAAAATGTGATGGACAACAACAAAAAAGGATCAAACAGCCACACCTTGATTTTTCCAGTGTATTTCTAAGTTTCTGAGTACAGTAAGTCAGCCTTTGCCAATTGCCATGGTGAAAATTGAATCCCAGTCTCTGTCAGGAAGTTGGCTATTTTCAAAATTCATTTTTTTATTAGGATTGTGATGGTCAATTCCTGGCTTAGAGGCCACAAGATTCTAGAAGAGAAACTGAGCAAGCATGCCTGAAAATCATGAGACTTTCTTAATGTGACTGAGAGGGGAATAGTTATTTGACATTAAAATTTAAAAATTATCTTTAAAAAATAAGAGATCAGTTATAGACTGAAAACATTCATTTGGCTTTTATTGGCTAATTTCATTAAGTCAGTGGAAATTGGAAGGGAAACAATTGCTACAAATTTTAAAGGTTTACCCTTATTATACTTTTAAGTGTATATGGGAGAAAATTGGCCTGTCCATAATAAAATATAGAAGATGAAAAACTAATATGCCATAAAAATTAAAGTTCCTGTCTTCGGCTAAAAATTTCAAGAGATCTTGTTGCACTGCATAAAAACACATGTCAAATGCCAGATTGCTAATAGTTCTTGAAATTTTATTCCCTTTTTGTGTGAGGCAAATTTCCCTCAGTGTTCTCCTATTCTAATAGTTGACTGATGGTTGTTTAAAAAAAACACAACATTAATTCGTGTGAGGTTTTTTTAGTTTTGTTTTTTGTTTGTTTTTTTGCTTAAAAAATGTATTGAGTAATAAGGACTTTGTAAACCAAGGGCAACAAAAGCATAACTTCTTTATTCTCTATTTGTGTTTAAATAGGAGTTTTAAAGATTGCCTGGGTAGCTCAGTCAGTTAAGCATTGGACTCTTGATTTCAGCTCAGGTCATGATCTCAGGGGGGAGTTGGCTTGAGATTCTCTCCCTCTCCCTCTGCCCCTCCCCCACCTGTGCACATGCACACTCTCTCTCCCTAAAAGATAAATAAAATAAATTTTAAATAAATAAATAGGAGTTTAATTGGAGATCACAAATGGAGACTATCAATTGGTTTGCATAGTATTTAGCTTTTTTTAAAATTAGTTGGAAATATTTAAAAAGGGAAGATTTTACATAAAAATCCAGATTTCCGGATTTTTGTGAATAATTGGAAAATCTGGCAATACTGGTCTTGCATCATGGTTGCACTTGCTAAACAGAGCATCTGTCCCCACTCCCACCTGTGACCTCCCAGCTCCCAGAGATTCGTACCATACACTTGCCCTTCATGCTTTCTGTCAGCCCACGTAGGCATTCGAATTTGCCATCCTTAACTTAAATATAAGATTTACGATGTGTTACGGGTCTGAAAATTAGCTTTGAAAGTTGCTGAATTTTATTCCAGAATTCTAAGACAGTTTGTTTTTTAAAAAGATCAATGCTTTCATTTTAATTGGATCCATAACTGATGGGCAGAAATATAGGTCTTTTTAAGTATGTCGCATTGAAATTCAGTGTTTTATTGCTAAGTTGTATTGCAATTCATTTTACTGATTGATGATCTTTTGAGTAAAGGCATTTATTCAGTAAAGGAACAAAGACAGGTTATGACCTAGACACCCCAAACATATGGCTAATCTTCTAAATGGATCAAATGAAACAAAGCCCAGTCCGTAAACCCACTTTCATTGAGCACCCACTATGGACAAGAGACCCATCATTTACCCAAAGGTGACAAAGAAGCAGTTTCTGCCTCTTTCTAGGGAAATCAAACATAGGTTAGAAATAGGGCAATCTAGAGTATGAAGTGAGAAATAGCCCCCCAGAATCTCAGGGAGAGCACTCTGAGAGTTCAAGGCAAGGAGGTTCTTCTCCCGTCCAGGGAATTCAGGGAAAGCCAAGTGAACTTGGGCCTGTTCTTTGTTTTCCAAGTTCATTTTGACTTCCTCTGTGACAAAATGGGTCTGGAGCGTGATGAATGACAGTGTGGGCATGTTGGGGAGAGAGAGCAAGGGGCCCCCAGCTTGAAATGTTGTGGTGGGCAGGTGTATTCAGGCGGTGGCCCTGACTCATCATGAGATGGAATATTTGAAATTGGGCAATGCAAATAAAGCTCCAGGTGCCTCGCTACAAGCCAACTTTTTCTCTTCTTCTGTTCACCCTACTCCGGAGTCATTTATGTTGGGTCATTTGTCCTTATTCGGCATAAGCGCAGCACTTAACTATTACTCTTACAGTATATTGCCTGCTTCGTAAATACCAGTGCAGACTTACGAATGGCAAAGATGGATTGTAAGGTGGTCTTTCCAAATGGCACAGACTATTTTTAATGTTCATTTCTTTTCAATTACCATCAGCATGAACCCAAACTTTAAAAAAAGGTCTTGGAGGGGCGTCTGTGTGGCTTAGTCAGTTAAACGTCTGCCTTCAGCTCAGGTCACAGTCCCAGGGTCCTGGGATTGAGTCCTGCATCAGGCTCCCTGCTTGGCAGGGAGTCTGCTTCTCCCTCTACGCCTTCCCCCCTCCCCCCGCTTGTGCTCTCTCTCCCTTTCACGCTCTCTCTCTCAAATAAATAAATAAATAAATCTTTTAAAAAACTAATAAAATTTTAAAAAGGTCTTGGAGACCTTGTGGACATCCAGTAACCCCTCTCCTTTGCTGTTTGAGAAGTACTTATACAATTTAATTTTCAGTTTTGCAGTACCAGCCAGGCTCACAGAAGGAAAGTGACTTTCTCAAGCTCCCACAATGTGAGTTAGGGGCAACAGTGGGGTTAGAACACACGTCTCACTCCTACTCTAGTACACATTCCACGGCAATTTGTTAACCATAAGAATGTCCAACAGTGTGTGTTACAGACTTTTTTCAGATTAGTCTGGAAAACCTAAGGTACTTCTGTAATACCGCATTGGGAAAGTATGTTCTAAGTGAGACCAGCAATGAACCAATGTTGCTTGGAATGAATCGTGACTGTAAATAGGGCGAATGCCTATCCCCATTCCCCAAGACGGAGGAGTTGCCTGGGAGCAAGTTTGCCTATTATGTGCAAAACCTTGTTCTAGAAACCTATCCACATCTTCCATTGGATGTTTACAAACAAACAATTTTGTCATTAATTTCTGTAGTAAATACTGTTTGGAGTTTAGGTAGTTCCTTGCTGCCATCTAGTGGCTAAATCCAGAAGGGCCTTGCTAATTAGCAATTTTCAAGGTAACATTTTAATGTTGAAAGGCTTTGACACAAAAACAAACCAACTGGTCAAATTAATTTAAGTCAGGGGATTGTTAGTAACTAGTTAACATTAAGAGCCCTTAAAATGATTAAATGCAGACATTTTAGATGGCTTGAAAATGTGTTTTTAATTTTCACGTAGATTAGCTTTTCATGCAAGATACCTTTCACAGTGTTTTTGAAACTCTATTGAAGTATATTTTATGTAGAGAAGAGCGTCCATATCATAATTACGTAGGCATCAACTTGCATGACGTGAGCAAGCCCATGATGTCATTAGTCACCTCTACCCAAATACAAACACTGACTTTTAGCACCACTGGTTTCTTGATTCTGTATGTCATATAAAATAGAATGTTACAGTATGTATGCTACTGTTTGCAGCTTCTCACAGGGCAGCTTGATACTAAAGTAACTCATGTTTCTTTTCCACTTGGACAACAAAAAAGTAGTAAAGACAATCAGAGCAACAACTCGATTAGGAAGCCCAAACCATTCTTTCATTTTGGTATTTCTCCTGATAGTCTTCTTTGGAGGGAGCAGAGGTATGCCCGCGGGGTGTGTTTGTGTGTGCGCTGGGCAGGACGGTGTGCACCCACATTCCCACATGGGCAGGAATGACGCTCTGTTGCACACACTGCCTTGTAAACCTTGCTCCTTCTGTTCCCATCACAATTTAGTGGAAACACTGTTCCATTTATGAGATTCATATTCAACAGAACAGCATATCTTAAATGGCTGTGTGTCTCCTGTGAGAGGGCTGAGTCCCATGTTGTGGTCTACATGTTGGATTATGGGGTCGTGGTGGGATCTGCCCAGCAGCTCTGTGCCTGGCCGGAAGACCATGGGTCACGTGGTAAATGCCCTTCCTTCTCTTTTCCATTTCTGGCAGCGTGGGTATCATCTATGGTTTTGTGGCAAACCACCACCTGAGGACCCAGATCGAAAAGACTCGGAAACTGGCAGACAGCAATTTCAAAGACTTGAGAACCCTCCTGAACGGAACGCCAGCGGTAAAAACCACAACTCTCTATCCCATGACGCTCGGGGTTGGGGGCCTTTCTGAGTCCCTGTACATATTTGGAATCTCATTTGGACTTCTAGAAGCCCAGTGAATCAGTGTAGACAGGTGCTATCTTTTAATTTCGTAGATGAAGAAATAAAGGCCGAGTGCGTGATTTTTAAAAGCGTACAAAAGCATCATTTCAGAACCGGTGTCGTTATCTTATAACTTTCTTTTCCTTTATTTTAAGGTATAACATAAAATTATAGTATTTATTATATAACTGCTTAACTATTTTATGGGTCTTGTGATTTTTTTTTTTTTAAAAGAAAAATCTTTGGACGCCATTGTCCTTTCTCTTTGGCAATATAGTTAACTACGCGTGGTTTGCGTGAAGTTACTCTTGTCGTGAGACAAGAGTTTCAAGAGTTTTCTGCTTTATAAACACCCATTTGCTAATATCTGCGTACATGTGTAGAATTCCTTGGGAAGGGGATACACACACACATGCCCACATACACGCACACCCAGAAGTTGTTTTTGGGAGAAGGGGAACAGTGTGGCTGGAGGGCATGTTTTTCTGTATCCCAGAAGCACATTGATGTCTTGCCTCTAGAGAATATTGTTTTTTTAAAATGTCTGAGCAGAAACCAGCCCAAATAATTGATGCTGAGCTCATGGGTACGAGTATGTGAAAGAGGATGCTTTCCTGTTGAATTCCCTAGCCACAGCCGCCAGAATCCGTGGACCTTTTCACACAGAGATGTGCTCTTCTAAGTTTATTATATTCTAAACAATACTGACATATTAAATATTGTACCAGTTTTTAAAAGTGGGGTTGGGGGGCGCCTGGGTGGCACAGTTGTTAAGCGTCTGCCTTCAGCTCAGGGCGTGATCCCGGCGTTATGGGATCGAGCCCCACATCAGGCTCCTCCACTATGAGCCTGCTTCTTCCTCTCCCACTCCCCCTGCTTGTGTTCCCTCTCTCGCTGGCTGTCTCTCTCTCTGTCAAATAAATAAATAAAATCTTTAAAAAAAAAAAAAGTGGGGTTGGAACCAAAAGAGCAAAAAATGCAAGCATTTTTTTAATATTGAGATTAGAGAAGCTAATTTTATTCATAGCTTTGTAAGAGGGAAATGTTTCCTTCTCCCCATCTGTGAATAAAAATTCATATTGTTTTCACCCACCATTCTAAAGACTTCAAAGTAAAACCCTTTTCCCAAAAAGGTGGCAACATTAACCATATAGCAGTCATGGCCTTTGAACTTTGGGATTGCTTTCAGAATCTTGGAAGGATCCTAAATGGTCATGACTTTTGGGGAAACTTATCTAGTTCAAAATATATGAAGAGATCTAACAAACACATAAAAAAATGGGCAGAATGTGAGTAGTCCATTTAATGAGGAAATACAACGGGCCGCAAACATAGCAAGATATTTAACTTAGTAGTTGGAAAAACGAAAATTTAAATACACATGTACATTTTCACTGAGGGGATTGGCAATGGTTATTTAACAAATTGTAACACCCAGTGTCGCAGAGGGGATGGGAAGCAGGTCCGTTAGGGCACAGAAGACCGGAGGGTAAGCGCCACTTCGGAGGCCAGCTCCATAGTAGCCACTGAATAAAATGGTGGGTCCTAGTGCGGTAGATTGATTACAAATGGCCTTGAGTTCTTTCTGGTCCCTCGCCTGAAGAGCTAGATCTGTTTCCAACCCCTTGAATCTGCTCCGTGCCTATGACTTGCTTTGACAAAAAGAATGCAACGGGTGTGACCTTGAGCTCACTCTGACCTCAGGTTTCCTGAGACCTCACAGTGTCCTCTCCTCTTCTCTTGCTGCCAAGGCCATCGTGTGAGAACACCCAGGCTGGCCCTTAGAAGATGAGAGGCCATGTCAGGGGAGGGGCCCGTCTGTCCCCAGGCCCGCCGGCCCCACCCGGGCTCTCCACAGAGCCAAGGCACAGAATCAGGAGAAACTAGAAATCCTGTTTCCTAAACCAATAAGTTTTAGAGTATTGTTAAGAAGTCTGGGTATCAGTATATAGAGATATAAGTATCCCTAAGAATTAGAGGCTTTGGATTTTAGGAAAGTTTCGTGTAATTTTATTTTATCTTATCTTATCTTATCTTATCTTATCTTATCTTATTTTATTTTATTTTATTTTATTTTATTTTTTAGCAAATCAACTATGTACTGAGCCAGTACGCGACCACGAAGAAAAAGGCGTTCTCAGATCTGGATAGTGAGTAAAACTTGAAGTTGCCTCAACTTGGTTTGCTTGTTGGTTTGTTGGTTGGTTGGCTGGTTGGTTTTGGCTAGAAGATGCTCTGGCCATCTCCCATGAAGCATGGGCTAAGCGATCAAGTATGCCATTTCTACAAGTTCTGCATCAAAGTTGGGGCAAAGCAGAACAATTCCCTAGAGTTACGCACAGTTAGCCATTTGTTACGCGATGACTAAAATGCAGCCTTTCCGGGAAGAATGCCTTTGCTTTCCTGGGGTCGCGAGTGCTTGTTCTGCACTCCCCATGTGACGGATGAAGTGGGTCTCTGTCAGGTCCACTGTCACAGACGGAGATGGGCTCCCCGGAGAAACCAGTGGGCTTCAGAAATAGGGGGAGTGGGCAATGCTGGTCCCTGCAGGCTCCCAAGGAGGTCCCACACAGCCTCGCTCAGTGGTTCTCCGCCAGCGGCTGTTTTGCCTTCCAAGAAACATCTGGCAGCGTCTGGAGACATTTTGGTTGTCCCAGTAGGTGACGGGGGTTGGGGAGGGCAGTGCTGCCGGCATCTGTGGGTAGAGGCCACGGAGGTTCCAAACACCCTACAACACACAGGACAGCCCCCACCACGAAGAATTATCCAGCTCCAAATGTCCATAGTGTCATTGTTGGGAAACCCTGGCCTAGCTGAAGAGATCAGGGGCACAAGCACGTACGGCTCAACTTTGTAAACACTGTGTTCCTAGGACGGGTTTCCCACTATCCGAAAGCTGAGCGTTCCTGTGAATACTTTTGTACCCAAAATGGCATAAAGCAAAGAAACGATTACCGTTGATATATATGGAAACACTTTCGAGCATTCCCAGACCCCAAAAGTTACGTCTCAGGCTGTCCTGATACCACAGGCCACATCTGACAAGCGGATGCACACAGCAGCTGGAGAAGCCCAGATGCTCACGGACACAGCCCCTTGTATTCTAAATATATAAGCACTACCCTCAAAACTCAATAAGAAAACAAACAACCCCCCCAAAACAGACATACTTTCCCAAAGAAAATATACATATATCAAATAAGTCATTAGACATCATTAGTCAAAATTACTAACCATTAGAAGGTAGAAAATTAAAACTACAATGACATACTGCTTCACACACAATAAAATGGACAAATGAAAAATAATGACAATATCAAGTGCAAACGACAACACAGAGCAATGGGAAGACACATATATTGTTTATGGAAACTCAGTAGGTGAGCTCTGGCGCGGCACCCGGAGAGGCTGGGTGTGATTTCCGGGGAAGGCGCTGGGGGGCGCACTCTCCCTGTCTCTCTATGGGCTCATCTCCACTGCAACACCAGCAGGGCACACCTGTAGGATTAAATACCCCATCTGTGCTGATTGCTTTTTCACTGGGGACGGCTGGTGTGGGAACTTTGAATAGCATGAAGAAATCTCCCCTAAGAAGCAACACCTGCACGGGGTCAAGGATGAAAAGGTGGCTTTCAGGGCAGGAGAGACCCCAGATGACTTTCCAAGGCAGGAAATCTTGCAGCGGGAGGAAAATATGAGTAAGAGGAGAGGAAATTCATGGAGCCGACCCTCATAGCCCCTTCTGCTTCTTTGCATTTAGATATTAAGTCATTGCTGGGAGGCGGAATTCATGAACAGCTAAGACCTAAAGTGATGCCCGTGCTTGATAACATCAAGGCCATGGCCGAAGGTGAGCACCGCACCGGAAATGGGTTAAGAGAGGGTTCCCACTGGAAGTTTCCGGCTTCCCAGGATCATGCAACCCTTTCTTGTTTTCCCCAGATGTGGGCATGCCAGCAGGCCAGGCAAAGACACACAGCATCGCAATGGTTTGGTCTGGTTTGGTTTTTCTTTTTTTTAAAAAAAAAACCCTTGAGCCAAAGAGGTTGTACTAATTGTCTACAAGTCCTTTGAAATAATAACAGCAGCATTTGCTAGGAGCCTGCCACCTGTTTTTGTAAAGATGGTTACTGGAAGGCAGCCGTGCTCCTCTGCTTAGGGGACATTTGCGGCTGCTCCCGCGCCATGACTGACAGCAGGGTTGAACAGGTGCACAGGGACCCTGTGGCCCTCAAAGCCTAAATGTTTAGCATCTGCCCCTTTCCGGAAAAAGCTTGTCAACTCTTGCTATAGAAGATGAATAGCCTCGAGAATTTTAGGTCTCTGGGGGTCTATTGGTTACTCTTTCCTTTTCCCTGGAAAGAACAACTTTTGGGAAGGAGGGCTCTGTAGAGATATCTTAAGACACCGCAGTCAGTGATCTCAGTGAGCAGATGTACTGATTCTAAGAAACTGCATATTCAATCGCAATGAGAAAAAGACTCCGAGACCCTTCCAAATGTTGAGGAGATGTCTGTGCTAAGTGTTCGATGGAGAGGACAACTTCATCTGCGTCTCACATTTGTCATCCTGCCACTGTGAATTGTACTTTCATGAGCCAGGATTCCTGAGAACACAGGCCACAGAGGGAGGACTTGTGTCCAAGTCAGAAAGTTACGCCCGTTCCTTTTGGCATTCTTCCCTGCCACCCCCCCTTCCCCTTAGAGTTCAAAGACATGGAACCAGGAAACGGAATGACATGCAGAACAGGCCAGGAGTTGGTAAGATTAATTTTGATCAACGGATTAGTCTTTCCTTGCTCTTCTCCTTGACCCTACAATGGGTCGCCCTGTAACTGAGGGTGTGTCCTCTGCTGTGGACCCGCTTAGATGCCTCCCTGACACCTGCTCATCTCATCACCACCCATGTCCTTCCAATGCAAGGAAACTGAGGCCCAGAGAAGGAATGTGACCGTAAACACCCACGCCTCCAGCCTGCCTGCCTGCCTTCCTTCCTTCCTTCCTTCCTTCCTTCCATACCTGGCGCTTGCCTATCCTTCCAGTCAGTTCCCATCTCAACCCTCCAGCCCCCAAACCTTCCCTTCCAAGCCACGAATCTCAGCGTTTATTCTACCATAGGTCTCTGCCGGCATAATTCTCTCTCAGACCCCTGTGCTGCATGTCTTCCTCGGCCTGTTGATTTTGTTCATGTCTTAATTCCCCTAGCTTGTCTGGAGACGCCCAACACAGTGTCTGGCCCAGAGCAAATTGTCACTTCTTGAACAAATAAAGGCCTGCAGACCTTACCTTCGTTTTCTAAGCGTAGAATACTGTAACTTTGCTGGTGATGGAGTAGAAAATGGATTATATTCTTTCATAGTTCTGCTTCAGTTGCTAGGCAACTCCTTTTGACTTTATTAGCTTCCTGATCTTTTACTTTTAATGTCTGTAGTCATTTGATTTTTTTTTTTTTTTTAGTTGCCCTTGATGCACCATGTGGCTAAATCTATCTAGTCAAGTCAGATTATAGTCGTTTTCATTTGCTTTGGGAATTTTGCAGACGATTCTTGGGGGTCTTCTGGAGGTGCCATTGATGTGATACGAATGCCAAAGACCCTTTAAGTGGCTTAATCAACAGCAAATATATCACACATGACAAGACATTGGACATATGGCGGTTCCAAAGTTAGCTGCTTTGGGCGTTCAACAGCACTGTTGACGAGCCCTTCACCCCCCTGCCCCGTCCTGGTGGTTAGCAGGACGTATTCGTTAACCAACCACCAGGAACAGACAATGAAAGGAGGTGGGGGACTGGTGGCTCCTCGTCCCCTCACTGGAAGAATCGTCACTCCTGTAAGATGCTGAACCTTCACTTCCCACGTCTTTGGCATCACTCTTGCTAATAATCCTCCACGTCCCCTCCTCAGAGCTTCATGTGTTTGCACTTCACCAATGGGTTAATGATGACTTGGGCTGGCTCTGTGACCTTTACCATCAAACGTCTCCAGTTATCTGTCTTCTCTTAGAAACATCTCTTGAGCAATTATGTGTCATTTCCCCGACACATACAGAAAATCTGTCTCTATCTGGCTTTCAGCTAAGTGGATTATTTGCTCATGTAACTGACACTGGCTTCAGGTAAGGCTTGATCTAGTGGTGAGATTCTTTCCACCCAACTCTTCTCCGCAATGTCTGTATTATTCTAATGCCAACTCCCCTTGTGTTGCAAGAGGGCTAACAGTAGCCACATTGGTCCTCCTCCTCAACCAGATTTCCCTCCAGCTGGACCATCTGGGGTTCCACAGCCATCTTTGGACCAGAGCTACACAGGGGAAATGGGTTGGCTGGGGGTATCCAGGGCCCACTCCTTAAGCGGGAGGTGGAACCCGTGTTATCCAAACAGAGGTCTGCTGCAGTGCAGGAAGCAGGTGACATGGCTTCTGAGATGTCAACCGACCAAGTCCACAGCAAGCGTTTGTAGAAATTATTAGCCATAAAGTAATAATTGGAAAGCTTTTGAGTGTTGAGGGCCGGCCACGTACCAGGTGCTTTTCTTAAATCCTATTAGTCCTCACAAGAGTTCCGAGTGATCGGTAGAGTCACCTCTCTTTTACCAACTCAAGACAGTAAGGCTCAGAGATCATGTAACTTGTGCAAGGCCAGGGATCTGGGGACTGGTGGCGCTGGGATTCAGATGCAGGTCAGACTGCAGCACCTGTGTTGCCGGGTCCACACTAGAGGGTAGTTGGGCCCCAACACTGTTGGAGAGTGTTAAGATAGAGGGTGTTTTTGTGGCATCCATCGCAAGACAGCACGGAGTAACATTGAGCAGGAGTTAGGAATCTCGAGTTGAAGTGCTGCTGTGGCCACAGGATGACGCCAGACACCAGGCATTTGGAAAATCGGTCTTCCGCGTTCTCCAGCCCCAAAATCGGTAATGGTAGAGCCTGTGCAAAAACAGATGAACGATGCAGTGTGGTTGCCGTGTGCCTTTACTTTGGGCCCACAATTTGCCCAATTCTTCATGTTTGAATGATAATTTTCTTCTCAGTGTTTCCTGTGTTGGTGTTAAAATTTTATTATGTTTTTTAAACACAGGCTGAATCCGTGAAAGTTTAGCCTCTGGTGTTGCCACACCTTCTCATACATGCTTAATAAGCTGCTCTGATAGGGGGTTTGGTCCTTGAAGGGGGGCACCGTTCCTGGAGGTATTACGACGCTAGGTCAATGTGTGGATGGAGGAGCCTCTCATTCCATCCCCCTGCTCCCCAAATCCATTTAATATGTGGTCCTCAGATAGAGGACGCATCAGCTATTAAATTGATAAGAACAGATAACTGCCCTGGATCTTAGCCAAAAGGCTGAGAATCGATGCTTTGACAAATTTTTTTTGCTAAAAATTCCTTGCAGCTTTCCGTGTGTAGTGGCTTTGGAGAGAGCAGTGACATGCGGATTCATGTAAATCTTATTTGAGCTACAATTCAGGACCTACAAAGGAGATGTGCTATGAGCTGGTAAAATGTTCATTAACTAAAATTAAGAATCTGAAATATCTTTCCGCTGACTTCAGCTACATAATATATGTGATCTTGCTAGGTCTGGACTGACTCCCAGAGTCGTAACCCAGTAGATATTTTATCGACATGAAATACTTTGAAGCCTTTGGAAATATATATATATATATATATATATATATATATATATATATATATATATATAACCTCGGAGTCTTTCTTGGAACATGACTGAATGGTACCCATAACCCAGAATGTCTATAGACTGTGCTTAAATGGACACACGTATTATGGGCCATCAATTTATTTTATCATCCCTCGTTCTAGGTTGGTGTTGTTTGTCTCTTGCTTTAAAATACCTTCTCTTAAAATGGAAAGGACTGTGAGCGGTAAACCACATTAAACCGTGAGGTGTGTGTTGTGTGATGGGAGGCGTACGTCAGCACGCGCTTTTGCATCCTGTCATGTGTTTTTAGCTGCAACCCTGGTCTTTGATTCTTGTTTTTGCTGTGGTAGACGTTCATTGAGCCTCTAATATGAGCCGTGCTTTGCTGATAATCCTGCGAGGTAGGTGCAAGAGATGAGACGCTGACTCCCAGAGTGACTCTTTGACGAAGTCTTAATTATTATTATATCTCCAACAATGTTAAGACATGACTGGACCAAAATTCAAGAGAAAAGATTGAAGCAGATGTTAAGATTTTATATCTAGGTAAGGTGACAGGATCTGGGGCCAATGGCCATTCGGTCCTATGCTGGAAGCCTCCTCGGGTCTCAGGGTAAGTCATCAGAGCTGGGTTGAGGTGCCATCTTGGGTGACATGGGCCATGCCATCTCCTAAGAGCAGACCTGCTAAGACACAGCCGAGAATCATAGCCTCTCCTCAGAACCAAGAGATGACCCAACCAGCTCCCCACTTTACAGATGAGGAAGCCGGGATCCCCAGGCGTGAAAGAGTTTGCCAAAGATGTTATCCCAAGGTGATCACAGAATTGGGAAAAGACCCAGGCGAGATCCCACAACGCGGGCATTAAAGTGCGTATGTGCGCTTGTGTGTGTGCGGTTTTACCACTCACGTTTTATGTGGTTGCCAGGCAAAGTTGGGGAAACCAGTTTTTAGGGGCACTCACACTTTTCCTTGCAACACCCCGGTGTGGCTTGATGCTCTGCCATCTGTTCTGTGAGGCTGGAAGACTTGCTGGGTTAGAAGAAAAGCAGTGCCCTCTGATTTAGATTTCACATCTTTTACCGCTGTGGCTTGAAGTCACTGTAGAAAAGGGTTGTAATTTGCGACCTCCCTGGTCGTGAATACAGAGCTCTACACCTCAGAAAAATCAGGAGGATAGCAAACAGTTATCAAGGATTTCCTAGTATAAGAATGTGTCCTGGGCTCTGAGGCTCCCCAAATAGAACCGATGGACTCACTGCCATGGAGGAATCTCAGGCTGACCATTCTGACGCCCACATCTTATGATGAATGTGGTGCTGGTTTCCCCGTGTTCCGATGAGGAACTCGCTGAAGAACTTTCAGGAATCGGTTTCCGGTGACCAGCAAGTGGCAAGGCTGGGATCGGCACCTAGACCCGCCTGAACCCCAGTCCATGCTCGTCAGCTACTGCGTGTGTCTAATTCCGGCTCTCTGAATGTCCGTCGCTGAGATACGTCTGGGTGTGATCCGTTTTGACGTGGGTTAAAACCGCTCGGGGTCAAAGATGCTAGCTTGTCAGGGCTGGCCTCTTCGAGGCTGGGCGATGCTGGGGGAGCGACACCTTTTCCTGCCGTGACTGGTCCTGTGCCGGCCAGTGATGCTGCACCTTGGTGTCCCCCTTGCATTCCTCGGCTGGTTCTTGCTCCTTCTTCTTGTCTGAAGAGCCCCCACGTGGGAAAGCTGAGCCGGCTGGGGTGGCTGGGCGCGGAGGCCAGCAGTGTCCTTGTGCTCCCCGGCGGGCTCCTGTGGTTGCCTCCCAGCGCCTTTTATACATGCACCTCAAGTTCCCCGAGGGTACTTTGTAGATGAGAAGGAGTTTCGCCATTGCCTGCCTAGCGGGTGAGTCTATCCTGAAGCTCGCTGTGTCCCCACAGCAATCAAAGAGACCAAAGAAGCCTTGGTGAACTTGAACACCACCTTGAAGGAGCTGAAGGAGTCAACTGCACGACTTAACACCAGCCTCAGTGATGTGAGAAGGAATGTGGAGCAATCGCTCGGTGACCCCATGTGCGCTGTGCCGCCAGTGGCCACCACGTGCAACAACATCCGAGTATCTCTCGGCCAGCTGGACGACAATACCGACTTGGGTCAGGTGAGGAGGCGACCTTGCTACAGGGCAGTGTCACTGGGACACCTGTCGGGTGCATGGTGGCCTGGGATCTCTGTCGGCCTTCCCTGGGGATCTGATCACCCCATTGGCGTGGCTGCAGCCAGAGAGAAGGAATAATGGGAAACCCCTTCTAAAGTGTTCTCTGTGGTTGATTTGGTGGAAACTACCAGAATGAATTCAGCTTTAAAAAGAAAAAAGGAAGCAGAACGTGTTTTTGTAGACCTATAAAAATTAAAATATAGTTTCAAATGACATGCCTGGTATATTGACCACATATGCCTAAATATAAGGGAATTCCCCATATTCCAAAGAGAATATTAGGGGGGGAAAAAAGAATTTGTAGCAACTTGAATATATAAAGTCCCAAGATATAGATAAGGTAATCGTGTCTCCTCATGATTTTTAATGTATCAAGATAGTGGTGTATACATGCCACATTTTTTTATAAGACAATATTTTAATATGACTATACTCTTCTCACTTTCCTATCTCCTGGGTCAACATTATATAGACTCTTCCCCTCCAGCCTCTGTGTGTATGTATGAGTTACGCATGTCACTGTGGTCACCTGTGCAGGGTCTTCTGGAGGCTGGGAGCTTCCCTTGTATTTAATATGGGATCGAGTCTTCTGGGGTAACTTTTTATTTTGATGTCCTTTCAAACACGCAGAAAATTTGCAAGAATGGTACCAGGAACTCCTGTCTACACCCTTTACCCAGAAGCACCAATTACCAGCCTTTTGCTCCATTTGCTTCATCGTATTTTATCTGTTATCTGCTTATCAATCTGTGTGTCTGCCATCTACTCATATTGTCATTTATATGTGTAAAATATTCTGCATTTTGTGTTTTTCTCAATCACTTGGCAGTGAGTTGCAGACTATTTCCTTTTACCCCTAAATATTCCAGTGCATTTCCTAACTGTACACCTTTATACAGTTCTCAAAATTGGGACATGTAACATTGACCAGATACGACCATCCATAGTTTATGGTTTATATTCAAATTTTGCTGGTTTTCCTAAAAAACTGACTGTAGAGCTGTTTTACTTTCTCCAGTCTAAGAGCCAGTCCAGGGTCCCACGTAGTCTTCAGTTGTCATGTCCGTTTATTTCCTTCAACCTGGGACAGTCCCCTGCCTGTCTTCTTCTTTTTTGACATTGACATTTTTGAGGACTGCAGGCCCTTTATTTTATAGAAGGACCTTCAATTCAGGTTTATCTGGTGTGCCCTCACGATTAGATTTGAGCCATGCACACTCGCCAGGGATACCACAAGAGTGATAGTGTGTCCTTGATACATCATGTTGGGAAGTCCGTGATGTTTGTCCCAGTCTTGGCGAGAGATAGAACACTAGAAATCCATGTACAAAGCTGTAAAGGAAAAATGTATTCCAGACCACTCACCAACATAACCTTTGGTTGTATTGCTTTTCAACGTGTTTTTAAAAAGGTTTTTTACAACTTTATTGAGTAGTTTTCAGTACCTGAAATTGTGAGGTCACACATATTTGATCTGTGTTAAATTTCTTTCCCTAATTTTTGCTCACTGCAACAGGAGCCTTCCAAGCATCTCAAACGTAATGCCTGTCAAGGCCAAGCTAAATGTCTTTTTCCCCAAACAATATTCTATTGTTCAAAAGAAACTTAAATCATACCCTAATATATAGAGACTTTGGGACTTGGATATAAGATGACTCCCTTTTTTATGACAAATGATGTTGGGAGTAACCACTTTGCCTTATATTTTGTTTTATGAATTTTCAGCTCCCATCTTTGGATCAGCAAATTGATAATATTAATGATGTTCTTCGAACAGATTTGTCCAGCCTGGTCCAAGAGGTATGTTTTTTTTGGGGGAAAAAAATGACAGTGGTTTGTTTTACATCGTGTTAGAGGGTAGACCAGTACACAAGAAAAGAGGTAACTGCAAAAAAAGCCCTAAAATCTTGGAAAGGGGATTGCCAAGAAGGGTGTTAACTGTTATCCTCCAGGTAATTTTGCTCATTGCACTTCAAGAAATTTGTGTTAAGCATCTGTTGTATGCAAAGCACCATGCTGGAGATAAAAAGCTGAAGAGGATCTCGCCTTCCTGGGACTCAGAATTTGGTGGGTGTAGTGCCGTGCCCCATACTGACTCTGACGCGAGGTGCCCTCCCACTCGGCATGAGTCAGCCCTGCGGCTTCGTCTCCTCCCACTCCTCCTCCCAGCACATTCGCACATGCTGTGGGCTATGCCTGCCACTCTGTCCTTCGCCCAGCCACTTAGGCTACTAAGTACTAGCTATGTAAAGCACTCGATATTACTTTCTTAAAGATTTATTTGTTTGTTTGTTTATTTATTTATTTATTTGAAAGACAGTGAGAGAGCGAGCAGTGGGGGGAGGGGAAGAGGGAGAGGGAGAGAGAGAACCTCAAGCCAACTCCCCGCTGAGTGCAGAGCCCAACGTGGTGCTTGATCTCATGACCCCGACATCATGACCTGAGCCCAAATCAAGAGTCAGAGGCTTAACCCACTGGACCACCCACATGCCCCCGATATTACTTTCTTGATGAGGACTTTCCTGGGCATCTTGACCAAGTCGAACCCTTTTTAATACATTCTTCCAGCACAGAAGATAGTCTTTGTTAAGGTCCTCATAACTGTAATTATTGTTTTAATGTCTCTATTATCCCACTGGAGTGTCAACCCTAAAACTGGCAGGGGCTACGTTGGTCGAGAATGTCATCATTTCCCCAATAGCCTACCAATTATCACTGTTTACCATAAATATTTCTTTGTAGATTATGATTCAGTAAGAGTGCCCTGAGCCTGCAGGAAAGGGAGTGTTATTCTTGACTCCATCATTTAGCACGGGTCTAAAAAGGTCATCAGATAATCTGTTAAACACTCATCTACTGACAAAGTTCAGTGTCACCTTAAACAAGCCAGTGGAAACTCCTGGTCTTTGTGTCCTCGTGTCCCCTCATTTAAAAAATGATTGATCCAGGAGATCTGTAAGGCCCTGTCGGCCATGGGTGACATCCGTAGTCCAAAGGCAGATAAATGCAGAGGGGTCAGCTGTCCACTCATCCCCACAAGCACCTGTGAGCTAGCAGCTTGGTCACTGTTGAGGGAACAGAAGTGGTGACTGTTCTCCTTCTGGCATCAATGTTACCAGGCTAAACTGGAAACTTGCTGGCACCATAAATCTTTTAAAGTCTGTAACCTAGATTGGACTGCTGTAAGAGCCCGTCATAGGCTGGGTAGGCCTCTCAACGAGAGAAATTTATTTCTCACAGTTCTGGCAGCTGGAAGTCCAAGATCAGGGGGTCAGCACGACTGAGCTGTGGCAAGAGACCCTTCCAGGTTGCAGATGGCCTCTTTCTCACTGTGTCTTCACATGGTGGAGAGAGCTGTCTGGGGTCCCCTTTTATAAAGGCACTAATCCCATTCATGAGGCTTCACTCTCATGACCTAATCACCTGCAGAAGACCTCACCTCCTCCTGCCATCACTCACACAGGGGGTTAGGATTTCAGGGTATGATGTCAGGAACAGGAGGCGGGGGTGCCCAGACATTCAGTCCATAACAAGTTGTTATTGATAGAGTGTTCCCCAGCACATGGCTAACGACACCAGCCAACAGCTAAGAAACACACAGCGAACCCCTTCCAGAGGAAACGCTGTCTGCTCACTTGAGTTACCTGGAAATAATGACATCTTCTTGTCCTAGATTCAGCCCCAAAATGACATAGCTTGGCCTGGTTGGTTTGTTTTTACTTCAGCCTCACTAAAATGTACGTCCTCTATAAGCTGTGTGTTTTGTGAGACTCGATCCCCAGTCTTACTTCCTAATTGCATTGGAAAATACGACTCTGGTTTGGGAAACTCACTTTCTACCCAAACGTGGAACTTTGCACAGATCGGGGCTTCTTGGCCTCAGCACGGTCGACACTGTTGATGATCCCCTGTGGTGGGGGCTGACCCACATGTTGTAGGGTATTCACAAACCCCCTGGGTCCCTGCTCACACAGCGCCATAGTTGTGATAACCAAAATGTCCCCAGACACTGCCAAATGCCCCCTGGAGGACAGGATCGCCCCCGATTGAGAAACGCTAGTATAGATAACATGAGTTAACAGTATAAAGGTAAAAAACTTTTAGCAAGGTCTTAGATGGATACAATTTAAAGAGAAAGTCCTTTCTAAAGGGGAATTTTTTCATAGTCTTTTAATGACCATATAATGATAATTTCAGCCTTAAGATGCCTGTTAACGTTTTGATTTTGCTTCTCTCCTCCACGCTAAGCTGAAAACTGAATGCTCGTTAATTGCCCTTCTACTCACTGTGTGCATCAATTCACTTTGAACTATTTTCTAGGGCTATAAATCCTTCAACGATATTCCTGAGATGGTGCAAAATCAAACCACAAACATCATATCAGGTGAGAGCCAGAGTTTGAAGTCCTTTCGTTTCTCTGTTCGTTAAGAATTGGATGATTAGTACAAAAAAAATGTATTATTAAGAGCTGTATTTTTTTTTCTCTCTTAAAAAAAATTCTCTCACTGATCTGGAAAATTAAATGAGTATCAGAGCTTTTTAATTGTGCCACCTTCACACAGCAATTTAGATTTTAAGGACTAATAATCCTATGGAACTCTGATTAACATCGTCCCGCTGGCCGGGGGCGGCAAGGTCAAGGGCCACACTCGAGTGACCAGGACTCATTGGGAGCTGTCAGAGTAAAGACAGCTGTGGTCGAACTAGGAAGGTCATGTTTTGATTGGTTTCACCGGGGGAAAAAATTGTAGATTATTGTATTTTCTAAAAAAAAAAAAAAAAAAAAATCTTAAAATTCATTTTTTTTCCAGGAATACTATGTATAAGAATGTATTTTGTCTTTTTAGGAAGATGCTCATCTGTCTTCTGGTGCTGCTGTAATATGGTGTCCTAGGCTCTTAAGGTTGCTTACGATTTTGGAGAAGCAGGACTGATTTTGAGAGGCTTCTCCTAGTCTTAAGTGACTGAATCACGTTGAGCTCAGGTTGTGGCATTCGGGGTGAATGCCCGGAGAAAGGGTGCAGTAGAAACCGTTCTCGGTGCAGCAGTAGCAATAGACGTAGGTTATTTGCTTCAAGAAGAAATCTCTGAAGCTATGTAAGATTTTCTTCTTCTTCTTTGAGATCATCTTCTCTGTGCTTCCTTTTCTCGTTGACCAAGTGGTTTTAAGATGCTGTGTTAGAAGAAGTATTTGATTTCTTTTTTTTCCCCCTAATAGTGTTCTTTCAACCCTTTAAGACTTGGGGTAAAAAAAGTATTTTCTCCTATTACACAGCGCTTTAGATGTTTCGTGGGTTCCTTTGTGTTTCCTCTAAGATTCTACTTTAAAATATTAGGAGATTAAAGACAAAGTTCATGCTTTCCTATGCTAGCGTCTGAAGGCTGACACGCACTGTACGTCTGACAGCCACCTGCTTACTAATTTCTGTGTTTACTTTTTCTTTTGTTTCCCCTTTCTGGACCTCTTCTGCCAATACGTGCAGCCCTCCCTTGTAAGTCTGGCAAAGCAAGGTGTGCAGTATGCGTGAACGAGGCCCATTGCACACACTGTCATTGCCTCAACACAAGCCAGAGTTTTCCCAGGTCTGGGCGAGTATTGCTCCATTTGCCTGAATATCAATTGCTTATTTTCATGTCCTTGTAAAACAAATAAAAACCCTTAGCTCCCATGTTTTGATCATTCGGTCCTACCCCACACACATAGTTTGAGTGCCTACCGTGTGCCAGGCTCTGTTAGGCTCTGGGGATGGGAGATGAGTGACGCATGATTCCTGCCTGCCCTTCAGCTGGGCGCATATACAGATACACTCTGGTAACAGGACAAGGTGCATGCAAGGGATCCAAAGTGGGAGAGGGTAGTGGAAGGCTTCCTGGAGGAAGCAACATCCCAACTGGGGCCTTAGGGGAGTCTGGGAAGAGAGGACACCAGCCTCGTACAGAGTCACCCAACCTGGCGAAGCCGGGGGGTTATGTCGTGTGGGAGGGCAGGACAGCCTGAGAAGCAGAACAAACCCGATTCAGTTGAGGGAACTGTTCATAGGAGAGGGAGAGTCTGCGTCCCAATCTCTCAAACTCCCAGAAATCCCAGAGTTAAGGAAGAGACCCACCAAGTCACCTTGTTGAGGATCCTGGGGACTTCGGGTACATTTAGAGGAGGATTGAGCCACGGTGAACAGCAGTCTCCTCCTGGGAGCTCTGTGTGAACAACACCCTTTGAAAAAGATTCCCACCATTTTATGTCATTCCATTTTGAATCATGCTACCATCTACCCAAAGTTCACCAGGAGCCCTGGGATCACATTGCGAGAACAGCTCATCTTGTCTCTGTGGCTGCAAAGAGATTGATCTCCCTTTTCAGGGTCAGTGGACATTTAACTGGTTAGGGTGTATGTCCATGTCAAGAATCAGTGTGGGTAGCACCAACTCCAGACCTGTGTGAGCATTAAATTAGGTGATGGCCGTGTCCTTGGTGGCTTTGATCCCAGAACCTATCACAATGGACAAACACCTTCCAGAAAATTAGAACTTATCTTCTCTCTGAAAGGGTAGGATGGATGTTCATAGAAACTCTTTGACCACTGGGAATACATTGCTATCTGCCTAGGAGAGACACAGATGTACTTTACCACGTCTCAATTTGTATGAGTCAAATTTTTAGCAAAAATGTCACCTGGGGTCACTTGTTCAAAAAATTGATCCTGGCAAGTTATTGTATTCCTGAATGCTATTTCTTACTAAATTGTTTTTCCAAAATCATTTAACAGAAGCTTTGGAGTTAGACAAACCCAGGATTCAATCCCATTTCTAGTACTTTCTGAAAAAACAAAACAAAAAAAGATCTTTGGGCAAATAATTTAACCTTGATAGGCCTCAGGGTCACCTAGTAAAATAGGAAGAAGAATATCTACGTCAGTAGAATAAATGAGTTAACATTCATAAAAGTGCCTGGTCCATGGTAGGCATGAAATAGGTTTTAATCACCAGATGCATTTTATTTTTTAGTGAAATAAGCAGCAGAAGAAAACTCTGGCTTGACTTCAGCACCATGTCATTAAAGTCAGCACCCATAGCTTGCTGTTCTGTTAAGTAATTGCTCTCTGATGGTCTTGGCTACATTCGTGCTTGTTGCAGAACCTTTCCATGTTTGAAACAAACGCATAACATTGGGAAAACTTAAAGTGGTTGAAGCTTTTCATTTTGGTTCCAAAACAAAGTTTCTGTTTCCCTTAGGCTTGAAAATGCATAACCTGGTTATCTTTGTTTTCAGATATCAAAAGGACCTTGAATTCCATTGGTTCAGATATTGAAAACATAGGCCAACAGATTCCGATTCAGGATAAGCTGTCCAATTTCATGGGTTACATTAATGACACTGAAACTTACATCCACCAAAATTTACCCACGTTGGAGGAGTATGATTCGTACAGGTGAGTGTCCCCCACCCCCACCGGAGCTGTCAAGCTAGGAGGGGACCTTTGCTCTGGAACAGGGTAGAAATCGGACATGATAACCAGGATCATCTTGTGAGAGAAGATCGTACAAAGAGCGTGTAACCTGATATTCGTTAACCCTAGCTTATGTTTATTTAATATGTTGGAGTGCTTGCTTTGGCAGCACATATAGTAAAATTGGAACGATACAAGGAAGATTAGCATCCCCCTGCACAAGGATGGCATGCAAATTCATGAAGTATTATGTATTCTTTTAAAAACTGAAGACTGGAAGTTCTTGAGCCAAATAGTCAATAATTTGCAATTTTGATGTCATTAATGGCTTCTAGAATCTTAGTTATAACTATCTAATGTATGTAAAAGGATTTGAAAGCCTAAGAGGGATTAAGGAGGGCAATTGGATAATATTCTTCTTTTTGTCAGCTTCTGAAATCAACACATCAAGGTTGGTTCTTACAGGAAGAACATCCTTGAAGTGAGTAAATTGTTCGAAAGCTCGGGTAAGCAGCTGTGGTCCTCAGCTGTGGATTGCCCCATTAGCAAATGTTCGCCAATGGGGTTTGGCCCTGGAGACAACAGTGGACATCTCAGGCAGGAGCGCTAGGGGGTGGTGGACCTACAGACTTGAGTTAACTTCAAGGACCATGAGAGATGTAAGATGTGCTCTCCTCCCTGAAAGGTTCAGCCCCACCACCTGTCACTTTCAGAATTGTTCTTACTGCCCAAACTCATGGAGATTCTAGAGACCTCCATTCCTGTTTGGGTATTTATTATGCAAGATCCTAAGATAATAAAATAGTAATAAAAATAATAAATAAAAAATAAAATAATAAATAATAAATAAATGATATAAATAAATAATAAATAAAAATAATAAAATAATAACAATAATTGCTAGCAATTCAGGAACAGTAATGGCCTGCCCTCCAAAGTGCTGTATGCATGATATCTCATTTAATACTCCAAAAAAAAAAAAAACCAGAAAGTTAGGATTCTATTCTATATGTAACCTTGTTTCATAGAAGGGGGACTTGAGGCTCAGGGAAGTGGAATAACCTTCACAAGGTCAGTGGCAATGTTTGTGAGGTGGGTTTCCAACCCCCATCTGACTATGCCCTCAATTATTGCCCTGTAATCAATAAGCCATTTTCCTACCCTGTGGCTAGGTCACCCCAGCAGGTGTTAGGACAGACATAAGACCGACACTTTCTCAATGAGTTCACAATCTCATTAGAGGTTAAAGTTTCACGAAAGGAAAGAATGATACAATTATCTGTCTACACATAAGCTCCCCCGCCCTGAGAACTAGAAGCTTATCTTTAAAGGAAATTTAACCAAGCAGACAAAGCACGCATTAACCGTAAAAGCTTTCCAGGCCAGGATCCATGGCTTGTTGAATTTGGCATCCCCAGTCTCTGGAACAAAAAGCCACAGAGTGGGTGCAGATAGCTACTACAATCATCGAAATTGCTCTTAACTTAATGAAAATCTTCAGTGGCAGCTTTTGTCACAGAAGTAAATTATTTATTTTTTAGTGTTTTATTGGTTGGGAAGCATTTGTACCCTCGAATGTTCCTCGCCTGCTGGAAAAGGTTGTTGTACATTCCGGGAATGCCAGGAAGACCTAATTGAGGACCCATTATCCTAAAATGTCTCACAGACCATTACAAAATTGAGATTTGCACTCTGCAGGCACTTGATTTAGGATGCTCGTAAATTTTAAAATATTCAGTTCACTCCCCGTGTAGAGTTTCTGGTTCAGCAAAGAACACTGCGTCCCCTTCCCAATTATTCCTGCAACCCCAAAGCATTTTAGAGAAAGGCTAAGGAAAAGGGCCTGCTGGTTCTCTATCTTTGTCTCATCGTGATCTGTCCACATGTCATCATCAGTACAAAACATGCTCACGGCCTCAGGAACCTTGACCTAACTTACAGGTCTGAAGGGGAACGGTTATCGGTAGCTTTGGAGAACCTGAGTCAACCCTGCTTAGAAGCCCCACGGGAATGAAGCAAAGGGAGGAAGCAAAGGTCTCCTGACCAATGAGCCAGACAGAGCTCATCAAAACCAAGATAAAAATTAAGGTTCCTGCTGGTTGGGTTGGAGGGCGAGCGGTGGGAAGAGATCTCGTCCCTATGGTGTCAGTCTGAAGCATTCACAGGGGAATTGGATATTTGATTGCCAAGTGTTACTCAGCCACTCCTGCCCTAGCCGGACAGCTTTTGTGTTATCGGGACGTCAACCTCTTTTATGTCTAATGACAGTGTGCTTGCTTCACCAGGTGGCTGGGTGGCCTGGTTGTCTGCTGTTTGCTGACCCTCGTGGTGGTGTTTTATTACCTGGGCTTGATGTGTGGCACGTGTGGCTATGACCGGCATGCCACCCCGACCAGACGAGGCTGCGTCTCGAACACCGGGGGCGTCTTCCTCATGGTGTGAGTGTTTGCTCTTTCTTGCCACGTGGGGGGTGGAAACGCAGGGAGATGAGCAGATAACACGAAGCCGGTGGCCTTCGGGCCGAGCGTTCTGGGTTCCAGTGGAGGAGGCCTCCTGGTGCGATTGTACTTCTGTTGGCGTGGGAAATCCCACCACACGTGAAATACTAGAAAACTCTAAATCGTTAGCACTTCAATAGACAAGCGTAAACACAGTGTCTGTATATGGTGGGCTCCTCTGTAGCGAAATTATTTCTAAGCTTGCCATCTTGATTCCCATGATATTTTCTCTCTCTCCCTCCTTCCCTTCCTTCCCTCCATCCATCCATTTATTCACCAGAAACTCGCTGAGATTGGCCTGGTCTCAGACACTGTTCTCCGTGGCCAGCAGTATCGTTAGCTTGTTTACTTTGAAACTGTGGAAACTGGGTCTAGCAAAGAGATTGCCGACCCAGCACCCTTAGGATTTAGACATGGAGCCTAAATCAGGGATAAGAGCAGGTGTGGGTACCAGCGAGGAGCAGCTGTGCCTGCTTCCAAGACACTCATATCCGCGTTCATAGTTTTGGGAAACAAACAAACAAAACAAAAAACCTTTCCTCTACCAGGGTGGGATGAAGCACGGGGGGCATAAACCGGGTGTCACTGCAGATGGGGCCAGAAGTGTCAAGTGGGACGCAGGGTTAGAAGCTTTGAATGCATCCCGGAGAGGAAGCTATGTGGCTTCCAAGTTGATGTTTTCTTTCCCAGTCTGTACCTCAAGAATCAGCAGCAGGGAGCGGGATGGGGCTCGAGAGGAAGGTGAAGGTTGAGAACAAACCCTTGGAGCAATGGAGACTCAAAACCTTAGCCACGCTCTCATTTCTCAGCTTACGTCACTAGTACCAGGCTGGGAGAAGCTGGCAAGCGAGTGTCCTGCATTCACGTACTTTTCCAAACATTGGGTCCCTACAATAATTAATCAGACTGGTGAGCTATGATGGTATATGGCCTTTCCGTCAAGCCTGTAACCTCCAGGATAGTACAAGCCTTTGGTAGCATTAACGAAGGCACAAAAGTCTTTTGGGGGGGGGGTGTGCAAAAAAGGTGGTTTTATTAAAACACGAGGACAGGACCCTTCTGCAGAAAGAGCTGCCCACAGGCACAAGTGTCTTATAAACAACCTTAAAACTAACCACATGGAAGTCTGCCAGAATTAGACAAAACTGAACAGAGCTCCGGGCATGGAAAAGCCTATTTGCTCACATGCCTACACTTAAGAAATTAACGCAGCAAGGAAGGGTGTATCGCCCTACCTTTTTGTTTCCATGTACACAGTTACAGATAGAAAATGAGTTTAATGCTCGGATTTTACTCCTCCTGGTACTTGGCTGTTTGTCAGTGTTTCGATGGTGAAGCTATGGATCCCACCTTTTTAACGGCCTGGCGGGGGGGAGTGTATCGCTCTGAACAGGTGCACTTACCGTCAAATTCTATATGCACATTTTTAAGGGACAAAACCAAAATATGTGCTATTTAGCTTCAAAGAAAAAAGAAACAGGGGAGTCATGAGCCATTGGATGGAGGCTAAGATTACTTCCGCTTGGGTAGTACTTCCTCTCGCCTCTGCAGACTAAGGAATCTCTAAGGAGACAAAGTCACACGGCAGCCCGCGGCCTAGGAACGATGGGCTTTATCACACCCTAGGAAGAGCCTGGCCAGGTGCATTTCGGGTGGCTTGAGGCCCGAGGGTGGCTGTGGGCTCCGTGTCATTGTCAACGCCCACCACTCCGCACGGAATCCGCGTTTGGCAGGCTCTTCCTGCTCCCGAGACATCTGGTAAACAGCCGGGTGACTGTAAAGGGGGAAAATGGTCAAACAGATTAGAAGAACGTAATTTCTTCTAAAAAAAAACCAAAACACCCTATTTATTTGCCTGTAGGAACCAGAAAGAGTATATTTTGTTCAGCTGTAACCACAAGACCACCTGTTCTTAAAAACGACAACACCATCTGCTGAAAAGCATGGTCTCTTCAAAAGCCAACCAAGAGTCCTTATCTCCCTGGGGCGGCCTAGTGAAAGATCAGGGGGAAGGAGAGGCAGGGGTCCTGACTCTGCCCTGATCCCTGTGTTCAGAGGGTCCAGGGAGCGGATTAGGGACTGGACGGGTTGCAGCAGGGAGCATACATCTGTCTCCGGGGCCCGTGGAAGGTCTCCCCCGAGGTAAGGAGACGTAACCCAGGCAGCAAGAAAACAGTCTCTTGTACTGATGCCCACTATGAAACTTCCAGTTTTAGCTCTTGAAAACCGTACTCAGATTACCCGGAGTTTTGAAAAAAAGATATTACCCGGCGTAGCCGCGGGTGTCACTAAATGGGCCACACCGGTGGCAGTCAGCGGTCATAGAGAATTCAGAAAGCACTTTGTCCGACTGTAGCAGGGGCCCTAAAAACACAACAATCTCCTTGGCCAAGTCATTCCTCTTCTAGGGGATCCGTTTTAAGGACGTAGGACCCAACGGTGGACAAAGCGTCACAAGTGGGGTTTTTGCGGCTTCAGTTGTAATCACGAGGCACTGGGGTGACACAAACGTCAGCCATCGAGGAGTGGGAGATCCTGGGGCCCCTGAAACGGAACGAGGTTGGGCTAGCCCCGAAGACGTGTGACCGGGGCTGCCAAGACGAAGCGCGTGTCACTGCCCTAACTGTAGATCGGGAGTCAGCGTGCGTTTCCGTGAAGGTCGGCTGATCAACGAGCTCGCTTCTGCGGGCCACGGACAGTCTTTGTGGCCTGTTGTTTCTCTTGTTCTTGTTTTACTTCTCCTCCTCCTTCTTCTCCACAACACTTAGAGCACACATTAGCCATTCTTTTTTTTTTTTTTAAAGATTTTATTTATTTATT
This sequence comes from Ursus americanus, assembly GCF_024610735.1. Classification (NCBI taxonomy): domain Eukaryota; kingdom Metazoa; phylum Chordata; class Mammalia; order Carnivora; family Ursidae; genus Ursus; species Ursus americanus. Next base: position 72,042,662 of record NC_142134.1, read on the forward strand.
CGACAGAGAGAGAGACAGCCAGCGAGAGAGGGAACACAAGCAGGGGGAGTGGGAGAGGAAGAAGCAGGCTCATAGCGGAGGAGCCTGATGTGGGGCTCGATCCCAGAACGCCGGGATCACGCCCTGAGCCGAAGGCAGACGCTTAACCTCTGTGCCACCCAGGCGCCCCACATTAGCCATTCTTATCCGAGTGACAGGCCTTGGGGGTGGGGTGTTCCCTATCTAGATAGAGGCATATTTAGGAGACAGAGGCTGGCAATGCAACAATAAGCCCTTGAGAGTAGCCGTGTGGGTGTGAAGTGTTCTCTCAAAAGCCTGGATGATTTTTATCACTAATGCACACACGCTCTGGCACACGGTTAAAACCATGGTGACTGGCTTACACGTCACCCATGTTCCCCTCCCTTATACTCTCCCTGACTCCTAAGCCTTTTAGGTCAGAGAAATTCAGGCTCACAGAGGCCCCCGCTGTGAACATACCATGTTATTTATTTCAGCCAAACCAGGCAAATACTTGTAATTATGCCCTACGTGTGTCGACTGGGCAGAATCACGCCCTCAGGAAGGGAGGCTGTTCCTTCTAAGCCCATCAACCTCCACGCCTCTGAGGGTCCTTCCCATTTGTACCCGTGATGATAGTGATGATCTGGCTGTTCCACCCGGACTGATTTAAGAGCTGCTCTGTCTGTGTCTACACCCAAGTGAGCGCCCTAGAGAAAAGTCACACAGTGGGGCACATGGGCATCCCTACAAAATTATGACCCCCACCTCAAATGGATCCTTCAGAGCCCTTTTCTTTCTTTCTTACCTCCTCCCTCCCTTCCTTCTTTCCTTCCTTCCTTCCTTCTTTCCTTCTTTCCTTCTCTCCTCCCCTCTTCCCTTCCTTCTGCAATGGCCTTGTCATTTCCCCCCTCTCTTCACAGAGGAAATAAAAGGCATCATACACCTTCCCAAAACTCCAGCGCCCCTGCGTCCACACACAGGCAGGGCCCTATGCAGAGGGATGTCTCCCTTCTGGGCCCTTCCCATTTGCTGTTCCCTGTCCCATCTCCACGCACCGCCCCGAGGGTGCCGTGGATCAGCCTCCCCTCTCCTGGGTCCTCATTCTCTTCCCCTCTCCTAGCCTTGCTTCTCCACATTTAAACATGTTCCGTCTCTCCCCTTGACGCGTGACAAGAGAAAACTTCCCACTACCACTTCTTCCCTCTCACTCCCCTCCCCGCACAGACATCTAAAAATAATGGTATTTGCCGCCTCTGCTTCCTTACTTCCCCGCCCTGCCCAGGCCACTCCCCTGCCCTCGGGTCAGAAGTCCATGGCTGGACTTCCTGTAGGTCCCCTGGAATGCGCCCTCCCTGCAGTGATTGGGTCCCCTGTGCACCCCCTGCAGACATGCCTTTGTTTTCCGTCCTGTGACCGTGACCGTGACCCCGTGCCCTAGTGCTTTCCTTCCCACACTGCAACTTTTCCCAGCGGTCTTGCTCGCTGGCTGCCCTCCTGCCACCTGCTCCTCCAGCGGCACAGTCCCTCAGGCCCAGCCCCGGGCGGCCTCTCCCTCCAGGCGCAGCCCCAGGGGCCCGTGGTCGCTTTTAAGCAGCTGATTGCCTCCTGCCGGCCTGTAACCCAGATGTAGGCAGCCACACACAGTGGTCTGCCCTCTGGGGTCCCCACCGCCACGTCTCACAGGGAGCAGGACCAGATCCCTCCCGCTCTTCCCTTCCTGAGCACCACTGTCTCCTTTCCCTGCTAACAAGTCCTGGCATCACTCTGCGCCCTTCCTCGTCTTCCCTCTTGCAGAACCTTCGGCCCATCCTGCTGTGTCCGTCTCCTGTGTCCCGTCTCTTCTGTCCCCTGCCTCCAGCCACGTCGGCCCACCGCCCCACGACCAACAACAGCCCCCTCGGTGGTAGCCCCGTCCACACGGGCCTCTGTCCATCCTGTCCTGCCCGCTCTGCCAAGAATGTTCTTCCTCAGAGACAAACGGGATTATGTTCCTCCTGTGCTTCAAGGCCCTCAGCAGCCTCCCCTTCCTGCACCTGCCAGGCCCCATCCCATGCACCCCTGCCTGCCTCCCGAGCTGTGTTCACGCACTCTTGGCCCTCCCTCTGGATGCAGAGCCACGTCGGCCCCTCTCAGACTCCCAACGGTGCATTTCCTGCCTCGGAACCTCCCCGCTCACTGCGTCCCCTGCAGAAGGCCGGGTTCACTCACCTGACCCCAGAGGCCCTGTCCGAACTACCCCTGTGCTGGCTGCGAGGAGACCAGACCCTAAGTCGAAGAGTTCCCTAAAGTTGCGCAGTGCTTGTCGCTCCCTGTCTGGGCTCCAGAGCAGGTGGGCTCACTTACGCTGCACAGAGACTCGAGGTCCTTTCCCTACATGTCGGTAGAATTAGTAAGTACTGGTAGGTGATATTGGATCTGTCGTGGGTTTTTTTTCTGTGATCTCTACACCCAGCTTGGGGCTCAAACCCATGACCCCGAGATCAAGAGTCACCTGCTCTACGGACGGAACCAGCCAGGTGCCACAAAATTATGTAGAATTCCAAACTTCATTTCTGCTCTGTTCTTGGTTTTGTTTCCAGCGGGGTTGGAGTCAGCTTCCTCTTTTGTTGGGTACTGATGACCATCGTGGTTCTCACGTTCGTCATCGGGGGAAACGTGGAGAAACTGGTCTGCGAGCCTTACCAAAACAGGAAGCTCTTCCAGGTAAGGATGGCTTCTGGGCCCACTGCACAAGGACTGGAGTGGAAACTTTGATTTCTCCATATCTGGGGGGGGGGGGCAAAAAGATGAGCAGTTTGGTTCTTGTTCAGTAACTGAAGATTCCTTCTATTCGTCGGAGCAAAAAGAAAAAAATGTGGTGAAATATTGTGTTTCGAATGTCAAGTGAACTGAGCACCAGAAATCAAGGCCTGCTTGTCAGCGTGGATTGTAATAAGCGGGGGAGAAAATTCCCAAGGAGGAGTACCGCAGGAGGCTTCTGACATTTTAAAGAGTTTCTCAAATGACAGTTGCCCATGCACATGGTTTGAGGCCTTCGATTTGAAGTGAAAGACACGGAAAAACTCCACGCCTCATGGCCGAGGGTCACCCCTGGTGGACGTCTGACGAGGCCATTGGGAAACGACTTCAGGCTCCACTTTCTCCCTCTGAAAGCGAGTCCTGTGGACTCTACGGGACCACTTCTCAGCTGAGCATCATTTATTAATGAGGAAGGAAGCTTGGGTCTGTGTGGCACTCTTGTCACTGCCTTTATGGTGCTTTTCTCCAGATTCTGATTTTTTAAATATATTTCTTTTTTCCTGTTTTATTGTGTACGCTTCTTCGCCTCAAATCTGTTACAAAATCTGGTGAGTGACGACGAAGGTAACCAGTTGTCGTGGTATTTTAATTATTCAGTTGGTTGAGGAAAATTAAATTGGGAGTGTTAATGTGTTAAATTATGTCCATCTGGCGTCTTGATAAAAAATAATAGCGATACATCAAGCCAGACTTGATTATGTTCTGTGCTGTATTAAATTGCTAAAAAGGAATTCTTTAAAAAAAATAGGGGATTTTCTTTTTAAAGATTTATTTATTTATTTGAGAGAGAGAGAGAGAGCATGAACGGTAGTAAGAGGGAGAGGGAAAGAGAATCCCAAGCAGACTCTATGCTGAGCACTGAGCCAGACGTGGGGCTCAATCTCACAACCCTGAGATTATGACCTGAGCCGAAACCAAGAGTCAGCTGCTTAACTGACTGTGCCACCCAGGTGCCCCCAGTAGGGGATATTTTGAAACCATTTACATTCCTCAAGCACATTCATGGTCAGGCACTAATGAGCTTGTCCTAATATAGATGATATATAGGACGTATTAGCCGTCTTCGATATATGATGTTAAGTGAGAGAGTATGCAAGTTTTAATTCATTTTGTCTACAGAAAAGGGGCGAAGAGGTGGACCAACTGCTTTATGGCTTTCTATTGGCTGTTCTGAATCAAGTTGTCAATTCTTCTCCCATTTCTAATGTACTTGTCTTACTAAGAGAAGTGTTCTCCAAAAAAAAAGTAGTTTCAGTAGTTTTTATTGATGCTACCCAGTGGTCAGTTTATTCTGATCACACTATTATGCTCCTGTTTTAAATTGGAAACCGATGAAGAAAGTCATGATCTGAAAATCCCCAAAATATATTTAACAGAATATTTATTTTATTATATGTATGTATGTTAGTGTAAAAGTATCTCTTTTAAAAAAGCTTTTTTCAATTTCTTCTAGATTTTGGACACGCCATATTTACTAAATGAGAATTGGAAATACTATCTCTCTGGCATGGTATTTAACAACCCGGATATTAATCTCACTTTTGAACAAGTTTACAGGTATAAATAATGGCACTATGCTTTTTTTTTGGCTACTGAAAATGTTGTTGTTCCAGAAGGAGAATTTTGCTTTCAAAGTGTCTTTAAGCTTGATAAGACCAGCTGTTCTCTTGTCTTCTCGAAGAGATAGTGGAAATAAGACCAAAAAGAGAGCTCTTCCCGAGAAAGCCTTCCAGACTTTGGAGTAGTTTGTCTTCTCGAAGAGATAGTGGAAATAAGACCAAAAAGAGAGCTCTTCCCGAGAAAGCCTTCCAGACTTTGGAGTAGTGATGTCTCAAGGTCCCCCTGCCCAGTACGCACTAGACCTTTCTGGTTAAGGTGATTCTAAGATGCATTAACGAGACCCTTTGAAAACTCTTTGTACAGGAATCACGCCGCCCCAAGTAAATGCCAAATAACAAGAACTCAGAGGATGGGTCCACATCTCAGACATGCTAATAGTGAAGCAGCTGATGGGCTCCAGTCCTGGCTCTACCATCAGGGAGCAGGCCTTGGTGATCTTGGGCAGTTTTACTTCCTCTCTGTTCAATAGGGTTCAGAGGCTCCCGTAGCAGAGACAGCAAGCGAGTGGCCTTCGTGGTGGACCTTGGTAGTCAGCCGTGGTCTTGTTCATAGCCAGAAGAGTCTCAGGATCCTTCTCCGCGGCATGTGATAGGCAGACGTTATCAATCAATCGGAGTCTGTGTGCACGATTAAACCGTCCCTGGGCTGAAAGGACAAAGCCAATCTTTTTGGCCCGGCCTGCCAGCTCTTTGTGACTCTGGCTCCTGGAGACTTCTGCAGCCTTACCCCTGGTGCTTAGTATATCAAGCTCACTCTTCCAACAACACCAACGTACTGAGGATTCCCTGGAGAGGAGTATCACACCTCCTGGGGCTGTGGGAAAGTGGCTTCTCCCAGGTATCCCTCAGGGCTGAAGGACTTTGGCTGCTGGGCAAGGAAGACGCGCCCCCAGGAAGTGGCCGTCTCAGTGGCAGGGCCATGCATCAGAGGAGCTTGGCCTTCTTAGCTCAGTCAAGGAGGCATTTTGCACATTTTAGAGAAGCACAAGGTGGTGAGGCCAAGTTAGGTGTACTGACCGTCTGGATAGCGGTGTGGCCCCCTTCCCTGTCTCCAGCCTTCCCTTAGAATATACACCCAACCATAAGTTTACTAAGTGAAGCTCAACCCCGGAAATATGGAGGCAGGTGGTCCGGCAGGGGTTTGATAGAACCTTTTACTAAAGCCCATGATATGCTCTGTAACACACCTCTTTCTAGCAGGTGGTATCATTTTTTGTTTGTTTTTTTATGAGAATTTATTTCTTCCCAATTTGTGAACTTGTTATCCCTCGTGGCACTAGAAAAAGCACACAGGAGACAGACAGAAGGATGATTGACCAGTCTTACTGTATCTGTTCCAAAGATGGGACATTGCTTGCAGCAGGGAACGAAGTCCAGAATGGTAGGCTCTGGCACTCGAAGCTGTTTCTCTGCACGCAGGTTTAAACAAAAGATTAACGGTGAACCTTTCTCTCCATCCTTAGCAGGGGACAGAAGTAGGCACGGCTGCCTTTCTGGATCCTGATTTCTCTGTTTACTCCCACAGCGACTGCAAAGAAAATAAGGGCATCTACACCACACTCAAGCTAGAGAACAGCTACAATATCAGTGAGCACCTCAACATTCAGGAGGTAAGGAATTAGAGCCAGTCAGGAGACTGACCTATGTCTCTAGTAAATCCACGTGCCGCCGCATTTTTTTTTTTCCATTGAGGAAATTCACATCAGATAAAATTCACCATCTGAAAGCGACATTTAGTACACTCACAAGGTTGTGCAGTGCTCACTTCTTATTCCAAAACATTTTCATCACCCCCCGACCCGTTGTCTTTCTTGAGGCAGGAGTTTCCCTAGTTGACCACACGAATGCTCTAGGGGCCTCGCTGCGGACACGACTCAGGAAGATGTTACCTCGCCGTGTGTCAGTGTCCCTAGAGGAACAAAGCTCTGGGCATATTGGCTCTCCACACTGGCCACCCTTTTCGGCCAGGTCCCTAAAGAGGGAACTAGGCATCCAGAATCCGTCCCTCAACAGTCATTGCCTCTTGTGAATCATGGCTGTGGCCCCGGGACTCCCAGGGGCCTCTGCGGAGCTCCGCTGACCCTCAGCAAGATGGCATGGCGACAGCGTTGGAAACGGAGAGAAGGGAAGGACTTCCTCCTGCTCCTTTGCCCGAGCCCACCCCCAAGTCGTGAGCCTTAAGACTCTGAGGAGAGCCCACTCAAGAGCATACTGGACAGGAGGAGAAGCAAGAGAGTTTCAGGGACACTCGGGCACTCCACCCTGCCTGAAACTACTGTCTGCCTCTTAGGACAACCCCAAGTCACCAGCCATGTCCCCATGATCTCAAGGGCCCTCACTGTGCAAGTCCAGGACGTGCTGCCTCCTTCCCCTGCGATACAGCTTGCCCGGCCCCTTTCAGCATCTGTATTTGTCCAGACCCATTCAGAAGCCGCCTCCTCTCCGTTGCCCTGTCAGGACCCTGCCTCGGCAGACTCTGTCCTGCCCCTGGGGTCCTGACGCAGTTTGCGAGCCTTTATTATGACACTGTCACTTCTTCGGAGGACTTCGAGGGCTGAGATGGAATATTATTTTGCTTTGCATCCCAGCTCCTCACACAGTGCTTGGCATGGGGCGTAAGGAAGGAGACAGGGATGCAGGGAAGGGGTGGGAGGGGAGAGAAGAGTACGAGGAAGAAATGCCAGTCAAGTGCACGTCTGCGTTTCTTGGTCTCATGTCATTGCTCTTTTATCGCAAATGTGGCATTCTTGAAGAATGGGCTTCTCTGTAACTTTTCTTTTTATCGTGCAGCATGCTGAAAACATAAACAATGATTTTCAAAATCTGAATGTCAACGTTGGCAATATCGTGCTGCTGGACGAAGCAGGAAGAAGAAACCTTATGGATTTCAGCTCTTCGGGGGTGGACACCATAGACTATAACATCTACTTGGCTGAGGTACGACCCCTGTGTTCATCCCTGATCTTTGGGGGAAAAAATAACAGCAGATACCTCTGGTTTTTTGTTTTTCTTTCTTTTTTTAAAATTACTAAGATGAAATTTACATGGCGTAAATTAACTATTTTAAAGTGAGCAATTCAGGGACGCCTGGCTGGCTCTGCCGTCGGTAGAACATGTGACTCTTGATCTCAGGGTCGTGAGTTCGAGCCCCACATTGGGTGGAGAGATCACTTAAAAATAAAATCTTTAAGAAATAATAAAAAATAAAAGACTAAAGTGACCAATTCATTAGTTTTAGTACAATCACAATGTGGCTTGACTCCTGGTTCTATCCAGCTCCAAAACATCTTTATCGCCCGAAAAGAAAGCCTCATTCCCATCACCTGGTTGTTCCCCTTTCCCCCCTCCCAGCCCTGGCAACTACTAATCTATGTTCTGCTCCTATGAATTTACCTGTTCTGGATACGTCTTATGAGTGGAATCATACAGCATGTGACCTTCTGTGTTTAATGACCTTTACTGGTCCCCATTCATGGAGCCTCAAGTTTTTGAGATTCATCCCCACTATAGCGTGGATCAGTACTTGTTTTCTTTTTATGGTTGGATCATATGGTTGCATAAAAACAATATGGTTTTATATGTATAAATAAGAATGTAGCTGTTGTCACCTATGTAAGAGTTCCCGGGCTTACTTTACGGACCATACTTCACTCTGTTGTCTATTAGATAGTGTTAAGGCTTAAAAATCCCAAGGCCATGACACGGTTTTCTTCCCCCTCTTTTGTAGATGGGTAAAGCTCCCACCAAAGTGAATCTCTTATCCTTTGCAAATGATCTAGAAGCAAAAGCCGACCATTTGGTGAGTTCGAACAGTCTAGTTTCAAATGCTGTAATCGTTAGAGATGTCAAATGTCCATATTATTCTTAGCTTCCTTATATCACAAGTCACCTTTGGTTAAAAATGCCTCTCTCTCCCTCGGGCATGTGAAGACTTCCCACCAGCGGCCACTGCTGTGTGGCCCAGAAGTCTGTGAGCACGTGAACGGTTCCGGGAGGTGTCAGGGTACCCGCAGCTACACCCTGACCTCCGCTCGTGGTGCTGGGGCCCTCACTGCTTTAGAACCATCTCTGCTTTCAGGCCAATCAACCCCTCTACCACCAAACATGCACGCGTGCACACACAGACACACGTCATTTTTCTTGCAGTGTAGGAAACAGAAGGAGATTCCATTTGGGGGATGAGGAACCTGGGATCTGGAGAAGACTGGGGTTTAAATTCTGACTCAGCCACTTTCTAATGATAGGAACTTGGACGAGACGTTTCAACCCTCCGTGCCTTAGTTTCCTCGTCTGTAAAATGGGAGCAATAAAATTGTTGCACATTTATATATTAAGCACCATTTAAGTGTGGGTTAAGTGGAGCCTGGGTTTTCTCATCTGTAAAGTGGGGATATAGCCGCTGTAAAGCAGGCTTTACAGCGGCTCTGGTACGGTGAAGGGAGAAAGAGAGCACAGCCTTTGGCACTCAGGAAAGGCTCATGGCTTGGGGTGGCCGCTGAGAGTTCATGGTTCTATGATTCGAGGTAGAGTGTCTTGGCGCTCCCCCTCCCGGCGGTCCCCACAAGCGTACAAGGAGGACTGCACGCTTGTCATGACTCCGCTGCCCGAGCTCCTGCGGTTAGAGAGCGTGCTCCCGAGTCGGGAAGGATGGTGTTGATCTTTGTTTATTTTATTCTCTTTGTAGCCCCAAGGAAGTTTGAAACAGTCCCTGAAAAGTAACGCACAAGCTCTTAGAATGATTCACCGAGACCAAGTCGTTCCTTTGGAACAGTCAATGGTAACAACCCCTGACCTCTGGGGTTTCCCCGTGACCCGAGCAAAGCCCATCCCCCTAGCTGGCTTTCATTTAGACTAATGAAGCATCTGCATCTCAGGCTTGGGTCAAATGCAGTTGGCCTCAGGCTAAGAGGCTGAGCTCTGTTAAAAATAAATGGTAGCAGGGGCGTCTGAGTGGCTCAATGGGTGGAGCATCTGACTCCTGATTTCAGCTCAGGTCACGATCTCAGGGTCCTGAGATGGAGCCCCAGTTCAGGCTCTGTGCTCAGCGGGGAGTCTGCTTGTCCCTTTCCCTCTGCCCCTTCTCTCCACTCTCTTTCTCTCTCTCTGAAATAAATAAAATAAATCTTAAAAAAAAATGAATGATAGCAGCTGGGCTTTAAAGAAGACACGTTTTCGATGTCACCACTCCTTCTGCGCTTTATCTCCTTGCCTTTTCCACTTGCCTGAGACCAGGTAGATTAACTCTGGGGTTGCCCACGCACTGTGCTCTGGTCCCCTTGGCCTTCAGCAGGCCCCCCGAAGCCAGGCACCTAGCTGGAGGGCTGATCTCTGTGCCCTGGACTCACTCTTACTTACTTATTCTCTAATCGTTTCTCTCCAAACCCTGCCAAGAAATATGGGAAAGCCAGGGTAAGTCCTTTTCTCTCTGCTTCGTGTAGCTCTGTTTGCTGACCCGATGGGCGACGCTTCCTTTCTCCTCTCTCGAAGCCTCTGTTCTGACTTCGCCTTTCTTGTACTTCTCGATGCCTTCTGGCTTCTTTCCCGAATTCCAGAAAGGTAGTTTGTAGCCGAGAGAGAACACGGGCTCTGGAGTCAGGCGGAGCTGATTTCAGACCCTGCTTCGGCCTCTGCAAAGTCTTAGGGGCTTTCCATCCCCTTGTCTGAAAATGGTGGGAACGGGTCCTGCCCTGCAGTCACCTGGTTCCTGGAGACAAGGGACTGACGTCCCACAGAGATTCTGCGCACGGGAGGAATTGTTATTATGCTGTGTAGGAACCCGCTACAGTGTCATCTTGCCCAGATTTGGAGAAGCGCATCAGTCCACTCGACTCCAGTTCTGAAACCGTCTAGAACTAGTTTTTACCATCTCTCTCTCTCTTTCTCTCTGCCTCTCTTTTCCCTCCCGACTTTCTAACTCATTAGAGTATTCACAAAGAAAACGGAATTTTCTGAATTTTGTCTGCTGCGCTCATCACAATTTTCTGTTCTGCTTGTTGATGCCGAGCACAGATTTGCTGACATTTTAAGCTGGTTTTTCCCTGTTCCTTAAATGCTTTCCTTCAAGGAGACACAAGACTCCTTGGCCTTTTCAGAGCTGGGGCAGCCTGTCTACAAGTAGGCAATAGCTCCGTGCATGTGACCTCCCATCTAAACCAGGGGCTAGAAAACTATGGCCCCCAAACCTACAATCTGTGGGCCAGATCCAGCCTGTTGCTTGTTTTCGTAGATGAAGTTTTACTGGAACACAGCCATGCCCTCTTATTTACAGATGATTTATGGCCGCTTTGGTTAAAAGGGCAAAGTTTAAAATAAAATAAAATGAAATAAAATAAAATGTCGAAGTTGAGTGCTTCAGACAGTGTATGGCCCACAAAGCCACAAAGTCTAAAATAGTTACTATCTGGCCTTTGTTTTTACCAGTCCCTGATCTAAACCATTCAGATGAAACTACTCTGCTTGGTTTGGGCAGAATTTCTTTTAAGTAGTTCCCGCCACTTTGAGCAAACCTGACTCAACGCGGTTTCTTGGGCACCCTGCATGGGGCGTCCTGCTCGAGAAGACGCATCCTGACTTCCGTCTTCAGCTTTCCTGACACCAGAGCTAGCGTTACTTACACGTGGTGTTTTTTCTGGAATGAAACCGTTGCAGGGTGAAGTCAGATTTGAGGGCTGACTGGGGGCGGGGGGCACAGGCATGTGATCTTGCTGGTTCGTGTCCTAAGTTGGAAAATAATATGTATGCTTGTTCCCCAGAGCACTACCCAGCAAAGCGTCAGGGAACTTCAGCACAAAAGCGGTGGACTGGGGGTAAGGACTTCTTTTCTTTTTCTGTCCTGGGGGGGTGGGGTCTTATCATAAAAGCACACACAGACTCTCAGAGATGTTGGTTTTATAAGTACTTAAGTTTAAAAAAACACACACACAAAAGGTTTGGGATCTACCCATTTTGAATGCCACACGGGGTTTCCCTAGCACTTGCTTTCTGCAAGGACGTCTCTCCACGGCGCACTGTTAGACACACAGGTGAAAGCTGTGTCTTGACGTGTGAAACGCGAGCTCAGAAGGCGCACAGTCACTGTTACTGAGATAAGGCTGCTTGCAAAATCCAGTGCCTTCTGGCCACAAACGCATTCTCACTGTTGGGTGGAGGTCGGGCTTCTCCACCTATCTCCCCACCCAGAGACCCAGCCTGAAGGAGCAGCTCCCGCCTGGGCCACCTCATGTCCTCGACGTAGAGGACAGGAAATCAGATTGTGAATGGAAAGAGGCTGCCCTTTCAGTGACTGCTCAGAACAAGCACGCTGTCACTCTCCCTATGTTCGATTGGCCAAAGCAAGTGACGTGACGTGGTCAGGCCTATGGGAAGCCAGGCCTAGAAAGGCATCAGTGATTGGGACCACAGCGGCCTCCCCCAGACCACAGGCACCCCCACAGCAGCAACTGAGCTCCGTGGCTATGGTGTGCGCATCTTGTATCCTCAAGGCCAACAGGCAGCTCAGAAAATATTTCTTTACTGAGCAGAATAAGCTGCCCATGAGACGTTCGGGATGTCAGCCACAACGGAAAACTCCGTGTTCCTCCCTGCGCTTTCCCCACAGCTGCCTTTGCACACCTTTGTCCCAGGGTTTCTTGCCACATGCCGTTCGGTCTCCCCCATGAACCGTGAGCTCCTTCAGTTGTACTTGGGACCCTACCTGAGCAACACTGAGCCTGCTGCTTGATTGATACGCCAAGAGCCTGAGTTCCCCTGAAGACTATTCTAGTAGGTTTACTCTGCTTGGAGACCATCGCTGTACTTCGAATCATGGTTGTCCTGTGCCAAGGGAAGCTGGAGAGAGACTGGGGACCACACGCTGGTCCCTTCCTATGCTAGGTCTCCTGCGGTGTGCAGCTCTGCCTTGCCCTTCACAAGGGGCCAATGTGGGGGCGAGTTGGGGTGGGCATCAGCCCTTGACCACCGGCTGGGCTGTGTGCCCTGAGGTCTCTGGGCAGAGCAGAAAAGACACCTTTTCTAATGTGCACCGAGCTGCCAGGTGGGGATTCTTATCTGTGTGAAATGACTAAGTACAAATCCCAGGTTTTGCGTCCCCAGCCTGGTGACATCAAGCAGGGTCAGCTACCTCATCTGTGAAGGGGGCCTAACGATGCCTTCTGACAGCCTGTGGGTACCAGAGCCCTCCGCCCCTTATCTGTGGGGGGGGGGGGTACATTCAGTGGATGCCTGAAACCACAGGGGGTACTGAACCCTACTGTACTTAGTTTTTCCCCATACATACACAGCTCTGATACAGCTGGATTGACAAATTAGGCACCATAAGAGCGTAACAACAAGAATCAATAATAAAATAGAACAATTATTAACAATATACTGTAACAGCAGTTATGTGAGTGTGGTCTCTCTCTCGCAATATCTTACTGTACTGAACTCACCCTTCTTCCCGTGATGATGTGAGATGATAAAATGCCTGAGGGATGGGACGAAGTGAGGGGAACGGTGCAGGCACGTGACGGAGCGTTAGCTACTGTTGACCTGACCATACGTCGGAAGGAGGATCTTCTGCTTCTGGACCCCGAGTGAAGGGGACTGTGGATAAGGTGGGGATTCTTGTACTCAGGGAGGTGATTCGGAATCAGAGCTTGGCCCGGTGTCCGGCATGAAGTGAGTGCTTGGTACGTACTCCTCTCCTTGCCCGGCCCTCAGAGGGCTGCGCCGGTTCTGTGGTCTTCGCTAGCCAGTTGTGGTGGTGGGGCCGAGCTAACAGCGCTCGTATCCACATGCCAGCCGTCTAGCTAAATCCCTTCAGCCCTTGAAACCCTGTCGATCGCTGTGTTTTCCAGACGAAAGTGGCCCATATCATTTCCTCTCTGGATTCTGCCCAGGACTTCCTCAAAACCCGCATCTCCTCAGTTATCGTGGAGGTAAGCGGGTGTGAGCCCATCACTTCATGGCTGCAGAGAGTGTGGGGTGGTCTTCCTAATGATCTGACTGCTCTTTGATTTCTTCCCAGGAAAGTAAGAAGTATGGGAACACGGTAATAGGGTACTTCGAACGCTATCTGCAGTGGGTCAAGATCTCCGTAAGTAGTTTATCTCTCATGAACGTAAGAGGGCCATGCGTTAGGATAGTCATGTTCTAGGATAAAATCAGGAGGAACTAAAGTTAAAGTTCTCGTAATTTGGTAGGAGAGAAGCAAAGGAGCTCGAACATGGGGACCATGAGGAGGGGGGTCCTAGGACTCAGCACATGTGGTCCACACTGGACCCCTTCTCAGGCCTGCCCACTGAGCTGGAGAACATGCCCCTCACTTTCTCCCCCAGCTCCTTTGCTTACTGTTATGGGGGTTCCTGCCACACTTGACTCTGTCTCCCCAGTGAACTGTGAGCTCCCTTCGCGGTGGTGGTGGGTTCGTGCCCTGGGTCCCACTGAGCCTGTCAGGTGGTTGGTGTATTACTCTAGTCAGGGTGGCTCGAGCTACAGAAATTTGTTTTCTCACAATTCTGGAGCCTGGAAGTCCAAGATCAAGGTGTGTGCAGGGTTGGTTTCTTCGGAGGCCTCTCTCCTTGGCTTGTAGATGGCCATCTTCTCCTTGTGCCTTCCCATGGTCATCCTTCTGTGCGTGTCTGTGCCCGAATTTTCTCTTCTTTTATAAAGGCACCAGTCATATTGGAGTAGGACTCACCCCAATGATTTCATTTGAACTGAACTGCCTCCTCAAAGACCCTACCTCCAAGTACAGTCACATCCCAAGAAACTGGGGCGTAGGACTCTAACACTTGAACTTTTGGTTGAAAATATTGACTCTCTGGTTCTTTATAGAAACAGTTTGTCTAGACCTGGTCTAAACAATATAAGTATTATTTAATTAGATTTCCATTTTCTTCCCATGTCCTTTGTCGGATCTCAAAGGGGTCAGGCAAGAAATTCAGACTGAGACCCTGTGCTAGACCCCTGGATGTCTTCATTCTCTCGGGAGCCTGGCAGGGTGGGTCTTATTGTTCCGGATAACAAGGGCAGAAAGCAGAGATCCCGGCTCAGAGAGAATCAGCATCTCGCTTTCGAGTACCTACTTGTGTACATCGTCGACCTCATCCATGGCCATCAGCTCGCAGCTCTGTATCCAAGATGGTGTAGAGGTCCTTTATGTGAGAACAGGTCAAACGTAAATGGCACATCTCACGCTTGTCGATTTTTGTGAGCGTGCTCAAGGTTCGCGTGTGTTTCTCACCCCGCAGATTACTGAGCAAATTGCAGCCTGCAAACCCGTGGCCACCGCTTTAGACTCCGCTGTGGATGTCCTTCTGTGTAGCTACATCATCGACCCCGTGGTAAGAGTTTCAGCTTTCAAACTAAGGAAGCACAGTAACTCATCACTCGTCGTGGTTTGTTGGCAGATTGTAGTACACCCTAGGATATAAAATAGTTTTGCTCTTGGGTCTGTTACAGCTGTAGAATCCAGGACCTGAAATCTAAAATTTAGGGGCGCCTGGGTGGCTCAGTCGTTAAGCGTCTGCCTTCAGCTCAGGGCGTGATCCCAGGGTCCTGGGATCGAGCCCCACATCGGGCTCCCTGCTCTGCTGGGAGCCTGCTTCTTCCTCTCCCACTCCCCCTGCTTGTGTTCCCTCTCTCACTGGCTGTCTCTCTGTCAAATAAATAAACAGAATCTTTAAAAAAAAAATTAAAATAAATAAAATCTAAAATTTAGATGAATGTGTTGTGATACCTAACAGACTAGGAAAAGCTGAAGACCTAGCTGCATACCTTTGTTCCTTACTAGAATTATATGTATAGAAGTCAGGAGACCCTCATGAAGAAAACTCCTATTCGTCCGGAATAGTTGGAAAGGATCAGTCACTTGTACGCGGATTGCCAATATTTGAAAGGATTCTTAGAGCATATATATATGTATATATGTATATATATACATATATATATATATAACTCCAAAGCTATAGCAAACTTAATTTAATTTTTGATTTAAAAGCCCTTTAACATATTACCATTGGGATGGTAAGTTCCAATTAATCAAGTTTATTCCTTAGTTCTATTCACTCCTCAATATACAGTGTCTCTGCGAGCCAACCCTCTCACTTCCTCTGCTGGAAGCCCCTCAGTGGCTCCCTGTGGCTTTCCCCAGTGAAGATCAGGGTCCTTAACTGAATACACTAGGCCCTGCATGATTGGGCCCCTGCCCACCAAGGCCACATTTTGCACTATTTGATCACCTTTCTCGCCATTCTCTAGACACATGTTTTCTTTCACTGCTTTAAATCCATCTCCATGTCCTCACCTCAGGGCCTTTGCACATGCTATTTCTGCTGCCTGGACTGCAGACCTCTCTCTCTCTCTCTCTCTCTCTCTCATTCTGTCCCTCACACCCACACCCCACCTGGCTCACTCTAAGTCCTCCAGAGGGTGAGAACAGAAGCTCTGGGTTCAGATTCTACTTCTGCATTTTCTGAACTCTGTCGTTCTGAAAAATTATTGAAATTTTCTGAGCTTTATCACCCAAGTGGGGCTGTGTGATGGTTCAGTGAGAGATTTTATGTCAAGCCCTTCACACCACAGCTGGTACGTTGACACTCAATACATGTTTGCTATTACTAGTAAGCAGTCTTCAGGTCTTAGCTCAAACATGTCTTTTTTCTCCAGGGAGCCTTTTCTGATCTTCCCACCTAGATTGGGCTCCGTTTTCTACACTCCCATAGAACTCTACGCTTTTCCTTTAGAGGTGTTATTGCTGTTTGAATTGTACATTTGCGTGGTTCTTTGATTAAGACCTGCAGCACACTCTAGACTCTCAACTCCCCGAGCAGAGGGCCCGTGGGTGACACTGCGTCCCTGTCATTGGGCACATTGCCTGCATAGGCAATTAAATGAACGATGATCAGACAGCTATTTTTCGAAGCACATCTGTATCGCTCCATCTGTCCATCTCCCTGTCCCACATCCATACGTCCATCTGTTTGCAGGACGGACTTTCACACCTGACTGGAAACACTCCTGCACTCTCCCAGCCATGCAGACCCCAAGGCTTGGCTTCCTGGCCGCCATTGCTCCTCCCTAGCCCCTAACCCCCTTTGTCCTGCTACTTGGACCCCCGCTGATGGCTTTGCTTGTGCCCTCCTTAGATGTCCTGGGCTAACCTGGTTGACTCTGAATTGATCTCCTTGCATCCAGTCTTCACCACCTGCTCCAGCTACTCAAATCACCCAACTGTCAGATGACTTTCCACAAATAATTGGGGACCAGTGCAGGGGATGCCTGGAGGCTGCTCAGAAAGATTATAGGCTGGAGCTTCATAGCCGGGTGGTCTAAATAGTAGGAGCTCTGGGCATTGATTTTTCCCAGGAAAACAGACTCCAGACTGACTAACATGTTTCTTTTATGTCCTGACTGTTCCCGGAGGAATTATGGCAGCTTCCTGTAAAAGGATATGGTTGTCATCGAGCTCTAAAGCCTCTCAAAACGAGTTTGAAAGCATAGAAACCTGCCAATAAAAGAACACAATGGGCCGGAGTGGGGGGTGGGGGGGAGGAGAACAAATTTACTGGAAATTCTGGCCCAAGAGGGGCCACTGCCATTCGACGGTACATCCCATGAGGGGAAGAGCAGAACCGCAGTGGCTGAGCCGTGGGGGTCGGGGTGGGGGGCCGTTGTGACATCGAGCTGCCTTCGCCTCGCGGAGGGGGGAGGCGGCCCCAGTGTTAGGGCAACATCATCCTAAGGCAGCGGCAGATGGTGCATGTACAGAGCCAGCCAAGAGTGAGACGCTGGCCAGCGTGTGGTGCCCACAGGGTCGTGCTGGGTGTTCCCAGCTGCATACGTTCTGATCGGTGAGGAAGGTTAGACAGCGTTGGGGTCACCCCTGCGAAAGCCAGCGCTGTGGCGTGGGGCAAAGCGAGGACAGAGGCCCCTCTCGACGGAAGAACCAGCACTCAGCTCCTGTCGCCTTGTGGGGATGGGGGCTCAGTGTTCGGAGATGGACCTTCAGCCTCTTCAAGAAAGGACGTAAACCCAAGCTCCTGTGTGAAATCCGACTTACGAACGTGGGCAACTATCTTTTGAAAATACTTTAAGCTGCTTTTTAGACAAAACAGGGTTGAATACAGCCTAGGATCTACCCTCAAACTGGTGAAGTTAAATATGGAATGTTTGTTGAGAGCCTCGTAATTCTGCCTTTTCCACACCATACTGTTTTGGGGCGAGGATGCTGTGGTCCCACCATTCAGATGCCCGGGAGGGGATGAGCGCATCAGACAACCCAAGAAACGGGGGAAGCTCGGCTGGCTGGAGGGCCCCGCTCTTCTCAAGGGCCGCGAAGGGACCCCATCTGCTGGGGTCCCAAACCCTCGCTTCTGCGCGTGCTGCCGCTGTGCCTTATTTGTAAAATAAATATGGTAATAGGACCGATTCAAGGTTTTCAGAAAGATTTAAGGACTTGGAGTAATACGTGGCACTTCACGCCGTGGCTGACTCCTCTTTCGTTCACAAATGGTCTCCACGAACAAAATAAGAGCTCATTTAAAACATTGCAAAAGAAAGTGATTCCCCCCCAAGCAACTGCTGTTTCCCATTCCCCATCTTCAGGCATGTGATCCTCCTGATTTTCTTTTCTTCCCTAGAATTTGTTTTGGTTTGGCGTAGGGAAAGCGACCATATTTTCGCTCCCAGCCATCATTTTCGCTGTGAAGCTGGCCAAGTACTATCGTCGAATGGACTCAGAGGACGTGTACGATGAGTAAGTAGACCTGTTTCTGCCGAGGTGGGGGGCTCATTTTCTAAGTGGTCCTGACCTCAGAGAGCTTGGGAAGATGAGCTCTGAGGAGGTTACACTGGGTCTTTTTTTTTTAAAGGAGGAGGTCACCTCTGTTCTGGTGTCTTCTTTGTACCGACTTTCTTATGCTCGTTTAACTGTGTTTTCCCCCTCGCTTCCTCTGCTCAGCATCCTTAACCGGCCTTCTTATTTCTTGTTTGCAGTTCCTCTGTCTTGGGGACTTGGCACTTTACTTTATAACTGTTTTTACTAGCTTTCATTTTGACTCTGTAGCCTACATTTCACTCCGTGGTGACCCTGTACATGTCATTTTTGCTTCTCTGACTTCCCTCTCGACCTGCGTCTCTCCTGAATTTATTCTGTCAACATCTGTATTAGGTTAAAAAAATGTGGGGGATGCGGCTGTTGAGCTGTAATAGTAATTAAAAAAAATATTTATATCTCCCTTTTTAGTACTTTATAGTGCTGAAACTGTATCGCCAAAAAGTAAGCCTTTTCTTTTTTAAACCGTATTCATCGTATGGGATTGGGGAGGTCATCATTATTAATATATGATGGGCTTATAAAATAAAAGGAATAACATCTTAAAATTACATAATGACATTAGATATGCCCAGATAAAAATCAGTGTTGATGTCTCTTAAAATGAAGGCTGGCACGTACGAGGTACTGAAGAAAAACTTGTTGAATTAATGAATTTTATACGTTCAGTTTATTTATCTATAAAATGGTCGTTTCAGTACTTTGTTTTAAAGGGAGCAGAATGTGAATATACCTCTCCACCTTTTCTGTAGACTTCCCAAATTGTCGTATACTTTTCATGACCATTCCATTGCCTTTGTAAGCCATGATGTAAATACTTCATCTTAGAGGTAACCTGGTGTTTTTGGTGTATTTATTTTTGTTACAGTATGGAAAATGGTAATATTGGTTTTCATAGACATCATTCCACTCAGACTGTATGAACAAAGTTTTTACACAGACCCAGCGGCTCGAGTTCTTGACCTACAGCACCTCCAACTACTGGAAAAGAAGCCCTTCCCTCCCGGAGCTGACGGAGTTCAGTGATTTTATGTGCAACATGCACTGATGGGCCAAAGAGTGAAAAGTGTGTACATTTTTTTTTTAAATCTCTAGAAGTTTTGCTTTAATCATCTGAGCCTTTGATGAAAGTTTCAATCTGTAATACATTCGCTGAATTTCCAGTGTAGCTCTGGGAACAAGACATGAGTTGTGTCCCATTTCCTTGTTTGGGAACTTAGACTTGTAGAGAACATTCAGCAAATCGCAGATGTGTGTGTGTGAACAATAAAGGAATGATTTCGGAAATCTGACTCTGATCTTCTTATGGAAAAACACTCCTATATGATAGGTCTCTGTTACGTCACTGTGTCTGTTTTCTTAGAGCTACTCCAACAAACTACACAGCAGAAGAGTCTTCTCTCACAGTTCTGGAGGCCGGGGGTCTGCAATCTCCTTCCTCAGAGAAGGAAGAGTCCGCCCCACGCCTTTCTCCTCGATTCTGATGATTGCGACAATGACGCCATTCCTCAGACCCATCACTCCAATCTCTGCCTCTGTCTTCACAGAGTGGAGTCTGCCCTTGTGAGCCTGTGTCCGGATTTCCCTCTGCTTCTAAGGAGTCATTGGGTCAGGGCCCATCGTAATCAGGAATGGCCTCCTCTCGATTGCATCACATTTGCGAACAACCTATTTCCAAACATTCACAGGGTCCAGATGGACACCAATGGGGGGGGGGGGGAGGCACGGTCCAAGCCATCACCGCCACACAACAGCAATAGCAAATAGCCAGAAAGATAACGGAGGAGAATTTGAAGGAGAGCAGCGCTATACACACAGAAACTAAGTTAAATAACCCAAATCACAAAAGATAGAATAATGACAGATTTTAGGAGACACATACAAAATAGTGACTCAAGCCCCTCTTTGTTTTATGTTTGTCTTTATTCAAGAACACGTTAATACTCCACTGCTTGTGAGCATAAATTGTCTCTTTATCTAACGCAGTGACGCCCGGCTCCTGCCACGCCACGGATTCACGTGGCTGATACTTAGGTCCCGTCCTTAGAGATTCTGACATAGTTCGTTGGCTAGGGGTGGAGCCCAAACATGTGGATTTTTTACATTTCCCCAGGCAAGGGGCGCCTGGGTAGCTCAGTCGGTTGGGCGTCTGGCTCTTGGTTTTGGCTCAGGTCATGGTCTCGCGGTTGTGGGACAAGCCCCGTGTTGGGCTCTGCGCTCAGTGCGGAGTCTGCCTCAGATTCTTTCTCCCTCTCCCTCTGCCCCTCTGCCCCTCTGCTCACATGCACACACTCTCTCTCTCTCTCTCTCTCTCAAAAAGATGGATAAATCTTTTAAAAAAAGATTTCCCCGGGTGATTGTAATAGATGACCAAGGTTGAGAAACATGGCCCTAGATTAACTGAATCATTTCCTGGGATATAGCGCATATAATTCTCATGTACAACCTGGCGGAAGAACTACTACAGCTCTCTATGCATTTCACCCAAAGGGACCCTGTCCCTCAGCTGTCAGAGATCTGTGTTCTGCTCACTGGTCACTGCTGCTGATCACAGAGGTGCGGATGCAGAAGGGGGCGGCCGTCGCTGCAGTCCCTCTGAGGACCCGCTGCATTGCACTCGTGCTGTCTTCTCTATGGGGAGTCTACCATGCTGATAACATGGCCTATCCAGCGATCTTGCCTACTCAAGTCTTTTAAAGTCCATTCTACTTCTCGACACCACCACCAGCTGTGAACAAGAAGGCATATATATAATGTGCACATGTCATGTCCATTAGCCCACCGGCAGGACCCGTGGGGCAGCATATGACGGTAAATGTCCCAGACATCCAGAATAGGACAGAGCTTGGTCTCAAACGCTACTGTAGTGTGGCTGGAACCTGCCACTCCCACACAATGGCAATTTTGCTCATTGGGTTGTCTCAAAGGCCACAAGGAGCCAGAAGCTGCCACAAGATGGCAGCAGAGGACACGTGTAATCTCTCTGCTAGGCCGGCCCTTAGAGCAGAAAGGGTTCTTGCTTAGTCTCAGAAAATCAGGTCAACTGCAGACAGGTACCATGGTCCTGATAGGCCATTTCAGTCTCCTCGGCACACAGATGAGGCTCGTCCTTAGCACCCATCCAGTCAGTGGCAGGATTACTCTGCACAGGCAACAGCACTGGCCTCCCTCCAGGCCCAAGCAGCCCCATCCTTAGGCTCATCTCAGCTCGCACCTCCCCATGGGCATCCACATCGGGTGCAGAAAATGTTTCATCAGGTGCAGCAGTGGCTTTCCAGAACTCACAACTCCAGACATGGGTGTCTTTAGTATACGTATCATTCTTCACCACTAGTTAGGCTGCTGGCTGGGCCCAAGAACACATGATTAAGGTGGGCCTGATACTTAAGAGTATCATCTAAAGAAAGGCAAGTGCCTTTGAATGTAGCCCATCACTTCCCACCAGACTTGTCACTCGCACTACAGGGCAGCTGCAGCCGGGGAACTCGGTCAGCTTTCCCTGGGAACCCAGACCCAGGCATCCTCAGACCTTCCTGGGACCATCTCCAGGGAGCCAAAGCCTCCCGTGTGAGTAATCAATGGAGAGACGATGGGTCCCTAACGATGGGGCACTACCTTCTTGTGGGAAGGGCACCTGTCTCTGGAACCTGACTTGCTGTTCTGGGATGTTCCATTTCCATTTTTTATGAGAAATAAAAATGTTCGCTTTCCCAGGATCCGAGGGGGCCAATGCAGGAAGGGGACACCTGGACACTGTGATGTGTGGCAGGCGTCCCTCAGCCACTCACCGTCCACACGTGTCCAGCACGAGGCCAGCAGGAAACCATGTGGGCAGGAAGGAGGAGCCCCACGGGGGGACTCTGGGCTGAGGTGCCTCCGACCGCCAGAGGCTCCACTCCGCACACTCCCCTGTGTCAGATCGTGGGCTTCCACAGAGGTCCTTGGGGTTTAGAGGCCCCAAGGGAAGTGGGCTGTGGGGCTGCCTCTCGCACACCTGCGCCCCAGGTCCCCAGGCAAACTGGGCAGATTTTCTGGTCGTACAGCAGCCTCAACAAATTACCTGGATGAGGCACATATTGTCTCTGATCCCCAAACAGCCCAACTAGTTTCTGGACTTCCCACGAGGCTTGTGAGGCCTGTAGGGGTGTGGCTTTTCCTTCACTGTGTCGGGGCCAGTCCACAGTCCTCCTGAGAACTCACTGGAGGCTGGTCTCCTGGGCTCTGCCCCTAAGCTGCTGTCACCTGCTCTTCATGGAGCTCTTGGGCTTGATGTCATCAGAGCAGTCACCCCCTTGGGGGAAGAGTGTGCATTCAGGGGCCCCTGGGACAGGACAGCAAACACGTTTGTTTGCAGGCCCGGGGAGCTTCCAGACAAATGATCTCTGACACTTTGTGCCAAAGCGATTGAGCAAGAGGCAGGAGCCATGTCCAAGACAGAATCCTGCCAAAATGCATAATCGATATAGTTGAGGTCAGAAGTCTTTCAAGGCTGGGGTTCTCGACGCAACAGCTGGATTTATTCAGGATAATCCGCTTGGAAACACCATTTTGGATTTACATGAGGAAGCAATGAGCTTTCAGTGTGTAAAGGCCACAGGGCTGGCGTCACCTGGCTGATACACTCTGCTGCTTCACAGGCTCTAGGACCTTGTGAGGGCACCATCGTCCGTCCGGGTTTCATACGGGAAATCTATTTGTCGGGTTAATTGAGTTGATGAATTTAAGCAGATGGTACTGACCTCCTCGTCTCTAATACATACTCCTCCTCTCACATTTGGTGATTCAAAGTTGACATGAACATGGGACAGATCCAGCACAGACCAGTTATGGACCGCCTGTGGGACGGATTTAGGACCAGCCTGGGAAGTGCATGTATTATGACTGGGGTCTAACTGCTTTGAATAAAATGGCTAAGAAAAACGTGAGAATGAAAAATCCTTGCTGTGCATCCACTTGCAAATATATCCAGGTCTGTGAGCCCTTGAAAGACTGAAGTTTGTGATCAGCACAGAGGAACCCTTGGAAGGACTTCTTTCTGCCTGTAGAGCTCGAGTCGGATGCCGTCTGGGACGCAGCTGGTAGGTCTTCTGACTGGTGTTTTAATAATATATATTTTTCGGGGCGCCTGGGTGGCTTGGTTGGTTAAGCGTCTGCCTTCAGCTCAGGTCATGGTCCTGGGCTCCTGGCCCCTAATAGGGCTTCTTGCTCAGCAGGGAGTCTGCTTCTCCCTCTGCCCCTCCCCCTACTCTTGCATGCTCCCGCTCTCTCTCTCTCTTTCAAATAAGTAAATAAAATATTTTAATGTTGTCCTGAGTCATATGTGTCCATGCTCTAGAAGTTAGAGCTGGAAAAACTTCAGACCTATCAAAGATAGTGACCAAGTTTGTGCGGAGACATGTTTCCCGCCCCTCCCCAGCCATCTCGGGTGCTCACCCCCATCCCGCACCTCCCAGGGATCCCTGTTCCCTTTCTGCCTCTCCTTCCTTTCCTTCCCCTCTGCCCCCGGAGCCATGCCACTCCAGGCTGCAAGCTGAAGTCTCACCAGAATTTCTCCTCCTGGATTCTTCCAGAATGGAAGGGTGGTGTCAGGCTTGGTCTGGAGTTACGGTGTCACTTGTCATCTTTTTCTATGCGAGCAGAAAGCGGCTGGAGAACCGGTGCACCTGAGAGAACTGAGTTCTGGGACTTTACGGAAGTCACTTTGGTCAGTTTGCTCATTGTTAATTCAGTTTAAAATAATGGGCACTCCTGATACTATTGTGATAAAGATCTCTTGTAAATAGAGGCACAACTCATGCTCAAATGACAGTAGATAGCCCTGCGGTTAATCAAATGCAAACACATGATGAAATTTCCATCGGCGTGGTGGCACATTCTGACAGCAGCCTAGGGTGAATGAACAGAATTTTTTTTAGAGTCTCCATGACCTGTTTTGGAGCCCTGGCGTCACCAGTCACTAGCTGTCTGTGGTCTTTCATTTCCTCCTCGCTGCATGTGGGTAAGACTAGCGCCTGTCTGCGGAGCAGGGATGGAGTGAGCGCATCACGCAAACTGCGTGCAGTAATAGCTCACATCATAGCTGCTGTCACCCTCACCATAGTGCTGCCCGAGCACTTGCAGTCAATGTGTGAGAGCTGTGGTGGCGAGGTCTGCCCAGGCTGTGGGGGCCATAAACAGTCCTCTTGCCTGGGAAGGTGAGAGCCATTGGTGTGGATGCAGCCTCGGGTGAATCTAGAATGCCCTCCAGCCCACGTCCTCATCTCCCTTATGCATAACTTTCCTCCAGTGCAGACATGAAACCCACAGAGTCCCTCCACGCTGGGAACAGCTCTCCAGTCTTTGGGAACAGCTGTTCCTTTGGTAAATCCAACCACATGTTTTAGGTGCTGGGCTGTTCACCCCAGAATCCTGCTCTTTGCCAGGGTGGAGGAGTCCAGTGGCAGGAACGTGACTCAAGCCCAACTTATCAAAGTCTCCACCTGAGATTTCAACACTGCAGCTCGGCCCGGAGCTGCTGACACCCGTGTTTCCAACCACGTGCAGAAAAACGCGGAGAGAAAACAAAGCACGCGTGCAGAGAAAGTGGAGAAGCGATGTGAGAACAGAGTTTCAGGTCCCAACTCTGTGCATCTAGGTAATTGTATTAATTACATATTTTATGTTCTGTGTTGTATGATGTCTTAACATCTTGAAGCACCTATAGGCCAAGGGAGAAAATGCCCCACCCAGGGCTGGCTGATTCCTGAAAGTAATCAACAGTTTACCCAGAGGCACGCCTCTTGTACGCAAGCCAACCACCCCTTGTTCACTGTAACACACCAAGCCAATGTTAAGTCAGCCTATAGCTGGGCACCAGGCAGCTAGCCATTCTGTTCCAAGCCTTACAGAATTCGTCACACTGGCTGGTCCTAAACTATTTAATCTGCCCTGCCTTTGAGTCATGTCAGAGGAAAGTGTCTTCCCCTCAAACACCTGCAATAAGGGCTCTGGATAGGCTTTCTCCTCCGTCCTGCTCCTGCCTCCTGACCAAAGCCAAGTGCTTTCCTGTAGCCCATGTAGCATGCTGTGTCCCCTTCTTTTGGGAAATGTTAGTAATACATTCGTTGTTCACTGGCATTATCCTCTCCATGTTGTCACCCAATCACCCCCATACATTGAAGCACCAGGGGTACATTTTGAGACAAGGGGGGCAGTGAGTGGATGGTTCAGTGTTTGGCTGAGGACCAAGCCCTCAGATGTTTTTGGCTCACTGCCTGACTTGACTATTCAGCCGGCCGTGCTCGGGTGACACTTCCGGCTCGGGGTGCTTGTGCTGAACGGCCACTGCCTTGTACTGTGTCTGCTATGTCCTTCCCTGGTTTTCTAACCTAAACTGTGGCAAGAGATCCACTCAGATTCTTGCTTAGTGTAGGCGAGGATATGAGAGGTCTCCAAGGAGAGGTCAAAGAGGGTTCCAGAGCTAATTGGCACAGCCAAGGCTTCCTGGAGGGAGTGGGAAGTGGGGAGTCGCTCCCCGCAGAGTGCTCTGAGGATGCCGAGACTATCTCACCTGGTAGCACCAGTAGGCCACCACCAGGTGCCACTGCAGAGGGCATAAGAGCTGGGCACTGAGCCCAGGGGGTACTCCCTATTTGTAACAAACATCTTACTCTGGTGGACGTACAAGTCCCAGGTGAATGAGGTCCCCCTCCAGCAGACCATTGGAGACTGACACTGACTGTTGGTCCCCTGAGTATTGTCACCTTCTGGAAACACCCCTTTGATTCCAAATTTGAACAGATTGTTTTGTTTTGATATAAAAATGACGTAAGTTGTGTAAGGATGTCATCATCTCCCCATTGTCCTTGATAAGAACTCAGTAGCTTGGCTGGTGAGGGGCTCCACTGGGGGCTTAGCAAGAAAAACATGAAGAAGCAATTGTGGCAAGGGGACACTTTGTCTAAATACCAAGAGTTTGCAAGGACAATCTGACTGTGTTCCATCTGGGCAGGGCTACACTTTGCTGATGTGAAAATCTCTCCAAGACCTTGGGGCCATTAGGTCCTGCCACAGTAAAGGCCATTCTACCTGCAGTAGCAAAAGCCTTGCAGCAGCCTGGATCCAAGAAGACCCTCTTGCCTGTGAACACCAGCACCACTGTTCCCTAGCGACGTGCTCCAGCAGCATGGGACTTTTACTTTGCACTGGCAGTTGGACTTCTCTCCCTAATACCAACTCATATAAAGGTGCACCTCAACTAAATTTGGACTTTATTCCTTTCATCTCCCCTTGCCTGACGCGGCAGTGTGATTAATCTGTCATTGGCTTGGAGCATGTGATTTCTTTCCTGGCTTATTAAAAGACATTATCCTGAATGCTCATTGGCTTATGGAATTCCTGCACAACCGAATGAGTTAAACTCTTGGCAAAGACAATCCCAATCTCTGGGAATTAATTTGCCTCTCAAAACAATACAAGGGCCAGATACTTATTTCAATTTTAATTAATTATTCAATAAGTACTATGATGATGGGGAATTTAGGTAAGGCTACAGGTAAAGCAAGGCATATCCTTTTTTCCTTTATTTTATATTTAGCTACTTTTTAAGATTACAGGGAAAACAGGGGGGAGGGGGAATGAGGTGGCTGGGTGATGGACATTGGGGAGGGTATGTGTTGTGCTGAGTGCTGTGTGTTGTGTAAGACTGATGAATCACAGACATATACTCCTGAAACAAATAATATGTTATATGTTAATAATTTTTTAAAAAGCTTACAGGGAATACAATGCTTAAATTTTATGGCCTCTCCAGCTATAGCTATGATTTGACCCCCAGTGTTGGTTAAGTCTGTGACGTTTTGTTAATTGGTGCATTTAGCCAATGCTAAATTTAACTTAGAGCCTATGTTGTAAAGATACAAAAGCCAACCAGCTCCTTTTTTTAAAAAAAAATTTTTGTTATTAAGACCCCTCCCCTTTCCCCACCAAACATGTGGTGTTTTCTCTGACACCACTTCTCCAACTCTCTGACATGAATCAGGTGTCCTACGGTTCAATTCAGTTCTGACTCCCTGGAGATCTTGCACATTCCACAGGTTAACGGCTCAGTCCCACAAGACCACCCCCACTTCAGATGCTAGCCGCAAATGGGGTACCCAGGCTGCCTACATGTCTGCTGGGCTGGCTACAAATTCTGGGGTTCCCATGACCCCCCTCAGTTTTGACAATTTGCTAGAATGAGTCACAGAACTCAGGAAATTGCTTTACTTGTTATTACCAGCTCATTAGAAAGATGGAACTCAGGAAGAGCCAAATGTAAGCAATGCGTAGAGAAGGTGGAGAGAGGGGGTGGCGTGGAGCTCCAAAAGTGGAGAATAAAGGCAAAAGACACGAAGATAAAATTAAATTTCCCTATAACTTGCAGCCCATTGACAAATATTTGAGACAGGCAGAGCATGACATTCCTCCAGGAACTCCCAACTGTCTTGACGCTTTTCTAGTGGCAAAAAGCAAGCTTAGATTGACAATAGCTGGCCTGTAAGTCTTCTTTAACATATGAAAATCCTTTTGGAAACTTCTTTTGTCTCTACCACACACACCCCAATATATATATAACCAATCACTTTTCACAATCCCAGTGTAGGTCTTAACACCCATGGATCCTGTCTGCATGCTTTAATAAAACCACTTTTTTGCACCCAAACATCTCAATAATTCTTTCCTGACCATTCGCTCTGGAGCCCCACATCAAATCACAGCACTTCGAGGCCCTCTGAGGGTACACCAGTCTCCCGGCACCTCCATGTGTTCAAACTGGAAGCTCTCCAAACCCCAACATTTAGAGGTTATTATGGACCTTTCATTTGTTTCATTAACGGAGGCAAGACATCATTTGTATTTGCTGATTAACTCAGTTTAGCCCCTCTCCCCTCCCAAGATGTGGGGGATTTTTTGTTGTTGTTGTTGTTGTTAGGGTTTAAAAATTTTATTCAGACTGACTCTTCATTTACCCTAGACGATGTAAGAAATTTTTATGGGCAGCTGCCAGCATTTCAGCGCATCCCATGACTCGCATAGACAGAGAACTCCATACAAAATGCAGAAGACGTCTTCAAGCAGATTGCTGCAAATTATTGGCAGAAAAGATCTACTCCCCCCCATTCATAGATATAACTTTATATTCTGTCTAAGTGATGATTTATGGGATGATACCTCAACCTTTGCCTGGATTGTTTCCTTTCAAATGTAGTTGCAACAACTAAGACCTGTCTTGGATACTGCGTGATATACACCAATAGTCCCAAATCCTGATGCATGAGCCTGTGTCTCTTTGACCTCATGAAAATAACCTATGGAGTTTTTTAAATTTTTAAAAAATTTTTAAAATTTCGATTTCTAGGCTGCAACCCCAGAGATTGTGATCCAGCTTCCCATGTGATTCTCATGAGTATGCCCACTTCTGGACCACTGGTCTACACTTTACTGTCTACTTTGCTAGGGACTGGGAGATGGGTCAAGATGAAATTCTGCCGCTATAATTGGTCTCATGGGATCAGATCATACAAAGTCCAGAGTGTAACTGACTAACATGTCATCTAAATATGGAGGCAGCTGGGAAGATGCCAAGCATCTTCTCCAGAGCTCTCTGGTCAAGACATATGACTGCTCCTCTGAGGAAACACAGAGGGAATGCATCACCTCTCAAGCTACCGCAATAGAATCAGCCAGTACAGCTGCCATACCACGGACGCGCAGCCTCTCAGTAAGTTACTTTTCCATTGCTCATTAACGCTTATGTCAGCTAATGGGGAAGAAATATTACATATGCCAAAAAAGTGTGGGATTGCAATGGGGAAGCCTGGAGCTTCTTAATAAACAGGGGCAGAAGAAGATAATGGCCTCCAAAATGGTTTCTACTCCAGGGGAAAAAAAAAAAAAGACTATCTTATTGAAACTGTGCTCATGACTCCTCTGACCGGTTTTGTCCTGGGGGATTGAAGCTGAAAGTTCCAACTCTCTAATCACATGGTTTGGTCTTTCTGGTGACTAGCCCCCATCCTGAGCTGTCTAGGGATCCTCAGCCACCAGTCATCTCATTAGCATATAAAAGACACTCTTACTACTTCAGAGATTCCAAGGGTTTCCAAAGGAACTGTGTACCAGGGAACCAGGGACAAATACCAAATATTTATTTGTTATTATATATTTTTCATTATATAAATCCTATTGATATATATTTTTTATTTCATCTATAGTTATTAGCTGTATAATTTTTCTATAAAATTTTAGCGTATAAATTTTGGATTTCTAATTGGATCAAATTATGGAACTTTGTTTTAATTTCATTATATACATACATATATACGTATATATACACACATGTATATACTTATACATACACATACACAAACATACATATATTTATGTATAAATGAATATATTATATATATATATTTATTTATATTAATGTTTTGTTTTGAGAGGGAAATTAACTCCCAGAGATTGGGATTGTCTTTGCCAAGAGTTTAACTCATTCGGTTGTGCAGGAATTCCATAAGCCAATAAGCATTCAGGATAATGTCTTTTAATAAGCCAGGAAAGAAATCACATGCTCCAAGCCAATGACAGATTAATCACACTGCCGCGTCAGGCAAGGGGAGATGAAAGGAATAAAGTCCAAATTTAGTTGAGGTGCACCTTTATATGAGTTGGTATTAGGGAGAGAAGTCCAACTGCCAGTGCAAAGTAAAAGTCCCATGCTGCTGGAGCACGTCGCTAGGGAACAGTGGTGCTGGTGTCCACAGGCAAGAGGGTCTTCTTGGATCCAGGCTGCTGCAAGGCTTTTGCTACTGCAGGTAGAGTGGCCTTTACTGTGGCAGGACCTAATGGCCCCAAGGTCTTGGAGAGATTTTCACATCAGCAAAGTGTAGCCCTGCCCAGATGGAACACAGTCAGATTGTCCTTGCAAACTCTTGGTATTTAGACAAAGTGTCCCCTTGCCACAATTGCTTCTTCATGTTTTTCTTGCTAAGCCCCCAGTGGAGCCCCTCACCAGCTGAGCTACTGAGTTCTTAACAGGGACAGCGGATGAGATGATGACATCCCATCACAGCATACTTTACTCTTATAGCAAACCGACTTTACTCTTATCTTAAAAACAATTTCATTTTTGTCATAAACAAGTAGATTTGAAGTTATGTCAAACTGATCTAAAGCGACACCCACTGGGGGGCCTGGGGGGGCTCAGTCAGTTGAATGACTGACTCTTGGTTTCAGCTCAGGTCATGATCTTGGAGTTGTGGGATCAATGGAGCCCCAGGTCAGGCTCCTTGCTCAGCTGGGAGTCTGCTGGAGATTCTCTCTTCCTATTCCTCTGCCCTTCCCCCCCCCTCCTGAAAGCTCTCTCTCTTTCTCTTTCTAGAATAAACAGATCAATCTTAAAAAAACAAAAACAAAAACCAGCACCTATAAATTGGCTTGATAATATGGGACCCAATGACCCCCTGTTAAAATAGTTAATATGATCCAGTGTAAGTTAAAACAAGGCCTTCAAGGATTTAAACTTATTATATAAAACTTAATTAATGAGCAGATGATTATCCTCCCTTCCCCCATAGACAGCCCAATTTTTCCTTGCTCTTAAATCTGGAAAAAATCTAGGGTGTCTCTTGGTGGATTACTACAATATTAATGCTGTATTCTCATCTACCGGGGTCTCCCCACTCAATATTTAATATTGCTCTTACAGATTTGCCTAATGTATTCTGCTCAGTGCCCCCTTCAACAGCTTCTCAGCTTGCCTTTACCTCCAAAGGGACACACGTACCTTTTTCAGAGTATCTATGGGGTGCCCCAACTGCTTTGTCACCACACATCCTGGCAGACAGGATCTTTTTTTTTTTTTTAAGATTTTATTTATTCATTTGACAGAGATAGAGACAGCCAGCGAGAGTGGGAACACAAGCAGGGGGAGTGGGAGAGGAAGAAGCAGGCTTCCAGCGGAGCAGCCTGATGTGGGGCTCGATCTCAGAATGCCGGGATCACGCCCTGAGCCGAAGGCAGACGCTTAACGACTGAGCCATCCAGGCGCCCCTGGCAGACAGGATCTTAAAAAAAAAAATTTATTTATTTGTTCATGAGAGAGATTGAGAGAGAGAGAGAGAGAGAGCACACGCATGTGCACAAGTGAGGAGAGGGGCAGAGTCCAAGGCGGGCTCGATCCCAGGAAGCCGAGATCACGACCCTGAGATCATGACCAAGAGTCAGATGCTCAGCCTACTGAGCTGCCCACGTGCCCCGTGGCAGACAGGATCTTAACTGCAACTACCTTTCAAGGAACATGAGTTCGGCATTACACTGATGACACCCTCCTCCAAGGAGAGTCATTTGACATACTCATTATAGACATACAACTTCAACATCCTTTAGTCCTTTTTGGATTCTGGTGGCAACATATCCTTCATTTACAAATTTTACTTCCAAATCGAAGTCAACAGGCGTCCATTAGTGCACTGAGAGACTCCTCATTCTTGAGGCTTGGGCTACCTCTTAGGCTTCCTGGAGTCCCTGGACCACTTTTGAAAGATAAGTTGGTGAAGGGCTCTTATGCAAGAACTGCCCCTCTCAGCCTTCAGACTGATGTTATACATCATGAAAACAATGAATGACTGGCTGCCTACTAAGGTCTTCTGGAAATAGAGGCTCTCATGAACCCTGAGCATGTAACCCTCCAAATACAACTGTCCGTTATGGTTTGGGTCCTGGAAACTACCCCACAAGCTACACACAGCTACTGAGTCCCCCTTAAGACAGAATGGAGCTAAACTTGAGCCCCCTGGTATATTCCACATGAAGGACGGGGTGACTTCCCCTGTTCTCACTCCCTCACCTCATGCCTTTGTGATGGGTGATGGAGGAGGTGGCCCCTGCCATAGACTCCTTGGCCACCAGAGAAGCCCCTTGAGATTAACTGAGTGAACAGCAATGAACATTCACGGGCTATGCACAAGGTACCACTGACCATCAGCTGTGAGCGCAGTGGAATGTTGTTGCTTTCTATCTCTTAGCCAGGATGTCCCTGAAAAAGGACTGAACCAAACAAACAACACACTTGGCCAAACTTCAGGCAGTCATCTTAGCACTGGAGGCCTTGACCAATAAGTGGCCCCATTTTCATATTTGTTATAGACAGCTGGTCTATTGCCTAAAAATTGTCCCTTTCAGAGTAAAGAAGTCTGAAAAGCTCTTTTCTCACAGATATCCAAAATGTCAATCAAAATCATGCCTCTACGTATACTAAGGCCACAATACAAAGTCATGCCAGGACACTCTGCATTCCCTTCAGAGTTATAGGCATTACAAATAGCAACCGAGACACATATTTCATTTCTCAGAACACACAGTGCTGGGCTTCTGGAAGAGTTATTCAATAGAACCGTTATGTCCCTGATACTTCCCAGATAACCAGTGTAATTGAGAGACACTTCTCAAACAACTGGTTTTAATATTGCAGTCCAGCAAATAAACCTCTAAAAGAGCTTCTATTTTGTCTCAGGTCTTAATCTATTTTAAAAGATTCTCTATCTTGCCCCCACACTATTAGGTTTGGAGTCCAGAGTGAGGGCACATATTCTTCTGAAACCTGTAAATCACACTTTGTCCCAAAGTCAGGTTGATGCTCAAGGGACATAAGACTGATTTGAACCTAGACTTCTACTAACAGCAAAACTGGTTAGTGCAGCTGCACACCTTCTATAGACTGTTGTCTTATTACTCCCGGTTTAGGTGTTTCCCTTGGTTTACAATCTAGAAGTCCAAACACCCCCAATAAGCCATTTTTTTCAACCAAACATGGCAAATGCTTGGACCCACATCAGTTCAAGTGGATTCCCACTTGGAAAGGATACCCCTGTCCCACATCCCAGACAACATCACCTGGCCCAAGAGCTCATCCCTGGAAATGACATTGCCCCAGTTGACATCATCTTACCTAAGACCTCACCTTCGACTCCAGTCCAACCGCTGTGCCAGAGACAACTTCAGTCAATTGAAATCTCTGGCCCAGCAATGCCCATGGACCATCTATCTTAAGGCATAAATTGGACACAGGACACTTTTTACTTTTCTTCTGTTGATATTAAGAACTCCATTGTGTTTCTGAGCTCGTGTGCTTAGCTCATGATCCTGGTATACTCTTTGCTCTCTGCCAAAAGAAAATCCCCCTACACTCCCATGTCTAAAGAGAAATCTGAGGGAGGTTACTCATATCTGTGCCATTCAAGAAATTAATGAAGATTATTGCTCTCCCTAGGAGACACCTGCCTCGTATCAGTCATCCCCCATGACCCACTGGGGTCATTGAAGACCACCCACTCTTCAATGCCTTCTCCGACTACCCCCCACCAGCTTAGCACCACCGCATCCTGCCTTGGTCTCCAATCATGACCACCATATGAGTCCTTCCCCTTAGTTACACATAATCCCACTAATTTTTACATATACTCTTTACTAACTTATCAGTTCATATCCTCTGACAACATAACTGCGGGACCTACCATCTTGACCCAAAAAGGCACCAAGATATTATTGTCAAACTCACACTTTTAATAGCTCCCAGCTCTACCAAGTATTGTTAGAGACCTCCCAAAACTCCAGATCTATTTTTTTGGATTATGCCATATAATAGAAAACCTGTTTATGGACTGGCCTACAAAGACTCCATATACTCCTACTTGTGTTCCTCCATACTACTTCCATAATAAAATGTTTTATTTCCTGTTTGGGGCAACTTATGCCCTGCTCCCTAAAAGTCTCCATGATCATCACACCAAGATTTCCTTAATATGATGTCAAAATATCAGAGGACAGATTGAATTAATTATGTTTTTAATAGTCCTTATTTTATGAAGTTTTGATACCTTGGAAGGCCTTACAAACTTGAGGAGAGACTGCGCCTCCCAGGGCTAATTAATTTCTAATATAGTAACTGGGAGAATACTTGTCATGTGCAAGTTAAGCAGCTCTTTCATCCAAGGCAAGGTGGACTCACGTAGCAAACTACTATTCTCCCTACCCTAAATCCACCCAAGGCCAAGCACCAGACAGATAGGGAGGGACACCTCTAGGTCTCAAATCCACTGAAAATTTTCAAACTGGCCAATCCAAAGCTGTTTATGTTGACCTGCCTCACCGTTCCCCTGGAAACCACAGTAAGGGCCCTGGCTCACGCTTTCACCCTTCTCTTGATTCTGCTTCCTGACCAAACCAGATGTTTCCCTATGTGGCCCTGCATGGCATAGCATGCCCTCTTCTCTTGGGAAATGTAAGTTATAAATTCTTATTTCAATGGCATTAGCCTCTCCTATAGTCAATCAATCCCATAAATTAAAATTCCAAAGGTACATTTTGAGACACTGGTCCTACACAACTCTTACCTTCCGTGAGTTATAAGAAATTTCTAATAAATTCCCAATTTTGTTTCTGTTGTTTTCAGTTTTCTTCCTACTACTACAATCAGAATAATCTGACAAATACAAAATTCAACTCAATCTCACAAATATGTACTAAGTGCTTTCTAAGCTTCATGTTCGAGCTCTGGGATAGAGACATCACTACCCAAGAGGATCATAGTGGCAAGTACACGAATGAACCACAGCAAGGTGACAAATCAACTGTAATAATGGTGAAGTCTGTAAAAAGTTTAAGAGAACCAAGATTTAAAAAATAATGAAATCTGTCAAGGGCAGAGGGACTGGGAGAATTTGCTAGATAGATAAGGGTGGAATGGAATTTTAGGCAAAGATAACAATCTGGCAGAGGTAGCGTGTCCTGAAACAGCCTGACATGTGGGGAGAAGAGTGGACAGTAAGATACAGCTGGAGCCCAAGGACGTGTGTGTATAGTGTAGTGGGTATTGACCTTGAAGCTGGCTGGGATCGAAAAGGGAAAGGCCACATATGTCAGACTCAGTAATTTGGACCTCATTCTGTAGAAGATTTAAAAAAAAAAATCAGAGGCTTGAGGCTAGGAAGTGACAAGATGTCACCACTACAGCAATCATCAAGTACTGAGCCGTAGACTAAGCTGGCAGTCTTGAGATTAGGAGCCAAATCACATTCATTTTGCATTCCCCACCATGACTATCATTGCACTTTGCATAGAGTGGTTACTGAACAATGATTGAAGAAATACTCTTCTTGTTCCTCCAGCTGTTGAGTGTCTCTTAACCAGTCTCAGACTCTTAAATCCTCTCTGCCTTTGGCTAGGTTAGATTTCCCCATCCAGTCACCCCAGCTTTCCCTCCAGTATAGCAATTACTCCTATATTGTCGTGATTAATATCCTTGTTTTCCCCCCTATTGTCTGGCATAATTTTGATGAAGAGACCATGTATGTCATTCTTAACTGCATTATTCAATGACAGAGAAACCCTAGGACATTAGGTGCTTCATGAGCGCTCTTTGGGTGACTAAGAGAATGAGTGAATGACAGAATGAGTGAATATAATGAATGAGTGGCAGAATGAAGGACATCTAGTTAGAGGTCAGCCCTGTTCTTCCTAGAGCCAAACAGTGTCAGCATATGAGAATGTTCTGTTCTTTGGGCATGGGTGCCATTTGCCCCAGGTGCCTCACGGGCCTTTCCGGAACTGTTTTCAGATGACTTTCATCTAAATACCTTCACCTTTTCACCTGACAGCAGCAATTCATTTGCCCACATGCATGGTGACTCACAGCGATAACACAGAGAAAGGACAGCTTGTCTTCTCCTTTTGTCAGATTTCCAGGATGGCAACTGGCAGTCTTTGTAACAAATATAAGTTAGAGACTGAAATTCAAAAGAGAGAATCTCTAGGACCTTCTTCTGCCCCAAGATACTGAGGTAGCAAGTGTGCATACATGTTCATACCTGTATGTGATGTATGTATGTGTATGTGTGTACAGGTGCACAGCCAGCTGTATACTTTGGAAATTTTATCTAAAAGGATCAGACTTCTTTGTAAGATGTTTAAGATGTTTTAGAGTGATTTTCTTTTTTTAAGAAAAGGTATGAAGAACACAAAGACGATCAATGAACTTACCTTGTAGGAACAATTTGTTATAAAACACTAAAAAAAAATTTTAAAGAACCTATAAAACATTCAAACAGCTTCATTACCTAAGGAAAAAGTCCTTATTATTATTAGGTTGATCTATTAAAAATTGCTGATACTCTGCCATTTTTACTTACCACAGACTGTGATTTCTTTTGGTTTTATTTAATACAAAGCCATGAGTTAGTTTTAAGATGGCTTCAGAATAAGAACCAAGTTTTGCACATGGCTTCAAACAAAATGTGTCTAATATTATGGGATGTGACATAGGGCATTCCTTTAAGATAACTAAACTTTAAATAGATTTTCAATTTGCATTCATACTGAATGTTATCCTGTCAACTCTTTGCTGTCTCTTATTTTTCTAAAGTAAAATTTTAGCAGTATGCATCATCTGATTTGCTGAATGGGAATTCTGAAATCTCATGACTCATGAACACTTTAAATTTGACATGCCAGTACTTACTGTGCAGTAGGTCTAAGACGAATGGTTTTTTGTCACCTAATTAGATTTCAGCTGATGTTGTTTCACCAATTTTCTCCTTTTCTGACAATGAATAAGTTTTCAAAGCACGTGATTTGACCCCAAAAAATTAATATCGCTTTGATACAGTAACTCAGCACTTAGCCTGAATTTGAGGTCCCTGTTGAAGAAAGGATTCATTTTCTACCAAATTTGGCCTGGTATTATTGCATGATTAAGGCTCAGCTCAGAACAAAATCTTATCCCATGATAGAACGGTGACTGCCCCTGCAGGTGCCAGCCCCGAGGTCAAGGAACCATACTGCAGTAACAAACACATAAGAGTAAAAAATAAAATCAGCTTCTCAACTTGAAATCCTCTGCCAGTGACCAGATTGCATGAGACATGCATTCAACCATCAGCCTTACCTTGTAGGTGGTCACCCATTGTTTTCAGACCTCATGGAATCCCCAATGGAACCCTGACATCCATCATTTAAATCTTTGATGAAGAGAAGAATGACAGAACCTCAATCTGGTCATGAGAAAAACACCAGGCAAAACCCAAAAGGGGCACAGTCTCAAAACACCTGCCCAGTCCTCCTGAAAATTCTCAAGGTCATCAGAAACAAGGAACAGCTGGGAAACATCACAGGCAAGAGGAGTCTAAAGAGTCATGAGTACTAAATGTCGTGTGGAATCTTGGCTGGGATCATCCATTAGGAGATGAAAACTTATGTTCACATCCAAATCTCCACATGAAAGTTTGTAAGAGCTTTATTCACAATGGCCAAAACATATCACAAGAAACCGGTATATTCTTTAGTAGGTGATGGATAAGCTGTGGTCCATCCAGAAAATGGAATATTATTCTGTGCTAAAAAGAAATGAGCTATCAAGCCACAAAAAGACATGGTGGAAACTTAAAATCATATCACCGAGTGAAAGAAGCCAACCCGAGAAGAATAAATTCTGTATGATTCCAACCGTATGATATTTATGAAAGGCAAAACTTTGAAAACAATAAAAAGATTGGGGATTACCAGCAATTAGGTGGAGAAGGGATAAATACACAGAGGATTTTTAAGGCAGTGAAACTACTTTGTATGATGCTATAATTATGGAACTATGTCATTATACATTTGTCAAAATGCATAGATTTTTCTATGTATTTTGGTGTACTTGTATATTTGTATTTGTATATTTGACAAATACATCAAGAGTGAACTATTATGGAAACTGTAAACTTTGGGTAATTATAATGTGTCAGGAAAGGTTCATTGACTATAATGATTGTCCCACCGCCGTGGAGGATGTTGACAGCGTGAGCAGCTGTGTCAGAGAGCGACAGGGTATATTTATCGTAATTCTCTGGGAATTTTGCTGGGAACCAAAAACTACTCTTCAAAATAAAGTTTATCACTGATTCAAAAAGAACATTGGGTAAAAAACGCGGAGGGCTGAACAAAGTATGGAATTTAGCTAGTAATAATATATCCATGTTGGGTCAATAGTTTTATAACTATAGCAATATAATGGAAAAGACGGGTGATACCGAGACCTGGGTGGGATGTGGGGCAGGAGAACCAACTTTACAATGATCTTGTAAGACTAATAATACTCTTACATTTGAAAATATATAAATTTAGAATGAGAAGAGAAAGAGTTTACAATTTACCAAAGTTTGGGCACATTAATTTTTTTAATAAGAATATTAGAAGTGGCCTCCACTTAATTCTTCTCCAGTGATGTGTCAGGCATGTGCTCAGCGCACCTGAGCCTCAGCTCCATTTCTATACCATGAAGATCCAGCTGCACTTTCCTCTTGTGGTTTGTGTGGGGAAAAGTCAATGAGCCTTTACATACTTCTCCAGGAGGCAGTGATCTGCTTCATCCTGGGACAATGGGGAGGCAGTTGGAACCTGCTGCAGCCGGCCTTGCTGGGGCTCCAAACCTCTCCAGTTTCCCCAAGGCACTGCAGTACAAGTGCATCATTTTCTTAGTATACTGAGATGTGAAATAATGCAGCTTCAGCACAATGCTGGCACATATATACACTAACTGGGAGTAATGGTCTATTTCTCTCCATGAACATCCATGAAAGTGTGGAGAGCATAGGCAGTGATGAGGCCACCAATGACACCAACAAGGAGGAGATGACCTATGAGCTGAATCTTGAAGGATGAGCAGGTGTATGCCTGGCTAACTAGGACTGGAAGGACATTCCAAGTAAGGGAAACAGCAGGATCAAAGACAGGAAGGGAACAAGCAAGTGCACCAAGTATTCAAGAAATGCTGACCAAGTGTTTTAGTGTGTCCTGATTGGAGGGTGTGTGTGTGTGTGTGTGTGTGTGTGTATGGAGATGAGTTCAGAATGACAGGCTGAGCCAATAGGGAAAGAATTACACAGCTTGATCTAATAGTGTGTTCCCTGCTTGCAATACAACAATCAAGGCAGAAGTTGGGATGGGATCACAGGAAGACTGAAGGTCCATGCAAAGCCAGTGAGGGAAGTTCCATATTCCCTGGCAAAATTTAGAGACAATTCTCGGAAAAGATCCTGGGGTACATGTTCCCTTATAAATACGTTTTGTGTTCTGACCTACAGTATTCTTCCAGAATGAACATGCCTCCTCTTGAGGATCAAGATAACTTTCTCGTTTTTCAGGAGACCACTGTGGTCTACAGCTCCCTGGGAAACAAAGCAATTTTATTTTGCCTATGTCCAAATAAAAGCCCAAAATATCACATTGCGAGTGTGTGTTTATGGAGGTCATGGCTCAATAAGGTGTTCAGGACAATGGGGATGGATCTTGGGGTGATCTGACTGTACAAGAAGCTTGGAGTTTGGGGAAATAGTTAACTCCAATGGAATTTGTAAAGAAATTCTTGGAACCACGGAATGAACCAGTCGATATCGATATCTCTGTGACCTTGGAATTCCCAAACAGGTGAATCTTGAATGGAAGCCCACCATAGTTATGACTTTTAGTACCTTTATTGTGGGCCAGGACAGTATTTTTAGAAAATTCCTATTAGATGCCAACCCAATTTCATATCCATACATCTGGATGTTAATCTAGTTCTTAAAAGTACATGAAGTCTCTACTTTTATT
The DNA here is from genome assembly GCF_024610735.1 of Ursus americanus. NCBI lineage: Eukaryota > Metazoa > Chordata > Mammalia > Carnivora > Ursidae > Ursus > Ursus americanus. The sequence goes on from NC_142134.1 coordinate 72,082,547, forward strand.
TTTACATATGTATATGTGAAAAAAATTCACGAGCTCTGAAAATACTGACCCCCATGCCAACATGTTCTCAGCCATTCAATGCTGGGTGTTGACACTTAGATATCAGGACTACCCAGTTACCACAATCCCCACCATTCCTATTGTCCCTGTCCCAAAGATAAGGGTCAGTTGGCACTTACTGTCACTCTGGTGCTATTGTTTCCTTATACCTGAGTTAAAAAGAAAACAAAAGATTTCTTTTGCCCAACTATCATGAAAAATGAGGTGACAAAATGTAGCAAACATCTTTGTGGACTTTCAATATGCTAGTTGTGAAAACCAAACACGTCTGTTTTTAATGAACATAACGTGAAACCCCATTATAAGCCAAATCTGTTCTGCTTCATTTTATGTGAACAGCTTAGCCCCATAAAATATTTAGTGTGAGCCCAAAATAAAGTACTGCTGTTGTCAGCAATCCGTAGGTGAACAAATGGAGGTTCAGAGAGGTTAATTGGTTGGGGAAGATCACACAGCTAAAAGAAGGCCATCTCCAGGTCATTCTAGTATGAGACTCTGCCCATAGAAGGCTGACCGGAGGAAGTCCTTGTGTGTGACCCGAAGGTGAATATTTTCAGCAGAAATCCCCCGGACCAGGAATTCACTCTTTATTAGCCTTTCAGAGCCCATGGATTCTTCTGCCCACACAGTAACTTCAGGTGCCTCTGTGAAAGCAGACTTGGAAACCAAGATGGCTTCCCCAGCTTCAGTCAATCATTCACAAACATTTCTTGAGAGAGACAGAAGGAACATCAGACGGTGTGTGTGGGTAGTCTCAGTGTTCAACTCTGGACTCCTCATCATCCCAGCTCTGTGAACTTGGACAGCCCTGAATATATAATAAGCTCCAATTTTCCATCTGCAAAATGATAGGAATCCTAGTTACCATATTGTGGGGTGGGTGTGTTGGGAATTCAGGAAGAGCTTTAGGTAAAATAGGCAGCCCAGGGCTTGGCAGCTATGATAGTTTTGTTATTGTTTATAACTTTCCCACATATATTGCTTCTGCGGTCATCATCCCATCAAGGAAGGTCTTTGCAAGGCTGAGCTGACCTCCTCTCCTGGCCACTGGGGGAAAGGGAAGGGCTTGAAGGAAGCAGGTCTAATGCCCTGCCTATACCCCGTCCCACAGGATTACACCAACCACTTTCCCTGCAGGAAATGGCTCCCTCCCAAGGGGTGTGGCTGGGAGGAGTGTGATAAAGATAGACAGGTGTGTGTGTTGTAAAATTCACCTGCCAGGACTTCAATAAAAAGGGCCTTCCCTGCCTGGCACAGCAGATGAGACAGCTGTAAGCCTGCAAGCTCACGCTCACATCTGGGATTACACTGGATCTGCATACTCAGAACAAGGTAAGAGTCTCGCTCTTTTATGAGTTTCATTCCCCATCTTTCTTCTCACTCCCCTCAGGACTTCAGGATCCTATCAGGAACATGTGGAAGCTGAATCTCAATGTTCTGATGAACAAGTGGGTCTTCACATGATGTACCTAGGCCCCCATCCACCCTTTATTCAGGAGCCCACACACCTGTCACTGTCTGTCTCCCTTTCTCAATTCTGAGAAGAGGCCACAAGCTCTGGGTGGAAATGAGATCTGGACCATTTTCTGGGCCTGCCCCTTAAACAAGCAAAATCTGTATTTCTTTTAACATGGATCACTGACGTATGAATCATCTTATCATGAACTATACCAAATAAAACCCTGAGTAGTTCATAACTTTCTTATTTGTTGTCAATATTTTCCAAAGGACAGAGTAAAGTTGAAATGCAAAAGGAAGTTGGTAATATAGGCAGAAGAGATAAGTTCTGGCTCCTTTCCCAGCTTTGTCACTTATCCAATATGGGATATTGAGCAATTTATTTATCAGTATGAGTAAACTGTCACATCTGTTACCCGGGGGTGATTTATTTTTACTTACCAGGCACAGCTCGTGAGTGAATTAAACAAGGTGAGAATCAAATAGTGGTTGAGGTCATAGCATACAATGGTGTCAAATAGAAGTGTTATCTCTTCTTTCAACATTTTTTTTTAAATGTCAACTTGATAAAATCCATGCAGTTTAGTGTAGCATTTAAGGTCATCCTATTTATGCAATGATTTATTTTTTTAATTTTTATTAATTTTTAAGATTTTATTTATTTGAGAGAGAGAGATCCCACAGGAGTGGGGAAGAGGTGGGGAGGCAGAAGAGGAAGGAGAAGCAGACTCCCTGCCAGGTAGGGAGCCTGACATGGGGCTGGATCACAGGACCCCAAGATCATGACCTGAGCCAAAGGAGATGCTTAACCAACTGAGCCACCCAGGCACCCATGCAATGATTTATTTTTAAAAGCATTGGTTGAGGACTTTCTACAAGCCTAGCACTGTGCCACATAGGGCTCCAGAAAACAATTAGGTATCATCCTTCCCTTCAAATTCCTAGTCTAAATACTCTGGTAGGAATTCACCCCATCTACACTGGTTTACTTTGCATAGTCAAATGATATGACCTCCCCTCCTTCATGACTTTCCTTAAGCTCTTACTGCACTCCAAATGCCCCCCTCACAAACCCAGCTATCTCAAAGTGTCCAAACCCCACACATGTTGAACATTGGGTCAAATACCACCTTTCATGTCATTTACCATGTCCTTTCTCATTATGTGATCACCTGAGTCCATGTAGAACTGGATGAGAAATCCAGCACATGGAGCTGGAGGAGACTTTGGCAATTATCACACCTAATACCTCAATATCCAGGGGAACTGAGACCAGAGGGGAGAGTGACTTGGCCAAGATCAAGTTGGGGACAGAATTGGCACAGACTCCTTGTCAATGCTATTTAAATTCCCCAAAAAGTTGCTTCTAATCTCTTTAAGATGTGACCTACTCATTCACATTGACAAATCCAAGATCTAGTCTAGTGTTCCATAGTCTAGTGATCTAGGTGTTCCATAATGCTTGCTTAATGAGTAAATGAAGGAGTGAGTGAGTGAGCAAATGCAGGAGTAAAGGAGTAGTGAATGAGGGATGAGAGTTTATTTGGCTCAGAGAGTGATGAAGGAATGGAAGAAGAGCAGGAGGCTTTTAACATTCAGGACTTAAGTCAAGCAGAAATGTGAATAGATGGGCTGCTGGTCTAGTAATTCCAGAACCAGGAGGATTCCTGATCTCACTTCTAAGCAAAGAGGCATATGTCAGTGTAGAGGGAGGGTTATCCTGCAGCCTTGCATTGCTGAACTATTGCCCAGCACTGACTCACTTGCTCTTGTCAAACAGGTTTCCACCAAGCTGAAGCCATGAGGATCCATAGCCTCACCCTGCTCTTCCTTCTTGGGGCTGCTCAGATGTCATTGGTGAAGGGCAAAAACAAAGTAAAGAATAGACATGTCAGCAAAGGCACCAGAGATATATTGCGTACTCTGGAAGAGACCCAGGTTGAGCCACCCAAGCACCTGACCAAAGGCAAATTTGTCACCCAAGACCATGCCAACTGCCGATGGGTGGTGATTGAGCAAGAAGAGGGCATTGTCCTGAAGGTTGAGTGCACCCAACAGGACAACCAGTTTTCCTGTGTCTTTACTGGCAATCCAACTTCCTGCCTAGAGTCAAACAAAAAGAATGTCTATTGGAAACAAATTGGTCGAAACCTGCGCTCTCAGAAGGTCATCTGTGGGGACGCCAAAACTGTCCTGAAAACCAAGGTGTGCAGAAAGAAGTTTCCAGAATCCAATCTCAAGCTGGTGAACTCCACTCTGATTCAGAACAAGAAACCCAGCCAGGAGTTAACAAAGCCCTCTCCCAGGAAGCAGAGCAAAGTCAATAAAGCCTCCCTCATGGAACCTAACAAGGTCAAAGAGTTATCGCATAAGAAGCAGATAAAGGTCAAAGAGACTATCCCCTCTGCCTCAGTGGAGACTCAGACCATAGCCACCAAGGATCCCAAGTGTGTGGAGGACCCAGACTTAGTAAATCAGACAAAGACGGCCCTGGACTACTGTGGGGAATCCTGGGGCTCTTTCTGCCAGTTCTTCATCACCATGGTCCAGGGCAGTTCATGCGAATAAGTCAAAAGAGAACAGAGTCCTTTAGGAAGTCCTATGTCAAAGCCCTTCGGTATGCGGTAAAGCTCTCTGAGTAAAATTAACATCTGTGCTATGAGAGTGCTGTGGAATATTTAAACAGATTTTATAACTTTTCTTTTTGTGTTTTGGAATTTGCTTTATATTCATTTCCTTACATTTTATTTTCAGAGGTTGTTTACCTCAGTATATGTTTCCATGGCCCACAAAGCTATGTGTATTATGAGCAGTGAGGTCCATTCTTTGAGCTGAATGAGCCAGAGTGATGATTCAATGCACTTTCTGCTGAATTAACAAAGTTAAAAAAGCTCTGGGTATTTTTCAGAAATATGTTCAACCATTTTTGGTTTCTTTATGTTTACTTTCATTGAACTCATAAACAGCCCCCATATATCAGTGGGGGAAAATGTCTAAGTAATGACCCATCCTGAGTCATCTCCAAATGTGACCCATTCCAGAATCCCTATCTTTCTCCTTTCATCCATTGGTCTGTGGTATTTGATGCTTACTGCACTGTAATAATTAGGATCCCTGATTTCAAGTGGGATAAATAAGGCATGGTGTGATTAAAAACACAAATCGGGGTCTCACAGATGGTAAGAGGGGAGGAAGGATTTGAACCCAAAAGGTCTGTAAAGCCAAGGCCACAAGCTAGAGGAATGCTTTCCACCGACTCAGGTCAGAGCTGGGCATCACTTCTCACTATATGTGAGACCCCTGATTTTGAGGGGCTCATTTCTGGCCTAGGGGAAAGGGGCTTGGTTAAGTACAGTGTCCTGTGATGAAAACCCCAACAGAAACAGGAAAAGTCAGTGTGAAAAACCAGAGAGAGGAGGTGAAAGCTGCTAGAAGAACTCGGGTTGAACTTCATGGAGGAGGTATTACTGGAGCTGGATTTTGGAAAAAGTATCCTTTGGTGGAAAATGGGACAGAATAAAGACACCTTGGACAGATGACAACATGTGTGAAGCAAAGAGATGTAAAAATCCTAGAAGGTGGGAGAGACCAGATGGTTGGAATATGGTGGGATATAGGGGTGATACTACTGTTAGTCATCTATGTGTTCATAAGTACGATCTGAAAGTGCCTTTATTCAAGAGTTGGGGAGAGAGGAGGTTGTGCCCCTAATGCCTTGCTACAATTTCACTAAGAGCAAAAAGTGAAGAGCAAAAGATGGTTAAAAAAAAAAAGACAAAAAAATCCCACTGTACTTTAGAGTCTCTGTCAGTTGCAAGGAGGAATGGCAGGAGGGGTGGAAGAGTAGCCATTTACACTCACCAAGTTCCCAGGACCTACACTGAGGATTGTCAGTGGCCAATCCAGAGTGTGTCATTATTCACATCATCAACACTAACATTTATCTCTCCCTTGCAATGTGCCAGGCATTGTGCTAAGCTCTTTCCATGGAGGCTGCATGCATTCATTCATTCACTCATTCATTCAACATGTAATGTATTAAGCACTGACTCTGCCAGACTCTGTCCTAGGGGCTGGAGATACATCTGTCCACAGCAGATGAGCGTATGGACGCTCTGCGCCCATGGAACTACCAGTGGGGAAAGTGATGACAAAATCACAAATGTACAAGAGATAGAGAGGGAAAGTAGAGGAGGAGAAGGGGGTAACAGTGATGAAGCGTCACCAGTCTTAGATCAGATTGTCAGGAGAGGCTTCCCCGTGGGGGTGACTTTTGAGTCTAGATGTGTATGAAGTCAGGAATCAAGCCTGGTAACTCTCTGGAGTAAGGATGTTCCAAGCAGAGGGAACAGGCTGTGCAAATGCCCTGAAATTAGTTTAGTGCCTACCGTGAGCTCCTACTATACTCCAGACATTGTTCTAGGGCTAGAAAATGGCAGCAAACAAAAAGAAAAAAAAATCCTTCTCTTCATGGTGCTTATATTTCAATGACTGACTCATGTTTGGCATGTTCAGAAATATCAAAGGTTGCAGAACCATTGTAGGACAGGGCCCAGGATCTGATTTGTGAACCTTACCCCCATTTGCAAGAGAACTGAACCAACATCCCAGTCCATCCCAAGCTTCTCTTAGCCACCCCATGTAAGGGACATTCTCTCTTAAAGTCTACACAGATTGTGAGCTCTCTGGATCCCCCCCACTCATAAATCTCAGTTCCGTGTAGTCCTGAAACAGGATAAGACTGTTGAACACTTCCAGGGGTCATTAAATAATAACCCTGGTCCAGCATGGGTGACATGAACATTGAGGAATGGACCAGACTAGATTCAAAGACTTTTAAAGGTCATTTCCAGCCCATGAGGTGGTGCTGTTTCTGGTTCACTCATGGTGTTTGGCCACTGGCAGAACTGAGAGAGGTTTGTTTCCAACATGGCAGAGTTTCCTAGACTTGGGCTGGAGGTTTGCCTCTGCTGCTTCCCACACAACATCTCTGTACCAATTATTTAACTCTTCTGAACTCCAATGAGCTCATCTCAACAATGGGGACAGTGAAACCCACCTTGAAGGGCTGCTGTAAGACTCACATCGGTCAATAAATCTAGAGCACTTAGTGCCCCACTGCTTGCACAGAAGGTGTTCAACACAAGTGGTTGTCTTAAGTCCATAGCACAGGACCACTTGTGGAGGGAGTTCAAAATTTCCTTATGTAAACTCTTTAAAAGTGTGAGGGGATTTTCCCCCAACACAATAAGCAAAGAAGAACAATAATTATTGATAACCTAGTACCTGCCAGTGGCTTTGCCCCCTTTTCTTATATAATCCCCCCAACAACCCCGCCTGGTAGGTGTTATCACCCTTGTTTTCTAGCTGAGGCAACTGAAGCCCAGAAAAGCTGAGCACCTTTCCAGTGTCACCAAGCATGAAGTGGCAGAACCCGTAAGTGAGAAACTGAGGTCTGGAGGTCCCCCAGCCCTTTCTGTGTCCAAAGCTCATGATTTTCTTCACTTGATGGGAGAAGAGTGAAACTTGTGGTTTTAGATGCAGACCAAGTCCTAAAGTGAACAGGATTCCTCAGTCACTTCCATATATACATCCCCTTTCATGTCCTACAAAGAGAAAGATCAAGAAGCTAAAGCTTTTATTCATGCTTAGCCTTCCTTCATAGTTATATCCCAAAGCAAGGTTTTTAAAAAACACAGTAAAAAACAAATTTAAAAACACAACACAGATTTTACATTAGCTTGTATCCAAGTTGGTACTCCATATTTTCTCTCTGGGGACTTTCTGAATATGAAGTGGAGGGGCCAGCTTGTGTGTGTGTGTGTGTGTGTGTGTGTGTGTGTGTGTGTGTGTGTGTGTGCCCGCGCCCCTAAGATATGGTTCCCCTTGATAGCAAGAGACAGGAAGCTTTCAGGTAGGTACGAGTTGCTTCAGGATGGCATGTCTGCATCCCCTAAAGCAGCTCAGTAATGGGATTGTCTTATGTTCCTCATAAAACTTCCTCTCAGCATAAAGAGGGCCTCTTCCTTGCCTGCAGCACTGTCTCTGTGTAGTAACTCACAACCACACCAGTGCCGACTTGAATCTCTGGAGTCCAGCCCATTTCACCTGGCCTCCTATTCACCGACTTCTTCCCCGCTTCCCTCCTGGCAGAACAAGGAAAGGAGGCAAAAGTGTTGGAACTGACAAATGCAAGGGCAGCCATCATCTGCGGTGTGGGTTCTCATAACACCACACATACAGTACTCTCCTTTAAATGTCTCCCTCAGAAACACTTCATGAACAGTATGCAAAAATACATTCATTAGGAGCCCAGCTAAATGAAGAATCAGGATGACAAATGGGGAGAAGTTTCCAGAAGAAGTCTGTGTTAGGACCTGGTGAGTTCGAAATGAATTCTCCAAGGGGAGTTTTCATCAGGCAGTTGGATATGTGGGAAATAACACAGCAAAGGTGGTCTCCATGTCATCTATCATGATAGCCCCAGCACTTAGGTCACAGGCCAGCATATAATAGGTCCTGAATAAATATTGGTTGAGTGAATAAAAGAGGAGAGAAATCATGGCAAGGGCAAAGATGATGCGCTTCAGAGTAAAAGAAGCTGGATTTGAGTTTCTAGTTGTTTGATCTGAGGCAAGTTACTTTTTTCTTATTCTCAGGTTCTCAATCTATAAATTAAGTCTAAGTATCCATCAAGTAAGAATTAGACATGATTTAAAGTCTAAAGTGTGGTTCTTACACAATGGATTGTCACTAAGATTGGTTATAAGTGAATGAATGAATGAGCCAATTTGTTGAGAGAGAAGACAAGGAGGAAATGTTCTCGATAGGCTACATGGGACTCAAGACACACCATGCCAAGGGCCTGCCTGTCAAATGGAGTTTGGCTCTTCCTAATCGCTTCCCAAAGACCACCCTCTATGTAATGGCCCTGGAGGCACTCCACATTCGTGGAATGGACAGAGGCACTTTCCACAAAATAGGAGGAGATGAAGGCAAAGCTGGTTCTTTAGGGCAACCTTTGAGACTTTCTTAACCTGCCTTCCTGTGACTCACCACAGCACCTCCCCTTCATCTTCCTTCCATCTATGGCTTGAGTGCTGCCAGCCACCTGCTGCCTGGGTCATCTCCCTGGGGGCACTGTTCCATTTGCCCTGTGTACGACCACGACTCACACATTTACATCTTCACCCAGACCTCTCCCCTGACCTCCAGCCTCACTCAGCATCGCCACTTGCATATCCAAAAGGTGTCTTAAATATCATACACCCGAAACACTCCACTGATCTTCCTCCCAATTCTTGCTCCTCCATGTCCTTCCTCACTTAGTTCATGGTAAAGCCATCCTTCTCATCGTTCAGGTCAGAACCTTTGCAGGATCCTACTTGACTCCTCTCACTGAACCAATTCCTGCCATCCAGACCTTCAAGAAGATATTCCAGATATGACGTTTTGCCACCTGATCAAAGCTCCAGCCTGTCCTCCTGGATCATTGCAGTAGTGTCCTAACCCATCTCCCTGCTGCTGGCTTTGCCTCCTGGAGTCTGTTCTAGCAGCAGCAGAGACATCGCTTCCAAAGTACAAGTAGGAGCACCCCACTTCTCTGCTAAAAGCTGTCCAGTGGCTCACCATCTCACTCAGAGTAAATGCCAAAAATCATTGCAAAGCCTTACAGCCTCCTCTGCGAGCCAGCCCCTCACTACTTTCTGACCTGATCTCCGATGATGTAACCCCTGGGTTACTCTGCTTCAGCCAGCCTGGCCTTACTGTTCTTGAAGCTCACTCTGTACTCTCCTGCCTCAGGCCCTTTGCACTTGCTCTTCCCTCTACATGGAGAACTCCCTTACTTCTTTCAGAGGTCAGCTCAGATAGCACCTTGGCCCTCACCTTTGCTTTATTTTCCCTATACCCCTTCTCATCACCTGACATGCACCATATTTACTTGTTTCACTTGCTTATTGTCTTATTGCTGCCTTAGAATATAAGCTCCCTGAGAGCAGACTTTGCTTTGGTCACTGCTGTTTCTCTAGCATGTTGTATAAAGCATGGATCTCAGTACATGTTTAATTATTTTTAAAACCCATGTAACCACAAGAGAATCAAGAGACAAGATTTCTTTCTGTCAGGCAGCCCTCAGCCTCAATTCCCATTCCAGAAATGTGATTGAAGTTAAATTGCTTGTCTTAATAAGTCTAAATGTCCTTATCTGGAAAATAGTACTCGAGAAACTCTTATAAATTAAATGAGTCAATATGAAGTACCAAACTCTTTGCTTGGAACAAAGCCATTGATCCAAAATGTTTGTTGTTTTGCTATGATTATTATTATTAAACGTCATGCTTTCCAAAGGGCATGATGCTGCCTCCTCTCTCAGTTCCTGACAAAGAAGGCAAGGTCTGCACCTCTCCCAGCTCATGCACATTTAATTATAAAGACCCTCTCTTCATGATCTCCATTCTACTAACCTTTTTAGAGAGAGGGCTTTGATTTTTACGAAGATGTTTTGAAAGGATAAAAATTGAAGGAAAACATGAGTGTAACATGGACCCCCAGATAATCTGATTGCCGAGGATGTGAGAGAGGCCTAGGCAGCAGAAGGGGCCAGGAGAGAGGGAGGGGCAGCAAGGAGACGCTGGCCTAGAATTAGCAAGGCCCAGGGTTGAGCACGCTGCCTTCTCTGAGAGACAGGAAGCAAAAAGGCCCTGTTTTCTAGGAAATGGACTAGTTCTGCCTGGCAGGCTCAGAACTCCTGCCAAACTTAGCATCTCCTCCAGATAAGTGGAAGAAGCCATGGTAGGAAGTACAGAGTAGCTGTGCTTTTGCAGGCGGGGTGGCATGGAGGGAAGAGCATGGGCTCTGGTCACAGATAACATGGATTTGGATCCTGACTCTGCTATTTACAAGCCATGTGACTCTGGCATGCTCCTTAACACTTCAGAGACAGCTTCATTCATGCAGCAAGCGCTACTGAGTGCCTTCTGCGTGCTGGCTGCTAGAAGCAACGGGATAAGCACCCAGAAGAGCCAGTGTTTACTGAGCATGTATTGTAGACCAGGCACTGCCCTATGCATGCATATTATCTCACTTAATCCTCGCAATCGCCCACCAGGAGGCACTACCTTTCTTCCTATAAAGAAGCTGAGAAGGTTAAGAAACACACTCAAGGTCATAGTAAATATCAGACGTGGAAGTCAAGTCTAAGCAGTGTCTCCAGGGTCCAATCATTTGACCACTAGAGCACTTTCAAGAAGCTGGAAGCTCCAATGTAAATGAGCCATTGGATGCAAGCATGGGGTAGGGCCAGGTGGTGGGGTGGGAGGTACAGTCAGCACAGGGCAGCAGGTGCAGCTGGAGGAGAGGGAAGCAGTGGTCACAAGGTCAGAGAAGATTTCCCTAAAGAGATGATTCACGGAACTAAGACCAATAAGGGAAGGGGGTTACCTGGGCAAACCAAACGCACCGAGAGTGGCTCAGGTGAAGCTTGGAGGGTACTCTCTCAACTATCCGGTCGCAATAAAAGGACCAGAACATTGATCAGCAGTGCCGGCAACACTAGGGTCCTCTGATTCTATCCCCTCTCCCCTACAGCCTAGCCTGCACAAGGAGGAAGCACACCTTTAGGTGCAGGGGTCCTAGCTGCTCTGCAGACAGAATCACCCCCACGAGACAATGGGGAAGTTGTAGCACGTTCTCAGTTTGCTCAGTTCCTTCAACAGCAGGTGTTCTGCTAAGGGCCAGGGCTGGAGAGGGAGTGTGAAGTTGTGAATGCAGTAGACAACTCCGTGTGCCCTGGTCCACAGGGAACCACACACGACATGGAAGATGCACGTTTGTTGTGGCTCAGTCTTCTCCCGGTATTTGGAACTATGCATTTTACTTCAGCTTTAAATGCAAACCAGTGACTTGTTCTGGCACTCAACCAAAGGAAGGCCATGAAGGCAATTTTGACTAAAACCAATTTTCACAAAGCAGGCACTGACTCTAGAACCTGACCACCATGTGTAATGGGACTCGGCAATGGCATTTTTGTTCTGTATGCTGTCAGAACTAGCTTCCAGTGTCAAGTGACAGCCCCCCGATGAGACCAGCCAGGGTGGGGTCTGCCCAGAGCCTCTAGGGTGCCTCGAGCATGAAAACCTTCTGCACCCACTCCTACCAGCATAAGGGCTCTGGAATTGTCTTTCCTGGAACTGGGCATGGGGTTTTCTCTAAACCAAGCACTGGTAACCCGAGGGCAGGGTGGGGTTTGGCAAAAGCAGGAGTCCAAGAACCCACATCGGCCACCCCAGAATAGACACCACTGTTGTCCAGGAAGCTTGAGGCTGGAACCCTCGGACTCTGGGAACCAGGCAGGGCCAGACAGAGAAGCAGGTGTGAGGACCAGACAGGACAAAACGATCCTTTACTGGGTGTTCCCTGCATGCCAGGGGCAGTGACTTCCAACCTTAGCTGCAGGTTAGAATCCTGGGGAGCTTTAGAAAAGCTCACTGCCCAGGCTGCTCCCACACCGATGACATCAGAATCAGGCGGGTGAACAGCTCAGGGATTTTTCAAGTCCCTCAGTTGATTGTGACATGCGGTTAAGGTTGTGGTCTGCTCTGCTGGACATTGTTCACCATGCTTTCCCTGCATGATCTCATTTCATAACCATCCTATTATCAAGACTCTCCTACAGATAGAGAACCAGGGGTACAGGGAGGTTCATCGTTTGCCAGGGTCAGAGTTAGAATGAGGCAGAGCCTGGAATCTCCCCAGGCAGCCTGCCTCCAGAGCCCACAGTCCCTGGTGTAAACACAGGCATGAAGGCAACTACCATGTAGCAGAAAGAGCAGGAACCTGGTCTTAAACCACTTCTGCCCCCCACATCCCCACCCCAGTGCCTAGGGGGCCTTGAGCAAGTCAACTCACTTCTCTGATTCTTTCAGCTTCAGGTCTGAACAGGGGGATGTTATCACCTTTGTAGTGCTGGTGATTTACGGAAATGGTGCTTATGAAGCTCCTTGTGGTCTTTCTGGCACATAGTTTAGTTCTTGGTTCTTTATCCTTATTATTAGATCACATGTCCAAAAACGGGACAGCAGACGGGATGGCAGATATCAAGAAGGGAGCATCACTTGAAATGAGGCATCATGTGCTGAAGGGCAGGCAAAGTTAAAACTGAGGCCAATCCCAGGAGGGAGGACCAATAGTCCAACAGACAGAGGCATGCAGGAGGGGACAAGGCCGGGATACCTGGGGGCATGTGAAGGGGCCGTGTCAGGCAGTGCCTCTCTCTGTCATCCGCATCCTCTCACCCCCACATTCCCCATCGCAGGTGTCAGTCAAGTGTGGAGGGCAATATGCCACGCCCATCTCCCTTAGCACCCACTTTGCTCTTTTCCCCCCTCTGTCCCCAAACTGCTCATTTTCTCCTAAGCCCTCTAGGCAAAAGTTAACAGATAATTGGCATTTGCTAGAAAGAAGCTAAGGTGTGACCCCCCTTCAGTCCCTTAACCCTATGCATGCACACCTTCAATCGAGGTTCATTCAAAAAGGACCATTGAAAGAAGGAAAAGAGGGAGATGAGGCAGAAAGAATGTGCTAGTCATTTTTGGTAATTCAAAAGTAGTGCATAATAAGAACAGCAAGAAACGAGCCAGAAAGTGCACACAAGCAAGCGAGAAAGAACACAGCCCCGTCCACAAAGAGACAACACTGACCCTACTTGGGTATGGAGCCCTCACAGCCTCCCTTAGACACAGGGAAAAATATTTTTCATTGGATTACCACATCTCGTGCTTTTATAACTTGTTTTTTTACTTAAATCATTACAAACAAAAAGCATCATGAGCATCTGTGACAGTACTCTTATTTCTGCAACATCTTTTTCAGCTTAACAGCTTGCAGTACGTGATATATTGAAATTATTGTAAGACCCTGCCACTGTTGCAAAATTAGATTGTCGCCAATTGTTTATTATAAAGAATGCTGTTGAAAATTATCCTTAAAGATAATTTTTTTTAACATTTAGTAATCTCTTTAGGATAAATTCCTAGAAAGTAGATTGCAAGGTCTGAGATTTGGCTTTGAAAGAAACTTTTTATTTATTTATTTATTTATTTATTTATTTATTTATTAAGATTTTATTTATTTATTCGACAGAGATAGAGTCAGCCAGCGAGAGAGAGAAAACACAAGCAGGGGGAGTGGGAGAGGAAGAAGCAGGCTCATAGCGGAGGAGCCTGATGTGGGGCTCGATCCCATAACGGCGGGATCACGCCCTGAGCCGAAGGCAGACGCTTAACTGCTGTGCCACCCAGGCGCCCCTATTTATTTATTTAAAAAAAATTTTTTTTTGATGTAAAGTTCGATGATTCATTAGTTGCGTATAACACCCAGTGCACCATGCAATACGTGCCCTCCTTACTACCCATCACCAGCCTATCCCATTCCCCCACCCGCCTCCCCTCTGAAGCCCTCAGTTTGTTTCTCAGAGTCCACAGTCTCTCATGCTTCATTCCCCCTTCTGATTACCCCCCTTTCTTTATCCCTTTCTTCCCCTACCGATCTTCCTAGTTCTTATGTTCCATAGATGAGAGAAACAGATGAGAGGGTCAGACACCAAAGTCCAGGGTCCCAGCAGGATTGGTAAAAAGTGGGAGCCTGCCAAGCCTTGAGACGGAAAAGATTGATGAGCTTGCTGGAAAACTATTTAGCTTTTCTTTTTCTTTTCTTTCTTTTTTCTTTTTTTTTTTTTTCTTTAAGGGGTTTGGAATAATATACGAAAAAGAGATAGTGTCCTCTTTGGCACCAGGCTGGGAAGCGTGGTTCTAGCCAAGCAGTGAGGCCCTCTCCTGAACTTGAACAGTACCCTCAAAATTGACACTTATCCGTTGCTGAGCATTCCTGGCTGCTTTAAAACAAAAAGCAATTCAGAGACTAATCATTCTCAGGGATGACTACATGAGAGTTAACGGAGCCTGACTGGGTGACAGCGACAAGCAGGGCACCAAGGGGCTACGCAGCCGGGGCGCCAAGCTCTCTGGGGTCAGCGTCTCAGGACACCGTGCACCTGAGCGTCCAGGGGTCAGGGCGTTGCTAGAAGACGGTAAAGCACACAGAGCAGCAACCCTCGGGTTTCCATGGAACCTGGAAAACGAAGGGAGAGAACACGGAAACTTTTTATTACTGAAAAATTCAAATATTCCTAAGTAAAGAGATGAGTGTAATGAATGTCTAAGTATCCTTCACCCGGTTTAAACAACTATCAACTTGTGACCAATCTCATTTGATCTAGACAGTGTCTCAATTATCCTCCCCCCAGATTGCTTAGAAGTAAATCACAGACACACATCATTTCATTCATAAATATTTCAACACCTATCTCTAAAAGATAGGGCAAGAGCATGCTCATTTTTAAAGCTCTTAAAACACATTGCCAAACTGCTTGCCAAAAAAAATTTGCAACAGTTTCCATTCCCACCAAGAGGATAAAAACATGGCCATTTCTCCTCACTTCTGTCGACTCTGGGTATACCAGTTCAGAGACTGGTTAAGGGTGGCGGGGGGGGGGGGGATCAAACCCACAAAACTAAAGCAGATAATTCAATAGAGGGGACTGAGGATGGGGAACCAGTTACAAAGATATTGGCAAAGCTAAAAGGGCAAACAAGGCATAGTGAGCCCAGGAGCCAGGCCACAGAGCTGGAGCTGGGGCCTGAGGGAGGGAGCCCCTGAGGGGAACTAGAGTCAGTGGCTAGGGAATGCCACCAGAAATAGAAAGGGAACAGGGTCCTGGCTTCTTCCCTCCCTCTAACCCTAACAGAAGCCAGTGGGCAAGAGAGTCTGGAAAACAAATTTGCTTCGGGCTCCTACCCCTTGACCCCCATACCAAGCAGCCTGGGAGAGAATGGGGGTGGATCTGAGAGCCAACAGGCCAATGACCTGCCCTCTGAGCATTGCTGCTCTGGTTTAGCTTTGTTAATTAAAATAAGCCTTTTATGGGGGCACCTGGGCGTCTGCCTTCGGCTCCGGTCATGATCTCAGAGTCCTGGCATGGAGCCCCTCATCGGGCTCCCAGCTCAGCGGAGAGTATGCTTCTCCCTCTCCCTCTCCCTTTGCCCCTCTCCCCCGAATTGTGCTCGCTCGCTCTCATAAATAAATAAATAAATAAATAAATAAATAAATAAATAAATGATTAGCTATTCATATGGGCCAAAAACTATCTGCCATCATGAGGGAAAGACATGAAATTGACGAGCATCGAGTGTAGACTATAGAGCAAGAAAGACGTGCTATTAGAGAGAATGCAACTGTATAACCTATTTTGAGGAGGAATTTGTCAATATTTCTCAAAATTTTTAATCACAAGCCCATTAGCCTAATAGTTTCCTTTTCACGATTTATGCTACATCTCCTTGCACAAACCAAAGATGTGTGTGAGGACATTTGTCACAGCACTGTTTCATTATAGCAAAACACGGGAAACAACGTTCGTATCCATAGGCACTGGTTAAATACATCAATGAGTTAGAATGATTTCTAAGAGACACAGCTAGAGAAATAAAGATTAAAAAAAAAACAGTGTGCATATCATGCTTCCGTGTGTTTATAAATTAATACGGGTGTAAAATATTTCTGAAATTGTACACAATTGTTTCTCAAGTCACTAGTATGGCCGTTGCCTTTGGGGAGAGGAAGCAGGAGATTAGAATAGGAGAGAGAGAAAAAATGTAAAATGTTTTCACTATGCTTTGTATTAATCTAAGCCATATGAAATTGCCAGCATTCTGTCATTTTTGACCCACGAAACAGCAATTTCATATGGCTTATAGTACTATTCTTTATCAATAAAGAGGTAATTAACTTCTAAAAGATCAGGAAGAGCTGTTACACTGGAATGTGAATTTGGAGTTGACATTTTCAATAGGATAAGAAGGTGACCGGTGATATGTTACCCCACCCACTGTCAGGATGCCTCCTTATCTCCTCAGGAGTTAAGTTAAAAGGCCAGGGGACATCCCACGAGCTCGATTTTTTCAGAGGAGTATACAAGAATGGTTTCTTGATTCTCAAGACTATATGGACTTTCAAATCTGTTTAAAATGAAGAACAGTTGACAGGTGATTGGGTGGCTCAGTTAAGTGGCTGCCTTCGGTTCGGTCATGTTTCCAAGGTCCTGGGATTGAAGCGGGAGTCAGGCTCCCTGCTCAATGGGGAATCTGCTTCTCCCTCCCCTCTCTCCCTCCCCCTCCCCAGGCTCATGTGCTCTCTCTCTCTCTTTCTTAAAATATTAAAAAAGAAATGGACAGCAGAGAGGCAAGCTGGAGCTGTGTGTGCCCTCCCATCAGTCCTGCGTGCTGCCAAAGGCACAAAACAAACTCGAACTAGGAAGCCGATCATCCCTCTGCTACTGTTTGAGGATATTGGTAGCTATCTGTTCCCAGAGCTTAAGTGCAATTTTCTTCGCTTAGATAAAAGGAAACTTAAGCAATCTTGACCGCTTCTGATGAAAAACAGCCTGAAGCTCTTCACATTTCAGAGCCTAACAGGGACTTGGAGGGCCTCCCACAGATGACTGAAGTTGTTCTGACTCACCAGGAACATCTCCTGGGGGCGGGTGCTGCAGCCAAGACAGCCAAGCCCCGTGGCCGTAACATTAATATCAGGAAAAGCAGGGGACATCGGTGGAGCATGAAGAGCCTTACACACATTACCTTGTAACATCTCCCTCAGGAAGGCACAGTGTCTTGTGCCCATTGTACAGGGAAGAAAAGTGAGGCTTCAGTAAGTCCAATAACCTAGAACCTAGATCTGTTTATGCCACAGCTTTCTCCCAATGGTCACCCTGGACGTGACAAGTGTCGACGATGTCAGCTGGTAACGATGATGCCAGCTGGGAGAGATGATGCTGGGCAAGTGTTGTTTGCTGGGCGTGGGCTGTTCGGAGATGGGAAAGGGTGGTGGGCAGCACATCTGATTCAGATTCCTCAGTGGTTCCCCATGGCCTTCAGAATACAATCCAACTTTAGTGCAACATGCAAGAGTGCTCCAGGCTCCACCTGCCTTGCCAGTCTCCCCTTTTCCCACGACCTTCAGCTCTTGCTAGATGCCCTTGTTCAACAGAATCCAACCACTTTTCTTTTCCTGGGTGCCCTGCGCCCTCACAAGCCAACTGCCTTTGCCTCCTGCGTAGGCTTGTTTCTGCCTGGAGCGCCCTTCCCCTGCACCACACGTGTGGCCAACTCTAAGATTCCTTTTCTAATGCTCCCTCCAGCCCTCCACTCCTTTCCCAACCCCAGCCAAGGAGGGTCTCCTTTTCTTGTCTTCTGCTGCCCCTGGTGCTTCCTTCAAGCCTGGCATCCCCCCCCTTTCTCCTTATTTCTCTCCTTTCCTTCTTTTTTTCCCTCTTTTATTCCTTCTTTCTTTCAACACTTTTTCATTAAGCAGCCATTCTATACCAGTTATTAAATTACATTTGGGCAATGGAAGTTGAATAAGAAAAGAGCCTTTTCTTCCCAGAGCTTATTGTCAAGAGCAAGAGGCAGACAGTGACTACAAGCACACAGTTACTGAATGTTTCTGTGTCCAGCCCTGCGTCATGCATTTAGCATGCATTACGTCACGTAACCAACCCTGCAATCTTATGAGGTAGTGACTTGTTTTTCAGAGGGGCAAATCGAGGTAGGATCGGGGTTTGAACCCAAGCCATCTGTCATTTAATTCAATGCTCTTAAATGCCAAGATAAAAGAGGAGTTTAATAAGAAGGTGATAAATTCAATGAAAAATATGGAACCCTAAACCAAGCTTGGGGCAGACAGACGCTTTCTAGGATGAGGTGATGCCCTAGGACTTAGACAGAGGATGAGCGTGGGCACAGGCATGGTGTTAAGGGAGAGCATGGCTCCCCAGAGAACCGCAGGCAGTAGGACGTTGCTGAGGTGCAATGCCTGAGGATGGAACTGGGAAGATGAAGCAGAGGCTGGGCTGCAGAAAGCCTCATTTGTCACCAGTTGAGCGAGCACTGCAGGAAATAGGTGAAAGATACAGGGGAACTAAAGAGAGTTTAATGAAGGGACGATTAGAAGGATATGGGCAGGGTTGAGGGAAATCTGGGCTTAGCAACTCGGAGCCAAGCAGCCCCACTTCCCCTAAGCTAAAAGGAGCAAAACGAGAGGCTTTTACTAGAACCCAAGAGGAAATGGTGGGCTTTGGCTTCAACCCTTGAGTCCCCACTCCCACACCACTGGAGCTGGAGCCTCTGGTAGGAGAAACTCTGGCAGGGTCCAGAGGGCAGGAGGAGAATATCCCAGCTTCTTTCTCCTCTTGCCTCCTGACATCCTTCTGGCACCTCCCAATGGCCAAACCCAAGCAGAGGCCAGAGAGCAAATGAGCCCAGCTGAACCAGTCTATAAGGTTAGTCTCCTAGGTTAGAGAAGGGTAAAGAAAGGTGGCAAGTGGATATGGAAGAGCAAATGGAGACCACCCAGCACTTCCAGGTTAAGGAGTTCATATTTTATCCCATTAGTGATGGGTGCCATTGAAGGGTTTTGGGTAGGGAGGCAACTTGGTCAGATATGGGTTTTCACAAAGACCTCCATAGCAGTTACTCAGTGGACAGAGCTGCAAGCAGTTAGGCATGAGCTAAGGAGACCTGCTGGATCAGGGAAAAGAAAGGCCAAGGTGAGAGATGGTTGGTGGGGAATAAGAGATTGAGATAGAAGGAGATGGATAGATATAGAATGAGATGGAATATATCCAGGTGAGAGATGATGAGGAGCTGGAAAAGAGCATAGATAGAAAGGAAAGAAGGAGGTTAAGCTTTGATTTTAAAAAGAAAAATACAGAAATTGATGGCTCTTAGTGAAGACAAAAGCCAAGATTCTCTTGGATGTCCAACTAAGTTTCGTTTGGGACAAGTTGAATTTAAGCTGATATGGGCCATCAAAGGGTAGATATCTAGCAGATACTCTGATTTCAATTCAAATATTGATTGGTCTCTGTCCAGAGATTTAGATATCAAAGCCATCAGTACGTAAATTCTACTTTAAAACCATGAGAGTGAATAAAATATCCCAGGGAGAGAGTGTGTCCAGAGAAGAAGGCCAGGTTTTCTGCTGGGAGTATCAGCACTGAGAGGCAGGAGGAGGAGAGCCACTACAAGGGAGACAGAATAAGAGAAGACAAGGAGAGCCAGGAGAATGAAGCTTCCGAGAGCAGAGGCTAGAGGGTCAACACCATTAAATACACGAGAAAGAAAAGGATAAGAGCGACTGCGGGTTTGAAGTAAGTCATGGGTGTAATGACTGAAGGTGGTGGGTGGATTGCCACGGACTGAGGAATGAAGTGAAGATGAAGAGGTAGACTCTGGAATGTAGATTCTTCTGCTTACAAGTCTGGATGACGAGAGAGGAAAGTAGAATGATACTTCGGAGGACCACCAGGTGAGTGAAGTTTTATGGTATGAAATCAGCTTTGAAAAAGAGCTGGTAGAGAGGGAGAAGCAGAGAAGAGGGAGAAGCTGATCATACTTCCAAAGAGGGAGGATTGCTGATGGAGCCCAGACCTGGAGGGACCAGAGCCGAGAACTTTGTACATTCCTTGCCTGGTTATTTGTCCAGACCCCCAAACCCCACTGCTAGGCTGGGGGCTGTATATCTGCGGTGCCAGGCACAGTGTCTGGCCCATGGTTGTCATCAGTCAATGCTTGCTGAGTGAATAAATGACTGAGTGGATGGCTGAGTGGATATTCACACTATAAGATCAGAGTAGAAGAAAAGACGCTTCTCTCTACCACTCACATGAGAAGGCTAAGGTTCAAACATAAACTCACCCAACAGAACTCCAGACACCTTGAGCAGTGAGGAAATCTTCAAGATTTACTTTACATACACACACCTATAAACGAAACCCCTAACCTTATCAAGCTGGATGAAGACCTCTGGTGAGAGTTACTGGATTAGAATCAGAGAGACTGGAAACCAACAATCTTTGTGTTTAGGTGAGCTGAACATTTTAATAGCACTGATTTTTATTAGCTCATTTAATTTGGCTTATAAGAGGCTACTCTGATTGTGCTGTTTCACTTTTTACCTTGAGGGGCGGGGAGTCAGCTTCTTTCTCAAGGCATTTCTTTAGGTTTTTGGTTGAAGTTCTCTTCCAGAACAACTAAAGGTCTGGCCACTTGCAAAGGGAGCTGCAGAAAGGGTCCCACTTGATCCAAGTCTCCAAGACCATGGCCTCCATAGCTCATGCCTCTTATCTGGGAATAGAAATACTGTGGACCCGCAACTGGCCACATCAAACAAGAAAGTCACATGCACGGTGATTGGCTGAGAACACGCTGAAAGACAAAACAAGAAATGTGGTCATTTTAGGAAGAGGGTGAGGGTAAATGGGGGAAAGCAAAGAGCTGGTATTTCTTTTGAGAAGTAACATGAAGGAGCAAAATGCACTCACTCCTTTGGTCCCAGCTTCATGTTCCCCATTGGTATGGGCAAACCTCCCAGGAACTACACCTATAAAATGGAAATTCATTCAATTAAAATTGTCCCCTGCAGTGTGCCATACACTGAGCTGGGCACTTAGAGAACATCAGTGAACAATAAGAATACCCCTTCTTCTGCATGTTCTAAGAAGCAAATGACATAGTGTCTACAAAATTACTTGGTGACAATTTATTAAAGGGGCCAAATTAGAGGTAATCACAATAATTATGGTGCTTCTCATATGTGGAATATAATGACACAACAATGTGCCAGAGGGGGAGGGTTGACAGAATCATTCAATGTCTTGTCAAATGGTCTGTGAGTTCCATGAATCCAGGGATCGTGTCTACCTTATTCATCTCTCTGATTCGCTAGTGCTGTCCTTGATACATACATATCAGGTTATTAATAAGAAATCATTCTCAACTGATTATTGCCAATTAAGTTACCAAATACCTCCAAAATGTGTGTTCATCTATAAATACCACATGACCTAGGGTCCTTCTGACAACTAAAGGTAATGCAAGGCACTGGATAAAATGCCTGGTTCATAGAGGTGCTCAGGAAAGCCAACCCATTACTGGGGGTCACTTCCTATTTGTAGACTCACCCCAGTTGAATTTACTCACTTGGTGGTCATGGGTGAAGGAGTCTTCAGAGCCCCTCCAGGGACTCCCCACATGTATAAGGGAAGAACTAGGCACAGTGACGTGACGGGAGGTGCCCAGAGACACTCAATAGAAGACAGGGCTGGGGCCAGGTCAAGCTCCAGAAGGGATACAGGAAGCTGAGACTAGCCAGTGCCCTCAAGGTATGTCAGGTATAATTAGAGAGATCAGTTTCTCACCACTAACAGTTAAATCCATCTTGGCTGATTAAACGTCAGGTGCTGGAGGGGGGAAAGTGTGAGCAGGAATGCAGGAGGAGGCAGTGTAGAAATGTGAGGACTTCAGCTAGGCTCTGAGAGGGGTGTGGGGAGGAGCTGGGTGGGGGTTATAATTAGAGAACACACTGTGAGCAAGACCTCGGAGGTGTCAGTGGGTGTGGTCAATCCAGGATTCAAGAGGACAGCCAGACTGGGAAAGAGACAAAGCTATCTGACCTACACCAAGTCCCTACACATGCCTGCCAGGGCTCCCCACCCTAGCTTATTTCACCCTTCCCATAAACTTACGAGACAGACTGCTGTTGTTGCCAATTGGGACTCCTTGGTAAACACCAAAGTTGGCATTTGAACCAGGTCAGTCTAACGACAAAGCTTCCATGCCTTTCACTCTATCCGCATGTCTTCCTGAAGGGATCAGGTGGGGCCACCTTGGTGATGAGATCTCCCACTGGAAATAGGGAGATCTTGGTTCTACCCCCGAAAAGCAGATGACCTGGGCAAGTGATGTAGCCTCCCTCCCACTTCCCTCCTATCATATGAGGTAGTAATGGTTCCTGTTTTGTAAATGGGAACAGCAATTCCTGCCATATGCCTGTCTCAGATCAGCCCCCGGGGGTTTCCCCCGTGAGGTTCTCACCCCAGGAGATGGGCTGAGGGTGTGCCAGTGTCACTTTTCTCCTGGAAAAGAAGAGCGTGGCAAATCAGGCACAGCTTTTTAAAGCTTCTACCCAGTGACACACTCATTTCCACTTCTTGGGTCAATGCAAATCCAGTGGCCACACCCAAGCTTAAGAGGCAGGAAAATTCCCTCCTACTCTGTGTCGGGTGAGAGAAAACTGGAAAGAGTAGTGACTAACTACCACAGGTAACTCACAGTTGTATCACTCAGAATGTTTTGCAAGAGCTTTTGACACACCTGAGTTAGGTAGATGTGATTCTAGGCACATTGACCTGTAAGATTTAAGATTTCCAAGGAGGGGAGGATAGAAGTGCTAAAGTTTGATAAGTTAGTGAAAACTACAGTCAAGGTGGTGTTGGAGATCAGTGGTAATGGCATGCAGGGTACGTTTGCAGTGGGAGAGCCTGGAAGGATGGGAGCGATGGAAAAGACACGAGAATGGTGCAGGTCCAACCTAGACTTAGGATGGTAGCGATGGGAAGATAAGGAAAATCCTCAGAAATCTTTTCATGCAATAAACAGTAACTGAGTAACTACTCTGCGCCAAGCACTGGGCTAGGCACCAGAGGCAGGGACGGGTAAGAATGACCTGATTGTAGAGGCCCTTCCAGTCCCGGTGGGTGAGACAGATCTGGACAGCTCTTCCTCACAGGAAACACATAGAATTATAAACCTTGAGCTTGGATGTGGCCACTGGACTGTCTTTGGCCAAAATGTAGAAATAAGCATGTCACGGGGCATCCTCTGTTCTCACCCTTGTGCCTGCCTCACAGTAAGACTCAACACTTAGCTGTATCCCCAAGAAAGTAAACCTGAAACATGCCATGAATGAGGGATCTCCATTTGACTGAAGATGTCATGGAGAGTCTGAAAAGAGTTCTCTCTTTTCACATGCCACACAGCAAGACGTATCCCAATCTCCCTCCAATGACATTCTTCTTCCCCTAGCTTGTGCTTTGGCCACCGTGGCCTTACTTTTTTGTTCCAGGGCTCCAAGCCCTCCCCTCCCCCATACTCCTAAAGCTCTTCCTTTTCTTTTCCAAAGCGACTTAATTTTCCCTCAGAGCCTCTCAGAGTTTGCAGTGTGGGACACACCACGGTTCCAGGCCGGTGATCGTTCCTCCTTAGAACTCGCCATCTTTAGAAGAGGAAACAGGTGGTGAAAATCAGCATCGGCTTTCTGTCTTCCCAGTTGCCTTCCCTGACCCTCTTCGTGGCCAGGATAATAGTGGCTTCAGCCAATCTGTTACCTAACCCTCTCTCAGGGGGCTCTGAGAAGACAAAGCAGGTCATTTACTTATGCCTGGCCTCATCTCACTCCTCATCAGGCACCCTCCCCTCTTTCTGTCAGCTCTTCCCTGTCACTTAGAGCTCTCCCAGAGGAGCCAGCCGGACCTCCTGAAGGGTCCACGGGCATCCCCAGGGCACTTGGGGGTTTGTGACTTTCTCTGGGTGCTAGAATTCCAAGGGGCTTGGAGAAGGAGATAGAAGCTCCTGCTTGGGAATCCTACTGACCTTTCTCCCCCACAGATGCTCTGTAAAAACTCAGCTCATGATGCCCCAACTAGATGGGTAGAATCAATGTTCCAAATAAAAACTAAAGGACGAATATTTATAAATGCTCTTTCTAGAAATGCTAAAGCAATTATTATGTATTGTCCATATTTAAAATATATAAAGAAACAAAACTAAAGCTGAATGAGTGACATTCCATTCTGATGAATAGTGCCCATTCATCAAATGATGTTGGGATCCCTTTCCTACCGCTTGTCCGAGATGCTAAACTGCTGGCTGGACTCTGCCTCATCCCCAGCACCTCCTGGAGAAGGAGAAGGTCCACATGTGTAATGCCTTGAATAGGGCTCCTGTCCTCACTTCAGTCAGGCCTTCTAAAATCTCCCCAGGCCCTAAAAAATGGTCCATGATAAAGCCCTTCCCAACAGAATGAGGCAAGTGTGAGCAAGGTTCTGTCTCTCCTAGCCCCTGGAGGGGCCAGGGCTCGGTGTAGAACAGGGCAGTGGTGATGGGGAGGGGTGCACAGGACAGACAGAAGGCACCCGTGAGAGCCCCTCTCCTCAGGAAACAAACAGACTTAACGAAGCTTGAAGCAAGTCCACCAACCTCAGTACGTCCTTTTCCTGGAAAGCAAACAAGAGCCAAATGGCTACGAGGAAGGAGAAAACGCACTGCCTGCAGAACTTCTTCCTCCGAGCCTTCTTGTTGGGGCGTCCATTCTGGCTCAGCACCCTGTTTCTGCTACAGAATACAGAGTAAACACCCACCCCGGCTGCTCTGTACTGCAATGGAAGTAGGAGAACCAGCACTCTGGCCCAAGGAGAACCTAATAGGACTCAGGACATCTCGCACCTTCGGTCAGCTGCTCAAGGCTGAGAAGCTTGGCTGTGCTTTGCAGACCCACTGCTCTGGGGGCATCACAGAGTCAAGGTCCCTGCCCTACTGTATTAATCATGTTCTTTATTTTCGACATTTTCTGATGCTTTGACCTTGCTGACCCAAGAGAGACTCCCCGTCCCATGGCTAGCCAATTTCTAGAAACATTAAAGGACCCACAGGCAAGTGCTACTTTCACATGCAAACCAACCAATCCAAAGACCTCACCCCCAAACATCTCTATCAGCTTCTCACAGGGCTGTTAAGCACCCAGCCAATATTCCCCCACGCTAATCACCCCAGGACCGGGCACCAGACAACTCAGGACAGCCCCTACAGCCCAGAGCCTGCTGAAATTATTCAAACTAGCCAATTCTAAGCCTGAGTAACCTGCCTTGCCCATTGCTTCTGCAATACAGACTCTTGCAATGTGTTCCCTTTGCTCTCTCTGACTCCTGACCCACTCTGCTGCTTCCCTGAGTGGCCTCAAGTGGTGCGATGTGCCCCCTTCTCTTGGTAACTGTGAGTAAAAAACTAGTTTTTCAATGGCAGTCACCTTCTGGTCTGTGGGCCTCACTGTATCCACACAAAATGAAACCTACATTTTACAACACCTGCCTTGGGCTGAGGGCTGGAAGTGGCGTGGGCAACACTTGAATGTTGCTTAGCTCTGCCTTAGATGGGGGCGAAGAGCTTTTGACTACTCCCAGTCTTTGGGTATCCTGTAACTTCTGTTGGGATTAACACCGTAAAGGCAAGGCCTGGGGCAGAGAGGTGAGTCACCGACGATTTGACAGATTCTAAAACAGAATTAACGCTAGTAAGGGTTTCTCGTGTACCCGTGTTTTGCAGTGCAGCTTGTCAGAATCCAAAGCCTATGTATATTCTTTCCATAAAATCCTACAGCCTTCTTCAATTAAGGTGTCTATAACACAAGTCAAGAGCATAAAGGTCTATGTCAGAAAACCCACTCCCCTCCCCCCATGCCATCCACCCGCCATGTTTCTCCTCTTTTCTGATACCAATACCACACTCACAATGATGTGGGGATTCTCCCCACAAGCAATTCTGCCACACCAGTTGCGTGTCCTCCAACTTCACTCCACTCTGACGCTACTCAGAGATAACATCTGATGACGCAGGCAAGGGCTCGGTGTCACAGGACAGCCCCGCTCCCTTCACACCAATCACAAGTAGTAGGTCCCAGGGTACTCACAACATCTGTCCCACTTGGCTACAAATCGGAGGTTCCCGTGAGCCTCTCCCCGTGTTCCATTTATTCGCTAGAGCGGCTCCTAGAACTCAGAGTAACAGCTTACTAGTTTCTCGTAGGATATGATAAAGGACCCAGATGAAACACCAGATGAAGAAACTTCACATAGGGTGAGGTCTGGGAGGGTCTCAAGCACGGGAGCTTCTGACCTCGTGGAACTGGGGTGTGTCACTGTCCTGGAAGCTCTGGGAACCCCATATTTTGGGGATTTTTATGGAGGCTTCATCACAGGGGCATAACTCACCATCAACTCCACTTCCACCCTCTCCCCTTACTGCAGAATGGGGGTGGGCCTTCTAACCACGGGTTGTTCTTTCTGGTGACCAGCCCCATCCAGGAGCCCCCCAAGAGTCACCTCATTAGAACAAAAACCACTCCTGTCACCCAGGAAATTCCAAGGCGTTTAGCACCTTTGTGTCAGGAACAGGGTCAAAGACAAAGGAACAGAAGATTTTCCTAGTACTCCAATCTCTTGGGAAATTATAAGGGTCTCAGGAGTTCTGTGCCAGGAACTGGGACTGAGACAAATTTATGTATTTTCTCTCATCTCGTAAGGTCCAACCTATGCAGTTGGAATCCTTGTGATTAAATGTGCTTGAAAATAGATTACGTACATCTCTGCCTTCTTAAATTAATTCAAAGGAGGCACAGCAGGCCATAAAACAGGCATCCAAAATAAGAATATTTAAGCTCCGAGTGAAGGCTGAAGTACGTACTCACCTGTCAGTGGGACATCGGAGCTTTAAGTGTCCAGATAATACCTGTTTCAATGGTTTAAGAAACATATGTTTCATTTTTTTTCTAGCTTTCTGGAAAGTTAAAGTAATCCTAATTTCTATTAGTATAATTGAGAGATGTCTTTACTGATTCTTTCCTATTCTCAATTGCAGAAAGGGGCAAACAAGGTCTAAAGAAGTGAAGTGCCCTGAAATTGATGGCTTGAAAATAACGGAGCTGGGCTCTGAAACCAGATCCGTCAGGCTCCGGAAGCCCGATTTCTTCACCTCACTCATGTCTGGGCTGAACAGCTAACACTGTCAGGTTGGTGACTTATGGTGACTAGTATGTTACGAAGTTTTATCTAGAGCAAGGCTCATCAGTAATGCTGCTGGAACGGAGTGAAATGCCACGAACCTCGCAGGGTAGCAGAGAATCCAGCTCCAGCCGCCAGATGCTACAACAGACTTCTGACGGAGGGCAACACCATGCACCGCTCATTTAGGGAGCATTGACCGCACACACCCCTCTGAGCAGGAACCTCAGAGTTGGGAGCCTCTGAGACCACTTTATCCCGCTCTGTCTCAGTCTGTTTTATTTTCCTAAATGTCATGACTATCAGTTTTTCACCAGTGCCCCTAACTAGGAGCTGGTCTCGGTTAAGAGTCTAGGACCTGCCCTGGTTGCAGTTGTGAAGTTCGATGGCCCCGAGCTGTGCAAGCCTTTGCCTCAGCGCTTGTATCCTCGACAAAGTATTCCTGAGTGATTGATCTTGGACTCCGCTCTGTACCCACACAACTAGTAAGACCGACCCACTTTTCTTTTTTTAAGATTGATTTATTGATTTGGGAGGGAGAGAGAGAGAGAGAGTGGGGAGCAGAGAGAGAGAGAGACTCTCAAGCAAACTTCCCGCTGAGTGCAGAGCCCGCGCAGGGCTCAATCCCACGACCCTGAGATCATGACCTGAGCTGAAATCAAGAGTTGGACGCTTAACTGACTGAGTCATCCAGGTGCACAATGACCTCCCCACTTTCTAGTTGCCAGACTAGAAGGCCAGGTTCTCCTTCCAGCTGCACGAATGAGCTGTGTGACCCTGGGAGTCATTTCACCTCTATGCACTTCATTTTTGTCAGCTTTGCAGAGAAGACAGGTGAGGGGTGACAGGTGGCTCGATGGCAGAGGGAGTTGTCCCTACAATCTAGCAATCGCACTTACCGGTGTTCACCCAAAGAATACAAAAACACTAATTCAAAGGGATGCATGCACCCTGATGTTTATAGCAGCATTATCCACAATAGCCAAGATGTGGAAGCAGCCCCAGTGCCCATCAATTGACCATATAAATGGACCATGTCCATCAATACATATAAAACATAGATACATGTAAAATATCTGTTAATGGGGAAAGAGGTGGATTTGCTGGTCTATCCATATAGATCAGGTGGGTAGGAAGCCCAAGAAACTGTTCATAGTGGTTCCCTGTGGGGAAAGCTATAGGAAAAAGAAAAATATGCTTTCTGTTTTTATTTTGCATCTTTTATTCTGCTGGACTCTAATCCGATGGCATATTATTTGGCCATAAAAAAATGAAATCTTGTAACTTGCAACAATGACATGGACGGAGCTAGTGAGCATCAGGCTAAGTGAGATAAATCAGTCAGAGAAAGACCAATATCCTACCGTTTTACCCATATGTGGAATTTAAGAAGCAAAATGAAGGAGCAAAGGGGGAAAAGGGAGAGAGAGAGAGAGAGACAAACCAAGAAAGAGACTCTTACCTATAGAAAACAAACTGATGGTTACCAGAAGGGAAGTGGGTGTGGGGATGGGTGAAATAGGTGATGGGGATTAAGGAGGGCACTGGTGATGTATGGAAGTGTCGAATCACTATATTGTATACCTGAAACTAATGTAACACTGTATGTTAACTAACTGGAATTAAAATAAAAACCTAAAACAAAGAAACAAAGCCAAAACAAGACCAAACATGCTAAAAATGGCTATCTGTTTCACTATAGCCTGGGGACTCTGGAAAGTCCCTGAAGCCCTTCTAGGGGTTCACAAAGTCAAAATCATTGTCCCAATACTTTAAGATGTTATTTGCCTTTTTCACTCACTTGCTGAGGAAGGGACAGTGGAAGTTTCCAGAGCCTATGGTAATATCACGACATATGGAATGCAGCAGCAGATAGGAGAAACCACCTGGCTTCCCATAAGATCTGCAAAAATGTAAAACAATGCCACTCTTCTAATTATTTTTTTGTTTTGGAAACTACAGGTATTTTTTATAACTATGTTTCTGTTATGTCATGGCTTTATTATTGTTTTAAAATAATGGTTTTATAGATATTACTACAGAAGCAAAAGTTTTGGAGGTTCTCAGTCATTTGTAAGGGTGTAAAAGGGTCCTGAGGGCAGAATATTTGAGACCACTATGCCTGGCAGTCAAGAGGGCAGGGTCACATTCTGCCCAGAAGGACCTTATGGACTGAATGGGCCTGATTTGTTCAGCAGGGGTGGAGTCCAGGCTCAGGCAAGTGGATGACAAGTGGGGAGAGGAGGTCAGGAGGGTCTTCCCTGCCAGAGAAAGCCCCACAAGGCATAAAGAAAGAAGGGTGAGCTGGCTGACATGGAAGTCTTAGAGAGCACACTCTCAGCCCCCAGAAGAGACTGGTGGGGGTGAGCAATGAGGACCCCTCCTAAATTTCTGACTTGCTAATTCAGTGACATAAGGAATTCTAGAGAAGGGGATCTGGATAGAAGGATGCTAAGTGTGGTTTTCTGCAGACGGAGGTTGAGGTGTGTGGGGGCTTCTTGTCACCACCCACAATATGGGAAATCAGTTTCAAGTCCTTAAGCAAATCTAGGATAAAGGAGATGCTTAACAGAATAAATCTTAAAAGTTCTCATCACAAGAAAAAAAATTGATGATACATGATGATAGATGTTAACTAGACTTGTGATCATTATTTGTTGTATATCATCATAATATATTTGGAATCGCTATGTTCTGCATCTGAAACTAATATAGTATTACATGTCAATTATATTTCTATTTTTAAAAGACGATGCCATATGAACGGCAACTTATAGTCCTTAAAAAAAAAAACACAAGGATAGCGATTCAGTCCGTTTGGACGCAAAGAGCCGAGCGTTGGAAGCCTGACTCCAGCACCTGCTGACTCCAGTGGGTGGGCAATCCTTAGCCTCTTTGGGCCTCGGTTTTCTCATCTATAGAATGGGAATTTAAAATAGTCCCTACTTCTTAGGATTGTTGTGAGAATCCAGTGGGCGAGCATGTAAAATACTCAACGCAGTGGCCAATAAAATGCCTTTTCTATGGGGGGGGGCTCTGGAGGCGGCCTGGAAACCTTTTCGTTCTTTCTAAAGTCACTTTCCCTTCCCACCAAGCTGACTTAGTCACCCACTTGGCAGCGGCCGGGCTTGATGGCTCACAGGCCCGCCACATCGCACCTGGAGAAGAAGGAAAACAGGCCAGGGGCCGCGCACCGGGGCCCAGTCGGCGCCCCAGGCCCCTCTGCCCCACCTCTTCCGCGCGGGGCTCCCGCCCCACCGCCTGATGTCGCCCCACGGGCGGCGGCCAATCAGCGCGCGCGCCGCCCTCACCTGCTCCCTGGCTCGCACCTGCGCCTGCGGGGCGGGCCGGGCAGGATGCTAGCTAGCGCTCTTCTGGCCGCACCTCCACTACCTGCGCTCGCTCGCTCGCGAGCCTTCCTAAGCCTCGACGTGCCCACCCTGCCGGCTTGTAGCCCATCCCAAGCCTTTTGACGGCCTCCTTTCCTTAAAAGGCGGGTTCGTGAATTCCTGCGGGAGGGGTAGGGGGGAATGGGGGAGGGGAGAGAGAGGGTGAGAGCCACCCAGGGGTAGGGCTTTGCTTACAAGGTTGGCTTTGAGCTAGCTTCCCCCCGCCCCCCCCCCCCAAGACCCAAACTGGCTTTTTCCTCTACGCTGGCAAAGATTGTCACGGGGAGGCGACTTCACAGAAGAGGAAATTCGCTGGTTCCATGAGAGGACGGTGGAAAGAGGGTGTCATGGGTTAGGGCCCCCGAAGCATGACTGCCCCACCCCCTCCACCCACTTCTGTGAATTTCCTTAGAGCCAAGAGCTTCATCTAACGTTGAGGCCCTTCCTGAAGATAATTCTAGGGGAAGACATGATGGCTCTGTTATATATCACCAATTGATTAAGATCTCTTGATACTTACAAAATGGCAGGCATCCTACTAAAATGCTTTTTACATTGTCTCATTTAATCTCTCCTTAGGAGGTTTGTATCATTGCCCCCAATTTGCAGACAGGAAAATGAGGTCCGGGGAGAGTGATTTACCCAAGTAGTAAGTGACAGATTGGTGTAACCACTCTTGCTTTTCCCCCCTCTTACTCCATAATGGAGAGGTTGGCATCCAGCTGAGAATCAGAACAGGGTATACTAATTTTCTTATCAGAGGATGGAAACAGGCCAAGAGAAAAACACCCATTTCGATGGTAACTGTCCAACCCATTCTCTCTTCATGGCAGCTCATCAGTAAATCCCATGATTTGTTTATTCCTTCCTTCAAAAAACATACGTTGGGTCTTTCCATGAGCCAGCACCATATGAAGGCAGTGCAGCAATCAGACGTAAACCCCTGCCTTCGTGGGGCTGACATCCCAGTGGGGCAAGGGTGGAGGGAGCCAGGCAATAAGCAACGAATGTAAGAAAATAGTAAGCTTATGATATGGTACAGTAGGTTCCATGAGAAAAAGAACAGAATAAAGAGGGTTGGAAGCGTAGAGTAGGACTCCTTGAGAAAGTAGCAAGCATATGAGCTTACTGCTATCTTAGGGAAGAGTTTTCTAGGCAGAGGAAGTGGCCAGTGCCATTGCTCTGAGGCTAGAGTGTGCCCGGAGCCAACTAGGAAGCCAATAGGGCTGAAAGAGGGAAGGGGTGAATGAAGGGGAGAGAATGATAGATTTGAAGTCTGGGGAGAGACAGGAGGGGCAGCTCACATCCTGTAGGACGTTGCAGGTCATTATAAAGACTGACTTTGACTTGGGTGCCATGGGAGGCCATCAGAGTGACATGATCTGACTTTCGTTTTAACCATCAGCGTAGAAGTCAGGTAGATGACTCTACCGCTATGCTGAGAGCAGCACGCAGGGACTCATGGGTGGAAACAGAAAACCAGGTAAGAAGCATCCCTAGCAATCCAGTTGACAGATGTTCGTGGCCCCAGACAAAAGGTGGGGGCAGGGAAGGTAGAGAGAAGGACTTGGATTTTGGATCTCTGTTGAAGATAGAGTTGTTGAATAGGATTTGGTGATTGCCTGGACATGGGTCATGAGCAAGAGGAGTCAAAGGTGATTTGAAGGTTTGACCAAACTGAAAGAATAGAGTTGCCGTCACCTGAGACAGGACATGCTACGGAAGGAATGTCAGTAGTGGGGGTTAGGAGTTCACTTTTCTTTCTCAGCGATTGTGCAAAGAAGTGATGAGGCACAACCGCATTCGGTGTAGGGCTTTCCCCGTGCTCCCGCGTGCTGCTTCATTATGTGGCTTGGGCTCTTAGAACACCATATGTCCCAGGTTCCTTTCTACCACCCTTGCCTGGTACATTTTTATCTTAGGGAAATGGTACCTTTCTATGAATCCTGTGCTGATACCAAGTGCCTGATGTCAGGCCTCCCTCCTCTGCACAATCTCAGCCCTCAAGTCCAAGCCACCCAATATGACACTGGGTTATATGCTGTCATTTGTAGTTCACTACTTCCTTAAGGTTTGCTAGCTATGGTCCTTAAAAGGTCAAGGCTCACACTTTATCTTTTGTGTCTCACAGGGCATCTAACGCATGAAAGCGGCTCATAATGGGACTTGATCAGAGTGTACTGACTGAGCTGCTTACATTGCGGTGAATGACTATTGCCGTATCAAATGGGAGCCCCAGATTTGGAATCATGGAGTCAACATTTCTGTAGTTCAAACATCTTGTCATCAGATGAGAAACCTAGGTCCCAGAGAGGATAAGTAACTGGTCTAAGGTCTTTTAGGGAATTAGAGAGCTGGGACTAGGACTTATTTGCTCTGATTTTTAGACTGGCGCTCTTACCCCACTCTCATAAATCTGGGCCTTAGGCAACTGGCATCTCCTAAAATAGACTCCAGTTTGAGACCCAAGTTGGTTCAGAGTGGGTACAAAAGAGGGTGTTTTGAAATAGACATTCTCAACCTTTGTCGGTGGTAGTATAATTGCCACAACCTCTTTGACAATAAGTACTTAAACTTTATAAATGAACAAACCCTTTCCCCAGGAAATCCCTTTCTAAATATTGATCATAAAATAGGCTCAGATGTGTGGGAAGTGCCGTTTATGCAAGATTAGTTGCATTACCACATCGGGGTTGCGGTAGCAAAATCTGGAAAGAACCTAAAAGAACATTAATAGGGAGGTGGCACAATAAATCCTAGTCACCTGTGCAAGGTATGCAGTTTCAGAAGGAATACAGTAGGGACTTCTGGGTAGCTCTGTTGATTGAGCGTGTGATTGTTCTTGGCTCAGGTCTTGATCTCAGGGTCAGGGGTTCAGACCCCGCATTGGGGCCCTTAAAAAAGTTATACTAAATAAGTAAATAAATAAATAAAATAAAAAGGAATGCAACAGATTCTATGTGCTGAAATGAAGTTTCAGGCAAAATATTGAACAGTGTGTATACAAGATGGTCTCATTTGTATAAAAAAGATACAGACCTATCTACATAAATATGCTGTGTAAGCATAATATATTTCTGGATGGAAACACAACAAATTGATAACAGCAACTGCTTCTGACAAGGAGAATAAGGGAAGGAGGCTTATCTTTACACACACTTGATTTTTTTCAACATTTCTACAACCCTTTTTTTAAAAATGAATATAATTAAAATACATTCATATCATTTATTTTTTTATAATAATATTTTTTGTTATATTATGTTAGTCACCATACAGTACATCCCTGGTTTTTGATGTAAAGTTCCATGATTCATTAGCATTCATATCATTTAAATGCTAAACATTGCAAAAAATTTTGCAAGAAGGCCTTGCCCTCCTCCCATTTTTTTTTTTTTTTTTTTTGGCTGATGACCTGGATGAATAAGTCTGCTGCTGTCCAAGGAAGGAAAGCTGTCAGTAAGCATTTCCCTGAGAAAGCTCACTGATTTTGACTGTCTTTTGCATGTTCATTCTTGCCAGTGACTGTTGATAAACTTGGAAATGACTCCACTAACTAGGTGTCCCTCAGAGGCCAGAGCTCAGAAGGAGATCAAGAAAATGAGCTTCCACCTGTTATCTCTCACCCGTTTCCTCCAAGGCTGGGCCCCAGGTTCGGGCAACTGTGATTCACCCACTTTTGCAGGAGGAAATAAGACCTCATATGGCAGCCACCAGCCCTGACCTAATGACTCAGAATCTTTGGGGTAAGGTTCTGGCAGCTACTTTTTTTTTTTTTAAGATTTTTATTTATTTATTTGACAGAGACAGAGACAGCCAGCGAGAGAGGGAACACAAGCAGGGGGAGTGGGAGAGGAAGAAGCAGGCTCATAGCGGAGGAGCCTGATGTGGGGCTCAATCCCAGAGCGCCGGGATCACGCCCTGAGCCGAAGGCAGACGCTTAACTGCTGTGCCACCCAGGCGCCCCTGGCAGCTACATTTTTTTATCCCCTCCCCTGCCCACCCAGATACTTCTGAGGCACACAGCTTTGCTAACTGCTCCCCTCTGCAATTCACTTTTGAACCCCATGAAACTTAGCTTCAGTAGTAGAAGGACAGTTTCCTAATGGGACCCTTGATATGAAGACACACAAAGTATCACCTATGAAGTTGTGGTTGGTGTGTTATTGCTTCCCACAAAAGATGTCCATGTTCTAATTCCTGGAATCTGGGCATGTGTTATCTTATATGGCAAAAGGAGTTTTGCAGATTAAATTATCACCCTGAAGATCCAGGTAAGCCTAACCTAATCACAGGACCCCTTAAAAGAGGAGAACTTTCAGAGGGAGACGTGACTACAGAAGGATGGCCAGACGGATGCAGTGTTGCTGACTTTGAAGGTGGAAAAGGGGGCCACAACCAAGGAAAGTGGGCAGTCTCTGGGAGATGAAAAAGGCCAAGAAACAGATTCTCTCCTAGAGCTTCTGGAAAGGAACTCAGGCTTTCAACACCTTAATTTTAGCCAGGGAGACCTATGTAGGATTTCCGACCTCCAGAACTGTAAGATAATGAATTTGTACTGTCTTAAGCCACTAAATTTAAAATAATTTGTTATAGCAGCTATAGAAAACATAAGTATTCTGGGTAAAAGTATTTAATGTGAATCTAATCAAGTGTCTATTTCATCAGGACTGCAGGAAATACGGGACCAAAGGAACAACTTAAATGATACCAGACAAACCAAGAATGTAACATGCCGGCCTAGATTATTTTAAAAAAATAATAATAAGGATAAGAAATCTCGGAGGGACTACTATGGATTAAAATAGATGAAAGAGACATGACCAAAGTCAATGTGTGATACTTGATTAGCTCCTGCTTCAAAAAAAAAAAAGAGAGAGAGAAAAGAACTATAAAAGCTATTCTTGAGACAAATGGAGAATTTTTAAGATACTCCATATTTTAGATCAGATTATAGAATTATTGTTAATATTCTCAGGTGTGATAATGGAATTGTGGTTAGTAGGAAAATGTTATTATTCCCAGGAAATACTTACTGGAATATTTAGGGGCACAGTATTATAGTGTCTACAGCTTAATTCAAAAAAAAAATTTAAAGAAAGTAGAAGTAAGGGAGAGAGTAAAGGAAGGGAGAGAAAAAAATAGAGTAAGGAAAGAGAAAGAAAGAATATAAATATACAAAATGTTAATTTCTGTTCAGTCTCGGGAAAGTGTCTGTGTACAATGAGATCATTGTATATTCTTTCAATTGCTCGTATATTTGAAAATGTTCATACTAAAATGAGGTATGGAGAAACCTGAACTAGTGGAACATTTGAAGATAGAATAATAGATCCTGAATCACCTGTTCTGGCAAATACTATAGATGGATTGATCCTCGTGTATTGGGTTTTGCGGTGTCTTCCAACCATGAACTCATTCATTCATTCATATATTTTTCTATTTGCATGCATATCAACCATGCATTAAGAGTCTCTTTTTTCTAGGTTCTAATTCACAGAGATCACAGGGAGAGAACTCTTCCCAGGGGAAGGCAACACTCAGGTTGAGATTTTCTGCTGAGCTCTGGGCAGTTGGCTAACCTGGAGTGAGAAAGACCCATTTCAGCTCTGCCTCCCCTGACAAAAGAGAAGGGAAAGGAATGGGAAAGACCTCCTCCCCTTGCATCCCCACAACCGTGAAGTGCAAGGTTGGAAAGTTGTGCTTTGTTCAATCCCAGTACACATAAGCAGGACACTTGACCCAAAGACTATCCATCTGTCCAAGCTAGGCAAAATCATTCATTGTTCCATTCAACTAAAGTTTCTTGAATTCCTACCATGTATCAGGAGCTAATAAAGATACTATGGATTCAAGTGGAAAAAACAAAGTTCTTACCCTTATGAAGTTTATATTCTTTTTGAGGGTGAGGATGAGAATAAATAAATAAATAAATAAATAAATAAATAAATAAATAAATAAAACAATGTCAGGCAGTGGTAAGTGTGACAAAGACAAACACAGCAGAATGAGGGGATAGG
This sequence comes from Ursus americanus, assembly GCF_024610735.1. Taxonomy (NCBI): domain Eukaryota; kingdom Metazoa; phylum Chordata; class Mammalia; order Carnivora; family Ursidae; genus Ursus; species Ursus americanus. Next base: position 72,119,203 of record NC_142134.1, read on the forward strand.
GAGTCTGGATGGCTGGAATGGCCTCCTGAGAAGTTGACCTTTGAGCTGAGACCACAGAGAAATGAGGGAAATTAGCCACATGACCCTCTGGGAAAGAGGAAAGAGCATGAGCTGAGTTCCTGGTAGCAAATACTCTTGGTATATTCTACAAGAGATAATGTGGCTGGAGTGGGAGATGGGAGAAAAGAGGCTGTAGAATAATAATACAAATAATAATAATAATAGGAACAATAATTATGTATTTGATCTTTGCCCTTGACTGCTGGCACAGAGCTCTTGAAGTCCTTGGGATTTCCTGAGGGATAGAGGTGATAGGCATGTGTTTTGTTATTCAGAACAAGCCCCTTTCCACCACACCTGTTTATGCTATGGAGGTGACTCTTGGAGAGTCCCTAGGTAGTTTCAGGATGGGGACTGATTGCCAGAGGAACCCCACCCCCAAAACCCTGGAGGAGAGAGGGACTGGATACTGAGTTTAATCACTAATGGCCGGGGGTTTAATCAATCATGTCTACATGATCAATCTCTACAAAAACGCCTAAACAATGGGATTTGGGGAGGCTCCAAGTCTGCGAACACATCCATATGCCAGGAGGGTGGCACACCCCAATTTCATGGAACAGGGGCTCCTGAGCTGGGGACTCTTGAAGACCTCACCCCATGTACCTCTTCATCTGGCTGTTCATTATATCTGTAGGGGAGGAAAAGATTCCCCTGCCCTGCTTAGAGTCTCTGGTTGGGTCTGAAAATTAAACTGACAAAGACAGATTAATGGGAGAAAAGTAGGCAAGTTGTGCTAAGTTTTGACATGTACATGGGAACCTTCACAAGAGAATGAGGACCCAAAGAAGTGACCCAGGCAGAAAGCTTCTACACCTTTTAAACAAAGAAACAATACAGTTGTGAAGAATTGGCAAGGCAGAGGAGATTGGACCAGAGGTAGTCAATACTGAGCATTAACAAAGTGTGTTTATACTTCCTATAATTCCTAAATTCCCTGTCTCTGATAATAAGGATGTCTCCCTTCCTCCTGGTAGAGAAAGGGTTCCTCTCACATGGGATATTTCTCTCCTGCTTTCAGGGGGGAAGAGCAAGGTGGTGCAGGTGGACAGAGTGACTTTCCTGCTTCTTATGTTTTCTCAAACTCCTTCCATTTAAGATATTCAGGATACCAAAGTGCCATATTTTGGACTAGTATGTCCTGAACCCCTTCACGTCCTTTGTAATAAACTCTACTAGTAAGCATTGCATTTTTCTGATTTCTGTGAGTCATTCTAACAAATCTGAGGGTGGGGTTTTGTGCCAATCCTTGACCTTGTAGCCAAGTTGGTCACAATATGGGTGACCTGGGGACCTGATACTTTCGACCAGCATCTGAAATGATGGCTGAGCCCTTAAAGCCGTGGAGTCTGAAAAGATTGAGTAGTTAGCATCAAAACTGAACTGTAGGACAGCTAGTTGGTGTCCAGAAAGTAGGAGAATTGGTTGATGTGGATTGGAGAAAAACCACACATTTGGTATCAGAAGTGTTATGAGTAAAAACAGATCATAGAATACTCCATAACTTATCTTGCAAATGCTTTCTTCTGTTTCAGTCTCAAAAGAGAACCCACAGAACTTCGCCCTCCTGTGGGAAGGATCAGAATTTACATCCTTTACTGCCACAAGGTGATCCGGATCCACCCATTAGTTTCCTGTCGTCATTTGGTCAAAAAGGATTTCGATTTGATGCAGGTCCCAAGTGTAATAATATACTATATTGATGACCTTATGATAATATTGGAAACCTAAGAGCAAGCTAGGACTGACTTGAATGCTATAGTGATTCACATGAACAACCGAGGGAGGTTAATAAATCCAATAAAGATGGAAGGACCCACCCAACCAGCGACGTTCTTAAGAACAATCTGGGTAGCAGCCATTCCAGGACATTTCACAAGTGACTGAAAATACTGCTGTTATTTATCACCCTCCCCCCAACCAAACAAGGAACACTGCATTTGGTGGGTTTATCTAGATTTTGGAGAATACATATTCCTCATCTGGAAATATTGCTAGTTCCTAAAGACTTCCTGAGAGAAGGCCATGTTTGAGTGGGGAGCTGAACAAAAGCAAGCCACATCTCAATTATGTGCAGAGATAACTCTCTCAGTGCTTTTAAGCCCTATGATCCCCACTCAGATATAATATTAGAAGCGTCTGCCACTGGACATGCAGACTGGAGACTATGGTGAAAGCCTGTGTGTGCCTCCCAGTGGCAGCCATTGAATTTTGGACCAGAAAATTCCACATGCTGCTGCCCAGTACTCGGCATTCGAGAGACAATTACTACCTTTTTGTTGGGCATTTGAGATTGCCTGTACGGCTGAAGGACATGAAATAACCACGAAACCTGAGATTCCCATAGTGTCTTGGGTGATGTCAGAGAAACACTCTAATAAGGAAGGTAAGGCCCTGAGAAGTTCCAGAATAAAATGGAAACAGTTTCTACAGGAACATGCTACCAGGGGAATTGAAGAGGCACCCACCTGTATGTGCAGGCAGATAACCTCTTTTCCTGATGACTGACTTTGGAACCACCTCAGAAGCCACCAAAACCTGTCGCCACATGGACAGTGCCCAAGAACACCACTCAACTGACCAACCAAGAACCGCTTGGTTTATGGGACAGTTCCAAGGAGAATGAATAGTATCCTGTTTGGAAGGCTGCAACATTAAGACGTGCAGATGGAAAGACTCTGAAGAAGCTAAGAATAAATCAGCTCGATTGGCTGAATTGCATGCTCTTTTCATAGCAAAGCTGGAAGAATTGAACAAAGGTAAAAGCCTTTGAGTTTTTACCAACTCCTGGGCAGGAGCTAATGCTGGCCATGTGGTCAGGTAAATGAGCAGTGGAGAACTTGACTGGGATGCCCATAGAGGGAACAGCCCTATGGAAATTGCTGTGGGAAATTAAGGAGCGCATTGAAGTAAGACATGTTGATGTCCATCAGAACTCTTTCCCAGGTTCAAAAGATGATTGGAACCACCAAGTGGCCCTTCTGCTGCTCTCCCTTGAAGTGACTTATCTGGGTCCATGAGATGAGAGGATATGGCGGTGCTGTAGCAGTGCAGAGGTGAGCTGAGTCTACACAGATTCCTCTTGCACCCTCGGAGTCACAAAACACCAAGGACTATTCCGTCTGCCAACAAGAGAGTCTGCAAATGGCTATGGGGAAAATTCCCTGGGAGAAAGGGCCCGTCCATACCCGGCAAGTGGATACATTGGACAAATGCTGGTGGCTCCAGGAGGTTATAAATGGGCCCTGAGAGGATTAGACTCTCCAGATGGGGCTTTGCATACCCAAATGTATGTAACTACTGTTAAAGGATGGGAATGCAATATACTGGACCAATTTAGGTGACTGAGTTATATTGCTTCAGGCCAAAGGACGCACTTTACAGCCCATAGTGTCCAACAGTGGGCCAAGAGATATCACATCAAATGGGCATACCATGCTTCATATCGTTCTCAGAGGAGTGGTTTAATAGAGAACTGGAATGGGCAGTTGAACATTTGCCATCTAAAACAGGGGTGGGGGGAGAAATAGAGGCGTGTGGGACTGGTTTACCCTACTTCATGGACATGCGCTCACACTCAACATGAGCAGGGCTAAGGGTCCCCACTAGAGAGATTCCTCCAGTTTTCTGGGGGATCTGGGGAAGGGGGTGGGGGAGAATGCTGGTGTGATTTATACAATTCTCTGCCATGTCACTGTAACTTTCTTTTTTTCTACCTGATGTCATGCTTCCAGAGCCAGGGATCCAACTGCAGTTAGTGGAAGCGGAGATGATTCTTAAGTAGGAAGCCATAACTATACTTCTAAACCTTTATGTCAGAACTCGGGAGGACCTGATGGATAGACTGTGCCTGCCCCCCATCTGGGAAAGTTGGAGTTGACAGTAAATGTTATTGTTGTGCCTACTGGTTGAGACAGCCCACTAGCTGTGTACATGTGTAACCTTACCTTATATGAATGGAAGTGGACTGAGGGGGAGGCACTTGCTAGACTCGTATTGCTGCCAGTAGTCTGGACCAATGTCCCTTCCAAAGGTGCAAAAGTTTGGATAAAAAAGACACACACACACACACACACACACACACACACACATATATATATATATATATATAACATATGGAGAGAAGGAGAAATGATAGCTGAGGGTAAAGAAATGATAAGCAAGCTATGCATTAAGGGAAACCCAATATTATAATAATCACTCTAGAGAGGCTCAGAGCAAGGGAATAGTATTATCTCTTAGCACAGTTATACCAGATGTCCAGAAGTGTAAAGCTAGTGTTTTCCAAGACCACGCCTGCTTTTGGAACCTGACAAAGTCAAATGGCAGCCTGAAAATCTGAGTGAGATCACTCTGGAAGACATTCTGGTCATATGATATGGTAATGAACTGGACCAACCATTAATGACTAAATGGAACTTTAGTAACATGACTGTATCTTTGGACCCCTATCTTTCAGGCTGCCAAATTGTGCCCTGACCACACTACATTATGGTGTAATGCTTGGTGGTGTTGGTAAGATTCAACTACCTCATGTAAATGAGTCTTACGATAACTTGGTGTTGACTATCAAACGTATTGGGGGATTGCATCCAAACCTCTTGAGGACATACCTACAGACTTTGACTGGCCTGAGGAGGAACTAGATCTAGCTAACCACCAGTTGATTTCTATGCTGAATAGTCCTGTACAAGCTTATCATAAGCACAAACTGCAGTAGATCAAGGGAGGAAAGAGCAATCCAATTTTATTATAACAAAATAAAACGGCAGGCCAATGTGCCAGTGTGCTATGCAGAAATACATATCACCCTTGTTTTAGTGGATGGAAAACTTTTAAGCAGAATAGGGGGAAATGTATGTAATTTTCAAGAATATGAAGGATGTGTACTAAGGACGGCACGTGTTGTGAGGAGTACTGGGTGTTACATGCAACTAATGAATCATTGAACACAACATCAAAAACTAATGATGTCCTATATGGTGGCTAACTGAACATAATAAAAAAAAGAATATGAAAGTGTATGTAATGGCTTTATGGGACAAATTAGTTGTTTCTTCGAATTTATCTCTAGCCTACATTGGCTTCTCCTAATCTGTTAGGTATATTCATGTTGGTACTATTGCTATATCTCTTCTATAAATGCTGCATCAAATGTAAATGTTCTGACAGGTATGACCATTTTGCTGCAAAGGATCTGTAGTCAAAGACCAAGGGGCAGCTGGTGGAATAATAATAATAATAATAATAATAATAATAATAATAATAAATTTGGTCTTTGTCCCCAGTTCCTGCACACAGCTCCTAAAACCTTTGGAATTTTCTGAGTGACAGGAGTGATTAGAGCATCTTTTGTTATTCATAATGAGCCCTTTTCAACCATACCTGAGTTTATTTTAATTCGGTAACTCTGGGAGGCTCCCTAGATAGCCTCAGGATGAAGGCTAGTTGTCAGAGAAAACAACCCGCTGTGTGATTTGAGGGTTGCAACCTTCAGCCCCATTCCCCCTTCACCTCTGGGGGGGGAGGGGAGTTGGAGATTGAGTTCAGTTACTAATGGCCAACTATCTAATTAATCATGCCTACTTAATGAAACCTCTTTAAAGACCACTAAACAATGGGTTCAGGAAGCTTACAAATTGGCAAACACATCCCTGTGCTGGCAGAGTGATGTACCCCAGCTCCGCGGGACAGAAGTTCTTGTGTGCAGGTGCCTTTGGACCTTGCCCTTTATGCTGCTTCGTGTGGCTGTTCATCTGCATCCTTTATAACAAAATCTAATAGCAATCAGAGCATTTTCCCAACTTCTGTGAATCATAGAAGCAAATTACGTAACCAGGGGTCCGAAGGTGGGGAGCTGGGGGCTGGGAACCCTCAGCTTTGTAGCCAAACTTTGACAGAAGGGTGGGAAGCTTGGGGACCTGATACTTAATACTGGCATCTGAAGTCAGGGTGAGCAGTCCTGTGGGAATGAGTCCTGGTGAGTCTGTTAACTCCAGGCAGTTACTGTCAGAACCAAACTGAATTGTCCAACACCCCATCAGAGTTAGAGAATTGGTTGATTACACGTAAAAATCATTAGACACAGAGAGAGCGCAGCCACCAGACCCGGAGGCTATGACGAGAAACTTGAATTCTCTTATAAGTACTCTTTTATCATTTGTATTTTTTGGAATACCAACTCTACATCTAGCTGCTTACATTTATTAATCCCTTTATTTTCAATATTCACAATGATCCCTTCCGATCAGTATTATTATGCACATTTTACAATTGAGATAAAAAGTAAGGTCAGAAAGTGTAGGTAACTTACACGTGGTCACACATATGGGGATGGGAGAAACACAATTTGAATTCAGGACTGTCTGACAATGTCTGCCTGGCAAAGGCAGCAGCAGAACTGAGAGTGGAGGTCGCCCTGCTGTGCGTGCATTCTTTGAGGGGCAGGATGGGAGTATGGAAAGAGAGGCAACTGCTCTGGCCAAAAACACACGACAAGTAAGAACAATGCAGTTCATGATACTACACCAAAGGGTTTTGTGAGAGGCCAGACAAAAAGGGGATAATGTTATTAAATAATGTGTCTGATGACATCGTTGTATTTTTCATTTCTTTTCGAACATGTTGCCCTGTGGCTCCACACCATACTGGATGGATGGATGGATGGATGGATGGGTGGATGGATGGATAGATGGATTTCTCTGCTTTGGAAGAAGAGCTAATTAGAAGTCATTTCTAATTAACTCCATACCCAAGAGGTACAAATTTCCCAGTTATAAAATGAGTAAGTCACGGGGATGTAATGTACAAAGGGTGATTAGCATTGCTAATACTGTATTATATATTTTAAAACTGCTAAGAGAATAGATCGTAAAAGTTCTTATTATAAGAAAAAAACTTTTGGGGCACCTGGGTGGCTCAGTCAGTTAAGTGCTGTCTTCAACTTAGGTCATGAGCCCCATGTCGGGCTCCCTGCTCAGTGGAGAGTCTTCTTCTCCCTTTGCCCCTCCCCCCAGCTCATACACTCGCTCTCTCACTCTCTCTCTCAAATAAATAAATAAATTCTTTTTTAAAAAAAGAAAAACCTTTTTTAACTATGTATGGTGATGGAAGTTAACTAGACTTATTGTGGTGATCATTTCATCTTATATACAAATATCAAATTATTGTCTTATATACCTGAAACTAATATAATGTGTGTCAATTATACTTCAAGTAAAAAAAAGAATACACATTGTATCAGTTTAAGAACTTTCATTCATATAATATATCACATTAACAGCTTCAAGAAGAAAATTGTGTTACTATTTCCATAAATGTTAAATAACTTCTGACAAATTTCAACACTCATTCCAAATAAATAAGTTAATAAATAAATAAGCAAATAAAATTCATTTCTTAGCCTTGACTCTCAAACTGACTTTCTAGGGACAGAGTAGTGTTAAATACTGGGCGCTTTTTTTTTTTTTTTTTTTTGCAGGAGAGAAAGTCTTCTCTATATTGGAAAACTTCTCCTTTACTTATCAAGAACCAAGTCTGGCCACCTAGGATCACAAAATCACACCACAGGCCAAAGGAAGACCCTGGATATGATGTGCTCTGTGCAGGAAAAGGAAATACAAGAAGAATAGGGCAAAAGGGTCAGAAGCAAGTGTCCTGACTACCCCGGCTCAAGATTAAAGCCCGTGAAGGTGGAGGGATGTGAAGGACCATAGCAATATCTCCAGGGGATTGGAGTTAATGTAAGGGGAGAGCTTCATTTTTGCTCGCCTATCATCACTAAGGCAAATGGCAAGATCCTGAGAGATGGCTTTCATTGAACATGGCACCCACATCAAGGAGGCTATGGCTAAAGGATTTTGAGAGGGCAGTGCTCCCCAGAGCTGCTGTGCTCCCCATCCTGAGAAGAGAGACCTCACAGGTGGAAGCCTGGGATGCTGCCCAGGACCAAGTGCTTAAAAGCAGAGCCAAGACTAAAGAACCAGCCAGCAGGAGCCACACACATCAGCAAAGACCAAAAACCAGTGGCCCCACCCTGGCCCATACACTCCTTCCTGCCCTGAGAAGCCTTCCTGAGAGTGAGGTGGTGTAGGAGAAACTGCTTGAGAGAGGGAAAAATAACCCTGAGGAGCAGTTTTATCTTTGAACTTAATACTGACCCCAAAGAAATTGAGTTAACCCTAGAGAGAATAACTAAAATCCCAAAAAAGGAAGCAATCTTTAATCACCTCACTAAGCCCCTCTTCTGCCATCATTAGCAGGGATGAGGACTTCAGATCACAATGCCAGTGGTCCACAGAAAATGTGTGTGTTGCAGATCTGAATTGTAATGCATTCATTCTTGACTCTGGAAGATTGCCTTACTCACACTCTGAGCACCTTCGACATATTGATCTCTCAGTATTTCTGGAAATGCTCACTTCACCTGGCTGTCAGGTATCAGATGCCTGGTCTGCCTCACCTTACAAGTCACTACTTCTCGGTTGCCTTTGGCAGCTTCGTCTCCTCCTTCCAACCTCTATATGTTGGAGTGCCCCAAGGATTGGTTCTTGGAGTCATGCTTTGGTCATCTACATTCCTGACTCCCAAAGTATCCCAAGACCAATCTGTTCTCTGGGTTCAGACTCATTTGTCCAACTGCCTGACAAATTGCATGGATGTCCAGTAGGCATTTCAAAGTAAGCATGTCCAGAACTTTGACTCCCAACCTGCTCCTTCCCCAGGTGCCCCCATCTTTATAAATGACATGGTTATCCCTATAGCCACAGTTATCCTTTTACCCAGGTTGTAAACCTAGGACCCATCCTTGTGTCCTTTATTTCCTTTATGCCATACATCTGGTCCATTAGCAAGTCCCACTGGTCTACCATCAAACCACCCTCATCTCTAACCTTGAATCCTAACCAGGCTTCCTGCCTCCATTCCCCTATACAGAATTCTCTACCTCACAGCCTGAGAGAATGGTTTAAAACATAAGACAGACCTGTCACTTCCCTGCCCAAAACCCTTCAAAGTCTTCTGTCATATACGAAGTAAAGTCCAACCTTTTTTTGTGGCTTGTCATCTCTATATAGTCCGACCCTTGCTTCTCTCTGTGGTCTCATTTCTAATTTGTAGCACCTCCAACTCATTTCTCTGCTTTGCTTACCCTGATCCAATTACACTGACCCGCTCCTAGTTTCACACACCCCAAACTTATTCCTGACTTGAAATCTTTACCCCTTGTCTTTTCCTCTGCCCAGAAGGCCTTCCCTAGGCATTCTCATGGCTGATTTAACGCCCCTCTTCCTAGAGACATTCTTGATCTCTCTCTCTCTAAAATAGCACCCCTCCATCACTTTCCATGTTCCCCATGAGTAGACAGGTTGGCTTGAGAACAAAACTGATACAGAAGACAGCAGAGTTGAGAAATGGAGAAAAACACAATAATGATATATCTTTCTATAATCATCTATCCATAACAAATGGCCTAATGGTGTAAGCCCAAGTGTCTGCACTTGGATTCTTTGCAGGATCGTGAGCCAACAGAATCTCTTTGTCTGAAAATTCTGTTCGGGTTGTGTTTTCTGCCACTTGTAACCAAGAGTCTTGATCCTAAGAACCAAACCCATGTCACCCACATGCTGTCTACATTGGCATGACTTTAGTATTCTGTCTTCATCAACATGGCTTTACTCTGCAAGGGAAGTCTTTTTTGTTTTTGTTTTTGTTTTTTTTTAAGATTTTATTTTATTTTATTTTTTTTGAGAGAGAGAGACAGCAAGAGAGGAAACACAAGAAGAGGTAGTGGGAGAAGGAGAAGTGGTCTTCCTGTTGAGCAGGGAGCCCAATGCGGGGCTCGATCCCAGGACCCTGGCATCATGATCTGAGCCGAAGGCAGACGCTTAACAACTGAGCCACCCAGGTGCCCTGGTAAGTCTTTTTTTTAATTATCCCTTAAAATAATCTCTCTCAGTAAGGGTGCGTGGGTGGCTCAGTCACTTAAGCATTTGACTATTGACTTTAGCTCAGGTCATGAATTCAGGGTCTGAGATCAAGCCCCAAGTTGGGATCCTCGCACAGCAGGGAACCTGCTTGGGATTCTCTCCCTCTCTCCCTCTTCCCTTACCCCTGTCTAGCCCCCTCTCTAAAAGAAAAAAAATCTATCAATAAAATCAACATTGTTTAGCAATGTAAGTTTTTTGTGAATGTAAAAACTGCTAAGTCATGCTTCAAAGTTACTGACAAAAACAAATTGTGCCATCAATGTCTTTGACAACATGACTCAGCTATTCCAGGGAACTGTTGCCCAGGGAGATAAAAAGTTGCAAATGACTTTATTATTCTTGTTAGGAGCTTTTTGAAATCAAACCAATTTAAGTGAACATCAGACTTCTCAATATTTCAATAGAAAATATCAAATCGCTGTCTATACTTCAAGACACTTCTAAACCTTCCCCCTGAAAACCCCTGCCTCACTGTGTCCACCAATTCTAACCAGGCCCCTGCACTGAAAGACCTGTTAAACCAGCCCCCCAAATCTCAAAATATCAAAATACCCTGACTTTGTCCTCTCATTCTGATACTCTGTTATACTGTCAAGGTGGCAATAGACTGATTGGCTGATGCTCTCCCAGCAGTTGTTCCAGAAATATTCTCATGAACAAGCTTTTAAGAATGCTGGAGCATCTGGCTGGCTCAGTCGGTAGAGCAAGCAACTCTTGATCTCAGGGTTGTAAGTTCAAGCCCTACGCTGGGTGTAGAGGTTACTTAAAAATAAAATCTTTTGAAAGACCTAAATGTGAGACAGGAATCTATCAAAATCCTGGAGGAGAACACAGGCAGCAACCTCTCTGACCTAGGCTGCAGGAACTTCTTGCTAGACACATCTCCAAAGGCAAGGAAAACAAAGGTAAAAATGAACTACTGGGACTTCATCAATGTAAAAAGCTTTTTCATGGCAAAGGAAACAGTCAAAAAACCAAAAGCTAACTGACAGAATGGGAGAAGATATTTGCAAATGACAGATCAGAGAAAGGGCTAGTATCAAAAATCTATGAAGAACTTATCAAACTCAACACCCAAAGAACAAATAATCCAATCAAGAAATGAGCAGAAGACATGAACAGACATTTCTCCAAAGAAGACATCTAAATGGCCAAAAAAACACATGAAAAAATGCTCCAAATCACTCGACATCAGAGAAATACAAATCAAAACCACAATGAGATACCACCTCACGCCAGTCAGAATGGCTAAAATTTAACAAGCCAGGACATGAGAGATGTTGGAGAGGATGCAGAGAAAGGGGAACCCTTCTACACTGTTGGTGGGAATGCAAACTGGTGCAGCCGCTCTGGAAAACAGCATGGAGGTTCCTAAAAAAGTTGAAAATAGAGCTACCTTATGCCCAGCAATTGCGCTACTGGGTATTTACCCCAAAAATACAAATGTAGTGATCTGAAGAGGCACCTGCACCCCAATGTTTATAGCAGCAATGTCCACAAAAGCCAAACTATGGAAAGAGCCAAGATGCCCTTCAAAAGATGAATGGATAAAGAAGATGTGGTCCATATATATAATGGAATATTACCCAGCCATCAGAAAAGATGAATACCCACCATTTGTATCGACATGGATGGAACTGGAAGGGGATTATGCTAAGTGAAATAAGTCAAGCTGAGAAACACAATTATCATATGGTCTCACTTATATGTAGAACATAAGGAATAGCGTGGGGGACCACAGGGGAAGGGAGGGAAAACTGAATAGGAAGAAATCAGAGAGGGAGACAAACCATGAGAGACTCTGGATTCCCAGAAACAAACCGAGGGTTACAGAGGGGAGGGGATGGGGGAATACGGTAACTGAGTAAGGGGTATTAAGGAGGGCACATGTTGTGATGAGCACTGGGTATTATATGCAACTAATGAATCATTGAACACTACATCAAAAACTAATGATGTAAAAAAAAAAATAAAATAAAAAAAAATAAAAAAAAACTAATGATGTACTATATGCTGGCTAACATAATAAAAAATTTTTTTTAAATAAATAAATAAATAAATAAATAAATAAATAAATAAAGGGGCACCTGGGTGGCTCAGTCAGTTAAGCGTCTGCCCTTGGCTCAGGTCATGATCCTGGAGTCCCAGGATCAAGCTGCCCATGGGTTCCCCACTCAGCTCTCTGGCCCTTCTCCCTCTCATGCTCGCTCTCTCTCTCTCAAATAAATAAATAAAATCTTTTTAAAAAATTAATTAAATAAATAAATACAATGTGAAGAAATTAAAGATATAAAGTCTGGCTAGAAACCACTGCCTCATCTAGGTTCTGTCCTGAGTCCTGCACAATCTTTGTTAAAAGAGAAAAGAAAAGAAAAGAAAAAAAGAAAAGAAAAGAAAAGAAAAGAAAAGAAAAGAAAAGAAAAGAAAAGAATCCAACAGAAGATAGGCATAGAAAAATAAAAAAGGAAAGGAGACATAAAGCAAACTGAGCTTATTCTCGTTGATGTATTCAGAAGGATGAAGAAAAAAATTTTAAAGAATAGTTTTTTTTTAAGCACAAGATTTGATTTTCCTATTTCTAGGAACGATCTAAAATCTTTGCACATATAACAAAAATCCTTTCTCATGGATACGGGTCTTGCTCCTTGGGAAACACAGATTCCTAAGGGAGATGCTCTACTTTTGAAGAGAGGGAATCCAGTGCTTAAAGCCAAGAAAGCGTGAGAGAGACTAGAAGTGCATGTTTGATGGGGGACAACATGCTTCATACTCCATAAGGTAAGCTTTTTTCTCTATTTTCACTCAAAACCTCTCAGTAAAATCGAAATTGGAAGCTAATGCAATTCATCCACTAGAGATGTAAGAAAGTGCTGAGTTGTGCTTCAAAAGTTGCTGCACAGCAAAAACAAAACCCAAAGAGACAGACAATATGTGGGCGATAAACATCATTCAAACGATTATTTGGACATCTATTAGACCCAGGCACTGGTCCAAGCCTTGGGAATGTAGAGACGAAGAAGACATGGTGCCTCCCTTTGTGGAGCTCACGCCAGCGGGAGGGACATGGCGGAGTGGGTGGTCTCTCACAGAACAAAAGTATTTTCATGCAGCTATATGTAGAATTCCCCGTACTGTGCTTTTAAAGCAAGTGTGATGGATGATTTTCACTAGCAGATAATTGTCTTCCAACCAATCCTGAATGTTTGAATTGAAACATAAAGCAGGCAGCCCCATCTGGGTTATGGATTCACGGTTTCCTCTTTCTGTCTTAACCCAATATCACTGGCATACATTGGTAACGGCTTTAAAGCGGTGTTTCTTAAGCCTGGCCAGTAGACTTACCCATCAATACTTTTTTTTTTTTTTAAGATTTTATTTATTTATGTGACAGAGAGACAGCCAGCGAGAGAGGGAACACAGCAGGGGAGAGGGAGAAGGAGCAGGCTCCCAGCCGAGGAGCCCGATGTGGGACTCGATCCCGGAACGCCAGGATCACGCCCTGAGCCGAAGGCAGACGCTTATCGACTGCGCTACCCAGGCGCCCCTACCCATCAATACTTTTAAGTCCGGAGCCAATCAACATGTTATTGTTCAACACAAATCACAGCGCTGTGACACTTAAAGCGACATCCAGTGACCACTGGTGGCCCATTGCTCCATAGATGATTCTTGGATTATAAGAGCTTTCCTATTTCGGAAATCTGGAGGGAAATACTAAGTGATCAAACCTGTGTTGACCCTTTTGAGCCAGAAGACAACAGAAAGGACATAAACTTCTCCACCTGCCAGGACTTCAGGACAGAGTTGAAACTACTTCTCACTGAACCGAGTAGTGAATCACCTGCTTTAATCACTTCCCCCATGGTCTACTGAGTAAATGATTAAAGAAATTCATTCTTGCATAAGCTTGGAGCATCTCTCAATATCCTTTCAATACTGGAATTGAACTAAAGGAAGAATGTGTTGTGCTTTCCAGAACCAAACCTTCACTCCAGCCAGTTGGACAAAAGGAAGCACGGGGTGGTAGTAGTAGTAGTATTGTCAATATAATGATTATTTTTCTAAGATTCCTCTTAGATAAATAACACAGTCAAATCTCTCCTTGCTCCCATTTCCAAATCTCCCATATTAGTGCATTCATTTGTTCATTCATTCATTCACTCAACAAACATTTGCTGCTTATCCACTCTGACAAATATAAGTAGACTTTGCGCTTAAAGATCTGATGGATGTGAACAAGCAAACTGACCATTTTGGCGCAGTATAAGCGGCTAAGTCATGATAGTCAGGACAGGCTTCCTGGAAGAGGCAATGTTTTGGCTTGTTCCTGAGTGTCATCACACACTGAAATAAAGTTCTCAGACACCAAACTGAGCAGTCGTGCAGGGCTGCTTCTGCAAGGGAGAGCAGCAGCAGCTGAATCCTGCACATAGCTTTTATTTTGTTTTTTATCAGAAAAGCAAGGACAGATGCCTCAAAGCGTGGGAAAGGAGTACAAAGAGATGACAAATATCCTGAAGCCATAAAGCAGGCTTGCATTCTCCCCACTCGTAGGCTTGCAGGGAGTCAGCCATGGGATAAAGGACGAGCGGGATGTTTGGGCTGGCAATCGCCAGGTGCAGAAAGGGGGGACCGAGGGTCACATTCTTTCATAGCTCCTAACTTATGCCCTGCCCCTGGGGATCCCAGGATCTTGCTCCTACCGGGCCATTGCATTCAACAGCCCGAGAACAGGAATGCTGCTGACCTTTCAGCTGCTTCCACAGTCACCCCTTAGCGCTTACAATATACTTCCTTTTTTTTTTTTTTAAGATTTTATTTATTTATTTGACAGAGAGAGACAGCCAGCGAGAGAGGGAACACAAGCAGGGGGAGTGGGAGAGGAAGAAGCAGGCTCATAGTGGAGGAGCCTGATGTGGGGCTCGATCCCAGATCGCCGGGATCACGCCCTGAGCCGAAGGCAGACGCTTAATGACTGCGCCACCCAGGCACCCCTACAATATACTTTCTAAGAATAACTCCACACCTAAGGACTGAATATGTGTCAGTCAGGCAGTAATGTCAGAGAATAGGGTTCCAGGCAGAGAAAACAGCACATAGGAAGATGAAATCTGGGAAAGAGCATGAAAGAGGAAAAACCCGGGGGAAAAAGCAAGAAGAGCAGATGCTCCACATGACTTGAGTGAAGGCACTTGGGGAAAATCGTGGAGGGGACAGTTTATAGAGTTTTAGCCCTATCCTGAAAGAGGGGAGCCATTTAAGGAATTTACATTAAATTAATTCATCAAGTATTATATAGGTTAAGTAATTAGTAGTGGTACTGCTAGCAGTAAGAGCCGTTCCTCGCACCGATTAAAAGTAAAAGTAGTCAAAACCACAAAGCAGTATCTCCTCACACCCACCAGAATGGCTACAATGGAAATGATAAACAATGCCAAGTGTTGGCAAGGATGTGAACCCTCATCCACTGAGATAACGTATATTTAACAACCACTATGGAAAACTTTGTTGGTAGCAACTACTGAGGCACGACCTATGACTCAACAATCCACTCCTTAAATGCTATCCCAATAGAAATGTGTACATAGGTCTGCCAAGAGGCACGTACAAGATTGTAGCAGCATTGTTCCTAGTAAGAAAGAACTAGAAATTTCCCAACTACTCATCAAGAATAGGATGGGTAAATTAATTATTATATACCCACACAATAAAATACTGTACAGGAATAAGAACGAGAAAATTATAACAACATACAGTGGGGATGAATTTCACAAACACAACGCTCAGCTGAACACCAAACACAAAAGAGTATCTATCCTATGATTTCCTTATTAAAGTTAAAAAGAGGCAAAATGCTCCCTGGCATAGGAAGACAAGATGTGGTTACCCATGGTGGGTAGTTACTGGAATGGGCATGAAAGAAGCTTCCGGGGTGGTAAAAATGTGGTTTCTTGACCTGAGGGCTTGTTACATGGGTGTGTTCATCTTGTGAAAAACTCATCAAAGTTTTTATAATTTGTGTACTTTTCTGTATGTGTGTTACAATGCAGTAAAAAGGCACTACCCTTCGCAAAACACGCACACACACACAAATGGGAAGACGAAAAGAATACCAAAGCTACTAACACATTGCTCTGGGACTCGAGTCTAGTGAGAGACCAGAACAGTCTTTCAGCAGGGAGTTGAGCTTAGTGCCAAAGTAACAAAAGGTGGCCAACTGACATGCAATTTTTGGTGTCATTCACAGTATTTTTAACATGTGTAATTACAGTTGATCCTTGAGCAACATGAGTTTGAACTGTATGGGTCCACTAACGTGTAGATTTCTTTTCTTTTTTTTTTTTTATAAATACAGTACAATACTATAAATGTATTTTCTCTTCATTTTGATTTCCTGAATAACATTTCCTTTTTTCTAGGTTATTTTATAGTAAAAATACAGTATACAATACCAATTATATACAAAGTGTGTGTTAATCAACTGTTTATGTTATTGGTAAGGCTTCTGGTCAACAGGAGGCCATTAGTAGTTGAGTTGTAGGGGAGTCAATAGTTGTACTTGACCACTCTTTCACACCATACACAAAGATAAACTCCAAATGGATGAAAGACCTCGATGTGAGACACGAATCCATCAAAATCCTAGAGGAAAACATAGGCAGCAACCTCTTTGACATCGGCCACAGCAACTTTTTTCATGACACATCTCCAAAGGCAAGAGAAACAAAAGAAAAAATAAACTTGTGGGACTTCCTCAAGATAAAAAGCTTCTGCACAGCCAAGGAAACAGTCAAAAAAACTAAGAGACAGCCCACAGAATGGGAGAATATATTTGCAAACGACACTACAGATAAAAGACTGGTATCCAAGATCTACAAAGAACTTCTCAAACTCAATACACAAGAAACAAATAAACAAATCAAAAAATGGGCAGAAGATACGAACAGACACTTTTCCAATGAAGATATACAAATGGCTAACAGACACATGAAAAAATGTTCAAAATCATTAGCCATCAGGGAAATTCAAATCAAAACCACAATGAGATACCACCTTTCACCAGTTAGAATGGCAAAAATTGACAAGGCAGGAAACAACAAATGTTGGAGAGGATGTGGAGAAAGGGGATCCCTCCTACATTGTTGGTGGGAATGCAAGTTGGTACAGCCACTCTGGAAAACAGTGTGGAGATCCCTTAAAAAGTTAAAAATTGAGCTACCCTATGATCCAGCCATTGCACTACTGGGTATTTACCCCAAAGATACAGACGTAGTGAAGAGAAGGGCCATATGCACCCCAATGTTCATAGCAGCATTGTCCACAATAGCTAAATCGTGGAAGGAGCCAAGATGCCCTGCAACAGATGACTGGATTAAGAAGTTGTGGTCCATATACACAATAGAATATTACTCAGCCATCAAAAAGAACGATTTCTCAACATTTGCTGCAACATGAACAGGACTGGAGGAGATAATGCTAAGCGAAATAAGTCAAGCAGAGAAAGACAATTATCATATGGTCTCACTCATTTATGAAACATAAGAAGTAGGAAGATCAATAGGAGAAGAAAGGGAAGAAGAGAGGAGGGGTAAACAGAAGGGGGAATGAACTATGAGAGACTATGGACTCTGGGATACAAATTGAAGGCTTCGGGGTGGGGGAATAGGATAGGCTGGTGATGGGTATTAAGAAGGGCACGTATTGCATGGTGCACTGGGTGTTATACGCAAGTAATGAATCATGGAACTTTACATCAAAAACTGGGGATGTACTGCATGGTGACTAACATAATATAATTTTAAAAATTATAATAAAAAATATTATTATAAAAAAAAAAGAAAAAAACTGAGAGCCTCTCAGGTTGTTTCCGCCCTGTTTCAAACTGGGGACAAAAAAAAAAAGGGTTGTACATGGATTTTCAACTATGTGAGGAGTTGATGCTCCGAATCTCCACGGTGTTCAAGGTTCAACTCTAGTCACTAACATTCTGAAACTTTTACGTAAAAATCGAAATGCCCTTCACTATTGGCTTCTCTAAAAAACAATAAGGATCTAACAATACTGTTCTAGTTTACGTTTTTAGAGGAAATCTTTGGCTGCTTTTTAGAAAATATACTAGAAACAGCAAAAGCAAAAGTGGAGACGAGGTAGGAAGCTGTTGCCAGAATCCAGATAAGGGGTAAGAGTATCTTGGATCATGGGAATAACAGGAAAAATGCCAGTAGATGTGCAAATTCTAGACTTATTTTGAAAGCATGACTCATTGGGCGAAAGCCAAGAAGAAATCTAAGTGTTGGTCTTACCAACTGGAGGGAGATAGTTGTCAATCACTGAGATAGGAGAAGCCTGAGAATGGAATAGGCGTTTAAGGGGCATGGATGGGAGTGGTCTGTTTGGGATATGTTAAATGTGAGACAGCTCTGAATAGTCAAGTGCAGATTTCACAAGATAGTTGAGTATTTGATTCTGGGGTTCAGGAAAGAGGTCTGGAAAGGAGATGTAATTGTGGGAACCATCAGCTTATGATGGTGTTTAAAGCCATGAGATGAGAGGCAAGCAAAGGAGTAGGTGGAGTCCAAGGCCTGATCTGGACTTCCAACATAAAGGGGTCTGCAGGGAAAAATAAGAATCAGCAAAGGAGACAAAAGAGAAGTGGTCAATAAGGTAGGACAGAACCAAGAGAGTATGGTACCCTGGAAGACAAGGAAAACAGATGTGTTTCTGAGGATGCAGTGATCAACTGTGTCAGATGTCAAGGAAGGTGAACACTGAAGAAGGGCCAGTGCATTTAGCAACATGGAAGTCTTTAGGACCCTGGCCAGAACTCTCTTGATAGTGTAAGGGGGCAAAAGCAGGCAGGGTGAATTCAGGAGACAATGGGAGGAAAAGAATAGGAATCTATGAGTTTAGTTAACTCTTTCATAGAATTTTGCTGCAAAAGGAAGTTAAGAAGTGAGATCACCAGTCCGGGGGTCCAGAAAAGCATCTTCCTGTTTGTGTGTCTGTGTTTTGTTAAGTGGGAAAATTAACTACATGTTTGTGTGCTGACAAGAATAGTCTAGCAAAAAGCAAACAATGTTATAGAAAACAGAGGGAAATATGGGGGGGAAATGTTCTTGAATAGGCAAGAGAAGTAAGATCCACAAACAACTGGCTTTTGATATCGTCCCTGGTGGTACACTGTGTGGGTACAGATGCTGGTAGATAGAAAACCTCTCTGGGTCTCAGTTTCCTTATCCATAACAGGGGCTTATAATAATGTTTATCTCATCTAGATTTTATAAAGGCTAAATGACTTAATATAGGTGAGTACCTGGTTCCCAGTAGCACTCAAAAAATGACACCCACACGGATTTGTCTCAATATCCCTAAATCACAATTTTCAAGTCTGGAAATCTCTCTATCGAGAGGTCATATGTCTATTAAGTAAATACAAGAAGCTAGTGAGATTAGGTTCATCCATAAATAACTCATCAAATTTTTTTAACATTTCACTCTTAATAAAATGCCTCGGGCTGCTGCATGAAATGCCTCCCTATTAAAATATTAAATCTAAGGCAATAACAAAATCTGGCAGAGCAGCATATTTCATAACTTCAGTATCCTGTTTGCATAGGTTAATTTTAAACCCAAAGATTTATTTAAATGTTCCACAGCCTTTATAACAAAATTAAGGTATGGGAGCTGCTTCAGGCTGTGGGTCAAACTCTGTGAGAAACCACCTCTCTCCCTACTTTATCTCACAGCACAGATTGCCAAATGGATAAGCCAGAAGCTTGAAGTCAGCCAAGTTGCGCTGATGAACTGCTGTAATTGAGGTTAAGGGCAATTCACTAGGAATCACAAACTCTGGGCTCTAGCCCTGAGGTTCACTTGTCCTGTTGGACTTGAGCATTGGAAAGACCTTTCACTTTCTGGGCCTCTATTTCCTAACCTGGAAAACAAAGGGCTTAGGCCTGATGCCATCACTTCAGCTCCCATGGTCTATGATTCTGAGAACTTGAGGTTACGTGAGGCTTTATGGACAGTAGGAAGAGATTGCTTGGGGCCACTGCTATCCCACTGCGAAATTTGGAGAGATTATTCAACTTCTTTGAGTCTCAGTTTTCTCCTCTTTCCCCTGAGGTATGAGAACCAAACACGATCCTGTTGGGAAACAGCTCTACTAAGGGCACCCTGCTCTTCCAAGCTAAGGGGCTAACGCAGTGGCTACAACCAGGAGAGGGCAGGGTACGCTGGCATCAGCCTGTGGAGTGCACTCAAAGTAGTCCCGTCTGCCTTGCCCCTCAGAAGCTGAGCCGGTGTGGTAGACAGGTGTCTTCTCGTTTTCAAACTGGTAGATTTGTAATGGTGGGAAGAACGTTAAGGACACAAATGGACTTTGTTGTTGATTAACGCTGTCTGCAGTGGATATAGGAGTGGTGAAGCATAGCTGTGGCTCTGTGCTTGCAATCCCAGGTTTCAATGGGTACAGGTTTGTCAGACTGATTTTTCAATTCCATCTCGCTCACTATCCCCTTCCTCTCCCTTCAAGACCACGTCCTCTCCATAGGGAGGCTTTGAGTGCTCTTCAGTTTTTAACTTTGACTAACACTGAGGGAAGTCGAGTTCGTGAAGAAGTGTGGCAAAGGCTGACTTTCCTCATTGGTCTTTGTGGTAGATTGTCCGCGAAGGTGGTCACTATGCCCCTCCTCACATCAGGAGAGGCGTCACTTTCCCCAACCCCTAAACTGAGCTGGCCTTGTGATTTGCTTTGACCAACAGAATCCAGCCAATGGGATTTTGGCCTTGGGATTTCTAAGCCTACTCTTTAAGGAGCCCCCATAGATTCTTCTTTTATTCAGAGGGAAATCCAGCCAACCATACGAAGAAGGCCAGACTATTCATGTGGATAGAAAAGAACACACAGAGGACAAGCTAGGTTCCAGACATATGAGTGATTCCAGCCAACACCAAAAGAGTGAGGCCCAGTCATCCTAGTGGGTCCCCAGCCATTCAAACCATTCCAGCTAGGGCAGCACACGGGTGAGTCAGGCCATCTTGAATCCTCCAGTCCCTCGTGAACCATGCCAGCTAAGACCACATGGGGGCAGACTTGAGCCGTTCCAGCAGGACCCCCACCCTCACACCCACACCCAGATTCCCAGCCCACAGATTTGGGCACAATAAAATGGTGGTTGTTCTGAGCCACTAAATTTTGAGAAAGCCAAAGCTTAGAGGAGTTAATTACCTAACCCAAAGTCACAAAAAGAGTAAATAGCAGAACTGAGATTAGAACACAAGCCCAGTCTTTCCCAAATTGATGCTGAAATTCATATTCTTTCCCCTCACATTCCATTCTAGTTGCATAAAGAACTTGAATTTCACGATTTTAATTACAGAATGATAGGCTTCAAAGGACAAGCATGTTTGGTTGGTACCTGACAATTCAGCTTTCAATTATATACTGACTTACTCTGCTCTCTAATTACTTGATCAGACATATTTCAGTTTATAATTTCTCAGAAGTCAGAAAAAGGGAATGTGCTTCCTGATGGTATTTTAAAGAATATTCATTAGATTTATTATAGGTAGGTCTCACTTTCCATAATAAAATCAATTTTTTAAAAGTGTTATGAGAATTTTTTAAAGTTTTATGTAAATAAAGCTGCTGTAAATTAAATTAGATTTTAATAATAGAAGTTTTCATTTAAAGAAAATCATCAGTGAACTTTTTAATAGAGCTTTTGAAACACTTTTAAGATGATGAATCATTTACGGTCATTTTCTGTCCTAGAAACTGAGATTTTTATGTTAGATTTTCTTGAACTGGACCACAGCTTTAAAAGATGAGAACTGTGCAGGGCATAGGATAGTCCTTGGCCCAAAGTAAGTGCTAGGGAAAAAAAATGGTAACAATTACATGCCTGTTGTGGCTGAATTGTGTCCCCCCCCCCAAAAAAATGTTAAAGTCCTAACCCTCAGTACCTATGAATGGGACCTTATTTAGAAATAGGGTCTTTGCAGTTATAATCAAATTAAGATCAGATCATAGTGTGAGCCCTAATTCAATATGACTGATGGCTTTATAAAAAGAGGAAAACACCCTATGATGACAGAGACAGAGATTGGAAGCTGAAGCTATAAGCCAGGGAACACCAAGAATCAACAGCTGTCACCAGAAGCTGGGAAGACACCAGGGCAGTTCCTACCCAGAGCCTCAGAGGAAGCATGGCCCTGCTGACACCTTGGTTTTAGACTTCTAGCCTTCAGAACTGTAAGAGAACAGATTTCTGTTGTTGTGATTGTTTGATAGTAATGTGTTATGGCATCTAAGAAAATAATACTATGTACATAATTTTCTTTGACTTTGAAGGAAATATTAGAGGCAGGAAGGTATATTAGGAAACAGAACAGAGGACTACTTTTTAGCCAGATCAATAGATATTCCCAACCCCTGTCTCCCATGCCACCCTCCATGCGGGGGTCGCGTTTATCGTTACCATTCTTGTCATCATCATTTTGCTCCTCTTCATCCCTGGAACTCCATGGGATGGAGAATGGAAATGGCCTGCTGTGGCCCTTGAAGTATGTGTGCAGTCTCTGGAAGGCACCTGCTACCTGTAAGCACTGTGGGGACCCTGAGTACTCGGCATGACCATTAGCTCTGCAAGAAAGGGGACATTCTAAAGGCTATGAAAAAAAAATTAAATATTTTCTTTTTTTTTTTTTTTAAGATTTTATTTATTTATTGGACAGAGAGAGACAGCCAGCGAGAGAGGGAACACAAGCAGGGGGAGTGGGAGAGGGAGAAGCAGGCTCCTAGCGGAGCAGGGAGCCCGATGCGGGGCTTGATCCCAGGATCCTGGCATCAGGCCCTGAGCTGAAGGCAGATGCTTAATGACTGAGCCACCCAGGTGCCCCAAATACTTTCTGAAGCTCTGTGCGGCTGGCACTGCTCATGTGACACATTTCCAGCCAACGAAACATCATTTGTTTGTTTGACAAAGATAAAGGCATGGCTAGGCCAGTCTTCCTTGTCCTTCCTCCTTCAATTCCAATGTGCTAACTTGGGGTAGAGCAGTCATCCTGCAACAAATAGGTAGCAAGCATGAGAGAAAGACCAAGAGAATCATCGTGCAAAGCCACTGACACTGCAGAGCCACAGAACCAAGTCTAACCAACTCCTATCTCCAGACTCAAGTTACATGAGAAAAATAAACCCATATTTGTTCAGGCCATTACAGGTTGGAGTTTCTGTTATAACTGGACACATTCCTAACTGATGGAAGAAGCTATGGCACTAGTTCAGACCAGAGGGAATATATAAGAATAAGAAAAGCAGAAAGGGATGGAAAACCAGGAGAGAGAAGAAAAACACTGTAAATATGGGTATTAAGTTAGCACTTGGGGATCACTTGAGAATGGGGAAGAAAAAGAAGCCTGGTGTAACTAGGAGGTTTTAAGACTGGGTTCTGGATGGATTTCTTCTTCTGTAAGCCGTTATGTACAGTTCCCTATCTCTGATGTAGCAAATGGTTTTGAATAGCCCATGCTAGCCTTGCGGGCGACACAAGTAACTGAACGCCAGATGGTTGCAAAAAGCAACACAATTAACTCTCCCAACATACAAACACAACTGCCTTCAGCCTTGAAACCTCCTTGGCTTTTTCTACCCAAACATGAATTTCTCTGCTCAGGTCATCAGTGTCCCAGCTTAGGCTCCAAAGAGTATGTGTAGAGTTCCACATTCTGAGTTTGCAGCTTTTGGGGGGAACATCTTTGCGACACTGTGTCTTACAGAGAAGAAGTCATCCAACTTGACATTGTTTCTAATTATTAACCATACACATTCTAAAAGATTTGCTTCATAAAGTGTGGTCCCAAACCAGCTGCATCAGCATCATCTGGGAACCTGCTAGCAGTGCAAGTTCCCAGGCCCCATCACAGATCTCCTAAAGCAGAAACCCAACAATCTGTATTTTAACAAGGTCTTCAGCTGACTCAATGGGCATTTATTTTCCAGGGTGATTAGAAGCAGAACACCTCTGGCTTGACAAAATTGACTCTCCCAATCCTCCTTTGATATACAGTTGGTTACTGGATTAGAGGTGGAAATTTTCTTAGGGGCCAAAGAGAGAACAGGGATAAAAACTTGAAAACCTTCCCTTTGCAGCTCAATGCTCGTAGAATGTATTTGGTGGTTGGAATGATCTTGGCTGAGGTTAAGCTTCCAGTGGGGAATTCCGTACGAGGAAGTAGAAAGTCAGGCTCCCAGCCACGTTTCCACCGTAGAAAGGCTGATTCTTCCTGGTGTGTACCTACGACTGGAATCCCCACCCACCCCACCATGCTAGCTTGATGATTGTGCTTCTGGCCACTTGCTAAGCGTTTGAATTTCAACAAACAGTTCCTCGCCTGGGAGCCCAAGCATTCACCTGGTTGTCCAAGTGTGACGGTCAAAGAGTAAGACCTCCTGGAAGAGCTCCCAGTGAGGTCAGACTAGCGTTCTGCAGTGGCACAGTGCGACCAGAAAACAGACTCCGTGCTTAGGACATTTGAAAGCTGAACTGACTCCCTTGCACTGAGAAGACTGCTGAGATTCTAGGAGAACTGATGGGAAGAAGATTGGCTCCGTCAGAGTTCTTGCCCTGCTCTCGATGAGTTACACTGTGTCTTAACACCCTCAGGGTTATCATTCTGCCCTGCTCTACTCTATCTGAAGGGGCTGAGTTCAGTCCGTGGAAGAGTTTGTGGGAGCCTGGAGGGCAAGGGGAAGGGAGAAGTGGGTGCTACTTCTCCCACCCTTTCTGCCTAGGTCAGGAAGTTTGTCACCCCTGCACCTGTCCTTCAGGCCCATCATGATCCCATCTCCAGCCACCTCACCTGGCCCCTAGGTTCTGGTGACACGTTCTCCTCCCTTTGATTTTCCCGCCTGGGGGCACTGACAGCTTCTTGATACTACTCCTCTCTAGCCCCAGCTTGGCTTCATGGCCTTTTTCATTACTGATGTAATAAACTCCTTGCATTAAGTTTCCTTTGTTGTAAATACCTAGAATGCTTTCTTTTTTTCTGATCAGAACTTGATGATACAGCTGATTTGGCAATTGTCACAAAAGGGTAATTGGATCTTTCAACTGAGATGTACAGATAAAATAGATCTCAGATACCGAGGAGAAGTTGGGAGTCAGATGCCATAGTCCTGAGAATTTACAAAAGAGCAGGAGACTACAAAGTGTCCTAAACCCCTCACAGACATTGAGGATTGATCTCTGTGCTGTACACGCCCAGGCACCCATACCCTCTGGCTTCTGGTTGGGTTTGGTCAATAGAAGACACTGGGTAGAGATGGGGGGGCAATAGGAAGAAAGAGAGGGTGCTTAGCAAGATTCCTGAAGCATAATCATGGTGCCAGCATGGTGGGGTCAGGTGAGGGCTCCAGTCTTGGATCCACACCAGCCAGAATCAACTGACTCTCACTCCTACTCCTCTCTTCTAGTCTGAGATTTTAGCAGTGGCTGCTTTCCTCACCTATGGCTACTCTTCTTGGCAGGCGGTCCCTCTCCAATGGTTATAGCTTTCCCCATGTTCCCTGTAACACTCATACCTAGGAGTGATAATAGGTCCCCCCTGTTGCTATCTGCTGGACTCTTCCCATTTCCTTGTTGTTTCCGTTAACCCTGCCCAGACCTTTGGAAGATGACCCCTCTTCCAACTCTCTTTAATTGCACTCTGAATGTGCCATCTGTTTTCTGCCAACAGGGTGATTTTTACAGCACAGACAAGGATCAGGAGTTGGAGATTAAAGAGAGGGTGTGTAAAGAGGACTTCCTTTGGAGAACTGACTTGGGAATTCAGGAGGAAGGGCCTCATGGGTGCCCAGGGAAGATAATGACTTAGGTCATTAGAAGTTCTGGGCACAGGGAACAGAAGCAGGGGTCCTTTTTGAGTGTGGGCTTCACTCTATAAGAATCCTTCTGGTCTGACACACCACTCTCCCTTAGCTTCCAGAGGTATCCATTTTTATGAATTCCTTCTGAGGGATTGGCGATGTATTAATTTGCTTGGGTTGCCACAACAAAGACCACAGACAGGGAAGTTTAAATGACAGAAATGTATTTTTTCACAATTAAGGCTGAGAGGCCAAGATCAAAGTGCCAGCAGGTTTGGTTCCTTCTGAAACCTCTCTCCTTGGCTTATAGATGGCATCTTCTCCCTATGTCTTCACGTGGTCATCCCTCTGTGCAGATGTATGTCCTGATCTCTTCTTATAAGGACACCAATCATATTGGATTAAGGCCCACCCTAATGAGCTTACTTTAACTTAATCATCTCTTTAGAGGCCCTATCTCCAAATACAGTCTCATTCTAAGGTCTTTAGGGCTTCAAAGTATGAACATTAGGGCTTCAACATATGATTTTTGTGGGGGGACATAAGTCAACCCATAATAAACAGGATAAAATTGAATTACTTTGGCCTCGGCACGTGCTAGCTTAAATTTAGCTTCTTGGATTTACTAAGTCCACTCAATTATAGCTACTTTCTACCTTGCAGAATGTAGTTGTCATTAACTTTTCTCTCAAAGTCTTTATCCTGAGAGATTTATGCTTTTCTTTATATGTCTCACTTGTTCCCATTTAGTATGGTTTTGGACGTCAGAAAAAGTAAATGCTTGTGTTTCATCCATCATTTCTCATCAGATATCTCTAGCCCACTTTATATCTCTTAACACGGCAACATAAGAATTTTCTAAATCATTGGGAAGTCTTCCTAAAGCTTATTTTTATGGCCACATAATGAATCTTCCAACTGGAAGGTATCATGTTCTATTTACCTATTTGATCTATGGCTGTGTTTCCAAGTTTTTGATATAACTAACATTACAGTAAGCCTCTGGGTCAAGAGTATTAACTCTTTAAGTCTTTCTTAATATATACCTCAATTCATCGACTCTAAGATACCATCCATTATAAGATACAGCAAAAGAGGTGAATAACTTTACTTCTGGGGAGGAGGAAAGGGGAGTTGGTAAAGACAAGAGAGTGGTTTTTATGTCTTTCAAAACATTTTGACTCTATGTGTATCTATGAAATCTGATAAAAATAAAAACTGAAGGGAAAAATCAAGCCAAAAAATTATGTCTTCAGGGGTGCCTAGGTGGCTCAGTCCGTTAAGCCTCAGACTCTTGATTTCGGCTCACGTCATGATCTCAGGGTCATGGGATCGAGCCCCATATCTGGCTCCATGCTCAGTGGAGAGTCTCCTTGGGATTCTCTCTCTCTGTCTTCCTGTTCCTCTCTCCACCCTGTGTGCTCTCTCTCTCTCTAAAATAAATAAATAAATCAAAAAGAAAAAAGAAAATTATGTCTAACAGTGTGACCTCATGATTTAAAACCGAAAAAAAAATTCATAGAAAAATTATTAAGGATCCACAGGGTAAATTTAAGAGTGAGTTTTGTTTTGATTGTTATTTCTGGATTTTTCAAAATTGAGTAGTTGCTAAAGAAGAAAAAGGTTTGCTTTTATTCCTTTTTTTCTAAAAAGAAAAATGAGGGGAGCCTGGGTGGCTCAGTCATTAAGCATCTGCCTTCTGCTCAAGACCTGATCCCAGGGTCCTGGGATCGAGCCCTGCATCAGGCTCCCTGCTCCACTGGGAGCCTGCTTCTTCCTCTCCCACTCCCCCTGCTTGTGTTCCCTCTCTCGCTGGCTCTCTCTCTCTCGGTCAAATAAATAAATAAAATCTTTAAAAAAAGAAAAGGAAAAAAAAAAGAAAAATGAGCAGAAGGAAATGCACCAAATTGTAGTCCTTGCATGGTGAAACTGTAGATGCTATTTCTTTTTTGTGCTGCTCTGAAGTTTCTAAATTACCTCTAATAGACATGTTTGGGGGCTTAAGGGCCTAAGAAAGAATACTCTGCTGGAAACGTAGAGAAATCTCTTTGCCTCAAGTAGAGACCACCCAAAGGGACATCCCAGCTCCCTTTGGGATCAACTGAATGAGGCCTTTGCTGAGACTGCTATGCAGTCTCATTTCTCCTTTTGCCCAAAGCAGATTCTTTTGCCTCCCCTCCTGAAGTACTGATCCCATGAGCACCCCAATAACTTCTCTACTTTCTACTCCCAAAAAGCCACTACTCTCAAATCTCCTCCTTCTCAGAGTCTATACCCTAAGGAACCTGACCTACAACACCATATGCTTTAGGCTGGTTCAAAGGACATAGTCTACCAACTTGTTGTAAGTTATGAAAGTATTTCTAAGGGCATGGTTTTGAAATAGAAAACTCATTTTGGCTTGCAATTTTGAGGAACATGTTAATAAGCAGGTTACAAAACAGTTCGCATGCTATAATTGCAATTAAGAAGATAGATATAAATACATACATTTCATAATAACAAACATTTGAGGACATAGTTAATGGATGAATGCATTCTTTAAATTTTAATTTGAATCCCAGTATAGTTAACATACAGTGTTATATTGGTTTCAGGTGTGCGGTATAATGATTCTGCACTTCCATACATCACCCTGTGCTCATCATAACAGGTGTGCTTCTTAATCCCCATCACCTGTTTCACTCATCCGCCCCATCCCCCTCCCCTCTGGTAACCATCAGTTTGTTCTCTATAGTTAAGAGTCTGTTTCTTCGTTTTCCTCTTTTATCCCCCAAGGATTTTTTATTTTGTTTCTTAAAGTCCACATATGAGTGAAATCATATGGTATTTGTTTTCTCCTAACTAGTACCATGTTGTTTTGATTCCTACAGATTTGCAACATAACTTGAAGTCTAGAATTGTAATGCCTCCAGCTTTGCTTTTCTTTTTCAAAATTGCTTTGGCTATTCAAGGTCTTTTATGGTTTCATATAGATTTTAGGATTTTTTGTTCTAGTTCTATGAAAACTGCTGTTGCCATTTTGATAGAGATTGCATTAAAAGTGTAGATTGCTTTGGGTGGTATAGACATTTTAACAATATTTGTTCTTCCAATCCATGAACATGGAATGTCTTTACACTTCTTTGTGTCACAATAGACGAATACTTTTTGAGTACCTACTTTTTGCCAGGCATTAAGTTTGGCATTATACCAAAAATATGAAAATGGTGATTATCTCTGGATGATGGAATTAGAAGTGGTTTTTACTTTCTTCTTCCTCCTTTTAGAATATTTTCCAAATTTTGTTTTGTAATTACATACAATGTTATAAAAATTATTTTATAAATTAACCTTATGCAAATAAATTTTTATGATAGCAAGTATTTCAATAAACATTTGCTATGAACTTTATATTACATGTAACCCCAAATTCTCCTCTCCACCCTCCAAAAAGCCCAAGACCTACAAAAATGAGATGTGTCAACCCAACAGAAGTTGAAAAGCAAGTTTTGAATATCAAGATTTGAGATATGGAAGGTGGTCATTAATTCTCTAGTCCAGAAAAAAAAAATACCCTGAGTGTTTTCTGAATCGTTTGCATTTTGAAGATGAAAGGAAAAGGGGACTCTTAGGTATTTCCCATTGACCTCGGATAGATTATATAACAAAAGAACCATAAAGTTTTCCCAGCCTTGAGTCTTTGACAAAGACACCATAGACATCAGGGAAGGCAGAGCCTGCACTTGAGACTTTAGGACCAAATCCTAAATGCTCTGGTATTTTTTATCAGTCCAATCTGAAATCTGTCATCCAAAGATTATATCCATTAACTTCCTTGTTACATGTCTATTTAGAATATATTCTTACCTGACTACAATTGGTCTTCAATTCAGAGAGAAAATTCAATATATTGACAATCTAAAGCTAAAAGGACAAAACATAGGCAGAACATTTTAGAGTATTATTCCTTCTTCCAAAATATATTTGTTTTGCTTTTTCCCCCTTGGCTTAAATGAATATATTTTATTGCATCTCCCTGGCAAAAACTTTTGACTGAATTCCAACAAGGTTACCTGAAGGTTAATTGAAATGTGGACATTTTTATGTAATCTTTTCCTGTTGTTAATGAATTTCTGACAAGCCAAGATAAAGGGTGAGATGTAAAGATAAGTTGACGTCTTCCAAATTAGAAGTCTAACCATTATGGTGATCCCACGCCAAGTCACATCCAGGTCTGATCTAATTGAACACAGTGTAACTAAGTGAGAAGCCAAGAGAGTTGATCCCTCTAAGCAGTGTTCCAGAATTTCTCTGGGCTGGAACAAACAAAAGTATTGCAAGGATTTCCGAGAATTAGTCGTGTTCATCATTTTCAAGGAAATCACATAGTATTCATTAGAGAAAGGCTTCTGTTAGGCTGCCCTCATTAGGAAGGATGGAAGTCATTGCGATGAATCACTGGAAGCTAGCTGGTTATAGAACGGCATGTGGTGGGGAAGGGGAGGCCCTGAGTACTTTGGTCTCTCTGATTGTGAACACAAGGAGTGGTCACCTTCCTTGAATCTAATGGGGCAACTACATGGTTCCCTCCTTTGCAGGGTCTACTTGATCCACAGTCTGTTCTACAAGCTATTGCTACACCCATCTCCCCAAAACAGAATTCCTTTCCGTACATGTTTGCTGGTGGCCATTTACTGACTCCATGATTTGACAATCATAGAATTTTAGAGCAAGAATGATCTTAGCAATCACCTTGTCCAGCTCTCGCAGTTATTTACATGAGAAAATTGAAGCCCAGAGAAGTGAAGTGATTTGCCCAAGGCCACACAGCAAGTTATTTCCATGTGAACTCAATCCTTAAGGCAATCTCCCATTATCTGCCTCCACGCAGAGGTGCCCAAACTATCAGAAACATTCTCCTTAAGCATTGAAAATATTCCTACTGCTGAAGAGATAGTATGTAGAAAAGTGAGGGAAGCCAGAGACCAAGAAGAGTCCTGAAGGCTCCACTGGCAGGGCTAGGAACTAGTCTTAGAGAGCTGGCCTTTTCCAAGGAGGGCTAACTTGGCTAATGTCTGACTGGAATGTGTTTCCAGGGAACAGCTAGTGACACAATGACTGCCTGAGTAGCAGGGAAGAAGGCTGCCCTGCTCTTCTTCCCTTCAAGCTTTGAAGAAGCTAATTGCTCATCCACTTAGCCCCATCCACTTGATGGGCGACTCACCTTGAGATGTGAATAATTTAGGGACTAGACTGCCCTGGGGTCCAACGTTTCAAGGGCTAGTGAGGCTTCAAGGGAAATGCAGCAGTGAGATGAGATGAAGCAACCAGAGAGGAAAAGAGAAAGCAAGGGTCAGCCTGCCCCCCCCTTCCCCGGTGTCCCAGGATAAGTTAGTTCAGTCACCCATTGATCACCCACAATTACTTATAGAGTCGGGCTGTATCCCAAAGACAGAAACCAATGGTGACCATGCCAATGAAATAAGTAGGCTCTGTGCTCAGTGCTCCACTGCATATCTTCACTTCATTAACTCCTGTGATCCTCACAGTGGCTCTATGGCATGTGCTATGATTGGCTCTATTTCACAGTCAAAGATACCGAGCCATGGAGAGATCGTATTCCACAGCAGGTAAGAGGGGTGGCTGGACTTTGGAGTCAGATCATCGAAGTCATGAGCCCACATTTTTAGCTCCTTCCCCTGTCCTTAAGGAGATAACCATGCACTGAAGGGTGCAGACACGGGAATAAGGAATTTCCATTTACTCCTTCACCCATGCAGACATTCAGTGAGCATTTAGGCTCCAAGGATACAAAATCCAGACAGGCCTGGACCCCAGAGTCAGAGAGACAAGAGACAGGAGACCAGATCTCCTTTCTCTGGTTCCATACAGGGCTCCATTTACAGCACTGTGCTTGTTTGCCTTACTGCCTATACTAGACCCACAGCGACTTGATGCCAAGAATGTGTCTCATGCACCTCTGTATCCACAGCTTCCAAGCACCCTGACTTGCATGCAGGAAATGCTCAGCAAATATTTGTTGGATGGCATGTAAACAGAGCTTGGAAAAGGCCCAGGTGTAGGAAAACAATTCCCTGGTTCGTTAAGCTACTGTCTTGCCTGATCCCAGGAATAAGAATCCATGATATAATCCATGTAAAGACAACTTGGCTGATAATATCCACTCGTGGAGATCTCCCTGGATGTCCAGATTGGAGCTCTGGGTTCTGCAGTTAGCTCCCTTGATCCTGCTATCTATCACGAACTTGGACCTTACCAAATCAAGTGCTATCAAGTCGTAGCATTAATATCTAGAATCATGATAGAACTGGGTGAAGAAATGAATTTTGAAGTCAGACAGACTTGAGTAGAATGCCAGCTCTGCTCCTAATTGTTTTTTCTAGAAGCCATTTAATTTCTTATACCTTCAGTTTCCTCATCTGTAAAATGGGAACAGTAGTCTACTTAGTTGGATCATCGTGAGGATTAAGTGGTATGATAGTTAATTTTATGTGTCAATCTGGTTGGGCCACAGTACCCAGATATTTGGTCTGAATGTTTCTGAGACTATGTTTTTTGTCGATGAAATTAGCATTTAAATCAGTGGACTTGAGTAAAGGTGATTGCCCTTAGTGTGGGTGGGCCTCATCCGATCAGCTGAAGGCCCGAATAAAACAAAGACTGATCTCCCCTGAACAAGAAGGGATTCTGCCAGCAGACAACCTTCAGTCTTGAACTGCACCATTATTGCTCCTGGGTCTCTAGCCTGCTAACCCATTATGCAGACTTTAAGTTTACCAGCATCCATAACTGCATAAGCCAATTACTTAAATAAACACCTCTCTGGGGGCACTCTGCTGGCTCAGTTGGCAGAGCACGCCACTCTTGATCTCAGGTTCGTGAGTTTGAGCTCCACGTTGAGTGTAGAACGTACTTTTTAAAAAAAAGTTAAAATAAATCTGTGTGTGTTTGTGTGTGTGTGTGTGTGCGTGTGTACATATATGTGTATGTGTATATGTACGTTTATGGGGGGGTGTAGACATATATGCGTGTATGTACGCATACACACACACAGAGATTCTGTTTCTCTGGAGAATCCCAACTAATACAACTGGTATGATTCCCGAAAAGTTCCTGACATACAGCTTGTTCTCAATGGATATTAGTTTTATTTCCCTTTCCCAGAGACCTTCAGCCTCTTCATCCCACGGGTAAGCAGATGACTGTCCAAAGTACCAAGACTCACCCACTTTCCCAATATAACCCTGAAGAGTTTGAGAAGATGAACGAGATAATCAGCTTTGAGCATCACAATTTAAGACACAAAACATCTGCTCCATGCCTGAAGGTGATCATTTCATTTTCAACAAAGCATTCTTGAAAGGACTTCAGAGTTCATCTGATCCCCAAATTACAAGGTGTTGGCCTACGGACCACAAACTCGTATAGCTGGTTTTGTTTTGGGGGTTTTTTGTTTTGTTTTCTTTGCTTATTTTTTACTCATGCAAGCTTTTTATTATTTTTTTAATTTAATATTTGAAAGGTGTCACATAAAAGTCTGGATTCCTGGCTCCTCTTGATAAGTAGGAAGATCTGGTGACCTCGGGTGTGCACACCTGGAGCTGAGAGGTGACGGACACCATAGATAGGACACAGGTCATGGGGGTCTTTTACTCATTCGTGTCAAGCCCTGTAGACGTTTGAGTCTGTGACTCCTTGTGTCCTCCAGCTCCTTCAATTCAGAAAAGAGGAAGCATAGACTCAGGGAAGTCTAATAAACTTGCATAAGGCCATGTGCCAGATGGGCAAAGCCAGGTCTAAAACCCCACATTCTTGCCTATCAGGCCCCTTAAAATATGCCGTATTCCAACTGAGCACAAATGCTTTTGTTGACAAGGTAGGTGATTCCTAAGGGTCTTTAGTTCCCCCGTAAGGCCTACTCATTTTAGCAGTAAGATCAAGCTTAGTTTCACAGATGAACGCAGTGTTTTAAGATGGGGCTAAAACACGAACTGTCTTATTTACCCCTGTGATTATAAGCACAGTTCTGGTGTGAGACCAAACTTGGCTTTGCCATTATCTTGGGCAAGTTTCTCATGTTTCCAATAAGAGTTATACATACACAGTGTCAGTGGTGAGGATTAAATGAAATACTTCACATAAAGTGCTCAGGACGATGTCTAGAATTCTACAAATGTTCTTGAATTAAGACCTCAGAGGAATTAAAATAAATATGGCAAAATTAGCAATGTAGCTAGGTGATTTTGCATCTGCGAATATGTATGAGTTCACAGTCACCCCCCCCCCTGCAAATTCAAATCCGACACCCTGGTGTTTTCCTCAGCTTCTCCCCTTTTACACACGTGTTCATGGACTCGGTTGGTCCAACCTGCAAATCACGAAGTAGGTCCATACCAACCTATTGATTAAAGTTCAAGGTTTATTTGGGGTTATTTTTGCCCTCAGAATACACTTCACTACTAATACACAGTCAAGGCATTATGTTCAAAAAAGACAAGTCTTGAATTAATCCCCATTGTCTGGGTGGTTGAGTTACCAAGGTGATATACAGTTGGGTTAATTTGCTGCTGTTTGTATTGATTTTAGGATCTGCTTTATTTCATTCTTTATGGTTTCATTTCGGTTTTTAATATGTTACACCTAAGTTTCAATCATGAAGTTGAACTATGTTATTGTACAGCTCTGTGTTATTGGAATTAGGGCAATGAAAAGGACAGGTGCCTTCTAAAAGCTTAGCCGGGGCAGAGGAGCAGACATGTCCAGAGACCATTTTGATAAGCAGTGTCTTGGATTTGTGCGCAGAGAGCTAAGGCGAGTCTTAGGACCGTGAGCCATAGACCGTGGGGCTTAAGAAAGCTTGCCGAATGAATGAGTGAATGAATGAATGGGTGAGTGAATTTGTGATTCTATTCGTCCCCTCTAGACTGTGAATTCTTTAAGGTAAAGACCGACCGCATTCATCTCTGTATCCCAGGTTTGGCCAGAGCTGGGCCCCATCTGTGTTTTTAGAGTGGAAAGCAGCTATCCAGGGGTCCCGCATGCAGCGCTAGGCCCAAATGAATTCCAAGCATGTCGAATTTCTCAGTTGCTGGAGCACCTGTCCTCTCCCTGCTCTTTGCAAACTCATCACTTGCTGCCACGCCCCTCCATTCTGCCCTCTGCTCCCGTCTATGAGGAAGCAACATCCCTACCTCCTCCCAGGGGCCCACCCTCCCAACCTCCCTCTGGAAGAGGTCTGGCTAACCCCCTCTCTGGCCTCTTTGACTCTTTCTTATGCAGAATTTCTGCCTCAGGCCCCGAGTGACCCATGAATGAGGGCAAAGCCCAATGACCTTGCACCGAAGACTCCTTGACCCACCTATGCTTCAAGGTCTGAGATAATCATTCTCCTCGTTCGGCATGGTGCACTGGGGGTTATACACAAGTAATGAATCACGGAACGTTACATCAAACACTAGGGATGTACTGTATGGTGACTAACATAATATAATAAAAAATATTATTTAAAAAAAAATCATTCTCCTCTGCAGTTTCAAACGTATCCCCACTGTTTTTTATCGTGCTTCTCCTCACGAGTTGCAGTTCGCTAATCCCAGTTTACGTGTAAGGACAACTCACTGGGCACTAAGGACTTTGTTTCCGCTTGTCTGACTTTCACAGCCCTTTGATGGAGGCGTGTCATGTTGTAAGTGTTTTATAGGTGAACAAGCTGAAGCCCAGAGAATGAGTAACCGGCCCAAAGCCACGGCCAGCAAAGAGCAAAGGATGTGTGTGGCCCCTGCTTCCACTCTCCACCACCCCCCACTCGCACCTTGGTGCCCGCCAGCGCTGCTCTCCCCAGCTGAGCGCGTCGGTGGCTTGTGTCTTCGCAGCCCAGCCTCCTGACCTCGGCAGGTTTTGGCGCTGCCCCTCTCCTTCTCCTTGGGGAGATCGCTCCACACGGACTGGCACAGCACGGCACCCTGCGGTCGGGCTCCTCCCTCCCTGCCTCGCCCTCTTCTGCCCTTCTTCCTCCCAGTTCCTGGAACTGGGCAGTCCCACAGGCTCTGTTTCTGGCTGTGCTCTCTCTGCACTCAGTCTCTGATAACCTGGATGCCTGCTTCTGGAAAGCTCCTCCTCCCAGCTCTGGTCCTGGGTCGGCCTCTCCAAATGCATGTTTTTCATCTCGTCCACACCCATCACACCCAAAACCAGCCTCTTCCTTCTCTCCTCCAAGGGGTAGCTCTCTTCACGCTGCCACTCCTGTACCCGTGGCCGGCTGGTAACCCCTTCTGCCCTCGCTGACTCTCGCTTGACCTCATGGCAGCAGCTTCCCAAGTCCCCTCCCTGCCCTGCTCATGTCCTTTCCAGTTGACAGCATAATCCACACGACCTTGTAGAATGTTCTTCCAAAAACAGTCCCTTGATTACTGATTTAGACAGTAATGATTTATGGAGAATGGCCGTGCCAGGCACTTTACTAGCCTTTGGGGATTATGTGACTTGTCTATGTTAAATGATCTGTGATTCTCTTCCCCAACGTGAAACGAAAGGTAACACAAATGAAAGACAATGCCAGCTTGCAGGCTGGAGGGACCTTAAAGGCCATCTACCTCGTTTACTGATAAGAAGCTGGAACCTACTTGCCGTTTCATCTGAGAATACCTACTGAGGGCCACCTCCAGCCCAAGTGCTCCCTAGGCACGGGGGTTTAGCACCAAACAAGACAGACAGCCCCTGCGCTCAGAGACCTTGCACACTATTCATCACCTCTTGTACTTATGGTATGTTTATTAATTCACTCAACAAACACTTACTGAGCACCTACAATGTGATAGCTCTTTCCGAGGAATACAGCAATGACTAAAACGGACAGAAGTCCCTGCCCTCTGAGAGCTTACATTCTAGTGAAGGGAGACAGGAAAGAAGTAAGTGTGTATGTAAACACACCGACTCGGGGTACTGAGTGCAATGGGAGGCAGCCCGGGCTCGTACAGCCTCACTCCTCCCTGCGTGAGCTCTGGAACTCTGTTCAAGATACCTCACTTTTCTGTACCTCGCTTCCCTCATCTATAAAATGCAAATCATAATAAGGCCCACATCACAGGGAATGTTGTGAGAAGCAAGCAAGATGTTCTGGAAGTGTCTAGGACAGTCTCCGGCACACAGGAAGCACTATGACCCTTCACGCAAGTGTGCAGAGAAGGGCAGAGGGCTTTGGGATGCCTGGAGCAGTGCAGTATATAGAAGATGGTTGAGGGAGACCGCACAGCAAGAGAGACATTCCAGCCAAGACAGGAGGAGGAAGAACTCGCCATGCGGAGACCTAGCAAGCGTTCCAGGCTGAGGCAGGAGCCAGCACAAGACCCCAGCAGCGAGGAGGCCATTGTGGCGGGAGCACGTGAGCCAGGGAGAGTGAGGAGAAGATGAGGCAGCCAGGCATGGAATGGGGGAGCCGGAGAACCCCGCAGGGCTTAGACTCCATTTTGGCTTTTGCTCTAGTGCCCTGAGGAGCCTTTGGAGAACTTTCGTCTGGGGAGGGACTCCATCTGTTTTGTGTCTCAGAAGCATCATTCTGGCTGCTCTGGGGAGAGACTAACTGCAAGGGGCAGAATCAGGACACTAGTCAAAGAGGCTTTTGCAAGAACCCGAGGAAATTAGGGGCTGGACCAGGATGGTGAGATGTGGTCAGGTTCCAGATATATGTTGGAGATCGAGCTAATGGGATGTTCTGTAGGCTTGGTGGGGGTTTGAGGGAAGAGTCAGGGAATGTGATAAAGGAGGAGTACTGGGCATTATGAAAGCACAAAGGAGTTCTGGGAGGAGACTGGAGAACACAGACAGTGAGGGAGGCCCCCAGGGCAGGGATTAGTAAGAAAGAGCCTTGAAATGTGGGGTCTGAGATGACCGTTCCATTTAAACATCAGCCCCCTCAAGTCAGATTTATTGTTCTAATGTTTAACCCCTTGAATTCCCAGAGCATATGGAACAAGAACCACAGCAAGCATGTGGATGCCCTAAGGTCCATACACAGCGCCCCTGTTAACGTCCACTCCGAACACGTAGGAAAACGAGCTCTTACGCCAACGTGATTGTCTGTCTCCCCCTGCTGACCATCCTTGTATTTCAGCTTACATGCTGGTTGTTACTTGCTGGGTATTCTGATACTATCCTTACCTTGCATATTTGCTATAGCTGCCCTTTACATATTTAGTTTTTATAAGGGCATTTTAGAGAGAGTTGGGTTTACAAAAATTCTATTTCTGCCTTAAATTTCAAGACGATAATTGAAAAACCATAATGTCATCATCGCCATCATCACTGCCACCACACCAATCATCCACTTTGTCCCATGCTTTTCCTGACATTTTCTCCTGCATTATCTCACTGGATCTCATATCCTCTCCACGAGGTAGGTAAGATGTTATTCCCATTTTATACAAGAAAAAAGTGAGGCTCGGAAAGGTGGGACTTTCTGCTCTGGGACTGAGCAGATTCAGTTTGCCATGAATCCAATCTTCTCGTCACTGGAAAATGTGCCCCATATGACTGGAGACCTGGGATAACATGGAAACTATAGATAGACACCACCATAACACTTCTTAAGATCTTATGTAATGTTTTCCTAATCTCCCTAATGAGAGGGACTAGTTATTGCCTTCTAAAGCCACACCAGGCACAGCACTAACCGTAGGAAGTACACCGGGTCATTTCATACCCTCCACATTGTTATAAAGTAGCTGTCATTACTAACTCCATTTTACCCGTGCAGTCTGAAGAGCAGACGGGAGTTGACTTGCCCATGGTGCCTGAGCTGTTCTTTCTCCCCCTCACCCCGCCCCAGCTTTCTCTTCCTGTCTGGACATCTGAGCCTACAACCACCTTGTCCTATATAGAGAATGACCTGGGGCATTTCCCTCTCTTTCCCCCTCTCAGGAAGTGTTGCACCTTCTCCCTCCATACATCTTCAACTCGGAGAACTTCTTCTAATGTTAATTAAATGTGACCATGGGGCCCCTGAGGGGCTCAGTCTGTTCAACATCTGACTCTTGATCTCAGCTCAGGTCTTGATCTTGGGGTTATGAGCTTGAGCCCTGCATGGACATGGAGCCTACTTAATAAATAAACAAACAAACAAATAAATAAATAAATAAATAAATAACCTTGGTTTGACTCCTAGGACGATTTAGTTTTGGTGCCTACACTGTGTTCCGAGACGTTTTATAGCTGTCAGGCAAGCAGGTATGTGGGTAAGTACTGTCCTCCCTTTACAGGTAAGGAATTTGAAGCTCATATAATTTCTGGCTGGTAACTCTCCCTTGACGAAGCATCAGAAGACTCATGTTTAAGATCTAAACTTTGTTAATGATCTGTGTGAGCTTGGACAGGTCTTTCTACCTCTCTGGGCTTCTAGCATCTCATCCGCAAAACAGGAATACTCATTCTAGTCACCAAGCACATCCGAGGACCAAATGCACGTAAAAGCTACTGGCAACTAGAAAGTGCTACCTGGTTGACCTTCTCCATGCCCATTTATTGAGACCTTCCTTTATGGACTCAAATATGATTAAGCATTGGACTTTGGAGTCTGACTTTCTGGGTTCACATCCAAGTTCCACCAGTTCACGTTGGTGTCCTTGGGCACTTGATTTAATCTTTTTTTTAAGAGATTTATTTCTTGGGACGCCTGGGTGGTGCAGTCGTTTAGCGTCTGCCTTCGGCTCAGGGCATGATCCCGGCATTCTGGGGTCGAGCCCCACATCAGGCTGCTCTGCTGGAAGCCTGCTTCTTCCTCTCCCACTCCCCCTGCTTGTGTTCGCTCTCTCGCTGGCTGTCTCTGTCAAATAAATAAATAAAATTCTTTTAAAAAAGATTTATTTCTTTATTTTAGGGGAAGAGGGAGAGGGAGAATCTCAAGCAGACTCCCTGCTGAGCGCAGAGCCCCACAGGGGGCCTCAATCTCACGACCCTGAGATCATGACCTGAGCCAATACCAACAGTGGGACGCTTATCTGACTGAGCCACCCAGACGCCCCTTTAATCTTTCTAAGCTTTGTTTCCCCCTTGTTTCCTTTTTAGAAGGAATCGTAATAGCAGCCACTGTGCAGGGTTGTGGTGAAGGTGCAAGGGAGATAAGAAGACTATGGAGGAGTCAGCACTGGGCTGCTCTTGCTGATGTGGTTATTATCCTCATGATCTGGTTATTCTTCAAGGTTCTGTGTTGAACTAGGTGAAAAGACACAATCCCTGGAGAGGTGGCTGGATAAGGAGGGGGGAGGGAAGGGAGCTGACTCCTGAGAACGCACTCTGTGTCATTCCTTCACCACGTGCCCTTAACTGTGTTATTCATCAGGATATTTGGACAGGAAATCTTAGATTAACTGCTAAGTTTCCAAAGTGAACATTTCCATTGGCCATTAGGGAGATTTCTCTGGCTCAGAGAGCTGCCAGATCTGGGAGTCACCTTTGAGTGGGGGAGTCTATGCTGAAGATACGTGACTGAATTGGATCCATGTCACACAGACACAGATCCTAGAGACACAGCAGGATCAAGGGAAAAATTGTTCTTGTGAGCTCTAAGCCTGGTACCAATTTCTGGCTTCAATATTCATCTTTACTAAATCTGTATACTACCTGTTACATACATACATATGTAATTTTTATTTTTTATTTATTTTTTTCCAAGCTACATTAAGTTTTGTTGTCTTTTCTTTTTATGTGGAGATGATGGACTTCTCTTTTCTGAGCTTTTCTGGACTTGGATAAAACTGGGAAGCAGTAGGATATCGGAATTTGGGATAACATTTTCTCTACTGTAAGTGGCCATTAAATGTATCATCAAAAAATAACAACTTTTCAGAAAAGACACCAAATTTAAAGTACTCTGAACTTTTGAAATGTGAAATGAATGAGCTTTTTGGATTTGAAGAAATAGGTAAGAGCTTGTCTTTGTTTGGCATTTTAACTTTCCAGAATATTCTTATATCCAACTTCCATCCACTTGGGTCACACACTCAGCCATTACTCATCCTTTTCTTTTCTAGGTTTTCATTCACTGGCCTCTGCTGAAAAAACCCATTAGTCTTCAGCAAAGAAAAGAAATTTTAAAAAACAAAGTACACAGAAAACCTGACCACCTACCCTTCAAATCAACCCCAATATTTGCAGTAGATTCAGTAGCCAGCTCCCAGGATGATGCCTTTAATGACTCAGAAAATGGAAAAGCATTAAAGACTATTTCTCAATAGAGACAAGTTAAGACATTTTAATTAGAGGTCTATTCCATTCCCCTGCCCACCCTCACTCCCAAAACGCACTACCAGAGGCGAGGTCAATGTTACATGGGCAGACATAGCTATTCCACAGCACAACACGCAGGCATCTAAAAGATAAGTGATGGCGTCAAGTACGGTCTGGCCAAACAGTGAGATTATTACATAAAAAGGAAAAATCTGTCTATATGCCTATATAAGGAAATTGCCAAGAAGAGTTTTAAATGAAAAAAGCAAGGTGAAAACAAGTAAATATATTACTTTTACTGCTGCACTATATGTTAAAAAGTCCGGGGGTCGGGGGGGGGGAGGGTCGGGGAAGATTACATTTTTTGCTTGCCTATATGTTGTTGCTATTTTTTTATTCTCTTAAGGGACACACCAGAAACTACTAACAGTGTTTATCTTTTGTGTATGTGGGGCGGAAGTGGGGGAAATTTGGCAAGTGGGAAATAGCACTCTACCTTTTTAGGTCTTCCAACATTTGAATCATATTAAAATACCTTTTTTAAAAAAGACATCAAAATATATATATATATATAAAAGATATTTTAAATTGTACCCTTAAAATGACCACTAGATGGCGATTGTTCTTCATTTGAACAGCCGCCAGCAAGTATTCATACAACAAAGACATTAAAGCTGGATGAAGTCTTAGGAACTGCCTGAAAGCTTGAGCACCCGATTATCTTAATAAGAACGGGAGAATGGGATGGGCTGGTGATGGGTGTTGAGGAGGGCACGTATTGCATGGTGCACTGGGTGTTGTATGCAAGTAATGAATCACAGAACTTTACATCAAAAACTAGGGATGTACTGTATGGTGACTAACATAATATAATAAAAAAATATTATAAAAAAAAAAAGAAAATGGAAAAGCCCAGATCCCTTTCCCCAGTTTAAGATTCAGCCTTGCCTCTCCTGACTTTCTTGAAAATCATGTATCCATGCTATAATTCAAGAACTCAAAATGGTTTTCTACAAATGCATTTAAACATCAATAGTGTTTCTTGTAAATCCCCCCAATGTGACATTGAATACATTAAAAACTCAAAGATTTTTTACAGCCCCATAACCAAACACAAGACACATTTATCAGAATAATCAGATGTCAGGCTTCGGGTGGAGTACCTCAAACTACCAAGGCTCAGAATTTTCTTTTAGTTAATAGGGAAAAAGAGTCTTTGGGTTACAAATAGCTGAGTCACAAACACCTTATATATACAAGTCAGCCAGGGCTGTATTGGTCTGGAAGTTCCCATTTCATGGAGCGGCAGACCGTCGCACTGAATCCCTGAGAGCAAGCAGTGCCTTAATACCAGAATCCAAGGCAGAGGCACTGTTTTAACCCGGCATCTTCACAACAGGCCTGAAAGAGAGCTGCCACTCCCTCTATTATACCCATGAGGAACATTCCATGAGGAAATGAAGCAGCATGCTCAAAGTCACACAACTTGAATCACAGAGTTGGGACTCCGACTCCGAATTAGGATGACCAGTTGTCCCATTTGCCTGAGACTGAAGGGGTTCCCGAGATGAGGGATTGTCCGTGCTAACATTGGGACAGTCCTGGGCATACCAAGGCTAACTGGCCAGCGTGTATACAAGTCCAGGGCTCTTCCTACTAAAACGGACTGCTGTGAGGTGGCCTGGTCCTCCAACCTGTGTTGACAATGAAAGAATTTCAAATGGCTATTTAAAAAACAATGCTGTGTGCTCCTCTTCCTCGGCTAGTTCCATTATGGCGGCCCATAGCCCTGCGCACAATTGGTGATGCTGAACCAGGTTATGACCTAGATTTATTTCGTTTATCTAATCATTACACTACGGATTTAGAAAAGGTGCTTATTCCTAAATGACTAATCATGGACAGAACAAAATGGCTTATACTTGAAAATCTGTGAAGATAGGAGGCTATCATATGGCAGCTCAGCTGGGGTATCTGCATGCCCCAGGGGGGCTATAAATTCTCTACTGACTTGCTAGATTATAACAAAACATTGAACAGAAACAGTAATATATCCATCCCCTGACTGCAGATTTTATGAGACCGAAGAGCTATTGTAATGACCATTCAACTGGGGCCATAAAATAAATTTATGGAGATGATTTCACAACTTTAACTGGAAAGAATGGCTTGGTTGCTATAGATACAATTGACATTGGCAAAACAATGTAAATCTTGCTTTCCTTAGTCAAGCAGTGTAATTCAAAGAGGGTCCACATTGCAAGTTTGCTGGTGAAAGAGCTCCCCGAAACTCCTGGACATAGATCGCACTGTGTTGGGAGGAAATTTCAGGCTGATTTATTGGATGTGTCTTTGAATATAATTGAAACATCAAGTAAATTTAAATCATGTTTGTGTCATTAGCAAAACTGGAAAAGCAAAGTATGAAGCCTAAAA
This sequence comes from Ursus americanus, assembly GCF_024610735.1. NCBI lineage: Eukaryota > Metazoa > Chordata > Mammalia > Carnivora > Ursidae > Ursus > Ursus americanus. The sequence goes on from NC_142134.1 coordinate 72,162,778, forward strand.
TGAGAGCTCAAGTCGGGTGGTAGAGTTTGGGAACATCTGGTGTTCTATTGCCATCACCAGTAAAATGATCAAATGGTCGGGTTCCGTGGCCATCTGCGTCGTAGAGGTTTTTGCATGTACTTTCTGAGAATTTTGTTCTGTGTATTAGAAATACCGGTGGCTGCCATCCCAAACTCACTCTCTGGTTTGAGCTGATAGGCCACTGGTTCCCTTTGGAGGGATTGTTGTTTGACTTATGAATGAAAAACCTTTATCAACAAAACACAACACTTCTGTAAGAAGCATTTAAAGAGAAGATATATTGTTTTATGAATTGCCCTATTTTTTATAGTCCTAAATTCATGAAAAGAACAGAAGTAATTGAACATTGTTAATTATTACACCACTTTAAAGAGTAAGAAGCAGCTGGTTTTTTATCTGACAGTATCTAAGAGGTATTGTTATAAACTGAATCATGTTTCCTGGAATTATGTTAGGAGCATTTCAGGGATATTAACTGAATTTTCTCATTTGTTCAGACTATTTCCAGTGAATCTTCTTTATGGTTCCTTTAATCAGTGTATTCCAAAAACCTTTACACATTTTGAAATTTTCAGTGCAGAATCCTTACAGACCGCCTCTTAAATCAACAACAAAAAACCACTTTTTTTTTCTTTAGGCTGTCCATTGATAAGCTACACATTGAATGTCAGGGACAGGACGAGGTGGGGTGTATGTGACACCTAGGGAATTGCACGGCCCAGAGAGTGACACCTCTCAAAATTCTGTGTCCTCGGTGACGTTTTAATGCACGCTCCTCCTGACTCTGCCAAGTAGAACAGACATGGATAAGACTCTTTACCTGGCTCCGAAGTGTCCTATTCGTTTTTAAGTTTCTGATTGAAAACATACGTGTGCATGTCCAGTTTGGTAACGTTGCATGAATTTCATGTCTCACTTGGGTTAAATTAAGTCAAGATGAAAACCCCATATTGATATCTATATTTTCAAACACTTTGTCATTTATGAAGATTTCCATCTAGTTCTATCAACGTTTTTTTTCTTCCATACATAATTCATTCAGATAAGATACATTTCTATCAGCTGTTTTTTAAACTACATATTGACATTTCTATTCAATTTGAAGATTAGATTCTATTTGACTTTTTTTTAAAGATTTTGTTTATTTATTGGACAGAGAGAGACACAGCGAGAGAGAGAACACCAGCAGGGGGAGTAGGAGAGGGAGAAGCAGGCTTCCCTCTGAGCGGGGAGCCCGACGCGGGGCTCGATTCCAGAATGCTGGGATCATGACCTGAGCTGAAGGCAGATGCTTAACGACTGAGCCACCCAGGCGCCCCTAGATTCTATTTTAAACCACAAAGACCAAAGACCTGTCTACACCACTATGTCCCAGTTTATAGAAATAACGCAATTTTTTTATCTCTTCTGATAATTTCGAACATGTGGATGACAAGATTGCTCTGACAAGATTGCTCCTGACTTCCAGGGATCAGAACAGTGGAGTGCCAGGAATATCAGCACTGACAGTCTTTCTCCTGAGTCCTCAGACAAGCAAAGTGTACATAGATGGACAATAAGAATGGTAACAGACATCTGTGATCCAAACACATCTATCTCCAAACACACACGGCCTCCCACTGCATATAGCCTCTTCTACTATGGTTACTTTTCAAGATTTATTTATTTACGTGAGAGAGAGCACACATGCATGAGCGCAGGGTAGGGGCAGGGGGAGAGGGAAAGAAAGTCCCAAGCAGAGTCTGTGCTGAGTGCAGAACACCATGCAAGGCTCGATCTCAGGACCCTGAGATCACAACCTGAGCTGAAACCAGGAGTCGGAAGCTTAACCAACTGAGCGACTCAGGCACCCTTACTGTGGTTATGTTTTTAATGGAAATAAAATAAATGTAGCAAAATAGGGGATGGATAAGCAAATTATGGTACAATTACATGGTGGAATATTTTTTGCCAATTAAAAATGACAATGTAAAACTCTATTTAAACTTAGGGTGAGGTTTGCAACATATTAATTGAAAAATTCAGGTCACTATAAGGTGATAGCATTTCTCTAAACATGTATCCATTTCATTAGATCTCAGATGTCATCAGTTGTAAGATGGGCTATTAATTTACTCATCACTAAGAAGAAAGAGACTGCCAATTAAACCATGACATGTTGCTTTCTAAATACACTGATTCTAAGACGTATCCTGATTTCAGAAATCCTAAAATGTGGGGGAAAAAACTTTCTTAGCTATGCACATATGAGTTATATGAAAAATATGATTTACATGGAAAGTGTGTAATATATACACAAATGTTAAGAGTACTGACCTCTGGGTGGTAAGATTATCAATTACGTTATTTTTGTTTTTTATTATCTGTATTGCTTTACATTGAAAAAATGGCAGCTTGGCCAATAAAACCATTTTATTTTATATTTTTAAATATTTATCTTAGAGAGAGTGCGCACGCATGGGGGGTGCGGGGGGGGGGGCAGAGGGATAGGGAGAGAATCCTCAAGCAGACTCCCCGCTGAGTGAGCAGCCCAACACAGGGCTCAATCCCAGAACCCCAAGATCACGATCTGAGCCGAAATCAAGAGTTGGACACTTAACCGATTGAGCCACCCAGATGCCCCTAATAAAACCATTTTGATGGAAAACTAATCAATCCCCCTCACTGGGGAAGCGTTCATCCTCTGCTTCCTGCCATCCAGCAATGTCTTTTCTGCTCACAGAGCACATCTGGGTCCTCGACAGTCCTAACCATGTCATCCTCGGCTCTCTTGAAAAACCGGTTTCCCAGTCTACACAGTGGGCAACTGTGAAGCAGGACTTCTAGGCCCAAGTGGCAGCGAAGAGCTTCCCCCTTGAACCCATAGGGAGTAGGCCATAAGCTCCGTGTCTGTTTCTATCAATATTCTGTCACTAGCACCTGACACCAGGAAAATGATCGACTGATAGTGGTGACTGAATGAATAAACAGTAAATCAATTATTTAATAGTGAGGCTGAAGCAGCCAGCAAAGCCAAGTCTGGAAGAGGGAACGGAGATGCAGAGGCAAGAATCAAACAGGGTACCATGGAGATGGGAGCGAATACTTTCCGAGATTCTATGATGTGTCCAGGGTTGAGGATAAAGCAAACCAAGTCTTGCATCCTGGGATGAGATTCAGGGTGAACATGGATGAGAATGAGGGAAGGGACTTGCTGTCCTCTGCCTATGGCTTCCATCTCTAGGTCTAAGGCTGCTACTGGAGTTTCAGTGTTTTTCAGCAAAGGGAAGGGGGGAAAATTAAATCTGGGGCAAATGGCTTTGTCTCTAAGACAGCCAGGCAATTGCATTAATCGTGTCTGTTTACATCCCAGTGGTCAGACCCAGACCCAGCGGGGAATGTATTCCGTGGTTGGGAAGCCATGTTCCCAGTTAAAATTGGGGGTGGGAGAATACTATTTAAGAAGAGGAGGAAATAATGGACACTAGGCAACAGCCAGCAATCTCCAACATTCCCATTTATGGGTTCTTCGTCTTTGTGAGAAGAAAAGGAGATGTCAAGGGGGGACAACCTTGACTCCTAGGCTACTGCCTACAACTCAACACCCAGCCTCCATGACTCCCAGGAGGAGGACTGTTTTCTCGTTTACCAAGTGAAGGAGTGGAGTCACTTCTCTGCAGCCATAATGTTCCATCATTCTTTCATGATTCTGTAATAAGTTATTACAGAAACGTCTACTTTGTTACTTTTATTTTGAAAGTATTTGACATGGTAATGGTCATGGGTGACACTGAAAAAATAACCCATCTTTACAATTACCCATCTGACAGCACAGACTCCATGACTCATTCCCATGTTCCAGAAAGCTTGACAGCAGAAAGGACACCTACCACCACCGCACAGAGTTTCCTTCTTCCCACCTCACCAGTCCAACCAAGTTGTGCCTGGAAAAGCTCCCAACTTCCATGGCCATGAGCCAGACAAAATTGTAAGACTGAGCAGCAGAGAGTAATCTGAGACTTACTGGCTCCCAAAGGGGCTTTTCTCCCTCCATCAGCCAATGTGGATCTTATTATTCTACCCATTCAGGGAAGTTCCTGCAAGGCAGCTCTGAGGAAACTGGACTGATTATTGTGTCATTCACAAAGGGAGATTTATTCGGTTCCAAGTGAAGGCTTGGGTTGGCTATCCCATTTCTTCTCAGTCTTACCCTGTTCCAGTGTTCTGCTTGCTCATTACACAGGAGACAGTATCTACTTCCAGGAGCTTTTTCCTTCTGATTTCATCTACCAAAGAGAGCTTACACCTTTATTATCACTAGAGAGCAGGGGTTGGGTTGGCAATGCCACGGGGAGGCTGTTGAACTCCTGGTCGGCTTGAAAAATGAGTTACGAATGTCAAATTCTTAGACTTGGGGCAGTGCGGAGGTTGGAGGTTGGGGGGTTCTGTTGATATTGTTCATCAACATCAGCTTGGGATGGGACAACCCTGCTGGTTGGCAAGAGGGCCATCCCTACCCGCCTCTCCATTGCCCCCAGGGTCTCAGCTTCTAAACCAGGTAGGCTTGTCAAGGAATTTCCTCCATAAAAAAAAGTTCCAACCTTTTTTTTAATTAAAAGAAACTAACCGTAATAGAGCTCTAACCATGCGTTAAGCACTATTTTAAGAATTGTACATCTATCATTTCGTTCAATGCTCAGAACAACCCAAAGAGGGAGGCACTCCTAATACCTCATTTTATAGGCAGAGACACTGAGCTCTGTTCTAAGCATTTTACATTATCAGACCCATACAACAGAAGGATCTACACAGCCATGAATCTGAGTCTAGTGAGCCAAGGAGGCAGGCGCCATCTTGACGAGACATCCCACACACACTTTGGTTACAGCAGTCCCCCCTTATCCGTGGTTTCAGTCACTCAGGGTTGATGACAACCCAGAAGCACATGATCCTCTTTCAGACCAACTGTCAGAAGGTCAACAGTAGACTAACGCTAGGTCACAATGCCAGCATCATTCACCTCACTTCATCTCAGCACGCAGGCATTTTGTCATCTCACATCATCACAAGAGGGGCGAGTACAATACAGGAAGGTATTTTCAGAGAGAGACCACATTCACAAACTTTCATTACAGTATATTGTTATAATTATTCTATTTAATTCATAGTTATTGCTGTTAATCTCTTACTGCACTTAATTTATAAACTTTACCATAGGTTATGTATAAGAAAAAACCTAATATACATAGGGCTCAGTATTTTCCGCAGTCTCAGGCATCCACCGGGGCTCTTGGAACATATCCCTCACAGAGAAGGGTGGGGAGACTACTGTATTTCTACTCCCAGAAACAGTGGTGGCCACATCTGGCAATGACAAAGTGACAGCCAAGTGTCCTCAGGGCAAGAATGACACCTCCATCTGACCAGTCTGTGGAGTAATTTTGGGTGTTGTTCTTGGCTAAGAGGCTTCCAAACTGTTTTCTTGCCCTCCTGGAGGATCTGTAAGATGTTGATATTGTCTAGAAATACATTTCCAGCCAGAGCTGCATTCTGCTGTTGTGGCTGAGATCGCTGGCTGATACAAAATGGGAAGTGCCTGATACATCACACATGAGTTTCCCCTTCTCTGCAGGTCTGCACTGTGCGTCAGACCTCCAAATGCTGTTTCACACTTATGTACCTTATTAAGAATCACACATAGTGGGGCGCCTGGGTGGCACAGCAGTTAAGCGACTGCCTTCGGCTCAGGGCGTGATCCCGGCGTTATGGGATCGAGCCCCACATCAGGCTCCTCCGCTAGGAGCCTGCTTCTTCCTCTCCCACTCCCCCTGCTTGTGTTCCCTCTCTCACTGGCTGTCTCTATTTCTGTCAAATAAAAATAAATAAAATCTTAAAAAATAAAAAAAGAATCACACATAGCGCTACGTTATCACATTCAACTCTAGGGAGGTCTCAAGGTGAGTCATCTTCGTAGAGAACAAAGGTGTTTCTCAAAGCTGAGATTCTTGCTGCATCTCTGTGAATCAAGTTCAAGGATAAATGCCCTGTCAGGGACCAGTTCAAAGCCTTCTGTGATTTGTGAGTATGAGCTGAAAGTCAGCAAACCACTGCCTCTCAGGGCAGCACACCCAGCTACTGAGTTCCTGATGAATTGTTAAAAACATACATGCTAAAAATGACAACTCTTCATAGTATAAATAAATTAACTGTTTCATTATTTAAAAAAAAACAACTGTGGGAAAATGCCTGGGTTATCACTGCATTCACATAATGCCTTTCCAAGTTGTAGCACACTCTGGGTTTACTTCAACATTACTTCACGCAATATTAATTCACTGTATGTAACATTTATCCTTGCCTTGTAAAAAAAAAAAAAAACAACCTTCTGTGTAGTATGGATTCTGAGAAACTCAAGTCACAGTCTTGGGAATTGTTTTAAGGAGAAATGAGATGCCAGGAAGCAAATCGACGCTGCTCCTGCTGGGTCCTTTGTTATCAGGGAGTGTGCAGACATGGGTTGAGCTTGTTTCCAACAAGAGCTGTGTGTGTGTGTGTGTGTGTGTGTGTGTGTGTGTGTGTGTGTGTGTCTTCTTTCAAGTACTCAACCTAAAATTTCATAACTGTATTTCTAAGATTGTCTCAACTATTATAAGGTCAAGAAGCACTACAGAAGGAAAACACTGAGCCTTCAGGAGTGAGAAAGGGGGACTTAGGTCCTGGGTCACAACCTTCGGGTTAAGTATGATGGTGGGTACGAGCTGGGATGGGAAGAGCATATTCTAGAGAAAGAATGAATGGAGTTGGGAGACAGGGAGGTGGCAGGTTGATGAGTAAAGTATGAGGCTATGAGTAGTCAGTAACGCAGTGAGGATGTCACTTCTAAGAAGAGGGATATGAAGGATGTATTCATATATACATAGGCCAGAAAGTCCTTAGACTAGAGATGGCTGCATGGTCCTGGTCACGGTCATGCAAAGATACCCAAAGCTGGAAACGCAGAGAGACAGGAGGTAGGGATGGGTATCATGGGAATGAAGCTACAAAGATGGCATACAAGGAAAGAGTGACCCAGCCCCCCAACACCCCCAGAGCTCGCTGGGGTGCTCTGTGCACAGTGTGAAAACCTTGGGACCAGCCTCTTCCTAGTCTCTACCAGCTTTGAACCTGAACACTAAATGAGTCTTCCCAAGACTCTTAGAAACTGACTGCTACTCTGTTTCATCTGTGGAAGGGCATGTAAAGAACAAAATTTTTCTGACACTTCAAGGGGTCTCCTGCTGAAGAAGGAAGATACATTAGAGAGTCCAGAAATCAGCAAGCAAGCCCCACAGTAAGGCAGAAAAGGTCCTGAGAGGAAAACAGCCAGGTCACGTAGGGGGTTAGCAGGGCCCTATCACTGAAGGCATTCTGCAGGCAGAGTTCACTGAACCCTGGGGCAAGCCTGAGCTTTAATCAGAACTGGTCCTGAGCATCCATCTTCACGTCGAGCCCAAACTAAAGCCTGTGATGATGTGCCTACATGGACACGGGGGCCAGTGAATAATCTGTGGACTGCCCACAGTGGCTACAGCTGCCGTGGCTCCTGAAGGAACCTGGATTGCCCCCCAGGGGCCCACAGAAAGGGGCCAGCCTTGGTGGAATGCTAGCTTATCTGTAAGGCACGGTGCTACCCTGTTGATTGTTGTGATCTTTTAGTCCCACCACACCTTGGGGGGGGGGGTTGGTGGTGGTAAATAATAATCCTTATTTGAGTGGCAAGGAAGGCAAAGTTCAAAAAGGTTAAGTATTTCATTCAAGATTACAGAGCAATGCCCAAATAATGAATCCAGAAACATCTGACTTCAAAATTTATGCTGTTTTCAACAAACCTAATGGATTCTCTGAAATATCCTCAAATTAGTTTATTCTTCAACAAACCTACATTTAAAAAAAAAAACTAGAAAATCTCCAGGTGTTTGAAAATTAGGCAACACATTTTTTTTCTTTCTTTTTCTTTCTTTTGTTTTTTTGTTTTTGTTTTTGTTTTTGCAGCAAAGCAAGTTTATGGAATGATAGCAAAGTTTATGGAATGATAGTACAAAGCTCCCAAAGAGGGAGGGAACTTGAGGGGGTTGCCCTAGGCAACACATTTCTAAATAACAATTAAATTAGAAAATATAAATAAAAAGAGACATACCAAACTTAAGATCTGCAGCTAAAGCAGCACCCAGAGGAAAACTTATAGTACTAAGTAATCTATAAAAAAAGAAAGTGTGCTGAAAAATCAGTGATCTAAGCTCCCATCTTAAGACGCTAAATAGGAAACCCAAGGAAGTTAGAAGGAATTTTTATATTCCTAATAATAAAGAGAAGAGTGAAAACCAATTAAATAGAGAAAACAAAGCTAAAGGTTAGTTCTCTGAAAGAGTAATAGAAGTGATAAATCCCCAAGCAAGCCTAATCAAGAAAAAAAGGGAGAACAAATTGCTAGTTTCGGGAACAAATACATATTTTAACTGCCTATCATATACGTAAGACACTGGGCATGAGGAGGAGGAAGAGGAGGAAGACAGGAAGAAAAGTATCTGTTTTTGAAGCTACCCAGAAAAACCATAGTTAGATTACAGGCCTAGAAAGGGAGCATATCTACTTTGGAGTCAGACAGAGCTGAGTTGAAATTCAACCTCTACCTTGAACTAAATGTATGACTTCAGGCAAATTATATAACCTCTCTGAACTTCCACTTCTCATCTGACAAATGCGAGTTAACAGTACCAACCTTGTAGGGCTATTGGAAGAGTGGGAGGTAAAGCACCTGGGTAGCTTACATTGTACAGAATTCTTTTCCCAACATGACCCATAACCACCATGGGTCACAACATGACCCATACTTTAACTATTTGTAGAAAGGGTACAAAAATATATCCTGAGACAAGGTCATTCATTCAGAAATGTAACAGTTCTGAAAAGCATGGGCATTTACCTTCTCTTAATTACCTGCACCAGTAAGACAGATTTTGGTATGGCCATTTTCAACAGAAAGGATGCTACCAACCTGTAAACATATCAAAGCACCTATGAAAATTAAAATGAAATAATGTAAAATTTCCATTGTAATTGTATACCATAAATTTTTCATGAGTATTAGGCCATCGAAATAAAAACTATACCAATAATATGTCATTTTAAAACTTTGGGGGAAAGGCTTCTGACTCTAGTGTTGGCATCATGACGGAAGAACCCCCTCAAGTCCTCAGCTTCCCAGCAGTGTCACCTCAGCCACGCGTGCCAATGTCTACTGCAAGGCTCAAAGATCTGAAACGACCATGCTGATTGGCTCATCTTTAAAATCTGCAAGATGGATGATCAGGATTTTTCACACACTGAAGAAGCCTGATAGGCCTTTGACAAGAAAGATAAGACCAAAAAAAAAAAAAAAAAAAACAGAAAGAAAGATCAATCAGCAGTCAGTACATCTATGGTTCAATTCCCCAAGGCAAGTAGCCCCTTCGTTAGCAACAGAAGTATGCAGGGACCACTCCGCATCCACATAGCTTCCTCTCCTGCAGTGACAACACAGAGAAAGGTCAAATGGCCTGATTTGGTTTCATGTCACTTGTAAAGCCACAGAAATAAATACTGAGATGGGACGTCAGACGATAATGTGTGGAGATGAAAACATATGTCTGGCTCAAAACTGACATCACAGACACATGTATGAATGTCAGCTGATGATCAAGACAC